>NC_063363.1:20030083-20089411 GCF_021869965.1 Rhincodon typus | reverse complement strand
GGCCTAGACCCTTCTTCAGAAGAAGGGTCTAGGCCCAAAACGTCAGCCTTCCTGCTCCTCTGATGCTGCTTGGCCTGCTGTGTTCATCCAGCTCTACACCTTGTTATCTCAGATTCTCCAGCATCTGCAGTTCCTACTATATCAGAGAATAACAAGTGACGCGATGGATTATTTTTATAACAGTTGTTACAGCATGGAATGCTTTGCCACAGAAAATGACTGAGGAAGAACCAATTACATCTTTTAAAGGAAGCAAGGACGAACATTCAATTCAAATGCTATGGGGAAAAATGCAGAGCTTTGGGATTAGTTTTGCATTTCTGTAGCAAAGAGCCAGGAATGAACTCTTTTCTGTACCATAATTTTGTATAAGGTTATAGGTGAGGATAGGGTTTGTGATGACACACACAGATAAATGACCTCTGAATGTTCATTGTCAAGGTTCATGTCTGAAAATAGTTGGGTGAAGTATTGAAGAATTGTCATTGCTTGTGAAGCTTGAGCATGAGTTGCTGCTTTTAGGAAAGTAGTTTATCACAGAGGACAACTGAAGGTAAGTACTGCTTCTGAGAAATATATTTTCTCATAGAATTAAATAAATAGAATTAAACAACCAAAATGAAGCCGACAGTTAAATGATATGCTGAAAGCTGCATCGTGGAGAGAAGCAGCGACAAAGTAATTGAGAACATACAACTTATTTGACAATAACTTACCCTTTCCTTACCACGGGATTCCACAAACAAATTACACCAGGTGAAAAGAATTAAAACTGGCGTACACTTTCTGATTTGAAAACTGAATTCCTATTTCATGCCAGACATTCTCAGTTTGCCAAAGTAGTGGTGAATCAATTACATTTAAAATTTAGGCACGCTTTAGGGGAATCAAGAGTTCTTTCATAGTAAGTTCCCCAGAGTTCTTCATGGCTCCCCACATTGGTGCTGGTGGAAAATCTTTTGGAATACTGGGGAAAAGATGCCAACGTTGTGGCATGAGATCGGGAAATCCACTAAAAATATTCCACCTGTCCAGGTCCAGTCAACTGAATATTCTGTTCAATCAATCCATGACAAAAAATACACTGCCACGCATTAGATTTTTGACATATCAAAAATACCACTGGGTTTAGTCTGTCTGAATTGAGGTATCAGATAGGACTGAATTAGATAGGACTAAAAATTGCTGAGCAAGCAGATCTATTGGATTATTTAAAAGAAGGCTACATAACAATTGACAGGTCAAATATATTTCATGCAAGCCCAATTTTTGACACTGCACATTTAGACTGGAATTCAGAGTATCAGGCTTGTCTTATGAAGTACCTTGCATGGTTGGCAGACCAGAGTTAGACTGTCAGCTGCTTATTCACCCATGTCATATTAAAATCGGCTACGAAGCAGCCCTGCACGTCTGTGAGCGGATGTGATCCAAAGCTCTGTGTTTTCAGTTACTAATTGTTAATAAAAGTATAACTCAGCAAGAAGCTATTCTGAGCAAAGTTTTCAAAGATCCTATGCAGTCCAACAAATTACCAGGGCATTTAATTTGGCCTTTCACTTGAGTACAATTACACTGAACCTGAATCAGTGAGAGATAGTTTCTTGCAAGGTTCTTACACTGTTGGACTTTAGTACTTTTGGGTATCATGACAGGATCTGACAGCGATGTTATATTGATAATTAACTGTACATCCAAAACTGCTTCAAGTAGACCTACAATTGACAGTACAACTGCTGCTTGAGACTGAAAAAACAACTGACCTGTATGAAGCTGGATATTGGAAGGTGCCCCCAATAAGAGTGAACATATTGCTGTGGACATTTACAGTAAGTTTTCACAAGTATTGTTTTCACAATTATTATTCACCCAATGCTTACACACACAATGTATACTTACCTGATTTCCTCCATTTTCAAGTATCTATTTCTGACTTATTATAGGCCACTATACCCTTTACAAAAGGTAAGTAGATAAGAAGGTCAGGTGGCATGTTGGAAGGATGACAAGGTGACAAGGCTGGTTGGTCTGAAGGGTGGCAAATGGTTTAGGTGGTAGTTGGTACATTAGGGCAGTGAAGCAGAAAGGTAGGTGGGTCAGTGAGGGTGGTGTTCGCAGGACCAAAGATGCAGTCAGATAGTCAATGTGGGGGACTGTTCATGGGGGGAATTCATTGGGTGATTGAGAGGGCTGCTGGTCAATTGTACATATTTTTAATCTACCTGTTCAAGCATGTTATAACACACTGCAGGTGGGACTTAAACCCAGGCTTTCTGACTCAAAGGTAGGGACACTTACCACTGTGCCATAAGAGCCCTTAAGGTCAGCTGCATCATAAATCAGAAGTTACATGTGATTTCAATCTGTCTAATGTTTCACCCAAGTCATGGGTGAACTAACAGGTAACTAATCAGGGCTTGGATATGTGTGCATGTGTGTGTGCGTGTGTATGTCTCTCAGTTGAGCCCAATATACACTGCATATGCTGGTGTAGACAGGTAGATGGGGCAGCATGGCCCTTTCTTCAGACAATGGTGGGAAATATGGGAGCTCCTTCTTTGGAGAGACTTTTTGTTCATCCCCGAGAAGACAGTATGCCTCCTTCTTTCCTGTCCCTGCAGAAAAACCACATTGTCAACCTCCTCACCCCTCTCTAAGATGAGCAACTGCTCCCCACCCAAAAATCCTGACTTACCTCACGCTGGAATCCATCGGTCCTCCTTTGTGGGTCGGCCTGCCGAACTGGTAGAGCCCACTACCGAGCTCTGGCACTATTGGGACGGCTGGATTGGCCACCAACTCAGAGGGTGAGACTTGCTCCCTGGTGAGGGACAGAAGTCCAACCCTCCAGAAATTCAGCCCACATGTAGTTCACCCTGGCTGTGGTGCAAACTTCTTCCCAATCAATTGGCTCACCAGTGATTCTTCTTCCAGGGTGATGAGCAGTCTGCCTCCATGTAATATTTTGCTTTTGGAGTTGAAGACTTCTGAAGAGCCCTGGGAAGAGGGGCAATTGCTCAACAGACGTTTAAACTTTCCAGGCATTTCCTGTGAACTCAGTGCATCATGATTGGGTCTGCTCTCCAACTATCTGGAGACTGGAAGATCTGGGTCAATATGCATCCTCATGATCCCACAGATATAACTGATGAAGATTTTTTTAATGAACTTTTCCTGAGCACATTCCAGTGTCCCCACATAGATCACTGGTTTAGATGCTGAGTGCCAAGAAGTATTGGTCACAACATATGCAGTGGTTCTACTGGTGGCCATATCAAGGATTGCGTCAAGAAGTCAGGAGACAGGACAACGGTATGCCACAATTTTCAACATTCAACCATTCTTTATTTGTCTAGAGTTGTTGAAGATTTACTTCCTCTGTTCAAGGAGTATCAAAACCATTCAATTAGTACCTGATTTTATGTAAGCTACATAAGAGAGTTTGAAGTGTAAGGCTTTTCCATTCAAATTTGCTTACAATTCAACCTATTGTAGTGAACCAAATCCAAAACAATACTTTTTGACTTGAAAGGAAATAATTTTTGAGATCATGCTTTTGAAGAGCCTTATTTCACAATAATCTTTCAGCAGATCTTTACATCAGATGAAGGCAAGTCGTAACTGTGTATAATCTATCAAACCGAATACAAAGTTTAAAAAGAACTTAGTTATGAAATATTTGTGCTTTCATAAATGCTGTCCTTATACTTCAGGCGTGATAGTAGTTTAAACAATCAGAGGTTAGGGTTGACGATTTCAGATATTACATGTACATTCCTAATACCTTTGCAAGACAATCATCTGCCTTCTTTTTCAATTGTGATATTAACCTATTTACAACAATTGGGCTAATTGATTGGTTATAGTAGTGAATAAAGGAAAGTCACACGAATGTGTTTTGCAATCTGTGCTGTCCTGAATAAATTAAAAAAACTCCAATCTTTTGAATGAAGTAGTTGTTGTTGGGGTCTGCGTGCGTTACTTATTCTTTCTCAGATCTTCTTCAAAGTTATCAAATGTTAAACCCTATTTCTGCTCAGCACGTCACTCACTGTTTTTTTGTCGTGCCTTTGAGGTGAGCTGCAGTGCTTTCTTGGGCTTTCGCACTCGTGGGTATCTCAGTACTTCGAAACTCTCAGGTACAGCAGCCACACCATGTGTATCTGGAGGCCTCCTGTGGGATCAAGAGAGAAGAGAGAGTGGGGAAGAATTCAACTTCAACACATAGGCATGACTTAAAATTGTCTACATCACTGATGATAACTTGCTAAGTAAAACATTTACTCTCTGCAATTAACTACAGTATCTGAACCAAACCTCAACCATTTGGTTGGCTAGACTGGGTCTAAGATATTCAATCAAGTAGAACCGATTTTAAAATATGTCCCACATTGCCATATTATGTAAACTCAATCAAGTTTTAAAACACTTTTTCCTCATTTCTCGCTTGCTTCCTTCTTCACCTCCTTTGACCAGGTTATTCAACGTACCCAAAATAGAACACACTGTATGATGCACCACGTGGACTAGGGAAGTGCCTCTTACTGTTTGATGTTGCAGGGCAGGGGCAGTGATCTGGGCAATCATTATTTTATTCTCATGGAAAAATGATTGCTTTGTGATGGGTATTTTGCCACCAAAAGAAAACAAAATTGAGATCTACGAGTCACCATGTCAGGAACTGTAAAGGCATAAATGGAAAGTGACGACCAACTCACTGTGTCACCCTGTCTGAAGCTGGTTCTCTGTAAACAGAAAAGAACATCGGATAGAAAATCATTACAGCTCATTTTCAGGCGCATGCATTATTGAGGCCTCAGGCTTACCTGAGATTGAACCTCAACTATATTTTTTAATTTGGTTGAGCTGCCAGCATTTGCTGTGTCTCCACATTCAACTTGGCTTTGAAGGCAAGTTCTAAAACAAGGAGAGCATGCTAGCTATAAAGAGGGAAGGGAAACCGCCAATCATGTGCAACTCAAATGTGGCAGACCTCCTGTGTTCATCAGCAACCCATTCCTGCATAAGGACTGAAAACAGGCATTAGGCACCTTGATGGATCTAATGTCTATTTTAGGCACCTCAAGCAGACTCTGCAAAGCTAGACTTTACAAATTTAGGGTTGCATGTCTTTGAGTTATAAGGACTGGTTCCTGAAATTGGATCTTGTTGCACACTTTTGCTCTTTACAAAGTGTGCTACAGTGTCCAATTTTCTATCTTTTTTGTAGTCTTTCATTCTGGAAATTCTTTGTATGATGCATTTGAAAGCAATTGAAATAGAATATGAAGAGACAGTGGTAATTGGGTGCGATAAATCAACTCAGAGTCTCCTTTGATGAAAACTCTATGCCTTAGCTGTGTACTTTCTTCCAATATTCCTTTGCCCCTTTTGTTTTAAAACTGTTCCTTTGCCACAAACCACACTCTCAAATGAAGGGAGTTTGATGTCCTGCTGCTTTGCCCCTGCCTTAATGTGATGTAAATGGTTGGAATTATCTGTTTAATTTTTAATGATTTTTGGCATGAATTTGGGTCTGGTTTTTGAGTTAGTAACTGGTGGGCTTTTCCTCAGTGTGTCTGAAGTTAATAGCTAAATTGTAAGTTTTTCTGTAACCATGGTGATTTCTTTTAAAAACAATTTTGAACCCCTGGCTGTAGGTTTGTTTTATTTTATTATTTATGACTCAGCACAGTAATTCATGGGGCTTCAAAGGTTGGTCAGAACACTTTGGAATCTGGAACTTTTTAGGCTTAAGTGAAAAGCCCATAACTGAGAGCCATTTAGTTTCACTTCTAACATGGACCACATTTTAGTCCCTTGGAACAGGTTTGCTCTACACAGCAGAGTTCCTGAGGAAGGAGGGCAGATTTAATGAATTCACTTACCTTGGTTAAAGTTAGTGTTAGTTCAGACTGGGAGTGATGGGATATTTAATCTGAGTACACTGAAGCTTCAGGAAGAAGCTATCACAGTTCCAGTCTAAAACTTGCAGTTCCAAGAGATTTAAGCTTACTAAAAGATGTTAGATAAAGGGATTCTGATGTGAGAATTATATGGGTGTTGTTATTAGGAACTGAAGTAGGGGTGTTTTGAGAAGTGTGCCAGGAGTGGTATTTTGGGTACTAAACCAAAGCTGCTTTTCAATTCATAAAGGAAGATTTTGGGATTAATAGGATTAAGCTTCTACTGTGTGTTTAAAATGTTTGGATTTGTATCAAAAGTAGGTAGTTTGGATTATTCTATTTTATCATTATTTCTTTTGTAATAAACTTCTGTTTTGTTGTGAGTGCAACTCTGAAATATAAGCATGCAATGCTGCAGTGAGACACCATTGTTAAAACCAAAGAAATAAAATTATGATCCATCGAGCCAAGTTCCTGTCTGAGATATGACTTGACCAATAATAATATCAGCTAGGATCTTAGGTTGTCTGCTGGATTGAAGCCTCAAGATTAAGCAAAAGCAACAAGCTACAAGATAAATTTTGCATGAGGGCACAGGTTAACAATCATGAAGGATGGGGTGGTAGTGACCTATTTAAGTCATAGGTCCCTAAATTCCACATAAAAAGGGGGCAACATCTTAAGCAGGTGTATTCTCTGGACATTTTGAAATAGGACCCTTTCATATTGCAAACCAAGCTCAATACAATGGTTAAACTACCAATTACACTACGGATTTCTGACCACACTGTTAAAAACAGGCAAAGATTTTGACACTCAGCCCTGAAATAAAAATTCAGACATTACCTCACAGTATTATCTCAGGTTGCTCTTAGTGACTTGGCCTTGGTAGAGTTAAGAATGCAGATTATCCTCCCCAAAGGTATGTGGTGTAGATTCAATAAATACTAAATAACTCAAACTAACTTTCAGAAAATGGCAAATCCTTAAAGATGGTAATGTCAGCAAGCTTTTTATGTGTTAATGGACCAAGCACTTCCTTTAAAGTTACAGTTTGTTATTTTTTGTATTAGATATGGGATATGTAGTTAATAGTGAAAAATATTGGATGGAGTGTAATTGAACCAGGGATATCCTTTCTGACGAATTTTACCCAGTGTTTCCAATCATTCCCACAGCACTGGTGCTGGCTTCAGACTATGGAAGTGTTGATTGCATTAAGAAATCTCAGTCCCTTTCTTAGTCAGAGGGTCAGATTAAATGTAAATAGATTTCTTGAGAACGTGTATTTCATTGCAAGGGTATACTTGTTTCAGATACATTCCTAGCTAAGCAGGCCAGCAATCCACTGACTGAAATGCCAAAAAAAATGAAACAATGGTTCATCAAAAAGAAGAACTAGGAAAGTTGCAATGTTCACTGTTGTAATGTTAAATTTAGTTGTATGTGTATCTCAGCAAATGATGAGAAATTAAGTACTGTGAATGGATCTTTTTTTAACAATGTGATTTTTTTTGGAACACCATACACACTTCTAAGATTAGTTCACAAATAATGGTACAACTTCTGCAGTTACCCTATTGCCTTCATCATATTGATATGAGAAGTGACAGTTCATTTGGGAGCATCATTTAGCCTATCCGGACATCTACATCAATTATCAAGGATCTTCAGGCTAGGAAACTAATGCACCAACAAACTGTGTGATTGAGTGTTTGGATATGAATATACTGTAACAATATTTTATATGGCATCATATAGTTAAATGATTTGCTTTTGAAGTGTGGTTGGTGATGGGGGGGGGTGCGGAGATGGGAAATACGGTTTGGGTATCTCTGAAATGTTTCTTTACAGGTAGGGTGTCACACTAGACAATTGTGAACACCTCACCTAGGGGGTAGTTAGAGAGTAACATGGGCAGATACCTGGATGCAGTTTGCTAGCCCTGGCTCTCAGCAGGCAATGCTGAGTGCTGTGGAAGAACCTAAAGAGGAGGAAAAAAAATTGTGAAGCAATAAATGGCAAGTGAATGGAGATCATTTACAACACACAGTTTGTGAAATATCAGCTTGGCTGACTACAAGACATAAGGCCCAATATGAATTTCTCCTAAAAACATGAGGACATAATCCAGGATGGCCTACGGCCTCAAGGCTGGAGCATAAACAGCCTGCACTACCCATAATGTAGGCCCGAAATGAGGGCCAGTTAAATTTCTCTCTCATATTCTTGACAGTTGCTTCTGAAATTTTGTTCAAAGGTGCATAGATTAAGAGATTTATGGGACATTTGAATATAGGACTCATGCAGTCCTTGCTGACACAGATGTTGGGCCAATGTCAGAGTTAAACCAAATCTGCATTACTTTACCTAAATCTTTGCATTGAAAGTGAACCTCCCATTAACAGTTTAAAATTGAATAGGTTACACATTCTGAATAAATATCTCCAATCCCCTGCTTAGTGGGCTGTCCCACTGATGATGTCATGGTAATCAATGATACTTATGACATTATTATTTAAATTAAATATGAAGAAAACATAAATATGATAATTAAAAATGACTCAATACATTATTTTAGCATGAAAAACCTCAGCTTGTAAAACACCATTTTTATAGGGGCACCTTTATTAATGCCTCATAATTGCTGAAAAAAGTAACAGATTTTATCGCAGCTTTGCATCTATACTCATCAAACCAATTTACGAGAAATACCAGTGTAAAACTCAAACAACATTTTAATTAACTTTTAAGTAACATTATAACAACATTTTAATTTCATTAAGTACTAAATAGTGGCAGCTTGCATAAAATAGCATGTCCTTTTGGCTATTCACAACATATAAGGCATTGTTCATACCCAACTGGCTTGTGATTGCAAAACTCAAAACATAGTTTCCAATATTAGGCATGATTCTGTGATTGGAAAACACTTGCTAAATAATCTCAAGTGTGCTAAAAATGATACTTAAATCTATTTAAGATTTTCAGTTGGGCTCGCTGTGTGGTGCACTTGTCTGTACTGGAGATGATATATCAGATATATATTTATGAATGCATAAGACCTTGCTTGCTGCAGACTGACAAAAACATATATCCACATTACACCTGTTTCAACTTAACAGGTGATAGTTATTCTCTGGTTCAGAGTGAACCTGCCTGGATTAGATTTAAACAAAGTTTGTTAGTTAACTATCAGATATTTGATAATTGGTGCATTCTTTATAACAACACCTCTACTACATTCCACTGGTCAACCAATCAGTACTCTTTTCTTTGTAGAAAGGACCTTTTTTTTAACATAATTATTTCTTGTGAATTGTCCTGATGAGTGCAAGGTGAAAAGCCTTGACAAAATTTGTCTGTTTTTCAACAATACTGAAGGTCTGAACTACTCAAAACTATACTAATATATAATTTTCTACTTCACCCTCATTATAGTCCCACCTTAGCACCAGAAGCTCAATATATTATTGTAGCGTAATTACAACATTCTGAAAGCAGCTTGTTTGGGATGTCAATGTGCACATAGAGATCAATAAGATCCCAAGTTTGGTCCCTGGCTTGCACTGAGTTAGTGTCACACTCGCTGTGGTGACAGAAGTTCTACAATTAGCCTCAGTGTCCTTGGATTATGGAAGAGAACAATTAATACCAGATTACAGAGCAACAACTTCTCAAAAATATAGATGTACGCACAGCAGATGACGATAGGATCAGGCACATCTATGATCCTCCCTCTGAGTATCAGGTTTAGTTAGAAGGATAATCACTTAGACCAGACAGTAAACAGAAGCCAAATACACTGAGCTATCAATTTCAGTGTATGAAGGTCCATGGTGGTGTTAAAAAATAACTGTAAACCATGTTGTTCTAATTGCCTTAAATCCAGGTTTTTGGGAATAATTTTAATCTAACTCACGAAGTGGGTAAACCAGTGGGATTATTTGGAATATTTGCTTTGTATGTCACCTGTAAATGGACTTCCTTTTCAGAATAGACAATAAAATAATATAAGGTAGGCTATAAAGCAGCGTTGTACTCAAACCTGCTTCTTTTCTGATAGGTAGATTGGATTTAAAATTGCCCTGACATTGCTCAGTCCAATACATGCTTCATCCCAGATACTACAATCTCTTTTTTTATAAACCTGCTGATCTGTGCAAAGTTGATAATATCAGCATCCAGTGTAAAGCAATTCAGTGCAACCCGATTGGTGTTAAATTGCCATATTATCAGCCTCCAGTGGCAATTCCCCATTCCTGTACACATTAGTTAAGGAAGGACAATGAAGTACAACACCCTTAGACCGCATTTATCATGGATGTCACTTTGCAAATTGAACAGTATTGATTGCATACAACTTAATACTGGTCAGTATTGCATTTGTATCTTTTTTAAACAAGGTTGAGCAGGCCTTCCTCAACTAGAATGTAACACTACTTAATTTCTAAATCTTTAAAATTAAATGTCTTGAAACATAGATCTGATAATAACAAACACAATAATTAATGTGTAAAGAATTTAGCTACTTTGTGAAACATTGCACATGTATGCATATTCAAAATGACTATAATCTATATATGTAGGCCACAGAACTCTTCCAAAATACATCTATGGTACCTTTTTTCTGTGCGTCACACTGAACTAAAATGTATATTTTGTAGAAAAAATATTTACAGGATTTTTTTTGCAATTTGCAGCTCAACGGTTAAAAGACACATGAAAGCTCTCATTCAACATAACTATTTTCAAATACAGTGATGAATTTGTATCCAGTAAAACATATCCAGTAAAACATGTAAACATATAAGTTAGATGAAAAGGGTGTATCTGATCGTGAAGGGAGACAGCCCATGGTATTTTTCACACACAGGACCTAGTTTTGAATCTGATCAAGGCTAATGAGTTGAAAAACACCTCTCTGCAATGAAAGCCTGAAATACAAATATGAACATACCAAGATGAAAGCCTGTGCATAATCCCAAGGAACAGTAAAAGTCTCTGTCAGTGACTACTCAGTTGCATTGTGGCTTTATTGTGGGATGCACATGAGAGAAGGCTTTTCAGTGATCTCAATCATAATCTTACAGTGATACAAGGACATGAAAAAAAAGCTTTGATCCTGCAGCCTGCTCTTTTGGCTTGAGGTGTAGGCAATGAAATGGTAGATCTGCTTTGCTCCTGGACTGTGCAATTCCTAGTTTAGGCCATTTGATGCTTATATTGGCTGCAAGAATTGAAAAGGAGTTTCATTTCCTGAAACCAAAACTATTACCTTGCTGAACAGACCAAGCCATCAGATATGCCAATTAAGCTTATTTAGTTATTTTTCCCATTTCTCTTGCCACTATACCTGAATGTGTTTGCAACGATTCTTTTTTAGATATTGCACTTACTGATTCAAGTAAAACTCAATTGAGTGAATTACAATTGCATTAAGATTCTTGTGCACCAACCAGCTGAATATTATACCAAAAGAAATATTTATCCGATGTTTGTCACTTTTATTAAAAAGGTAACTTTGTTACTTTCAGTTTCAAGCCTTGTACCTAATGAAAGCTACTCAATGGATCTAAAGAGGCAAACTGAAGTTCCAGTGGCTCTTGATGTTTAGTTTGATGATGGTGAAACTGTCTTGTCATATAGGAGTGGGTTTTAAGGTTGTGGACTGAGGAATTTTAGACAAAAGTGTCAGATCAGCAGGCTACCTGCTTCAGTCAGGCAATGGTAGGTAGACAATCTTCACACTAAAGTGCCTGGTGGGCTGAGTGGGCATGTCATCCAGGAAACCTGGACATTTCACCGGCAGCAAAACCTGTCAGGTGCAGGGAGCCGTAGCCACCAGTGGGGTACAGCAGTGACTACTGGCTGTCCCATTGACTTTAACCTCTTCAGAGACTGCATCACGTTTCCTCTCTGACATTGGCAGAGCCCACCTCTACAGGTGGGTCTTCCATTCTTTCCACCATCCTATTGAAAATGGTGGACCTGGAGATGGCCTCATTATTGGCTGCTGTTGAGAAGATCTTGAGATAAGGCTCTCTGACAATCAGAATGGGGTCCTGAAGTGGTTCTGACTCACAATTATATTCTATGAGCACAAAATTCTACACTCTCTTAGCCAAAGTTTACCCTGCAATGCTCTGTCAGTAGTAAAATTGGTCAGAATGTCTAATTTTATGATCACTACTCAGGGTTCCTTTGTTGTCACAAAGTGATGACAGATACAACAATGGGCATCCACAGACCTGCAAAGAGATGTTTAAAAAAATGAGATGATCGGCTGAAAATTGCTACTTCATGCTTCAACTGAACTTTTCAATGGAGCTTTTGGCTGTTGCACCATGTTTCCTGATTGTATCGAAAAGTTTTACTGTTAACAACACTGTAAATTGAAAGAGATCGGTTAATTGCAGTAAGACTCTCAAATGAAGCCGGCATTCTTTCAACCCTTTTGTATGCACTCATCAAAGTAAGGGACATAACGCTGGAGGAAAAAAATCATTTTCCACATTAACAGCGATCGAATCATGAGCAAATGCGGGGATCCTCCTACAGTGATTGATTATGTAGCTAAAACTCAGGATAATACTTCCAATTTCAGGTACAGGGTACTGTTACAATGCGCTTTTCTAATTTTCCAGCATGATTGCAAATTTTAAACCGTCATGCCAACCTCATGAATTCTCACTCAAACTGTTTACTACAGCCTGCTCCACAAAATTTCATGCCAGCTCAAACTGGTTCATTTTTTAATTTGGTGAGCACAGAAGTTTTTTTTTTAGTCATTCTTGGGATGTGGACATTGCTGGTTGGCCATCATTTCTTGCCCATCCCTAGCTGCCATGAGAAGGTGGTGGTGATCTGCCTTCTTGAACTGCTGCAGTCCACCTGCTGTGGGTTGACCCACAATGCCATTACAGAAGGATTTCCAGGATTTTGACCCAGTGACAGTGAAGGAATGATGATATATTTCTAAGTCAGGTTGGTGAGTGGCTTGGAGGGTAACTTGAAGGTGGTGGTGCTCCCATATATCTGCTGCCCTTGTTCTTCTAGATGGAAGTGGTTGTGGGTTTGGCAGGTGCTGCCTGAGATCTTTTGTTAACGTCTGCAGTGCATCTTGTAGATAGAACGTACTGCTACTACTGAGTGCCAGTGGTTCAGGGAATGGATGTTTATGGAATAAGTGCCAATCAAGTGAGCTACTTTGTCCTGGATAGTGCCAAGCTTCTTGAGTGTTGTTGGAGCTGCACTCATCAAGGCAAGTGGGGAATATTCCATCTCATTCCTGACTTGTGCCTTGTAGATGATGGATAGGCTTTGAGAAGTCAGGAGGTGAGTTACTCCATTGTAACTCGAATGTAACTTGTTCAAGTACACTATCAAACATAAAAGTTTACATCAAATTACCTATAACATTGTTGCTTGTAAAAATGAAACCACTCCCCTACGTTCCTAGGGACGTATTATAGCAGTATCAATGTCCAAGAAATTGGGTCCCCATCCCATTTTCTAATTGGAAAAATGATCTTAATTGTCCAAAACTACTACAGATCTCACTGCTTCTTTAAACATAAATTTCAGACTAGTGAATTTGCAATTATCTTTAAGTTCTGGCTAACAGATTTTCTGTGATTTTCATTTTGTACAGCTGTTTGGATTTCCTCTGGTTATGGCCCATTGTAGGTTGGAGAATGAGCCATTCTAGAAGAACATAAACCATGTTTTCAAACAGAAGACATTTAGCGTAGATTTTACTGCTTTGGTGGCTGTGGTATAGCCATTCAAGGGCCACGAGGCTGATAAGTAGGGACTGAATGGACAGAGCAGATAGTTCAATTAGCTGAATTTTTTAATACTTTGATGGAGGAATTTACATTTAGGACAACAACATCTGACATCTGACAGACAAAATGATCACTGTATACAATAATTAAAGCATTGCCCATGGTGAGGCAGAGGCAATGCCATTTTCAACATTGTCACAGATCATTTATAAACAAAGTACCTACTTATGGTGATAAGTGATACTGGAATTGGAATTCATTCGAGCTTCGTTTTCAAATTCAATCTTGGCTTTATATGGCCAGCATTCATCCAATTACATGAGCACAACTCAGAAGTAAATCTGGTCTTGGCTCCTCATTATCATAAAACTTGTTAAGGTTAATGTTATTCTTTGATAGCTTAGCTAATGGTGAACAGAAAAATCAGGTTTCTCTGCTATTAAAAGGTAATCTACATCTCTTGGAGGTGAGTTGGACTGTGGCCAAAGACATTTAATTCAACTGGCTGAGATGGTAGACAGAGGAGAGGCAGGAAGACATCATAGATTTTGGGCTTTAGTGGAAATGTTGACAACAGTGTTGGCAGAGGAGCTGTGCAGGAAGGGTGACATTTTCTTCCTAAAGGCAATAATAATGTTTAGGTGAAAAATGGACAGAGGTGGAAGTGTGCCAATACAAGGAGCTTATCCTTGTAGATTTGACTGGAATTCAGGAAAAGGTGCAATGACATAACAAGAGTTGCTAATGTAAGATTCCTATCTCATACCTGTCACTGCTCTCTGCTTAATCATGTATTGCTGTTCTGGTACTCACCCCTATTTCTTATTACTTGATGACCAACACCTGTTCTTCAATCACCGCAGAACACTTTCTGATCTGAATACCACAACTTTTCATTCTCTTATCACTTGCTTCACCTCCTCTGATATCCTTCACAAAGCAACATTACTATTCCATTATGATGCACATATTGTTGGAGGGTAGGGCATGCTTGAGGCACAGTCATACTTTTAGCACCAACCACCTTTCTCTGTTTACTCTTGATGCTGAATGTTGGCCTTTGTTTATCACTTCTAGGTGCAGCTCCTGAAAGAGAGCTGTATTTATGAAGTCACATTGGCTTTATTACACCAAATGGCAGCACAGAGGTTGGAACACTCTGTGGTTTAGAGAGCAGGCTAGATAGGATTTTACATGGATATTTAGCCAGTACAAATGCACGTTTATGGTCCGAGAGATAAGAAGAGTCATAGAATCCCTGCAGTGTGGAGGCAGGCCATTGAGCCCATACCACACCCCCCCTCCCTCCCTCCAAAGAGGATCCCACCCAGACCCATCCTCTACCCTATTATCCTGCAATTCCCATGGCTAATCCACCTAGCCTGCACATCTTTGGACTGTGGGAAGAAACCAGACCACCCAGAGGAACCCCGTGCAGACAAGGGGAGAACGTGCAAACTCCACACAGACAGTTGCCTGAGGGTGGAATTGAACCCAAGTCCCTGACACTGTGAGGCAGCAGTGCTAACCATTGAGTCACTGTGCAGCCCTACTTAGGAAGGCTTAGGAACCAGCATGATTGAGGGTAAACTTATGCCTTCGGCATGCTGCAGAGAGCAGGAATGATGATACTTATTGTGCAGTCTGCAGAAGATAGCTAAAAATTAAGGACTACTAGGATAGGCTTAGGACCCCGATTTCCATAAGCAAAGGGCCAATCACCTAAAACAGGTGCACATTTTGGATATTCAGTACTCACCCACTTCCACAATTGAACCCACCACAACTGCAACGTTAAAAGGACGAAACTGTTTAAAGATCAAATCTGCTAACTGAATACGGAAAATAATTTCAATTTGGTTGTGATGCCACATAATCAAGAAGCTCCTTGACATTCACAACTCAACTCATATGAAGAAAGATCCCATTGTCAAAACACTGGATATTGTTCATCAGCTGTCGATTGTTCCCCACCATGAAGTAAATACTCCCAAAAAATTAGGGAAGAAACATCATTATAAAATTACTAAAATAAAAGATTTGTTTGAGGGAGGCACATCAGTTTTAATAACAACGTGATCTGTAATATCAAGCACACTATTCTATTTTAAAACTGTCAAGTTAAAAAAAAACAATAAATCTTAGATTACTTGTGTAACATTTATTTTGCTGCACAGTGTGGTGTGCACATTCATTTTTGTCAGGATATTTGTGACTACAAATAGGAAGACAAATCTATGATGGGTAAGGAGGCTAAAAATTCATAGTGGCAGGGAATGCTGGATACAAACCAACCAGAACTCATTGTTCTTGTGGATATTGCCCAAGGAAGAGAATGACAAATGTAAATTTGTTTACATTTTTAACCTTTGCTTTTTAAGTAATTTTCAGACACAATTACCACTGTGTATCAAATTCCTGCAGTAAAGATGCAAAATTGAGCAGATGAGCTGAACACAAAGTATGCAGCTATTAAAAATCACACATGTACAGTTTTTGGTGTTAAACGACCTCCCTTGCTATAAACATGCCACTGTCACTGTAGGAGGTAAATTTAGAGAGACACTTTACAACACATTTCTGCAAGGCATTTACAGCATTATTTTGACTCCTTGAACAGCTATCAGAGAGCGAAGTATCCGTTTGTTTGGCCTTGATTCAAATCTTATCAGTGAGATGAAAAAGCAGTGTTCCAGGAATCAGGGCTGTCCAGTCCCTTCAATATTCATTTTATTACATCATGTGGAAAATTTGTTAGTTAGTCTGAAGGACAGATTGGTCATGCTTTCACCAGAGTGTCCTGTCTTTCAGCAAGATTGAAAAATGGCTCTCGCACAAGATGGAATAGAAAGGTAGCATCGTATACGGTGATGTGGACTAGATTACCAATTTTGTTTGAGTAATGATTTTAGCTGCCAATTTTTGCTTATTTGAAATCTACACTGCTTCTATAAGGTCAAGTGCATTTTTTTTGAGACTCAGAAAGACAAAACCTCTTTATTTTCAGCAGACCCATCAATCACAAACAACTTATTCAGTTTATGCAGTATCACCCCATCAGTTCAAAATAATTCCACTGAATTTCTTTGACAGTTCCTAACAATTTGCTGCAATGTGAAATTAATGACGGTTAGTAAATGATTACACTGCATCTAAGAACATAAATATTTATCTACAATGGGCTTCACCATGCTGACAGAAGGGGGAGAAATGGCAGGATTAGGGGAAATGCTTAGGAACAATCACATTGAGCAACTCAGAAGACAAATGCAACAACGTTTATCTAGCGGAAGCATGCATTGCCTGAGCAGATGTGACTTTAAAGGGGAATACTTGAACTTTCAACAACACAAAAGATTTGAGTGATTTTTTTTTCCTTTCTAGCAGTAACCATAAAGATGACAGTCCAAGTGGATCAAAAGTGAGTTATGTCATGAAAAACAAAGGCACTTTGAAGCAGCAATATATATAGAGGAAAACATATTGTTATCATCTGAAACATTTCTAGTCAGAATGAAAAAAAAGTGAAGAGCTTTCCCAACATGCACTTGGTGCATGGTTGGTGCAGATACAGTCCTGAGAAATACCACCAGTCCGTGCTATCGGGAACTTAAGACTGATTAGTTTAAAAGTCACATCAAAAATGCAGCATGCCTTACATTGTGCAATTTATACAAGGTGGAAATCCCTGTTTTAAAGTATTTGCATCCTCGTTATGACATATTCACTAAAAATCCGTCACTTTGACGATCAGAATAAAGAACTATCTTAAACACATTACATTATAGCATGTAAATGGCAGCATGATTTAAAAAAAATGATTCTGATTGGGAAAATACTTCCATTTTTCTTGGCAACGAATCTTTGGTAGATTTTGCATTATTTTCTTGAAAAAGTTACTGGCTTTCCAAGCATTATTCATGATAAAATTTAATCACCAACACTGGCTTCCAGTTTTATTCTCAGTCTACTGAACCCTATAGGATTGTATAGGGCTGAGAAAAGGCTATTTGGTCAAACATGTCCATACCAGCTCTTTGGTAGAGCTTTCCCATCCAAAACTTAGATTTTAATCAAATATTGAAGGTAGCAAAGACCACAAAGCAATGGTCTTAGGCATTTATTTTCTGCCTGGTGGCTTGTGACATTCCAATTTGCCAAAAACATCTATTGTGGCTTTTAGTTCATGTTACCCAGGACCTAGGAGGAAGGTATCCTTCTATTAATGAAATGCCTTATCACCAGGAAAGGTGAAATGGTTAAACATGGAAGGGGAAAATAAAACGAGAAAGTACATTAACCAATTTGAGGCTTACTTTGAACAGAGGAGCCTGCAGCAACACTGTTGAGCCTGTGAGGAAGCTCATGATGTGAATTCCATGCTCACTTGCCTGGAAGCTGAATGAGGCAGAGAATTTAATGGCTGGTAACGAAGGAAAAAATCAGACGGAAACAAAGAAAATTACATAAAATTGAGTGTAAAAGTGGAAAGCGATGACAGGCAAAGAATGTTCCAAGTATTGTATTCCCCTTTAAAGGAAAAAATGAGTTTAAAAGCCCCGCCTGCTGCCCCACCCCCCCACCTTTCAGACATGGATTCAACCCTTACCTATTGAGGTGTTGAGGACCTGGTCACAACAACACTGCCGTGATAGCTGAGATTAATCAAAAACAAAGCAGTTAAGACTCTGAATGATCCATTTAATTTGAAGAATATTCATTAAACGAATGAAGACATTCAGATACAAGAGCAAGATGCTCAATAATGCCAGTGGGTTCCATGTACACCGCAACTGACATCAATGAGAATGGAACAGGATCTTGAACAAAACAAAAAGACACTTTCACGTCATTTTTAAGAACAATACAGAGTTTTCAAGCACAATGACAAGACATGATAATTTTACCTGTAACTCACTCGAAAAAGAGTTCACAGAGAGAAGAGAAAAATGGAACACTTAAGCAGTGATTGAGGCAGCTTTGGGTTATAATGTTTCAAGATTGATTAATGTCAACCTTCAAACTCATTTTATCACACCCTGATCGATTGTATCCGGTTGAATGGAGACCTGATCTATGAGCCCTGGGGTTCGTATCGTGGCAAAGGACCAATTCAACTCAGCAATAATAAACCAAAGCATTTCAGCTGACATTTACTTCTTATGTAAAGGAGAGAAGATATATCAACAGCCTCTAAGTGTAGTCACAAATGTAAAGGCACAGTGCCTTTCTGTAGTCCCTCACCAATTATATTCAATACGGTACATAGTTTGTTTATTTTACAATGGTCTTTGATAAAGTTTCAAGCATCGTTATTAGTTTCTTCTTTCATTTACATATTTTGCTTCTTCTGATAGGCTTCATAATGAATTCAGACTTACAAAATTGTTGATAATTGGCATGTGATCACCAATGCAATTGAAGTCTCTTTGTGCCTTTTAGGAATTATAAAAATCACACGTCATATAGACACATAGAAGCAGCACTATTTCTTATGTTGTTCTGAAAATGTTGATATTTCATAGTAGAAATACCTTCTGCTTTGCCAACTGTAATTAGTGTGAAGATTCTGGGCTTCACATTGACTATGCTTGTGTATTATCTGATTGAAGAGATTAGAAAGAATTTAGGGAAGCTTTTCCACTTGGGATCGAGTCCACGAAGAAATGAACACAATATTACCAGAATTTGCTCTGCTTATAGCTTTTAACGGATATAAGAAACAGGAAACAGTTACTCCATCCCTCCTGGCTTTGTGTTTGATTATTCTAGCCATTTCTGAATTGCACATCATTGAGAGCAAACCTGTTATTAACACTGACTTACATGAATATATTTTACAATTGGTCAGTATAATTCAGGACGTCAAGCCCAACATTTTTCTTCTTTGATACTAAGGTTTTGATTTCTACAGTTAAGTTCACCCTCCAAATGATTTAATGTTGAAATGATCTTCATGGTAAGGGCAAGTACAGATGTATAGCAGTTACCTATGTAGTAACTGAAACAAATCTAAATATCATACCCAAATGTAATGAATCAACACTGCAGGAGTAACAGCTTCTCTGCTAAGAACAAACAATAGCTGCTTATCGAGACCTCTCTCTAAAAGTAAATACTTAGAGCATGTATTCATTTTCAGGGCAACTGGAGGCAGCATTAATATTACTCCAATATATACAGCAGAGAATTGAGTGCATAAGGCAGGTACTAACCTGTCCATTTAAGATTTTGAAACAATATAAAATGCTTGTGTATATGGCTAGCTGGGCCACATAGCTTGGTAGATCCATCAAAAAATCAACCACCAGGCTAACATTCTCAATTGGCCATCAATGAAATACAAGTCTCCCAGACTGTTTGGGGGTTGGGAGAGCCCTTGTCACCTGTGCTGAATGTATTGAATCACAATATTTTCTGACTGCATTGCTGGTCTACCCTATCTACATTGGGATTGATGATTTACAATACACATAAATATTTTGTCCTCTTCGCAGATATCTTATAAGATACAGTTATGGCTGATTAAAGATAGAATCTGCTGCTTCTTTTCTGGTGAGGCCATTTATTTATTTTTGCTTTCAAACAAAAGAGGTATGTTTATGGTTTAAAACTAAAGAGAAATGTTTGACTATCTCAGTATACAGCTGTACATTTTTTTTTCCTAATTCAAGGAAAAGTTATAAGAATGTAGGTGCATGTACACAGTAAATACTCACAGAAACCAGCAACAGTACGTGTTCACATCACTGCAGTAGACCTCACAGCACCCAGCCTTACCATTCACTAACAGTTGACTTCACATCAAGTAGCTATTCTGGGAATAATGACAAATCCATTTCACATATAGAAAAAGTTCAATGCAATGTTGGGACAGTTTTTCACACTATCACAGTGAAGGTGACTGAAAATCTAGTTTCTTTTGCTTTGGAGGTGAGAAAGGAGGCAACTCAGTTTCATCCGAGGCAATGATTATGTTGCTCTGTCCAATCTATCACTGTTAAAGGTGAAAATAAACATTCTGTGCGTAAGAAATACAAATGTGATATACATATAGGACAAGAAACTGTGATGGATGATGCCGCTCATTGTCCCTTCTTTATAAATAATACATTTGAATGTACAGACAGTAACATACTTTGCTAAGAAACAGAATGAGAGACGTTGTATTGAAAAATTTGCTCTTCTAATGTCGGTCAATCATTACTGGAGATTGAGCACATCGGTATCTTTCTCTTCTCCATGTGAGAGCCAGAGCTGATTCTAGCTGGATGGACAGCAAACACTTCCAAGAGGGAGGGATTGCAAGAAATTCAGGCCAGAGTGACCTGTTAGACTACTTTCAATTGCCTACAAATGGAATTTCCTTTTTTTTGTCCCTCTGGAATTAGCCTGGATTTTGTCTAATTATTTTGTGTCTCCCAGGAGGTCGTGCTTTCAGATGGGGTGGAAAGTGCACATATTGCACACAAGTTATTACAACTCTGAGGGACATACCAGATTAGTCAGAGAGACATTACCCAGCCATCATTGTTCAAATGTTTGTCATCTTATTGCATATACTGTCTGGTAATTAGAAAAAAGTCATTGCTGATTAGCAAGTATCAACCTTCCCTGGCTATAGATACATCCAGCCTAATTCTCTCAAGGTTATCCTGCCATCTGTTAAAACTATTGTCTTTTTAGAAGACAGAGAAGTGGAAGGTAAGGGGAACATCATCATTGAAAGTATAGAAATAGACTGGCCTTGTACAAACTAATTATGATGTGAAGGGGGGCGGGGAGTGGTAATCAGAGTGTCTTTGGGATGGGGTTACATTCAAAATAATACTCCTGTGAAGGAACATTGGATCTAAGTTGATATGCTTTTGTATTCTTGGAAACATGATGCCTGAAGCAGGATTCACCAGGCATCTTGGCTTACTGCTGGAATATGTAAATTTAAGCCATTCATATTGGGGCTGTACTTTTCCTATTCAGCTACATTTAACTCTGCAAGTTAATGCTCTAAAGGGGCTTGGCAGAATCAGGAATGGTAAATTTGCCATTGATTTATTTGGTGACTGACATGGTGTTACTCAAATGTAAGCAGTTAGTCCCACACTCAATCAGGGAAAAGGGTATCTAAGCCTTGATTCTACAGCTAGGCAAGATGTCAATGTTGCTGATAGAAAGGAGAATGGACTGTGTGTTAGGCAAATAAAAGCTCTATTTTTGTAGATTTTCCAGTTAAAATTTGATACTTATGCATGATAATAGATTTCCATGTGATACAGACATCTAGCTGATTGTAACTACATGCATGAATAATATTTTTCCAATTGACCTTTCGATGTTTGCTATTTTTCCAAAATTGGTATCTTCATAGAAAATTGAAACTTGTTACATAGAAATACTCTACTTTTACATCACTACTGCTTATCATTGATCTGACACTGCAGGGGATGATTCCTGGATGTAGAATATTATTCACTGCAACTTCAATCCAAGACTAAGATAAACCACATACTTGTTGACATCCAGGATTGGGCCTCTTGATTCTTAAAATTGATTTGAGATTGACAAAAGTTAATTTTCACACAAACTCTCTTGGTCACCAAAGACTGGCAGCTTCCATCATTCAACACCGGATTCAAACAGTTTTAGAGAACACAGCCTTGTGGGAAATTCACAACACGACAATTCAGACACAAACTGCCAAATTAACCTCCAAAACAAAGCCAAAGCGAATGAACTTCTTGTAATTCTCTAGAAACTCATTTACTGTCCAAAACATTATCTTTGGATTATATTACAGACAAATAATGACACCTATTTGCAGCCTGAGCTGAAGCAGCATTTTCAATTCTATCATTCCTGTCACTCTACTTAAACCTTGAGCATGTCAAAAGCCTGAGGAACAGGCTGAGTTAATGGCGCATAGCCATAATTAAGCAACATGAAAACATACCCAGTGAAATAAGGGTAGGCCTACTTCTTTCAACAAAACTTAATGAATCTTTTACACCTAGACTGCGTAAATAAAACACAATGCCTTTCGGTCTCACAGGGTTGGCAAGGACAGAAATATAGCAGGTTAGAAAAGGAATGAATTGGTCATCTTAACAGAAATATTCAGTTCTTCAAACTGCTTGCACGCTTGCAGCTGATTCTGATTTACCCAAAATGGAAATTTCAAAGCAATGTGTTTTAAAAATGGTCAATATGAAAATACATATGCATGTACAATGGTGAATGGATGGTACCTTAACAAGATGCAAATACGTTAGAGATCAATAAACATTCCTGGGATGAGGAAAGAACTGGGCCGGAAATTGGAGATAGTATAAATTTGTCTGGATATCAAAAGGCAGACTCACACTTTAAGTTTCTAGAACACAAATTCTGAATTTACAATTGCTGCCACAGTAAGGTTGGCAATGTGGAACTACTTTATGTTCTATGGCTGACATCAGCATAAGCAGAACATAATTTGATTCCTGAGTAGTTTGCTCATCCCTAAAATGTCATAATGAAGCATTAAACAATATTAGCAGCAATAATTAATAAAGAAGTGAACAGTTAATAACCATCCAAAATTATTTTCAAGGCCATTTTATAGTTTCCTACACAACATGTGGAGGAGCCTTCAGGAAAGAATTAACCTATTGATTCATCCTGAGAATCCTGTAATTCTAAATTTGAGATACACTTTGTGTTGTTGCAGTTCGAATTGTAATCTTTCTTGCTTAACAGGGTTGAAGACATGGATTGACAACAATTTTCTTTGATTAGATATCGAAATCAGAACATTCTCAGATAACCAAAAACTTGACTCGGAAAGAAGAAATCTTGACACAGAAACTGCATACAAAAATTATTTAACAGAATATTTACTCTGTCCATTTAGATCATGTCACTTTTCTTCTTCTCTTTCAAATGAGGTACATAGCTGAAGTAGACAATTGTTCTCAGTGGGCAGATGAACTGGAATGACTTGCATGCAAATGATAAATGGGATAATATATCATTGATTGGTACAAAAGGCATTAGCAGCACTTTTATAAGTGTAGGAATTCAAAAAAATCAAGTTGCAATTTAGAGGGACCTGGGTGCCTTAGTACATGAAACACACAAGGACAGCATGCAACTATGGCAAACAATTGAACAGCAAATGGAATGTTAGCCTCTATTACAAAGGGACTAGTGTATAACATTGAAGAGATCTTACTATAATTTTACAGATCCTTAGTTTTTTTTTCTAGAAATATACAAAGCTTTAGATCTTTTAGCTAAGAAAAGATATATTAGTTTTGGTGGAATAATGGTCCATTAAACAGAATCTTGAGATGAGGAAACTGTCCGATGAGGACAGATCAAGTAAAGTAGGCCTTTATTTGCTGGAATTTAGTAGAAAGAGAAGTAAAATCAAAACTACAATTCTTCACAGTCTTGATACGGTATAACCTGGGAATATGTTTCTCCCTGGCTGGGGAGTTGAGAACTTGAGTCATAGTCCCAGATAAGAGAATGGCCATTTACAACTGAGAGGGGGAGAAATTACTTCGCCCAAGTTCACTATCCCAGAAGGCTGAGGATGCTCAGGCATTGAATATATTGAAGAGAGATTGATTAAATTTTAAATACTAAGGAAGTTAAAGGATATGGGACGATGTGAAAAGGTGAACTTGTAAGTAGAAGATATGCCATGACAGTATTAAATGTTAAGCAGATTTGAAGGGCAAAAATGACCTGCTCCTGGTTGTTATATTCTTACCTCAAGTTCTGAACTCTTCTAAATTCAGAAATATGTATTTAAAAGTGAACCTTTTGGAATAACTTCAGATTTGTTAAAAAACATTCATTATTCTTCAAAAAGACTGATCAAAATAGCTATCACTGTGATGGAGTGGTTTGGCATTTTTGGCCACCTCCATTGTGAAAAGGCATTAAAGCATTGGGTTGGCTCTTGAATACAATTTTGTGATAGGTTACCCTGGTATATATACTTTGAATTACAAAAATAAATACATTCATAAAACAGATTGATTTAGCCTTTATCGAGCACTCATATCATATTTCACATTGATTTGCTTTGGTTTGATTCAAGTTTGCTAATGATCATCATAGGTTAGAATGACCATTTGTAGTATTAGTGCAAAAACGCTCAACACATTTGCCTAAGAGTTCCAAAGCCATTATTGTAACAGATGAGCTAATTAATTTAAGCAAATGGATGAAAAGCTTTCATTAAAATAGCAGACAAAAGAATATTTTAGGAGTGTGTATGGTGTTCTTAGACTTAGGTCCCAGATAGTAATTTTTGTATCATTAGCATTTGTGAGTAGACTATAATCTGAATGCTGTCAGTAATTTCAATGGTAACTCATCACTTGTGATAATAGACAATGCAAGGGAGCCACGTATAATTGCCGTTATGACATTGGGGCATACGCTTGTCCATATAATGACTGAGCACTGTTCTAAACTGGCAACGTTATCACCTGCCTGACTAGTTGAAAGCCATTTTTTCCATTAAAAACATCCAACAAAGTCTAACATATATTGCATAAGTGGCATTTAAGCAAGGGTTTAACAACAAATAATTTTCTGATGATTTGCTGTGGTAATATATTATCCAAGTTTGGAATGTTATAGTCATTACACTATTCAATAGTCTACTTTCAGGACAGTAAGAACCAATATAAGAATGTGTACTATTAGTAAGTAGCCTAACCTGCTCACTGTCCAGCTTATCCTGCCCATTAAAATGAAGGGAGAGAGAATCACAGGCAGGATGCCACTGGGGCTCTGCTACCAATACCGTGTATGTAGAAAACTTACTGTTATTTATCGTCTATATAATACACCAACCTACTTAACAAGATCCTGCAACAAGCAGCAACCATAAGCTTTGCGTGAAAACTGCAAAGCACAAGTTTCAAATATCAGAGTTTCAAAGGTTCTTCCACATCAATCAAAATTAAGTAAAGTTTAAAGGTCAGTGTCAGTTCTGACTACACTCTGGAACACTAGGGTTAGTTCATTTTGTGTTTTTGTTCCCAAAGTTGTGTTCTAGAACAATGGTTCCCAAACTTTAATGTTCTTGTACCTCTATTCAGATTTATTAATTATCTGTATGCTTCCTACAAACTACTGCTCTTATGACCATGTGTTTCATAAATCATTATAATTATAGATTACAGATAAACATACCCTGTAATAATGTTACTTACCGGTATTGTGATGGATGAGTTCATTTGTTGGAACACAAGCATTTGAAGTCTCCCTTTCAAAACCTCCTCCCCTAAATCACTCACTAAGCAGCCCCTCCTCCTAATCCCCTACCCCAATGCACTGCTTTGTAATTTTGTGGGATGATTACCAGGATGATGGTCTTGGCCATGCAGACCATGCCCACCCAGCAGTCTGCTGACCTCTCCCAATTGGGCAGTGTTTTAGCCAATGCCTGCTGCTCATAAATCACTACCATATCAGTCTGAGAGGTCATTTACTGCCGCTCATCTTCTCACTGCTCCTCTAATCACAGTTTCTCTTCTGTGCTTATTGTTAATAGACACAACTGCATCCCATGAGTATACCAAACAGCAGTGAATGTGGAAGGGAAACAACTTGAGATTGGAGGAGCAGTGAGCAGCAGAAAGGCAAGTAGTGCTTTGTTTGGCTGATCCACTGAATGATTTGCCTTTGGGACCACTGGATCACAGAAAGAGATCCCTGAAAATCTGTCCTTACATAATTAAGAAAGAAAAGCATCCCTTAAAGATATCTGCTATTCCCTTAGCTGTATGGGTGCTCTATGTGGGTAGCTTTGCTTTAAAACATCATTCACATCATTTGAGGAGTAAAATAATTGTGAAATGTTAGGAATGTTTGAACTGATGCTTTCATGGCTAGTTTCACATTATAATACTTATAATGTGAGAAACACCCATTTCAGCAAAATGAAAATTAAGAATTTGTATTCTACATTTATGTAGCATCTTATCATGTTCATATATATTCAATTAATTCAATTACCAAATAATGACAGTTATTTCACAGATAAGCACTGCAGCCATATTTTTTCACACAGAGAAGAGGTGACTAACTAATTTAAATGTTTTTGGTGAGACCAAATTTTGAGAGATGAGTGTTGGCCAAGATGCCAAGTGGAAATTCATATTTACTTCAAACCAGAATAAACCAACATTGGCCCTAATTCTAATGTTTTGCTTTAACCACAGCACCTCTAACAAATTCTGCATTCAAGCTAATTTACATGCTAAAGACCTAAAGTGTGTCCTGAACCCACAAGATGCTGACTCAGAGGTGTGAATGGCCTCAACAGATTGATTAGAACTTGTCATAAAAGTGTGCAAATGTCAACTCACATAGTAGGCACAATGAAGATAATCAGAAATTGAAGGAAATTTTGCATTGGAATTTCCTGTCTGGTGAACTTCATAATAATAACACAGGTTAAAATTTCAGTACAATTCTAGGAAAGCAAAAACACTATTTGAAAACTTGATAAGCTGGATTCAGTTTCTGACATCAGCAGTTTTGCTTAACTGAATACAAACAAATACTAACTAAATGGTGAATAATGTTCAAAAAAGGATTACGTACAGTGAAGATAAAGTAAATGTCTATCTTGGAACACAGGAATTCCAATATAAGTCAACAATACTTAGACATAGGGAAGAAATCAAAATTGCTTTCTAACTCATCCGGTTCAACATTCTTTTTTTTCTTAAAAATACCTACCCTGAAGTAGATAAGTGTGAAGGTGGGTGTTCAAAAGGAGGAATTTCTTCACCTCTCCTCCTTTGGCTAGGGATCTGACTATAAAACTCGCTGCGTTCTGCTGCAGGAGAAGGTGATCCTGTGTAGCTGCCTGTAGAAGGTGTCAGTGCCATGTGAGGTCTATAACTGGGGCTTCCGCGTCTGCTGCCCTGGCCAGCAGTGCTGCTTTGTGCTGGTGAGGAGGACGGAGAGGACCTTCTGGATAAGCTAACAACAGCAGGAGGCTGCAGGGTAATTTCAGACATCTCTACAGAGATACCTGCAGGAAAGATGCCACGGGAGGGCTGCATACTAGGCCGAGGCCGTGGACGGGATGAAATCTCTGGGGAGGCGTGATGGGAACTCATAGGACTCTGAGTCAAAGGGGAGAGCCGGGAAGGCTGTAGAACCACCTGGTGTAAACTGGCCTCAGTCCTTCTGCCTTGTCTAGGGCTGGGTCTGGGCCTGGGTCTAGGTTCGTACCACCTGGTGTCCAGGCT
This sequence comes from Rhincodon typus, assembly GCF_021869965.1. Lineage (NCBI taxonomy): Eukaryota > Metazoa > Chordata > Chondrichthyes > Orectolobiformes > Rhincodontidae > Rhincodon > Rhincodon typus. Next base: position 20,061,448 of record NC_063363.1, on the reverse strand, counting down.
GAATGTGCTTGTGCCACTATCACCAGCCTGTTTGGCTGATTCAGTGTAAGGCAATGTAGGTGCACTTATACCATGGCTGGTATGCTTTAGCTGCCCATGACTCTGTTGCATAGGTTGATGTGGATGTTTTTGAGAGAGGGAGACAGATTCACTTGTTTTGCTGGGAGCTTTGCCAGTCCGACTCTTTGGTGCCTCCAGTTGCAGCACACTGTGGTATGGTGCTGGGACCTGGAGTGAGGAAGGGGGGCCACCCCTTGGAAGACCAGCCTTTGGCAGTGTACTCTCAGGTGTATCTTGTTGGTGTGAAAAGATAACTGGAGAGCTTTCAATGCTGCTGATTGACAATTCCTTCCTTCTCCATGGTTCAGGAGACCGATTAGTAGTTGGCGTGTGAGTCAAAGGCAGAGTGCTACTGGAAGCGACCAAGTGCTGTATTTCAGTATCTCCTTGATCCGCAGGGAGGGTGGGGTGAGCAAAGGATCCTTCAGTAAGTAATAGAGGTGAAGACATCACTGAACTGAGGGGACTAATATCTGGCATGTAAAATGGCTGACTGTCTTGGTCTGCAGAGCTACTGCTGAGATAACCATAAAATTGGCTTGGAGGATAACCTTTAACAGGTCGCCTGATCTGACCGGTGGCCTGCAGCCTTGCATCTAAGCCTCCCATGCTTTCGTCTGTTTTCTGGAATGATGGGCTATATGCTGGTGGCTGTAAGTATGACTCTTGACTCGATGAGAGAGGGGAGAGCTGAGACTTCAAGCCCATTATGGCAGTTGGAGTTAGAGTCTCATTGTTTTCTTCGTCCGATTGCCGGAACTCAGGGTAGGTGTCCGTCTCTTCTGCGAAAGGAAAGCCCTCAATCCTCCTTGTCTTCAATGATGTCTCCATCTCGGTGGGATCCATGATGAAACGTCCATCAGGGCCTCTGCTGATAAGTTCGATGGGGGTGGATACATCAGCCTCAGCCTCATGCTTGGAGACACTGTATTTCCTGCTGGTTATTGCTCGCTTTGTCTTTTTGTACAGGGACATTTCCCTTTCTCTGCCAGGACTCATCATCTTGGCATGTATGGCTTGAGCATCTTCAGAGGAGTCTGACGGAGCTCGCAGTGTTCTGATGCTTTCAGGACTCACCTTTCCTGAGGAAGATCTGAGAGACCAAAATCAGAGGGAACAGTAACCCTGTATACTTTCACGTTTACAAATTTGTCATTGTCCAGTGAAGTAACCCATTAACTTATTGCTGTTGCTGCCGTAACTAACATTATTCATTAATAACAGTGAATTTGTCTATGAATTTAGCGAGACATCAGTTACAAAGTTGCGGCAGTTTTAATAAATTCCACAATGCTTTTAGCCTTCATTTGGGAACCAGTTTAGCATCAGTTAAGCAACAAATTAATAACAATAATATGATTTAGAATAGTAGGGAATTTATAGTTTGATTGATACTGGCGACTAATGCGTGATACGGCAAGAGGATAGTGGGGCCATCTAGTGTTGAATTAATGGCTCTCTTCTGTTGCACATTGATTTGTACCAAACTAACCAACATGGTAACATAACTAAATTACTGTAGTACTTTTAAAAGTATTAGGATCAAAACCTTCAGTATCCTGCAGGAAGACTGTAAATTATACAGGGGCTTATTCCCTGTTTTATAAAATTTAATAGGATCTAAGGATTAATGTCGCTAAAGCAGCCAGACTTCAGTTCTCTTGCAACCGGCACAATCAGAGGCATCATTATGGAATGACCATTTTATTACACACTTTTACTAGTTGTAAATCAACAGCTGGTGTTAGTTTGACATGGGTCTAATGTCACAGTCTGGCTATCATCTCAGAGAAAAATGAATCAAATCAACCACCTAAATTTATCACATGTGAATAAACATGGGCAGAACTATAAAAAGGGGTTGGCTACTTACGGTGATTCCACACTCTTTCGGCAGTGTGTTATAGACAGAGGAGGATCTGGAGGAGAATAAGCATTGGACATTAAACAGCCAGAATGCAGTAAAACCATTTAGCATTAAAAAAAGAAGTTTTGTACAAAAGATGTGACCATAGTTTAGATATGTAAATCATCCTATTTCAGTGCAATACTAAATAAAATCACATGGTATATCAATAGACAGATCTTGACCTTGCGTGGGAGTGAACATTTGTGGGTGAATGCATTGCCATCCCATATTATATCCCACTGAAATTTTTATTTCCATTGGGTTGATGTAGAGTGGGTTATTGACTTGTTATCAAATTCCTCCACCTCAGCATTTCGAAATGATCACTGACCAAAGACCGGAGAAGCCTCATGAACACTGTGGCTGCAAGAGTAGGATAAAGGCTGTATTTGTGGATGAGTGGTTAATTTCCTGTTTAGTAAGAGCCTCTCCATCTACAAAGGTCAGGTATATAAATTTCTCTGTTAATAACCATTTCAAGATTTAACCGAAAACAAATGTTCTCATTTTTTTTTGTTCAATACTAACTGAACACTTAGTGATTGTAATATGAGTTAAGATTTATTTGCAGTTTACACCATTACTCAGCAGTCATGCTTTGTTAAATATGGTTCATGTTTTTGAGAAAATACAGTAAAGATGAGCATCTACAAATGTATTCATAGGATGGAATCTTTCCAGGCACTGAATGACATGGGCATTGGTGAGAAATTGGGAAATCAGGTGAGGTCAGTAGTGAGGATCTTCTTGACATTGAGAACAAGAGAATCCTACTTTCTAACCAAGTGTTGAATGGTGAGACAAGATTCTCACTAATGCAGGGCTAGAGACCTACTTGCACGAGCATCTGATTATTAGCTAATCTTGCTCCCTTTATATGCAGTTTCCCATTCTCTCACCCATCGGATAGAAAATGAATGGTGGTAATTCTTGACATGAAAGTCAGTGCAGTTTCCTGTCAATGCCAGCTCACCATTTGCTCCAGCATCTCAAAGCACATCCATGGGTAGTGACTGCGCACAGCCCCTCTGTTAACAGACTTTGGCATCGAACATGTGCTAGCTTCATCATACTCTTATGGCACATTTGTGATTCCACGTACAATACAGTTCTGCACTTCAATGCTGCACTGTGGACCACACCAGGAGAATTCATTGCAATGTGCACAGGGACAGGCAGCCATCACATGGATTGGAGTAGGGAGCATTTCAGGGATCCTTACTGCCACTGTTAATGGTCACTCACATTGTACTTGCTTGCATTGTCACAACCTCCCCGTCCCCTATTGTCTTATTGTACTTTGGCCTCTTAACCAGATCCTAAATGTACACAGTACTTCTATCTTGCCTTGAGTTTTTGCGCGGACATAACGCCAGGCAGTTTGTCAGGTTAACAGCAGTGATCAGCTGAGGGGTGGTCATGTTGCTGAGTGGCGCCACGCTACATCAATGTTATGCCTCCACCATGTACTAGCAGTGCACGCAGCAAACACACTGCATGTGTATTATATGCGACCAAATAGCCATCTCTCAAATGATGATTCGTCAGTCAAGTCATGGGAGATGTCCTACAGTCAGAGGATCAAGGCACAGTAGGACATGGGCCATGTCTGATAGTCCAGGGACTTAGATACAGTCTGTCAGCCACTTGGGTAGTAAGGATCAGGGGTTAACATCACGGCATGTCCAAGGAATGGGCCATAGTCAGTTCTGCAGATGTGGAGCAACCAGTCTGCAGGGTTGCGAGAAATCAGCTGGGGAACTGCACAGATATCAGTCAGGGGTTTGAACACGCATCAGTCGGGACTGTCTGTCCAAGTTGGTCAAGCAGATGGGCCATGATCAACCCTGGGGTTCAGCACAATGAAAGGCAAATGGGCTTATCTGGGGCCACTGCCACTGTACAGAAATTGGGGAAGTCAATTCTGGAATTTGCAGGCAGCATGCTGGGATGCAGCAGAAGCAATAATTGTGATGGACGACAGCTCAGCATATAAGTGTGGGACACAATACTGCATTGAAGGACATTGGATAATCCAAGTGGGGGAGATTATCAATGGTCACAGCCACACTAGGCTTGATTGGGGGAATAGTGCAACACAATGGCTGGTCTGATTAAATGATAGAGCTGGGACTCAAGGTGTAATGTTGGGAGATGAAGTCAGAAGTCAAAGTGGCATGTTGGAATGTTTGGAAGCTCACTATTGATGCATCCGATAGCACGTTCCAAAAAGAAAGAGGCTTGGAGGTCTGGTGAGAGGCAGGAGTCCCTAATTATTAGCACGAGACTGTGACTCACTGTGCCATGTGCAACCTGTGTTGCATTCCATACTCATGTGATTCGTAAATGCACAATAGAAGTAGAAAGTGACTGTGACCACATCCAGAATGGGCAGAGCAAGTATTTTATCTATCTCAGCATGTGGTCTTTATTTGTAAGTGACATGATGTCCTTCAAGGGGCAGTTGCATTAATCAGGCATCATGCATGTGTGAAATGCAAGCAGTATCCAACAGTGTAGGATGTAAATCCTTGTCACAAGTGATATTGACCTTATCATTGTTCAGTGCAGATTGATCACTGTCATCTCTGTGAAGTAAAAGTAATCACTGATGACCTTAAAAATGACTGCTGTGAGCCAAAATCCCCAAATGAACTGCAAAATCCCATAGGCTACACAGGGTATGGAACTGATTTCTCCTCACCTCGAATACTGAGTATTTGGCAAAGTTCTTATATGTGATGCTGCCTTTCTTTGGTGATTCGGGAAAGGAGGATAAGGTATCAATAATCTTACAGCACTCACAATCTTTTACTCTATTTCTGCATTGTGGCTTATGTTGCATTCATCAGTATAAGATCCCTAGATCAAAGTTCCTTGTAGAGGCATTCCATAGCCTTCCTTGTCAGAGTTCTCTGTGTCCCACTGTATAGAGGACTATATTAAATTGTCATTTTTGAATGATGAGAACGCTGACTCCTCCTATCACTATGACCTGTTCTGTTTCTGATATTCCCCACACGTGTTCTTTGGAAGTATGACAAATGGATCCAGTTACTGCTGGAGTTATAGTCTCTGCTGCTGTGCTACAACAAAGGGCAGAGAAATGGAGAAAGAACAGATGCGCCAACAAGCCCAGGCTGAACAGCAAACCCCAGCAGATGCTGAACAGTCTTCTCAATGAGAGGTCACAACTGGATGCATAGGAGGACCAGTGTTTATTATTCTCAAAATTATTTCCTGCAAATGAATGAGGCCAGTACCTCTGCAGACTGAGCATGTCCCTGATACCGTCACAGACATATTTAAGCTGTGGGACCTGTGACATGAAGGAGTGGGTGGTCATCAAGGTGACAGCTGCTCAAACCATTTATGCAACTGACTCCTTCCAAAAGGCCATCTGGGACCTGTATGGAAGCTCTCAATCCACACATGTATTGTATCTATTACCAATGCATTCTGCTTCATCTTGTTTTCCCAGGACGAGATCAATGCTGCAGCCTGGGTAGTAAGCATTGGCAACCTAGCTGGTTTCTGTAGGTGCAAGGCATGATTGACTATACACAGACTGCATTGAGAGACTCATATCATAATCATGAATAGAAAAGGGTTCCATTCCATTAATGTGCAAGTTGTCTGTAATCGCACAGTAGGAGGTCTGTGCCAGGTACTCTGCGAGCTGCCATGATGTCTATATCCTTGAGAACTCTCCTGTTCTGTTTTAATTCAAGGATCATATGCCTTACAGGGATGGTTACTGAGAGACAAAAGCTACCCTCTGCGACCACTGCTAATGACTCAGGCCCACAATCCCCTGACCAAAGCAAAGTGCAGTTCAATATTCCACTGGGGTCATAGTGGAGCAGATGATAGACCTACTAAAGATGAAGTTACAAAGCTTGGATTGGTCTGGGAGTCCTTGCAAATACACTGTGAACAGAGTGTGCCATTGGCTTTTCCTTCTGGAATAAACCTACTTCCTTCTCTGTACTCATACTGCACACCAGTGTTCCAGCATCACCAGCCATCTATACAGAGTTAATCTAAATTATGATTTCCAGAGTACCTTTCCTTTGCACGTCACTCTTATACCTCTCTTAATGAGAGCTGTTTAAAAAGGCAGCTCCTACTCACCCCTTTTTCTCTTATTCTTCCGCTTCCGCTGCCTGTTAACAAAGCAAGCAGCCAAGGTACTGAATAAAATAGCTGCCGCTAAGAAGCAGATAGTGGCGACAATCCCAGCCACAACTGGACGGGCCAGGCCTTCCTCGGGCACTTCAGGTGGTGGAAAGACATCTTCAAAATCAGAAAATATGCAAACAATAAGGAACAATGAGTTGACTGGCCTTACACTTGAACAATGTCGAATAACACTAAGGCCAACAGAGCTTACATCAGAGAGAAGGTACATGCATCTCACCTGAACTAGAAACCCCAACTATATTACTTGGCTCACTGATCAGGTCCTGCATGACAGCCATCACACGAAATTCATACCAGGAGTCCTGACAGAAAGAGAAAAATATTTGCTCCTCATTTTTGTTATTTGCAAAGCATTAACAATGCATATATAAAGTATCACAGATCTAAGTGAATAGGAAAGATAAAAAGAACAATGCAGGATGACAAAACTGTACGTGGACGAAATTAAACTTCTAAGACATTGCAAGATCAATACAAAAGATTTACAATTATATGGAAGATAAATGGTGATTAGGAGCACTGTGAGCCTCTTGAAAAATGATAACGGTCTTATTGTCAATGAAAGAAGGAGTTGGCAGACAGGCTGGATAATTATGTTGAGGCAACATTTATAATGAACAAGATGTTAGGATGCTGGACACTCCTGGGAAACCAAGACTGAATTAAAGGAGTGAACCTTACCAATGTTAATTAAACAAAATAATTGCAATGTAGGAAGTAACGGCAGTAGAAAGTGAAAAGTTCCCAGAATCAGAGGGTTTGCATTCGAACATTTTAAAGCATGTGAGAATATTGCAGAAAGTATAACCATAATTTTTCAAAGTTATGGCAGACTCACAGTGATAAAATCTGAGGCCTTCCTGCACAGAAACAAGCATGGTAGCCTCTCTGCAGATGGTGGAGAATGACTGACCTCTTACTGGGATTTCTCCAATCTTTCTTCAGGTCCACTGTCTGGGATGCTCACCTGTGTCAGGTGGGCGGATCTTTGAAAACGTGTGCTTGGTGTGCTTAGTATCCTGTTTATCATGTCAAGAGTGGACAGGGTACAGTGTAGACAGCACATGATCTGCCAAGCACCAGTTACCAATACAGCCAAAGAGGAGCTGACAGGTCAATTTCTGGATATTATAGTGGGGTCAGGAAGGGTAGCAGCACTTCTTCGGATTCTACTGTATTGTATCTTAACTCTTGGTACAATACTCAGCACATAGGAAAGGAGCTATATCATTGTAATCTCAGATCACACGGAAGTAGAGCCTGGGTTTGTACAGCTCAAAGTAATAGCCCTCTCTAAGCATTCTCTGAAGGTTGTTAAACTCAACAAAGTTTATTGCTGTCCACTCCCAAGAGTGTTAATTGCACATTACTACAGAAACTAGGCCGAGTCCACTGCCTCTCTGGTTCTCCATACACTGGTCGATCTTCTACATCAGGCCAAATTTCTGCATCAATCCTAACAAATCAACTGGTTGCACGTGGCAACAAATACATATATCCAGCTTTGCTTGATAAATGAAAATAATTGCAAAATGATTGAGGAGGTTTTAACTTATGCACTGTCATCTGAATTTTAAAATAATCATTCATCTATTCACTTGGAATATCATCAGGATCATTTTGGAAGCAGAGTTGCAATGACTTACCAGCGATAACTCCTTGGTCAACAGCTCAGTTTCAGTGCCTGGTATTGCTTCATCTAGGATCTCCCACCTTTCTGCCAGACGGAATTCCATGATATAATGGTCAATCGGATAGCTGTGGTTGGCTGGTGAGAGCCAAGACAGTAACACTCCTTGGTGTGTTCGATTGGCTGTTAGGCACCTTGGTGGTGAAAGCAGCACCAGTGGTTCTCGGGTCGTAACAGGAAAAGCTGCAAGAACAGTCATGATTGTAAGGTCTTCTGTTGCAAGCACTATGAAGCACCTCCCACAGCTGATGGCCAATGCACATCTTAGATTAGTCATTTCACTGCTTAGAGATCCAATGTTTCCCCCAATTTCATCATCTGTTTGCCTCCCCATTCTTCATGGGCCTCTATTCATACAGAATCATTGTCATTGGCAGTTGGGGGTTAAATCAGTGATGATAGAGCAACACTTTCTGGTAGCAGACTCTGAATGTTCAAATTAATTAGTGTTCTCCTCACACTTTGATGTTTGATGATTGTTGTGCTTACAATTGAATTCTTGACTTTAATCTCATTAAAAAAAAACAAAGCCTTTAACGGCCTGAGGAGCTGTAATTGAGTTTCCTTTTAAGAAAGCTTTCATATGAAAATGAGAATATCAAAGTCTAACAAATCTCCCAAGGTCTTCGTGCTTTAACTCAATAGTGAAATACAGTTCTGAGTCACGTGGGCCGTAAAGATCCAGCTTTGATCTGAATCTGTAGTCTGTTCCCCAATCTAACTGAACCTGTTTTTATTTTGTTGTTATATTATTATTTGTTTACAAGATGTGGGCTTCATTGGTTAGGCTAGCATTTAATCAGCCATTCCCAATTGGCCTCAACAAAATTCTAATTTCCCTCAAGGTCTTAGAACAGGCAAAATAACCTTAGTGTGGGTTGTACAATGACCTTGTGGAATAAGGTGGACAGTGGCAATGTGGATACAGAATTGACTGAGTTATAGGAAAGAAAGAGAGAAGTGATCTGTTGTTTCTCAGAATGGAGTAAAGTTTATAGTGGAGATCCCCAGGGATTGGTGTTGAGATCTGTGTTCTTTCTGATATATTGTAATGACCTAGATTTAAGTGTATTGAGTACCAATTCAAAATTTGCAGATGATGTGAAACTTGGAAGTGTAGAACTTCAAAAGCGCACAGACGTTGGTGAAATGGATGGAAAGTTGCAGATGGAATTTAATGCAATGAAGTGTGGTTCACTTTGGTAGGAAGAAAACACAAATACAAACACAAAATTGAGCAAAGGGACCTAGGTGTATATTTGTGCAAATCATTGTAAGCGCAGGACGGGTTGAGGGAGCTGTGTACAACTTTTCTGGGCATAATTACAAAATAGATAGAGGGGAATTGCGTATAAAACCAAGGAAATTATGTTAAATCTTTGTAAAACATTGGTTCAGCCTCAACTGGAGTACTGCATCCAGTTCTCGGCACCACACTTTAGGAAGCAATATAAAGGGTGCAGTAAAGAATCATGAAAATTGTTTCGAAAATAAGGAATTTCAGTTATATAGAAAGATTGGAGAAGTTAGGATCGTTTTTTTCTAGACAAGAGAAACTTGAGAGGGGGTTTGAATGAGATTCAAAATCATGAGGTGATTGGACAGAGACAGAGGGGAAACTGTTCCCAGGAGTGGAAGTATATCAAGAAGCAAAGGCTATGGGTTTAAGGTAATTGGCAAAAGAAACAATGGAGACATGAGGGAAGTCGACCATTATCTGAAAAGAAAAGATTTGCAGGGCTCTGGGTAAAGATGGAAGTGTGGCTCTAGATGAATTTATTCCTTCCAATGACCAGCATAGACATGATGGATTGAATGACTTCTTTCTGTGCTGGAACTATTCTTTCATTCCATGCATCATGCAAATTATTCATTTTCTAACTGAAAGAAAATTGGATACATTCTAGGACCAATGGGCAACCTGCTCTGCTAGATTATCACCTAGATAGTGAAAGGAAAGATTTACCCAACAATTTTAACAGAAGTTTAACATTGCTGGTCAAATTTTCTCCTACTAGCCTGATCTCTCTGTTCCCTTCCCCCAAATTGTTCACAGTGACAGGCACAAAAGCAAATCTACTGTCAGTATCATGGGTTAGCTGGGACATAAGATTGGCTGTTGAGAAGAGTTGGCTGGAAAACATTGTAGATCGAAGCATGGGTTCAATTCCTGTACAAGCTGGGGTCACCAAAAAGGCTCAAACCTACCCCTCACCTCAGGTTAAATTCATCACAAGTCATGTCTCTCTTTAATGAGAGAACAGTCCATGGGCCAATGGGACTAAGGTGACTTTCACATTAGGTCAATTTAAGCGCATGTCAAATTGTAAGACATATATGATGATTTTCTCAATATGCTCAATAATGTGTCATTCTGTAGTGAGCCTTGATACTGGCCATTTGCTGAGAACCTCTAAGAGTTGCAGCTGAAAAAACATCAACCTGAAACTTTATTTTTCTCAGCACAGATGCTGCCCAACTTCATTAGTTTTTCTAGCATTTTCTCTTTTGTTTAACAGATCTCCAGCACCTGCTTTTGCAAGAGTTCCAGTTTCTGATGGTAGCCGGGTTTGGGTGACAGTATTGAAAGTGAACCTCATGGCTATTTGATTGAGAAAATTGTACTCGAGTATCATGCATAGAGAACTGTTAAAGCCACTCTTCTAAGTCGAAACACAACATTCAATAGTGATGGAGGAAACTCATTTCCTGAATTATAGCACATTGTAGCAAGCTTTTCTAAAGTCAAACACAGAACAAAACTCTGCATAGTTAGTGACAGAGAACCCTCAGATATTTAGATTTGAGCTTTGGCTCACTGGTATCCTTTAGTTCCCAGTCTTGAAAAATCATGGATTCAATCCAGCACTTGAGCATGTAACACAGGCTGCATTACCAAAGCTGCTAGCTTCCAGATATTAAACTGAATGCATATCTGCCCTCTCAGGAGGATATTAAATATCCTGTGGCACTATTTGAAGATGAACAGAGGAAGTCATCTGAAGTCTTGGACAATATTTATCTCTCTCGAAACATCACTAAAGGAGATTATCTGGTCATTTATTTCTATTGCTATGTGGACTTTGCCATGGGAAAGTTGGTTGCTGAATTTCATATATTACAATTGTAACCACATTTCAAAAATATTCGTTGTCTGTGTAACACATTGGAACGTCCTTAATGTGTGACAGATGTTATACAATATATAATTGCAAGCTCTTTACATTTGTACAAACAGTTGTTGAAATAAATTGAGAATATTGTCTTAAAAACTAAGTTAGTGAGCACAGCAAAAGCAATATACTTCAAATCTGGACTATTTTTTTTTGGTTGTGGCAGGGGGGGCGTTGATAGTAGGATGCTTTGGGAGAGACAGACAGACAAGGTAAACTCAATTTCTCAAGCAGCCAAACAAAACACGCCTTAACATAATTTCCTGGGCACTAGAGAATATGTTAAGCTCTTGTTGAAATTATATCCCATTTAATCTTTCCTGAAGCGTTGTTGACAATTTATTTGGTTTAATTAAGATTTAAGAAAATATCATGAAACCTACTGAATGAGCACTCAGGTCATTGCACTCCACATTATTAAATATTAAGTGTGTATAATTCTGGGAAATTTTATCTTGATAATCCCTATTAAACGTACAATCTTAAACTAATATCATAGTACCATTAATACAGAATTTAGATCTACATCTTAATGTATTTATTTCCATGGGAGTCATTGGCACATGTTGCCAGTTAAGATGAGTAAGCAAACTGAATACACTAAGTTTGTAACAACATTTGAACTGCTGAGTTAGGACGATCTGTACTCATAACCTGAGCTCTATTATGACATCTTTATCATTATAAACACTCAAGTTTTCTTAAATCTTCACTGATGTTAAATGCAAGTTCAATTACATAGTCTTCTGAACTACAATTTTCTCAGGCAATCCCGTGACCAAGGACTCTTCATTCATGAAAAGGTCTTTTTATTATTGGTGTTAGTCAAAGTAATAAACATCCTGACATAACAATTTTTGACTAACATTTTCATTATTTTTCAAATTCTTTTGTTAAATTCATTTCAAGTTTTCATTTTGAGTCAGCAACTCTTACGTGATTCAGACTTAGAGCCTTGAAAATAGTTAATCTTTCCATGAAAACAATAGAAGCAGACATTACCACAGAACTTAGAGCACAAGAGAAGGCTATTCAGCCCATTGCATCTCTGCCAGTATCTGCACTAATTCCTATTTCCTTAGCCTTTTCCCATATCCTTTTATATATTTCCCATACCCTCTTAAATAATGTTATAGTGTCTGTATCAACAATCACCTCTGGTGAAACATTTCATTTATAATATCCTCTGGGTGAAAACATGGTTTTCAAATTTCCCATTTGTCCTGGTGATGACCATAGAACAGAGTCTGAGAATGGATGCAGCATAAGAACAGGCCATTTGGCCCATTAAACCTGTTCCTGTCCTCTACAAGAGCAATTTACCAATCCCAACCTCTCTGTCCTTTTTCTGAAGTCCTGCAGTTTTCTCTTCCCCTTCAGGGGCCTATCTAACCCTCTTCTGAAAGAAATGATGTATCTGTCTCTACCATTCTTTCATACATTGTAAACTTGGATCTAAACGTCTCACTGAGCAAAAATAATTTTTCTCATGTGGGGTTTGATTCTTCTGTCAATCACCTTATATCAGTGTTTCAGGACAATGACCTGGCATCAGAACAATGTTGATTGAAGGTCATCAACCTAAGACATTAATTCTGTTTCTCTCAGTACAGTTGCTGTCAGACCTGCTAAGTTTATCGAGTACTTTCTGTTCTTATTTCAGATTTGCAGCATGTGTGGTTGCCTGGTTTTCAATATTGTAGGAACCAGGATGCCATGTTCCGACAATGGCTGTTCTAAGAGACACTAAAGGCTACATGGCCATCCATGGTGGCTTAAAAATCAACATGTATCAAAAGGCTTATGAGCATTTACAAATAGCACAAAAACTTTATACAATTTCTTGACACTGGGTTAGCAGACTCTTACACGGAGTACAACTTCACTCACCCAGTGTGTTCACAGTGATGACTTCACTGAAGGGCCCAGTGCCCAGTTTGTTCTGTGCTAGCACACTGAACTGGTATGCTGTCTCAGGTTCCAGGCCCTCCACCAGCAGCCAGGTAAGGCCTGTGGATACAGGCAGCGATAGCCAGTCATGGGGTCCCAGCATAGCCCTCTTTACCCTGTGGCAAATACAGAACTAGATAGTTAGCACCTGCATTCCAGTGAAGTAAATATTCAGGTCAGCTTGCAATTTGAGGGTGAAACAAATCTTGTGGAGTGAAACAGCATTGAAAGCATAATGTAATCCAATGAAGAAATGTGCTTTACCCGTCAGCTCATGTCATTAATGAGAATACTCTTGCCTCAAACTTCTCCTCAGCTGTAAATGTGTGCCCAACACATTTTCAGCATCTGGTGGCAACACTAATAATTCCCAGCTCAGAAATGGCACATCATTGCAAATATTGAACTCCCTTACATTGTCTAATTCCAACTTGGAAAGATAATTTCCCTTTTGTACTGATCTGCCAATTGCTTTTCATCCTTGACCTTGTCACAGGATCACAGAATTGTTACACTGCTGAAGGATGGCATTTAGCACTGGGTCTCTGACTGAGCGTTATGATCATGTCGATTTCCTGCCTATTCCCCATGAGTTTTAAGGCAGTCACTTTGAATGAAAGGATTAATATTAGCTGCTGAGGTGGAAACATGCATTCCTAATGTTCATTAGATGCAAATCTTGGTCAATTAATTCAACTTTAGGCATAAAGGTTGCTTTAGACTGTGTCTTTATCAGTTGTGGCATAGATTATAGAGGAGGAAGGTCATGCTAGAAATGTACAGAACTTTGGTTAGCAACAGTTGGAGTACTATGTGCAGTTCTGGTCACCATACTGTGATGAGATTGTACTGAGGAAGCAAAGGAGATTTACCAGAATGTTGCCAGAGGTGGAGTATTTCAGCTATGAAGAGAAGCTGGATATGCACAGAAGGTTGAGAGGGGGACCTGAAAGTGGTGCATAAGATTATGAGGGGCATGGATAGGGTGAATAGAAGGTAGCTTAGCTGAAGGGTCAATAAGAAAGGGGCATAATTTTAAAGTGAAAGGTAAGAGATTTAGAAGGGATTTGAGGAAAACCTTCACTCAGAGGCAGGTGGGGGTCTGGAAGGGTAGTTGGGAGGGAAACCTCACAATCTTTAAAAAGTACTTGAGTGAGCGCTTGAAGTGTCATAACATACAAAACTATGGGCTTAGTTCAGGAAAATGAAATTCATGTAGCTAGCAGCATATTTTTGGTGGTACAGACTTGATGGGCGAAATGGCCTCTTTTGTACTGTACGATGTTATAAATTTGAAGAAAAGGAGCTATACGTCATAATTAAAACCTTATTTGTTAACATGGGGTTTAGCTTAACTCAGTTGGCTGGAAGACTATACGGTCTGCAGCAAAATAAAGACAACAGCATGTGTTCTGTCTCCATACTGGTTGTGGTAGTTCATGGAGACTGCTTCCTGCACCTTAGCCATGTTTGTGGTGTAGTTATTCTCAAGTTATATATGATCAATTATGGAGCTCTTTGAAATAGTCATCACAGGTACAATGGGATAAATTGCCTCATCGGGTGCTGTAAAATTTTACAACTCTATAAGGAAAGAAGTGAAAGCATTAAGCTAGTGTGGTTTAATGAACAATGGGGTAAGTGGGTTGAGAAGTCTCTAAATCCATGATGAAGGTTCTATGCATTTAGGCTTTTTGGACCAAATAGCTTGTGCAACTCTATAATTTACGCATGCTCCTAAAATAATTCAACCGTAAGTGATACTTTTGAATCAGGGCATAAATTTCTAGACTAATTCATTGTACATAAAATGATTATTATTTTATTTCAAATGTTGAGAATTATGCAATTGGTCTTTTGAAAATGCCAAGGGTAACAATCTTGTGACTTATCAAGTATTTACAGCCTAATACTTTCTGAGGTCTCCCTTTTGCACACTTTGTGACAGAATCCTGCAAAAGCACTGACACTTGCCAACAGTAGGCATGCCAGATCAATGTTTGGTTTTGATGAAGGTGCTTAGTTCAAGCTGGCATGTACAGTACACACTGGGTGAAAGCATGCAGTTCACTCACGTGTTCATCTCCTCAGTTTACAAACTGGGTCCCTTTATACCCACCAGTGCAGAGCAATCCACATCCACGACAAAGAGGGGCTGAGTCAGTTCATCCTGCAGATCCATTGGTATGTGGATGATCCCCACATCACTGCTGACTTTTACACAGTGTATACTAAAGATTGGTGCCAATGATAATAATTAGTAACGCAACTTAAATCTGGATATCACGTGCAATGCAGAAATGGAGGAAAAATAGGAAGCATTGCAGAACTTGAGAGAATGGTTGTTGTCCTGCTGAAATCATTGGACTTCAATATATTAAAATGTATTGGATTGACAATTGTATAAATTAAAAAGACATGGCCCCTCCATCAGTATTTTATTTAATTTGACACATAATAGGATTTCACGCATGACTAAGCTAAAGGGTTATCATTATTTTGCTAGTAACATATGGAGGTTTTGCCAACTGAGGTGTGCTGTGATGGCACACGATACTTTCTGCTGACAGCTTTCACATTTATTTTAAAAAAAATGACCTATTTGGATCTACATCTCGTATAACACCTACATTTTAATGGCTTATTTTGCAGCTGATAGTATGCTAATTTGCATACCTTGCATTGTGGCAGCACCAAATGTTAGATTTTTAAAGCATGCTGTTCTAAAACAACAGCCTCTCAGTTTGCTGCAGTGCCAGCTACTGATGCAACAGCTTGGCTCATTAACAGTGCTCTTATCTCTTTGTCAGTCAGCCATGGATTTAATCTCCACTCTGATAGAGTCAAGCATGACATCTAAGCTTTACCTCAGTGATGTTATGTTGGAGGTCCTGCAC
The DNA here is from genome assembly GCF_021869965.1 of Rhincodon typus. Taxonomy (NCBI): domain Eukaryota; kingdom Metazoa; phylum Chordata; class Chondrichthyes; order Orectolobiformes; family Rhincodontidae; genus Rhincodon; species Rhincodon typus. The sequence goes on along the minus strand of NC_063363.1, from coordinate 20,045,566 downwards.
TGTTGAAGGGGCTGTGTTTGAATGACATTTTACACTGCCCATTCAGTTGCACAGAAGAGAAATATGCAGCAATTTTGAAAATGGCGAGTGAATTGTCCTGATAAACATTTACCCTTCAGCCACCATTTACAAAAATAAACAGATTTGGGATATTTTGTGCCTTTATTCACTTTTCAATTACTACATTTAAAAAAAAAATATTTCATTGCCCATGGGACACTTCCAAATACAGTGAGGACATTGATATGCCATATAAAAAGTTATTTTTTTCTTGCCAAACTGAGCTTGTTTCCCAGTTATATTTTCAGCTTGAAGGAACATGGTTTGCGTTGACTTTAAGATCATATGCTCCAGAGGTTTGGAAGTGCAGCACAGTGGAGGAGCTCTGCATAGTGGCAGGAGGTAGTTCACACTCACACAGGACTCATGATCCCAAACTGCTGTGTTAACAGTTCTTCTTCTTGACTCCTCTGTCTGAAGGCAGGCCCTTGGTGATTATTTGCTAACCTCGTTAAATCGCTTAAATTTATTGGGAGACGAGTGAAATAGAGAAAGGACATTGTTTTAAGGAGGGAGAAGGAGAAGCAGGAGGCATGTTCCTGGAACATAAGAAATAGCAGCATGGCCCATGAAGCCTGCTCTGCCATTCAATAAGATCATGGACTCAGCTCCACTTACCCACCTGTTCAGCCTCAAAAGCACTTTTGTTCTTCTGTTATGAGCACTTGACCAAAATTCCCAACATCTCAAACTGGAGTGCAGTTCAAGTTATCAAGAAGAATGAATAAATGTCTGGTATTAGATGCAACCAGTATACAGGGTCCTCCCAGTGCCTAATAATTCCATACAAAACCTTGGCAAAAGATCTCTTCTGTATGTTCACTTCAGCAACATTGTAAATTTATTCTTTATAAGTCACGTCAAGATTTAGTTACAAGTGCACTGAGAAACGTCTCCCTAGAGTATTTATGAATTCTGAGTACAAGAAAGTGCAAAATTCTTCACATTTTGAGATGGAATGATTTGTATTAACTGCTCCTTAAATTACATGCCCAACTGATAAGCAGGATGGTGTTAACACTCACAGGAAACAATGGTTTAATGAGTGCAGAGGAAAAGCAAAGAAAAATCCTCATTTAGAACTGTGAGGATATTACCTGGAAATGGTGTTTCCCTTTTAATACATTTTTCATTTGAGACACTGCTCTGAAACAACTACAGTAAAATCTTTGTATCTCCCTGAACTCCTCCATTTTTATGAGGCTGCCTTTCAAATCTGCTGCTCAAGGATTTTTTTGAAATTACAGCATATTTTCAAATTCATGTGAAGTACTCTCGCTGCAGACAAACCCTGTCCTTTGTACTGACTGCTGTGAAAGTCATTACGTGAACAGCCTTCCAATCAGTGGTAGCTTTAGCAATTTCTATCTTAGCTAAATTAGATTGAGAAAAGACGTAGTAGGTTGCTTCAACGTTTGAGCAAGCCCTCGGTCGATAAACTACATCATTAATACAAAGACACCCTGAACGACAAGAACTTGTTACTGATCCAAAGTTAGTTATTCTGATGCATGACAACTAATGCTTGAAGGTAGATATTTGATTAATGAAAATATTGCTTGAACTCCAGAAGATATTTACATGCACTTTCTTTTATTTCAAACAGGGAGTAGTTAACATTTTCAAAGTCAGACTTTACAAACCTATTTTGTTCTGCAGAAGGTACTCGTTTCCTGGCACTTTGTCTAATCTACAATTATGGTCTGTCTGCAGGGGCTCACAAATTTCCCTTCAATTTACAGCTTCCCTGCCCTGCAAGTTTTACACTTCTAGCAGCCTCTTTTAAAAGTGAATTGAGCAAACCACGGGGATCTGTAAGTACAGGTTAGAAAAGCTGCTGTGTGCTAAATTGAATGATTGAGGCATGTTGGTTTTGAAGTGGGATGACAGTACTTCACTTGACAGAAACTGGAGTTGATTGAAGTATGTAGCACAAAAAAGAATTGGAAATATACTCAAAAAGGAATATGCAAAGCTATGGGGCAGGTGTGAATGGGACTGGTTGGTAGCACTTTGAAACAACTAGCACAGGTAGACTGAATGACCTCTTTTGTGTCATATGGTTTTATGATCCACACAAGGAATAAGAGCTCCAGTCATCTCTTGCATTTAGTAATTGTGCCAAAAAACCTCTGCATTTATATAGCACCGTCTCCACCTCAGGTTGCCCTAGATACCTCATAAACAATGAAGTACATTTGCAAGTTCAGTCACTCTTGCAATAGCAGTAGAATGAAGGTTTAATCTTAACCTAATTCCTCCTTCCTTCAATGGAAAACCTGAGGGATTGGGTTACAAGAATATTGTACCCCCTACCTGTCTATGGAGCAAGAACACAACAGAGAATGAATGGGTGGCTGATCTGATGTCACCTGAAAGGCAATGATAAAATTATCCTTTGAAAGGTATTGCTGCACGTATAAGGTTGTGAGCGTATTTGGCATTTTCACCTTCTTGATGGAAAATGCTATTGTCAGGAAGCGGGTCCTGTTCCATGATTTCTTGGATGTCTTCCAAGAAAAATCAAGGACAATTTAAACAGTGATTTGCAGTGATGACAGCATGAATGGGCTCTTCAATGTTTTGTCACCTATTGCAATGCCTGGCCTACTAACCCCTCTCTTCCTCCCTCTCAACACCATGACCCTGACCAATCACCTCCCATTTAGGAAGCCAGGTAGAGTTCAGAGCACCAGCATATCATCCAAATAACAGTGGACATAAAGCCACTGGATCTTTTCCAACATCAGAACCCAATCTGCACAGAGCTGCAGTTCAGAAAGGACAGTGTCAATTTGTACCAGCCGACTGAATGCATAGATTACCTATAGCCAGTAGTGCAAAAGCATGCATTAGTTCATATTTTGGGACATGATTATTTACATTTATTTGTATTTTGTCTTGAGCAGCATGGGAAAAAATATTTCTGGTGGCAGTTCATGTCACTGAAGACATGGTGCAACTGGAGTTGATGTTTCTGCGGCAATATTATATTAAAGGGACACAATAAAAAGATTTTCCTCATCAGTGGCTGTGTGCCCTCAATAATCCTGCAGCTTTTCATCTGATTTCTGCTTCATGCATTTCATGTTAGCAATTAATATGTACATAGTGCTGTGCATTTTTGACAGGTACAGCTCAGCTTCAGATATTGGTCTGCCTGAGTATAATGCCATAAATCTGAATACGTGCCTCAGAAGCCATTTCCTTCGAGCCCAATTCTGTCAAATCAACCAGTTTTCATTGTACTCACTTCTCTGACCTACTTCTATGCATATTAAACACAGCCTGGTCAAGCGCAACATTGCCTTGTACTCAACTTTCAGCAGTAACAGTAAACTGTTTAAACACCAACAGCCCCAAGACATTTTGTTACTCGTCTACTTTTGGAAGTCAATAAATTTGATGCATATAAATTAGAATTTTGACCACAGCAGGGAGTTACAGCTCAGTGACTCTTATTTAAAATCAGGGCTGAAATATTAAAATTATCCCACACTTACCTTTATACAAAACATGCTAGGAAAAATTGATTTTTGATTTGGACGAATGTTTAGGCGGATCAAGGTCCCACTTTGCATAGCTGGGCAAACTCCATCGACAGGATTTTAATTCTACTTGCACAAAGTCAGGTCACTAAAATGACAATCAGCCATTTTCTGTTGCATTCCCAGAGCATTTCACGCCTGTTGCCATTTTAACTGAAGCAGTTTCAGAAGGGTCAAGGCCACCTGCCACTCATGTTAGGAACTAGTAAAGGGAAGACAAAAAATGTTCTGTTCTTGCTGTCAAAGTGAAAAGTCTCACACTTGCCTAAATTATACTTCACCTTGTGAGCTCTGCACAGCTTGTGTTCTCGCCTAGTTTTGCATTATGAGCAAACATTATTGCTCTTAGTTTCCTTGTCGAAGTCATTAATATTGATTGGTGGCCCCAGCACTGATCCTTGCAGCACTCCACTTGTCATAGCCTGCTTGCTTGCGATGTACCATTTATCCCCATTCTTTTCTTCCTGTCCATTAACCATTCCTCTGTCCATATAAATATGTTGATCTAACCCACAAAGTGTTAACTTGCATACTAATATGTTGTGAACCACTTTATTAAATGTCTTTTGCAAATCTACCTATAAGCTCCTTTTTATCAACCCTATGAGTTGGATCCTCAAAAATTTGAATAAATTTGTCAAAACATGATTTTCCTTTCTTAAAACCATGCTGACTCAGCCTGAGAGAACCACAGAACACCATTAGGTCTACATCAGTTGACAGATATCATTCAGCTTACAAATATGAAAAGTTTAGAGGCAGGCCAGAAAATTGGACAGATCCACCATGACTGGCTAAAAAAGGAGAAATTTGAGCATGAGAGAAAGCGAGCTGGAATTACGAAAATAGATAATGAGAGTTTCAACCAATAATTAAAATGACAAGATAAATAAAACAAGAGTGAACCTAGGGAATTAATAATGACAAATAGGGAGATGGCAGAACAGATGATTAAAATCTGTCTTCACTGTAGAAATCCTATAGGGTCCTCAGGTGTCTTGATAATTTGGATAGCTTGTACCCCAGGTTGTTAAAGGAAGCCAGACAGGAAATAATAAATGTTCTGAGGATAATTTACCAATCCTTACGGGATACATGTGAACTACAAGAGGATTGGAGGTTGTTAAATGTTGTATCACTATTTAAAAAGTGTGAGAGAGTTAGGCCAAACAGTTATAGTGTGGTCTATCTGATGGTGGGGAAATCATTAGAATCAATTCTAAGAGACAAGATAAACTGTCACTTGGAAAGTTGCAGACTAATCAGGGAATGTTGTGTATTATTAATTTGATGGAATTTTTTGAGGAATTAACTAGGATTGATAACGGTAATACAGTTGATGTTGTCTACATGGATTTTACGAAGGCATTTGACAAGGTCTTACATGGCAGACTGGTCGGGAAAGTAAAAGCCCATGGGATACATATGGTGAATTGGAACCAAAATTGGTTCAGTGACAAGAAACAAAGGGTAATGGTTGATGGATGTTTTTGCATCTGGAAAGCAGCTTCTAGTGGTGTTCTGTGGGGCTTATTGTTGGGCCTCTTGTTGCTTATTGTAAATATTCATGATTTGATTTTAAATATGGGAGGCGTAGTTGGGAAATTTGCAGGTGACACAAATGTTGGCCATATAGTTGACAGCGAAGAGGATAAATGTCAACTCCAGATACGAATATTTTAGTTCAGTGGATTGAAAAGTGGCAAATGGAATTTAATCCAGAGAAGGGTGAGATGATGCCTTGGGGAAGGCAAAGCAAGTTAGGGAATACAGAATAAACAGGAGGATAATGAGAGTTACAGGAAGTGAGAATCCCTGGGGTACATGCCCACAAGCCCTTGGAAATGGCAGCATATGGAAAGCTTTCCTTTATTGGATGAAATACGAAAAGTAGGGTTATAATGCTGTATAAAACACTGGTTAGGCCACAGCTGAAGTTTTGTGTGCAATCTGGTCACCATATTCCAGGAAGAACATAAATGCTATGGAGACAGTACAGAGGAAGTTTACAAAAATACTAAACAAAAAACAGAGAATTGCTGAAAATCTGAAACAAGAACAGAAACGTTGACTCTGCTTTCTCCCCACAACCATTTCTATTTTTGATTTACAAGAATATTGCTAGGTCTTGAAAACTGCAGCTACAAAGAAATTTTCGATATACTAGAGTTGCTTCTCCTCAGAAGACTTCTGAAATTCTTGAAAAGCTTGGACGCGCGCCCCAGTTCCTGGCTACAGTGAAGCAGTTTTATGAAAATCGGTATGAACCAGTCAAATACAACAGCAACCCTTGAATCCCTTTGGAATCTCCAACGGCGTGACGCAGGGGTGCGTGTGGTCCTGACTTTAGTCACCATTTTTTTAGCCCGATGCGGCAGCAGGCAATTGAGGATACTAATTGGGAGTTTACAAATGCTTCTGATTGATGAAGGTCCTTTCAACCAGGTTCATTCAAAGACACAAGAAAACCTCATCCATGAACTTCTTTTTGCTGATGACTGTGCTCTTGTGTGCCACAGTCAGAAGTTTAATGCACAACAACATGCTTTTCTCAGGTGGTACAAATCTTCTGACTAAAAAAAGTCTGAAGGAAATATGAAATACTTTGTGAGCCCACACTCCAAGATGAATATAGATCACTAAGTATTATCATCCAGGGAACTGAGCTGAATACTGGCAAATAATTTACCTATTTGTGGAAAGTTATCTCTTTTGAGGCCACTGTAGATGAGGAAGGGGACAATAGGCTTCCTGAAGCTAACAGTGCATTTGGAACACTCTATTAATGAAACTGGAACAATAACAGCCTCACAGCACAGAGCTAACTCAAAGCAGACAAAGTTAAAGTCCTTATCATCCTTTTGTAAGATGTTGAGTTGTAGATCCTGACCGCTGACATGTTTGTCTTCTAGAAAAATGTCACCATTGCTACGTCTGCAGCATCCTCAAGATCCTCAAAACAGCTGAAGTTCTGGAAACAACCAACATCACCAGCAATGGGGCTGCCTTCTTATAAAGCCAACTGCATTGGATGAGTCACACTGTCCAGACAGTGACAGTTGCCAGTCCAAAATTTTGTTGGACACAGAGCTGACTGACTACTTGAGAAGACAGGCCCTACGCAGATGCTTCAAGGACTCCTGGAAGGATACCCTCTCTGTATGTTACATGGTCCTTTGCCAGTGAGAAATGCAGGCTATGGATTCTGCTGCCTGGAGATGCTACATTGAGAGTGCTACAGACATCTTTGAGACTGAGCGAAGAACCAGCATGCAAGAGAAATGTACAAGAATAACAGATCCAGGTGCCCCCAGCAGTGAGTATGGTTTCATCTGGAATCACTTTGGGAGAATCTACTGCTCATGGGTAGACTTAAGTCACCAGCAGTGGGCCTGCAACCAATGAATAAAACATTCCTAAAATCTCTTTCCACAAAGAAATACTCAAAGAGAGAGAGTTTCCCTTAGTATAGAGGAGACTGAAAGGTGGCTTAATTGGGGTGTATAAAATTAAGTACAGCCTAGATAGACTGGACAGCAAAGACCTGTTTCCTCTAGCTGAGAGGTCATTTACCAGGGAGGACAGATTTAAGGTGATCGGTAAAAGGATTAGAGGAATCATATGGAAAGTCTTATTCACCCAGATGGTGATGGGTGTTTCGACTTTACTGCCTGCTTTGATGGAGAAGGCAGAAATCCCTATTCATTTCAAAGGTACCTGGATCTGTACCTGAGGCTCTGGAAGCTACAAGACTGCAGACCAATGCAGAGATAGTCATCTGAATGGCTTCTTTCTGTGTCAGAAATTTGCTATGATGCCTTGGATACAGGGAGGATGTTTCCCTTTTTTGGGGACATGGTTTAAAAATGAGTTTTCCCTTTTCAGACAGAAAAGATGAGAACTTCTTTTCCTTAGAGGACCTTAAGTCTCTGAAACTCTCTTCGTCAGAAAACAGTGGAAACTGGGACTTTGAATTTATCCATGGCTGGGCTTGACAGACTTTTGATAGATGAGGGAGATAAGAATTGTAAGGAGCAGACTGGATAGTGGAGTTGAGGCCACAATCAGATCAGTCATGATTGCATCAAATGATGGAGAAGGATCAAAGGGCTGAATGGCCTAAATCTACTCCTAAGCCTTATGTTTCTAATTATGGGCACATAAACACAGCTTATAATACTTGTTTAATAGAAGATTGAACATTGATATGATCAAGGAGTTTGAAATGTTAATAGCATTTTAAGGGGTAGCTGCAGAGAAACCATTTCCTTTTATGGGGATTCAAGAATGAGGGGTCACAGATCTTAAATATAAGCCAGATCATTAGGCAGGAAATCAGGAAGTTTTTTTTTCCACATAAATAGATGTAGGAATCTGCCATCCATTCTCCTAAGAGCTGTGAATACTGGGAACAATAAAACCTTCAAGTCTTTGATTGATAGATTTTTGTTAGGTAAGGAAATCAAGAGATATATTAGTATATAGAATTAATAAGTAAGCGGAGCCGAGACACAGATCAGCAAATCAGGCATAAGGTGCTGATTAGCCTCCTATTCTGATGTTCCTCCACAGATTTTAATGCCAGTAATAACATTTGGTAGTAAATCTTTTCATGAGCCCCTTAACCCATTGTAAATTATTCTCTGATCAGTTTTATTTATAACTTTTTTTTAGGTTTCCTTTATACATTGTCCTACGGTTAATAAAACTCCACTTAAAGAAAAGATGGTTGCACTGTAAGATTAAAGTAACAAACTAACACACCCCTTTACCCTGGCCTACTGTCTTGTTGTTCTAACAATCATTCAAAGTGACACAGTTTCACAAAACATTTAGTATTCCTGAGATTTTGCAACTTGATTCATAATATAATATTCTGTTGACTCACACATGAAACACACCACTGTTATCATCTGACTACATGCTTACTCCATCATGATAGGATCAACGTATGTCAAGACACTGATTTGTGTAGGTTTGATTGGCATTATTTTTCAAATGCAATCTATGAACAGTGTCTGTGTTTGCACACAGAAACATCATCATCTTCAGGCTGTTGTACCTCATTACTGTTGGGGTGAAATTCTGATGCATCTCAAGGCTCAAGAATTCTACCTGGGTTAAGATGTTTTCTATTTTCACGCAATTCTCTTTATGATTACATCTACTTTTGTACTCAAACTCTTGGCTTCTGTTTTAAAAGATGACCATCACTATATAGTAAGTTAAACGCCTCCCTTTATGTTTTGGTCAGTGATTAGATAGCATAGTAAATCAGGTTTAATCGCTTTCAACACCAGCCCGAAGTGTATGCCAGTGTAACAATCCAAATTGACAGATATTTGGGAAATTTCAACACATCATCACATTGCACAACCCTTTGTCACAGGATTGGCTATGAATGAAGGAAACATAAAGTCATAAAATCCAAAAAATAGCATTAAAGTGAACATTTGCATTTATTAATGAGAGACATGTCTATTCTGAGCAAAGATTTTCTATTCTTATGTTCATTACAAGATGTGGACATTGCTGGCCAGGCCAGCATTTATTGCCTATCCCTAACTGGCCAGTGGGCAGTAAAAAGTCAACCACATGCTGTGGGTCTGGAATCACGTATAGACCAGATCAGGTAAGGATGGCAGTTTCCTTCCTCAAGGCAATTGGTGAATCAGATGGGTTTTTCTGACACTCAACAACAGTTTCATGGTCATCATTTGACTGTTAATTTGAGGCTTTTCTTATATGAATTCAAATTCCACCAACGACCATAGCAAGATTTGAACCCAGGTACCAGAATATTACTGGGTCTCTGGAGTAACAGTCCAGCAATAATAATTTAACATGCCTTCGATGTAGAAAGTTGCACAACTCTTCAGAAAATAGGTATAAGGGAAGGGACAGCATTAAAATGGAGGTCAGATTAACTTTATGCAAATCTTGATCATTAATATGTTAAAGTGATCAGTGTGATATCCAACTATTATATAAGAGATCCCAAGCTTATACTGAGGTAACTATTTTGTGGCGATGATAAATATATTAGTTTAAGCAATCCATAGCCACGTGCTTTATGTTAAGCAAAGCAGGATAATTATGAAACTTAAACATGACCCGTCACTGACCTCAAGTCTGGTATGGTGCATGATAAATGGAGTGCAGAATTATCCTTACATTATCTGAGCAATGGTCCCATTACTTCATTCGAGCTTTCCCCATGAAGTTAACCCACTTTTTTTTGACTCATGCTTTACCAACTGATAGACTTACGTTAGTAGCTGAAACTATAGGCAGTGGGTGTGTTGTATATTTAATAGCCAAAAGAGAAAGGAAAGTGCCACTTCATCATCAGTACCGAGTCTAAAAAAATTTAATTTGTTAAATTTGTTGATGGGCATACAAAATTGACCGACATGGGAAGACCAGCAATCTGCCCCAAAGTACTGATAATTTGTTTTAGGATAATGTATGATCCTGAAAGTTCTTTCTTAAGAGAGATGGTGAACACTTTACTTTCTGCTCTGAGGTCCTTATTTAATATGTGTCAATACTTCAAACAATGAGCAGATGTTGATATCCACCAGGACTGGCCAACAAAATAACCTCCTCAGTACTCCTTGCAGATTCTTTGACATTGTCATTGTATTTGTGTGAAGAACAGTGCTAATTTAAAAGAGGACAAAGTTAAATCAGCAGTTCATACCTGAAATGTTAACCCCATTTTCCTTTTTTCCACAGATGCTGCCTGACCTGCTGAGTATTTCCAGTATGTTCCACTGCTTAAAATCTGGCTGTTGCGATTGATTGTATTCTGATGCCCTTACGCATCTCTGTTGGTGGTTTACTGACATTCGCACTCCTTTGTTGTTGAGCACAACATATCTTGTTATCAAAGCTCTCTTACAAAGAAACAGACAGCATAGAAAGTGCTCCCTTGTGTATGAGGTGAGCTGTTTGTTGCTCATTTTAACCGGAACAATACAAAGTAAAAGCTGGATTCCCATCTTTATGTTAAATATCAAACATTTTTGGATCTTTTTTGTATCTCATGGAATATTTTGAATTCAAGTTATCCAGACATTGGCAAGTCTTTATTTCTAACAGACTGCAATATGGTCTGCCTGGGATGAGTATACACCATGTCAGGCTACATAAATGCAATTTTCCCTGGTAAGCATGGACTTTTTTTAAAAAGACCTGATGTCAGTTGTTTTCCTGCATGGGAACTAACAAATCAGGAATTTAGATGGAGGGAATATTTTCTTTGGCACCTACATTTAATAACACTGTGGACATATGATTATGATACAGCTATACAGGACATGAGCAATGTATCCTCCAGCTTAGGCAACAGACCAATTTCTTCTCATATTTGAGTATCACTGGCATCTTCTCTATGTCACTCATACATCTGTCCACTGACTCATACGTTACACTGTAAGATATTATTGTTAGAAATAACTTGCAATAATGGAGTGCACCAACATATGTGACAGGGTGCCTAGATCCTTTGTAATGGCATATCAACGATCAATTGTGCATAAAACAGGCAGTAAAAATAATTAAGTGGCAATGGCTGAGGCACTATGCATTTACTTCCAAGATCAAGGTTTAAATCCAGCCTACGCAGTGGGGTGCAAGCTGTTGACTGTTCTCAAGTCGAAATGAGTCTGGTAAGTTTCATTGTAACAAACTTTAAAAAGCTCGACTCCACTATGAGCATTGCAGGACAGCTCAACCAGAAAGGAATGATAAAGAACAAATAAAATGTCAAGACAGTTAGTCAGCCCAAAAAACTATTGCGCCAGCAGAGCCTGGTTGCTCTAAATCAACAGCCTGCAGCTACACAACTGCCAAACGATAACAGCAGAGCAAATCATTATAGGAAGCCTAATGCATACCAAACATTCATTTATGCAAAGAATTGAGAAGGAAGGAGCGGAAGCAAAGCATGCTAGGATGACTCACACAGGGCCATACCAGACTGTAAATGTCTGCTCATATCCACCATCATAACCTGGGTCCCAGGAGGCATTAGCAGAGGTCATCGTGGCTGTGACTCTAACATTGGTTGGAGCATGTGGACTTGTGCCTGCAAAAAGGAGTAAAAAGAACTGACAGCTTAGTTGTCACATAGTTACAGAATCTGGTCTGCAAAATCCATCAGTGTAACATAAATAATACATGACTCCAGTACAGAGCTTACTCTTTTCGAGACCTCTAATTGAGAAATGAAGGAACCCTTTCATTCAAAGGAAATAAATCAGAAGTTTAAGAATTGAAAGGGGACGTCAGAAGAATCTTTGCACTGTAAATAAATAAGTTATGGAATGACATACTAGGGAAAGCCTTTGAAGATAAAGACGTGGATTTTCTGATGGTGGCTCAGTGGTTGGCACTGCTACCTCACAACACCAGGGACTTGGGTTTGATTCCACCCTCAGGTGACTGTCTGTGTAGAGTTTGCATGTTCTCCCTGTGTGTGTGTGTGTGTGTGTGTGTGTGTGTGTGTTTCCACTGGGTGCTCTGGTTTCCTCCCATAGTCCAAAGATTTGCAGGTTAGGAGGATTGGCCATGCTAAATTGCCCGTAGTGTCCACGGATGTGGAGGCTGATGGATTAACCATTGGAAATGCACGGTTACAGGCTTGGGGTAGGGGTTGGTGAGATGCTGTTCAGAGAGTCAGCATGGTACTCAGTTGGCCAGTGGCCTGCTTCCACACTATATGGATTCTTTGATTCTATGATTAAAGCTCATGGCCAGACCTTGGGACCTGACCAGCTCGCCACCTGTTCCAAACCAATTCCCCCTTCTTCCCCTGCTGCAGATACTGCTCCTGGAACCAAACACTTTTCCCCTGCTCCAGACCCGATCTCCTCATCTGCTTTGGAACCAATCACTCTTCCCCTGTTCTGGACATAAGCCCTCCTTTGCCCCCAGAAGCAAAATCCTTTCATTTACTCTGGACTCACTGCTGCTGCCGTGATGCCCCATGCCAAAAGGCCTGGGTTCAAGTCTCATCTGCTCTAGAGGTGTGTCATAAATATCTGAACAGGTTGATTGTAGATATTTAACAATTAGTTATGATTTCTGATCTGTGCTACTAGATCAACTTCGCACACCAGGCTTTCCAGTGTTTAACAGAAAAGGACAGGCCTTGTACATGATTTTGGCACAAGTGTAAGGTGATGTATTTTGTAAGGATTGACACAACACAGTATATGATGAATGGTAACATCATAAGAGGTACAAGGGATCAGAGGGAACTTGGTGTCCAACTCTGCAGATCTTTGAAGACAACAGGCAGGTGGACAAGGTGCTTCAGAAAGCATAAGGGATACTTGTCTTTATTAGTTGAGGCATTGAATGCAAGAGCAAGAAGGTTGTGATGGAGCTGTCAAAAATGTTGGTTAGGCCGAAGCTGGAGTACTGACTTTAGATTTTGATGCCACACTACAGGAAGGATGTGATTGCACAGAGAAGGTGTGGAGGAGATTCACCTGGATGTAGCTCAGACTGAAATGTTTCAGCTATCTTCATTGAGATAAGGCAGGCTGGAATTGTTTTCATTGGAGCTCAGCAGGCTGAGGAAAGACCTGACTGAGGTGTGTAAAATTATGAGGGGCATAGACAGGGTAGATAGGAAGAAGTTCTTCCCCTTAGCAGGGGTATCAATAACCAAGGGGCATAGATTTAAGGTAAAAGGCAGAAGGTTTAAAAGGGATTTAAGGAAGAACTTTTCACTCAGAGAGTGGTGGGCATCTGGAACTCACTGCTTGAAAGGGTGGTAGAGGCAGGAGCCGTCACAACATTTAAAAAGTTTTAGATGATCACTAGAAGCACCACATCATTTAAGGCTATGGACCAAATTCTGGAAAATGGAACTAAAATAGATGGGTGATTGATGACTGGCATGGACATGATTGGTCAAAGGACCTTTTTATATGTTGTAAAATACTATGACTCTATGCAGTGGAAAGGAAATTAATGAATTGGAAGTTAATGCGTGAATGAAAATTAACAAGGCATCAAATTTGCAGAAGATTGATTACATCAGACAGGAGCTCAGGAAGTGAGACTGCACTGGATCAATGAGTTTTCAGGGTCATTATAACATTAACGGTGAAATTGAACCAGCTTGCTGATTGTGGGAGATATCCTGGAGAATCCAGGAATTAAAGATAACTGTTCAGCACATTGCTGCTGGAGAGGGGTTATGAGGGCATTAAAAATATGTTTCTTCACTGTTCTCATTGAAGACTTCTGTCTCCTAGTTATAAGGGAATTTGTTTTATGGATGATGCTGTTGTCAATGGAACGTTGTGTGATGAAATGTCCAGGAATAATCTGGCCAAAGATGGCAATGTTAAGAGCAAAATCAGCCCCTGTATATGGTTTAATGAGCCAGATTTTGCTGGAGATTAGGGCAATAATCCACTCAGCAATAAGGACTTCTGCTCAAAACTAAATATTGCAAATTGAACAGCATTACTGGGTTTCATTGGAACAGATGGCTCATTCGCAGGATGTTCTGTGATATTGGACTGAAGTAAAATCTAGGAATAAACCCAGACTGGAACTGAAACATGCAGAAGTGCCTTTAATTCAAAATTCACAAACAGCAGTCCCTTTCACTCTGTCACACTTTGTGGGTGAGCTTTAGTCAATGTAGCACTGACCACTAGATTCACCAGTAGGCAGTGTTGGGAAAAAAAAACTGAAATTAATTGAGATCCTGTTTTTGGAACTACAAATGTCCTGCAGTTGTAGAAACTGTCCTGTTAACATTTTTTTAGAGCTAATTTTATAGCTTTCTTGAATTTTTTTCATGGGATGTGGGTATCACTGATAGGCAAGCATTTGTTGCCCCCTCCCCACTTTAAACAGAGTGATTTACTAGGCTATTTCAGAAGGCAGCTAAATGCCAGTCAAGCTGTTGTCACGTGTAGGCCAGACCAGGAACGCATAGTGCATTTCCTTGCCTAAAGGACACAAGTAACAGAGACTAACTTCCAATTCCAGATTTATTAATTTCATTTAACTTCCACCAGCTGTTGGATTTGAACTCACCTGAGCACATCAGCCTAGATTATTAGTCCAGTAACATTATCACTACACCACCATCTCCTCCAGAAAATAGAAGCAAAGAAAAGGCAAATAATGAGAAAAATCAGCGACTGCAACCTAAATGCTCAAGAAGGGCATGTGAGAAAGTCTTGCTCTCTCATTTGAGAGAAAACTGGTGGGTGAGCTTAAAACTGGCGGGTAGTGAGTTTAAAACTGGTGGGTAGTGAGTTATAGGGGAGGCAATGACCTCGTGGTATTATTGCTGATAATCCAGAGACCCAAGTAATGTTCTGGAGACCCGGGTTTAAATCCTACCATGGCAGATGGTGGAATTTGAATGCAATGAAGAAAAAAGCCTGAAATTAAGAGTCTAATGATGACCATAAAACCAGTGTCAATTGTTGGAGAAAAGACTCAATGGTTCACTAATGCCCTTTAGAGAAGGAAACTGCCATCCTTACCTGGCCTGGCCTACGTGTGCCTTCAGACCCACTGCAATGTGATTAACTCTTAACTGCCCTCTGGGCAATGAATGATGGTATAGCCAGCAATGGCCTAATCCCAAGAATGAAAAAAGAAGTTTAACCTGTGGGTCACTACACCTCAGGTGAGGGGTGAGTCTGAGAAGGCAGGATCTTCACAGTGGCCTCAGCCAGTGTTGGTATGGATTCTGTACCTAGGCACCTTTGTTCGTAAGATGGCACTGTAAGTGGTGGCTTGTAAACTTTTCACTGTACTGATGCAAGTACATGTGATAATAAAGCTAATTCAATTCAAGACAACAAGGTGCAGGGCTGGATGAACACAG
>NC_063363.1:20004160-20029683 GCF_021869965.1 Rhincodon typus | reverse complement strand
TGTGTTATCTCTGACTCCAGCATCGGCAGTTCTTACTATCTCTAACTTTTAAATGAACTCTTCATTTTTCTTTGTTTAGCTATCTTTCAAATTTTCCTTCCTTTCTTGTCTGTGGCTCCTGAAGCCATGACAGTTGGAGCGCTGATACATCTTTTACTTCTTCCCTCCCTCTCTGCTGCACATCACTAACCAGGGAATAGAGACATGGGAAATGATGGGGAAGTGGGGAGCCATTAAATTGTGTGAAGGTATGGGATAGAGAGCCTGTTGCAAAATTGACTTCCCCGATTGAATTTGGTTTGACCTACTGTCTCCTATTGGCCAATTAAGGCCACTTAAGGATTTCATCCTGCAGCCACTGGTTTTCCACCAACAGTAGGAGGTGGGACAAGTCATGCCACGTGGACAAGCCATTCAGGTGTACCCTGGCACACCTGTCTGTGGCCTGGGTGTAGAATCCCTTCTTGCTTGGGCACCTGTGTCCAATAGAAGGACACTGTGGGAAGACCTACAGATCCCTATCCTTTAAACTTGCCTGGTTAGCTGTGGAAATGTGCACCACATTTTTGAATTCCAGCAGTGTATTCTTTTCCAGGTCTCTTGCGGTTCCACCATGGCCACTGCTCTAGGTAGCGCTACTGAGTCCGAAGAGTTCCCAGTTTTCTGATTGCCCTGTTTAGAGGCGCTACCAACCAATGTATGGTGAAGGTACTGGGAACCCTGATAGCAGGCAACTGACTGCCTGATTGTGATTCGAAACACACTGGGGCTCGCAGAAATAACTGTAGTAGGGTTGTCACCAGTTCTCTAGCCAGTGAGTAGGCTCACAGACACAGCCATTAAATCTAGCCCCATGTCTTTGCATCCATGGCGTTGCCCTGGAAGATTTCATTCCCTGGGGATTTACAATCAATAATTGTGATAACTGTGATCTGCTCTTTCTCATAATTTAGCACGGTATTTTCAATAGTACCTGTGGGCGTATGAATGAATAGTGAATCTCACAATGATTTTATTTTCATATTTGAGGCAATACTGAAATGAGTTATTTCTTAACACAATCTTACCATTAAGGTTAGAGTGATTTATTATCCAGCATTATTCATTGGGGTCTTAAGGATGTCTCAGAAGACTTACGTCTGCTGTATAAATCCAGCATGAATCTAATTGATTTTGTTTTACATTATGTGAGGGGGTGAATTTTTTTTTATTAATTCATAGGATGTCTGGGCCAGCAATTATTGCCCATAAAGGCAGAATTAACTTATGAAATTAAAGCCAGAGATGGAAATGGCAGTCTATCAAATCTTCAAATCTTATGTAAATTTGCACACGCAGCTGAGCTTGTACAGGAAAGAAGTTGCGAGTTGGGACTTACCGTATTAACAGAATACAACCTGGAGCTTTGGCTATTACATGACGGTATGGGACTTGTCACACAATTGGGAGATATGGGGGGAGGATTTTACTATGCTATAT
The DNA here is from genome assembly GCF_021869965.1 of Rhincodon typus. NCBI lineage: Eukaryota > Metazoa > Chordata > Chondrichthyes > Orectolobiformes > Rhincodontidae > Rhincodon > Rhincodon typus. The sequence goes on along the minus strand of NC_063363.1, from coordinate 20,028,204 downwards.
GAAACATAAACCAATGCTAAACAGGAAGTGATTGGATGGAAGGATGTTGAGTGAGTTACTATCAACTGATTTGCCTTGAATATGGTGAGAGAAAAGCTTTCTGCAACATTGTATATAACATAAAAACAGAGATTGTGTATTGTAATATTTTTTGGATGTACTCTACTGTCAAAGGTGCTACTGAAGTCCCAGAACTAAACTGCATAAAAACCTGACCACAGTTGGGGAACACTAGATAATCAAGTAGATAGAGACAATCATCAGCCCTGAAAGCTGTCAAACCAATTGTTCCTGTCATTTATAACAGATCTTGAAACAAGCCACAAAGTATTACTGCAAAAATAACAATTCACCTGTAAGGATCCTCAATAAAGAACTCTATAATAAACAGGTAACGACTTTAAATAACTTCCTTCATGTCTGACACCCAACTGATTTGCTGAGAATTTTCAACGTCGAAACCAAACAGAAATACAGAAAAACTGGCCATCGCGACTGAGCTTTGAATATGTCTGCAAACATAGTTTTCTCGTCAAAAATATTTTGTGACCGCCCCTGATCTTCAGTACACAGTCTTAGCCAGAGAGATTTTGTTATAATTGGTGGTGTGGCTTCTTTAAATACAATACCCTGCTGACTGTAACCTCAAGGTGATAATAAGATTATAGCTTAGCATGTAAATTAATTAATTGCACCCGTCGATGTGCAAAAAAAGTCCTAATATTTCACAATGCTAAATCACTGTGCATTTTTACCTCCATGGGAACAGAATAACAAAAGGAAAATGTAATTCATGATAGACAGAAACCCTCATCTAAATTCCAGTAGCCAACTGAAGAAATGTTGAGAGAATATAACCTTGACAAATGAGAGGAAGTGTGGATGCAACATTCAGTCAAGTGTGAAATTAAACTGAAAGCATTTGCAATGGAAGTCACTCTTTTCCTAAAACCCACATTGGTCTGAATCTAAAACTTTCTGTGGTGGGATGGACTGTTATCAAAAGTTAACTAGCCACTTCTCCAGTTAGCACTATACACTTAGAAGGGAACAGAGAGTAATCATGCGATGATACACCGGTGCTAACAGGACTACAATAATTAGAATCTGACTTGTAGCAGAAAGGATAGAAATTTAAAAGAAAACAAATGTAAACACAAATACCTCTTCAGCAGAGTTGAAGAAACCAATGGGGATTTATGCTCAGGTGACTCACTCAGACTCTCTGCTTGCCAGCAGATCAAGGACAGTGCGAAGGACACTTCATCTACAGTGGCTGACATACATCAGGGCTTCTAATTCAAAGATATTGAAGGCTGTCTCTACATTGAATCAGGACTTACCTTCCTGCAAAATTAAATTTTCCCTTTGTAAACATGTCGATGTAATGGTGCCATCAGTCAACACTATTGACGTGATAGGGGTGATTTCCTCTGTGGTGCATGTAGCAAAGCTATAAAAGACAATAGAGGCTTCTGACTGAATTACACAGAAACCAAATAATGTCTTCATTATTGGGTTTGAACAATGAAAGCTTTGGGGGGAAGACTTTTGAGCAGTACAACTTTAAAAATAACCTGTAAAGTATTGATTTTTAGGGGCCATAAATACTTACTAAAGAAAAGAAAGACTTGGATTTATATACTGCTAATCACACCCAAAGTGCTTTCAGTCAATTAAGAAATTTTGAAGTGCAGCCACAACAGCCAAGAGGCTAACTGCCCTGATCATTTTTGAAATAGTATTCAAGGTGTTTTATATCCATTTGAAAGAGCAGACGGGGTCACGGTTTAACATCTGAAGGGCAGTGAAGTTCCAAAATTGTTGCATTACTGCACTGCAGTCAGAGCCTGGAATTATCAACTGTGTCTCTGGACTCGCAGCTGAATCCATGACCTCTGAGTCACATACTAGGGTATTACCAACTCAGCCATGACTGACACTTACATTTTTTGACAGTGAATGAAAAGTAGGTTCACATAAACACAAAACAACAAGAAATTGTTGATCATTCAATTGAAGTACTCGCGGTTGGGTTTTATTACTGCAGACCTGCAGGACTGGGAAATACAAGACATATTGGGATGTAATTTTTTTAGCATCTATTTTTAGTGCAATACTTAATATGCTTGTGCTATTTTCCAAGCATAATAATCAGCATGTTAATTGAATGCAGATAAGAAATTAATGTGATCAAATTAACCATTGTAGTAAAAGCGCTGTATAGGAAGAATTAAATCACTTCAATAATAATCTTCTAACAGTTTACCTTGACACTTACAACTTGCACAATCAAAAATATATTTCAATATCTGGCAGATTTCTTTCATCAGAAGTCCCAGTAGAATTAAAGTCTGATTTCCTTTTGTACATAATTATATGTTCAAGTTCTGCTTTTTCACTGGCAAAACAGTCATGTGACTCCATTTCATGGAATAATACAACACAAAAGAAGACCATTCAGCCCATCAGCCCTCTCACTCCTCTGCTGTTCGTGCCCTGGGGGTGCACCAAGGTATTTACTCTGGGAGTCAGCTCGTTTTGAATATTATCCCTGGAGCTCTTAGATTCCTGCTTGATGGGGCATTGGCTGTTAGCTGCCCAAGGCTGATGAAGGAAGTGACAGTATTGTTCACCTGCTGTAAGAAATTCCATTGCAAATTTGAGCTCCTGGAATTACCTTGCATGGACTCTCACAGGTAATATCTGGATATTTTGGATTATGTTCAACTCTGCAGGGATAACTCTCTTTTGTACATGTCAGGTTGACACTGTTCCTTATAAATCTGCAAAACCCATTGTATGTGCTTTTACAGGCTTAAAAGTTTGAACATGCTTTCTGTACCAGAAAACTCGAAGGTAAGCTATCTCAATGAATCTTTACACCTGACCTTCCTATACTCACAACTCAACCTCCTCCTCAAGCAGCGACATACAAGTGCATGCACTTCAATAAATTTGTTCTTAACATGAACAGCATAAATGTACAGACAGTCACAACCTAATGGTTGATATCTTTCTGGATTGTGTACATTTATTTAGGGTAGAATTCACATTAAAGCTGGGATGGTCATTCAAGAGCTTTGAAAAGGAAGCCTCACTTGTTGGGAGGTAACATTAATAATGTTAAAAAGCACTGAAAAAAACAAAAATAAAATCGAGGCAAATTCTGGTGATCTCCGGTGGTGTGATATCTAATCAAAGTACCATAATTGTACACCACAGATAAATGACAGGGATGCTCTATTTCCACTTGTTACTCTTGACTTACTGAAGTTTATTTGAATTCTCACATTTAGCTGTATTTGGGTCAGCTTAGTTTTCAGAAATGAGAGCTAATTAATGTTTGATGATTTTATCTTTATTATTTGTAAGACCCTCAAAGGTAACTGGACTGACTGGTCATTTCAGGGTAAGTAACAAAAACAATATTTACATCAGTGTCAAGCACAGGCATCAGACTCAGCACTGATCTCTGTTATGTATGCAGTTCGGGGTATGTGCTGTCCCATTAAGACAACAGGTCAGGTGGCTGAGTGGGGGAGCTTGGGGAGTAGTCTAGCTGAACCTTCATAGAATCCCTACAGTGTGGAAACAGGTCCTTCGGCCCAACAAGTCCACACCTACCCTCAGAGCATCCCACCCAGACCCATCCCTTATAACTCATCTAATCTACACAACCCTGAACACTACGGGCAATTTAGTACGGCCAATCCACCTGGCCTGCACATCTTTGGACTGAGAGAGGAAACCGGAGCATCCGGAGGAAACCCACGCAGACATGAGGAGAACGTGCAAACTCCACACAGTTGCCCGAGGGTGGAATTGAACCCGGGTCCCTGGTGCTGTGAGGCAGCAGTGTTAACTGCTGAGCCATGAGCGGCACCAAAGACAGACAACAAACTGTTCCTGGTTCAAATTGCTGAGGGGCTATCTTTTGGTCTTTAATTAGTTTCTAATTAGACCCAAACATAATAATGTCAATACTAATAACTTCAAAATCAATTTTTTACCTAGAAACAGATGGGACATTAAAGTCTTCTTCTAGTGTGGAACCAGGTACCTTCTTCACATTGGATAGGTAGCAGTGAGACACCAGCATCATTAGCTGACTTTTCAAACATACAGCGCTGAAGTGCTAGTGCGAACATGACATTTACACTGCAGACGCATTCACAGTCATACAGTCAGACAGTTTTAAAGTATGGAAAGAGGCCATATGGCCTATTGTGAACGTGCCTGTTGTCAAACACCTATTTTAAGGTGAGAGGGAAAGATTTAAAAGGGACCTAAGGGGCAACCCTTTCATGCAGACGGTGGTGTGTGTATGGACTCAACTACCAGAGGAAGTGGTGGAGGCATCTGGATGGGTATATGAATAGGAAGGGTTTAGAGGGGATATGGGCCAAATGCTGGAAAATGGGACTAGATTTATTTAGGATATCTGGTCGACATGGACGAGTTGGACCAAAGGGTCTGTTTCTGTGCTGTACATCTCTATGGCTCTATCTCCTTGAGTCCCATTTCCCAGCACTTGGCCCCTAAACCTGTACATTATGGTGCTTCAAGTGATGATCTCATTCCTTCTTAAATGTTACTATGATTCTTGTCTCTGACACCCTTTCAAGCAATGAACACTAGATACTCACCACCACCTGAATGAAAACATTCTTCGTTAAAACCTCCTGCCCTTTATATTTTTGTCTGCGATTACAGACTCCTCCACAAAGAAGTAAAGCTTCTTCCTATCTCTGCTCCTCATACTTTTGTATACCTCAGTCAAGTATCCACTCAGTTTTCTCTGATCTAAGGGAAACAACCTCAGCCTATCTAGTCTCTCCTCACAGTTGAATAGCTCTAGCCCAGACAACATCCTGGCGAATCTCTTCTGCACACTCTCTGATGCAGTACATCCCTCCTGTAGTGTGGCAACCAGAAATGCACACAGTACTCCAGCTGTGGCCTAACTAACATTTTATAAAGCTCCAAAATAACCTCGCTGCACTTGTATTTGATGCCTTGATGAATAAAGGCAAGTGTCCCAAATGTCTTCTTCACCCATATGGTTAGCTATTTGTCTGACATGAACTCAGGAAGAAAACAGCAACCTCACTCAAGCAATTGCATAGGCCACTATTTGCCTTTACTGCTGATGTTGGTTTGCTTTGCAAGCTGCTTTTCCTCAATCATGAAGAAAGACATTCAATCGTACACATTTCCTAAGGCAGTGTTGCTTGCTAAAGCAAGTCAATGATATTTTTTTCTTTTCTTAATTGAACCTATTTTCCTCAAATCAACCTGTTCAGTGATGTTATTAAACATCTCTGGAGCAGGTTAGACCTGAATCCAAGTCTCTCGGTCTAGGGGTAGGGATACTATCACGTGCCACAAGAGGGCCTAGCACATCTACTATAAACATGGTAGATATTTGCTGTGTCACAGAGTTACTCTGGCACACACACGATGCTGTTAATGAGGTATTAGAGAAAGATTTCTCAAGTAGTGATGGTATTTGAAAGCAAATAGATTAACAAATCATCTCACTTGAACCTCATTAAGCTCTTAGGGTGAATAACTATCATTAAATACGCCAAAGATCTTCATTTTTGCTGCATGTTACTAGCTAACAATTTGTCACTTTTAATCTATTAATTAGTGCCTTTGAATTGTGTAAAAGTGGCATTCTCCACAGTTGCACAATTGAGACTGTAAAACACGATTTGTTAGTTAGATACAGTATAATATTAAATTACTTAATGAAAATAGCCTATGTTATTTAGCGATTACTAAATAGACTGAAAGAATATTTCAAGTCTACAGCTTTGATGAAGCAATTTGTCCATGTAAATTTCGCATCAGTTAAAAAGAAGTGAAAAATGGCTATTTCTTCTTTCAATATAGGGTGGAATCTTATAGGAGTTTGAGCAACAATGGCTATGGTGAGATGTGCAATAGAATTGAATGGGATGTCCAGCAAGGCTTATCCCGATGTCGAGTGCACTGACTCCATCTTTTATGTTTTTCACAAGCAATGTGGAGGGATTCTCACTAGGCACTAGCAAGATGTCAATTAGGGGGATTATAGCTTGCTAAACACCTTGTTGACAGTTGCATTAATATTGAGCTTCCAATACCAAACTCTCCAAACATGCTAGATGTTGAGAAAACTCAAGGAAACCAGAACAGGTACCTTACGGATTCAGCTCGGTGTTTGCTTTGAACGAATTCCTATGAAACTGCAACCCAGGGCACGATCCACAGGCACCAACTGCATGCATCCCTCATCCACAGATATTGGCATCTGACATCTGTCAATCCCTCACAACCATCGTGGTATCTTTCTGATACACTGGCAGTACTCTCTGGAAGCAGAGACTTGCACTGCAAAGGACACTGGCAACTAGCATTGGAAGTTTGCAGCAGAGACACTTTGCATGTACAGACAGGAACCCAGCTCACAGATTAGACCAGGTCACATCTCAGGGCTGCTAGTTTGCTTTCTTTGCACTCGCCCACTTAGTGCCTACTTGGAAGCTCATGACATCACTACCTTAGTTTGTGCTGCCCATTAGCTCAGTCAGAGAGCCAAGTAGCTTGTCTTCCTGGTTAGTAGTCCTTAATCTCAAGGACGTACATCTTGCTATATGGCAGTGTGCTATGTCAATCACGCTCCTGCAACATGTGCCAGTAGCTTTCATGCCAACGTGTATCAAGCGTGTGTATCAAGCAGGTAGCCATGTCTCAAAGTTTTAGGCGAGTTTCCTCACTGAAAGCCATGGAGGTACCTGTCAGTCAGGGGTCTCGATACAGTAAGTGAGGGTCAGTCTCCAATACCAGTTGACATGGATTGACCAGGATTGGCCACAGTCAGGCATCTGTTCATGTTGGTCTTGTGCCTTTGTAGTCCGGGAGTGGGTGGGGGGGGGCGGGAGGGGTGGGTGGGGGGGGGGGTGGGGGGGGGAGCAGGGAGTGGATGTGTGAAGCTCGTGGGGTTTCGAGGATTGGCTACTGGAAAGATATTGTGGAAATTCAGGCTCTTAGGCAAAGAGTGAGTGAGGAGTGCTCCCTGTCACCTTCCATCGTGCTGGAATTTGGAAGTGCACAATGGGAAATAAATGGCTGCGCACACATTTGAAGTGGGCAGGATACGTGACTCAACCTGTTAATCAGGGGGCTGTGGCAACCGATAAGAGGGATTTTAATGGGAAAGAACATTGTACACAGAGCCACATGCTATACATGACTCAGGTCTGCAGGGTCCCTATTCCCCAGCCATCCTACAGTATACAGAAGGGCACAGAGGCTGTGACGCGACAGAAATGATGCATGAGGAGGACCAAAGTTGTTTGTATGACACAATACCATGTATTTGTTCATTTTGCTCCCTAATGATGCAGTCAGCTCTCAGCTCAGACCTCCATCCATGGAACCTTATCTGTGACTATGAAGTGATGCCAAATGTCTTTTGGGCTGATACAGAGGGACTAACAACCAGGTGTATAGTTAAAACAGATAAATTTATACAAAATTACTATTACAAGCCATTGTCATCCGTGCCACCAAAGTATCCTCAATAAGTTTGTCTTTCTCTCCTTCCCGCTATGTCTCATGGTGGGATAGTGGGAACTTCCTTTCCAGTGGAGCCTGTTGGCCCTGGAGGTTTGGTTGGACAACCCCAAGGGTACTTGTGTCTGGACAGGCTTGCCAGAGGCAAGTTGACCCTCCTTGGCTTGAATGTCCCTGTCCTCCTGTTGCCATGCCTTCTATCCTGAGGACCAATAGGTTGGCCAATGGACTGCATCTCTCTAGCAGCGCTTGAGGGTGCTGGACCTGGCCCTCCATGGCAACTACCAACTTGCTCTTGGAGGCAGCTAGACAATAGCATGACTCGCTATATTGATGCAGCTTCTGGGCAGTGAGGCTCACTGTGTCCCACATGCCTGTTTGCTGCTCCTGTTCCTTCCCTTACATGTCAATGATGTCTCTAATTGATGACACCACTGGGTCCTCTCCTGCCTGGGGTTGAGCAGGTGCCTGTCTCCAGCAGCATCTGAGTTCCAGCAGACAGCAGCATATCTTCCTCACCAGCAGTGAAGCTGTTAGGATGATGTGCTCACGAGCTTCTGCTCCCATACTTTCCAAGCCTAGCATGCCCACTGAGGTGTCAGTATCGGCGCTGGTGGGAGTGCAGGAGGAAGCCTTGCCAATGCTTCCTCTGAGGCCTTGACACTGTTTTCTTCAGAGGTCAAGAAGGTGGGCTCTGCGGAAGCTGGTCATTTCATCACAGAGGTCATGGAGATGCTGGAGACAGGAGAGAGAAGTCATTGTGGCCAGTGGTTAGAAGTGGTGTGTGATCAATGAGACTGACAGTGGGGTTAATGTGAGAATTACAGTGGAAAGGAGAATGGTACTTAACTGGGTTGATGTGGCTACGGTACATTCCAAGTCATAGGAAGATTAAATGCATCTGTAACAAAACTCCTTTATCTCACCAGCAAAAATCACCAGCACACCATTTAATCTTGGAATCGCCAAAAATCTTTCATTTTGTGGTATGTGTGTCAACAAAACATCGATCAGATCTCAATTTATCCTCTGGGTCCTGTAAAGACTATGGTTTGCAGTGCTTACCTCTGCATTCCTTCGCAAGATAGGTTTAAACACAGTAATATTTTGATATTTGACAATCAGACAAATGCTTGCCTAATCAGGGTATTTAAATTGAGAACTAAGTTTCTAATTCTGATTTTGTATGACTTCTCTTATGCTGACTCTGACCTATTTAAACTTCAGAATGCCCCTTTGACACTTCACTAAAGTACCTATCTATTTTTAATGTCTGTGTTGGGGAGAATGCTGCGTTTGTCTATATGTCAGGGATTCAGCACTAGTTATGTATCCATCCCCTCCTACATTAGGAATTTAATTTCTGTTAAATGTGAAGAGAAATAGAGATTAATTAATACAAAATAATTGAAAAATTATAAAAATAGGAAATAAATCGAAAGAAAAAGGAAATGAAATAATAATGTGCGGAACAAGGCATTTAAAAAAATCCACTGATTTATAAATGGTTACAAAATTATATGTTGCAATAATTGAATCACAATAAAAGATTGATTAAAACTAGGTTACAAATTGAACACCATTTACATATTTAATACTTATCATGTAAAATTCTAATTCACAGCATTTTCTTGATTTTAAAAGAAATTACAGTGAGGCACCGTTATTGAGCATGATTATCAAAAATATTTTTGCTCAAATCAGTCATTCTTTGAAAAAACAACTGTGTTAAATCTGAAATCAAATACTTGCAGTAGAATATCTTTCTAACTTTGAGACTGAAAATTTATGATTGATTGAAAATCACACTTACATGGAATGCGCTTGCCATATAGTAACAGAGGCAAACATAGTCCAATCGATTATGAACCATTTGAATACTGCAATAGGAGTTGGAGGGGCTGGGTAGGTGTGGCTGTGGGGTGGGAAAGGATTTGGGATCTTTCTTTCTAAATTAATTAAGCTGGAGAGACTAGTTAGGCAGGTGTATCAATGGCACAAAATTGTTCAGAATTGCACCAAATTGACACATTTTTCACTGAGATATGGCAAAGATAGTCATTGTGCAATATTAAAAAAAAATTGGTATTGATTTGCTGAGGACAGCTCTGGAATTCCCTCTTCAATCCTCTTCTCCTCACATTCCCATCATTAGAAAGTCACAGAGTCATTGAAATGTACAGCACGGAAAAAGACCCTTCGGTCCAACTCGTCCATGCCAATCAGATATCCTAAATAAATCTAGTCCCATTTGCCAGCATTTGGCGCATATCCTTCTAAAACCTTCCTATTCATATACCCATCCCAGATGCCTTTTAAATGATGTAATTGTACAAGCCTCCACCACTTCCTCTGGCAGCCCATTCCATACATGCACCACTCTCTGCACAAAAAAGTTGCACCTTAGGTCTCTTTTAAATCTTTCCCCTCTCACCTTAAACCTATGTCCTCTAGTTTCGGATTCCCCCACCCCAGGGAAAAAAACCTTGTCTATTTACTCTATCCATGCCCCTCATGATTTTATAAACCTCTTAAAGGTCATCCCTCTGCCTCCGACACTCCAGGGAAAATGGCCCCAGTCTATTCAGCCTCTCCCTATAGCTCAAAACCTCCAACCCTGGCAACATCCTTGTAAATCTTTTCTGAACCCTCTCAAGTTTCACAATATCTTTCCTACAGCAGGGAGACCAGAACTGCATGCCGTATTCCAATAGTGGCCTAACAATGTCCTGTACAGCTGCAACATGACCTCCCGACTCCTATACTCAATGCACTGGCTTGAAGATGATCTTCAAAACTTCTTAGACCAAGCTGTTGGTCACTTATCCTAATATTTCCAGCCTTGGCTTGGTGCCTGAATGAACTCTTGTGATGTGCTTTGGCACAGTTCACTATATTAAAGATATTATAGAAATGCAAATTGTTATTAAATTGCAAGCATTCGAAAACTGAAACAGCTGAGTGGCATGGAAAGGCACAACACCCAGGTAGATGGAAAAGGTCTAGCAACAATGAAAGGCTTGAAGGAAAATCAAAATAGCAGTTGCACTTTGTGTTAGAGGTCCCCAAATTTGTAAAATAAAACAATAAATTTTACATTATCACTGAACCAGCTTGGTTTCCTGGAATGCAGGTGTAATAAGCAGTTTCAGGAAAGTTACATCTAAAACATTATTAGTACAATCCAGTTTACTAACAGGGTCTACCACAAATTGGCTCTGGAACCAGCATTTAATTAGTGTTTTTGCAATGACTAATTATATACACAGTTATTCATATAGCCAGAAATTTGTAACATAGGAAGTCAAGTACAATAACTCTATTCTTCATGACATACATGAAATGATCATGCAGACTGCAGTCAGGTTATAACCTGCTGTACTTACCGATTACAGTCAGATGTGTGCTGGCAGTGATGCTTGTGACAACATTGGTAGCGACACATTCCCATTGTCCATGGTCTTCTTTGCTGAGAGCTTTGAATTGCAAGCTGCCGCTTGGAAGGATGTTGTGCTTGCTTTTACTGGGCTTCCCTACCTTTAAAGGATCAACAAACCAAAAAACAGGCATCAGGTCAGGATGATAAATTCCTACTTTCTCAGAACCTAAGGTAAGCTAAAAAAAGATTTTCCCCTTGGTTTATGTTTTGTAACTATACACACATATTAGAAAGAAAACAAATCCAGAAGTGCTTTCCTTGCAATTAGATATTGAGGAGCACTCAGTGCTGTCGTCAAGAACAGCAGCCAATTTATGCATGGTGAGATTCCACAAACAGTAACGAAACAATTAACCAGATAATCTATTTTTAAGTATAGATTGAAGGATAAATGTTGGTCATGAAACTAGGTGAAATCCTGATTCTTCTTCAAAGACTGTCACAACATCTTCTCTGTCCGCCTGAAGGGAGACAAAGGAAAACTGGCCTTAAATAAAGAACAGAAGGTGCTTGAAATACTGAGTGTCTCTGACAGCATCTGTGGAGACAGAAACAAAGTTAATATTTCAGGTTAATAACATTTCTTTGTCATGGGGCAAGTTAGAGCTCTGAGATGGTGTGTAAGGCAGGAGAAACGAGTTACAAAATTGGTGAGGTACAAGACAAACAGGGATGGTGGCAGGAGAAGAACAGATTTCAAGTAACAATGACAGAACCTTTGTGAGCAGCTAGTGCCCAAAACACAAGAGGTGAAGGAGAGGACCTGAATGTAAAAAAGAATGTACCATGTAGCTGGTAGCCTTAGTTGGAGTGAAGAAGTGGAATAGAAAAAAGTGGACAACAATGGCAGTTCCCAATGGCGCGATCTAGAAAGGGTAATATGTCAGAGGGAGCCATCCAGGTTTATCAAAACTCTTGAAAATAGGACGAAAGGTCTGCTCTGTGAGCAAAACATTACTGTTCAGAAAAGTAGGCATAGAGGTGAAGGCAACCGAAGAAGAGCTCAACATTGTATCACACTCATAACTCGTCAAGGTAGGAGCGCAAGGGGATTAAACTAAGTCTTTTTCTGATCAGTCATTTGGGTTACAGAGATGAAGTCAAAAACGTTGCAATTGATAAGAGGTGGGTAAGAGGAGAAATTAAGGGGAAGGGATTTCTTGACCACTGAAAGAATGAAGAAAGTATTTTACTTAAAGTGCTATCCAGGCCAATTGACCAAATGGATCAGTGGACCAGGGCAGCTTTGAGATTGGGTGAAGAAGTGCTGGAGAAGAGAGAGGTTGTGAGGTTGTTGGCTTGCTTGCCGAGCTGGCTGGTTATCATACAGACAATTTGTCACCATGCTAGGTAACATCATCAGTACGGCCTCCGATGAAGCAATGTTGTTCGACTCCGTTGGAATTTATATGATCCGGTCTGTTAAGTTGGGTTGTGTCATTTCCCGTTCTTTTTTGCATGGGTTGGTATATGGGGTCCAATTCCACATGATTGTTGATTGCATTATGCGTTGAAAACCAGGCCTCTAGGAATTCCCGTGCATGTCAGGTTGGCTTGAGCTAGGATGGTTTTGTTGTCCAAATTAAATTGATGGTCTTCATTGTCCGAGTGCATTGAAATGTGGGAAAGTGTGTTGTGTCATTTTGCTGTTAGTTGGTGCGCGTGTATCCTGATAGCTAGTTTCCTTCCAATCTGGCTGATGTAATATTTGTTGCAGTCATTGCAAGGTATTTTGTAAACTATGTTGGTCCTGCATGTCATGGGTTTGGGATCTATGGTCCTTGTGAGTGTCTGTCATAGTGTGGCTATGGGTTTGTGTGTTACCATGATTCCTAGTGGTTGTAGGAGTCTCATTGTCAGTTCTGATATGTATTTGATATGGGGTAGTGTGGCCAGTATCTTGGAGCGTACTATGTTCACTTGGCATTGTCCATCTAGTAGGCACCGCTGGATGAAGTTGTTGGGATATCCGTTGTTCGCAAATACCTTGTATAGGTGCTCTTTCTCCTTCTTGCGCAGTTCTGGCATGTTGCAGTGTGTTGTGGCTCATTTGAATAGTGTCCTAACACAGCTTTGTTTGTGGTCGTTGAGATGATTGCTGTGGAAATTGAGGATTTGGTCAGTGTGGGCTGCCTTCCTATATACTGTGGTTTGAAACTCCCTGTTAGTCATTTGTTCTACTCTAACGTCTCGGAATGGAAATTGATTGGTGTCTTCCTCTTCTCTCGTAAATTTGATTCTGGTGAAAGCCTTGTTGATGTGATGGTGTGTTTCTTCTACCTCGGTGCGTTTAATGAGGACAAATGTGTTGTCCATGTATCGGATCCACAGTTGTGGCTGTACGAGGGGGAGGGTAGTGCGTTCCAGTCTTTGCATGACTGCCTCTGCAATAAGTCCTGAGATTGGTGACCCCATAGGTGTGCCATTGATTTGTTTGTATATTTGGCCATTAAAGATGAAGTGTGTGGTGAGGCATAGGTGCAGTAGCCTGAGTATGTTGTCCTTGCTGATGGAGCTGTTTAACATTGGCATTCTTGCTGTATCCAGTAATGTGGCAAGTGTTTCTTTGGTATGTTAATGGACGTGAATACTGCTGTGATGTCAAAGGATACAATAATCTTGTCGTCATTGATTTTAATGTCCTTGAGCTTGTTAAGGAATTCCTGGGTTGAGTGGATGGAGTGGAGTGATCCGTCGACCAGGTGTTTCAGTCTCTGTTGTAGGTCCCTGGCCAGTTTGTGTGAAGGTGTGCCTGGTAGGGAGACAATACGTCTGAGGGGAATGTCTGATTTGTGTACTTCGGGTAGTCCATAGAAGTAGGGGGTGTTTGAGCCTTCTGGTTTCATTTTCATGTGCTATGTCTTGATTATTTTTCCTTCATTTTTTAGTCTCTTCAGCATTTGGGTGATCCTGTTTGCTAGCCACGGTGTTGGATCTATCTACAACTGTTGGTAAGTATTTGTATCTGTGAGCAGTGCCTGTTCTTTCTCAATGTAGTCCGGTTTGTTCATAATGACGGTCTTGCACCCTTTGTCTGCTGGTAGGATTATGATGTTCCAGTCTTTCTTGAGTCCTTCGAGTGCTTTTCTCTCTGATGTGTTGAGGGTGTCCCATTCATTCCCCTGATTCAGTATAGGGATTATAGTTTGTCAGATGGCTTGTTGTGTTTTGTCTGTGAGTTCATTACGTTTTAGTGTAGCTTCCAGAGTGGCCATGAATTCTATTCTGTTCATGTTTCTGTGGTTGTAGTTTAGTCCGTACATTAGGACAGCTTGCTCGGTTTCTGTAAGTGATCTGCTCGATAGGTTTCTTACCCATGATACTGGTTTGTTGTTGTAGTGAATCACTTTGGTCAGTTTCTCCTGTGGAGTGTGTTTATTTTTTGTTCTGGTCCTGTGTTGTGTGATGGTGATGGCCTGTTCCCAGGGTTGTAGTCCTTTGCTGGTCGGTAGTGTTTTGGTGTAACGATTTTTGGCACAAAATTTCTCACTTGTACTTGCGGGAATTTCTAGAGGTCTGGTTTTCAACCTGTAATGCAATCAATAAATACATGGAATTAGACTCCATATACAAACTCATGCAGAAAAGAACCAGAAATGACACAACCCAACTTAACAGACTGGATCATATAAATTCCAAATGGACTAGAACAACATTGCTTCATCAGAGACCGCACTGATGATGTTACCTAGCATGGTGATGAAACATCTGTACGGTAACCAGCCAGCTTGGCGAGCAAGTCAACAATCTCATCCACAACCTGAGCTACAAATCTTCACAAGAGCTTGTGAACATACATGTGACAGCGCATGAGACTTTGGTTAGATCTCATAATATAGTAAGAGCTGTAACCATGATTGGATCCAAAACATGAAGAGGGAGGGGAAAAAGTTTTGGACAGGTTTGTAAGAGTTGACGGCCCCATACAACAGATTGTTGAAAATCAGCTAGTATAAAGTGGGTGCAGGACAAGTAATAGATAGCTGTGATTACATCCTAGTTGTGTGCATTGACAGCTCAGTTGAAAGAGTAGAAACTGCTAAAAGAGATCTGAACCCACTAACACAAGTAAGAATCAAATCTGCATCTCAAACAGAACTGGTAACCATCTTAGCTTTCACAAACATCAAATCCTGAATGTCTTCTTGCTCCCTGAAGCAGATGAATAGGCAGATGGGCTCAGGCAGATATGTGGATGATGCTTTCAAAATGTTACACCTGACTACGAAGCAGTTTCTGTTTCAGAATGCAGCACTCTGCACCTTCGTTACTCCTTCATAAAACAACCATTCAGGCAGTTTTATTTTCCTTAAATAGACAGCGATTTGCAGCTACTTTGAGCTCACTTGGAATCCAAAGCTAGATTGGGAAATCACCCAAGGGAAGAAGGAAAAATCAGGACATAAAAATAAACTACCATGTGGCGTGTAATTACGTTCTGTCCTCCTGGGAATGTAGAAAACAATATCACACATCTTTTTAGGTAATTTACAGTCAAGAAGCATTCATGTAATTGTATAAACAGCCAGGGCACATTTCAATTCTTAGAATGAGAAATTTCAATCCGCCCGTATTCCCTGAAGCCCTTTTTATTTGATTGAGAAATGGTTTTAATGAAATGGAAAAACGATCCCTCCCCTAGGTGAACATTTATACTCTCTCTCTCTTTCTTATGGTATTGAGTATACAATTTTCCTGTTTATTAAGCTTAATTTTCACAAAGGTTTGTCAGGAATATTAGGAATCATTGCATGCAACAGTTAACATGTTATCTATCAATGCAATGAATTACTGGAAAATTTCCATCATGTAAAAATCTGCCCCCCAAAACCTAATTTGTGAAATATGCTTCATTTCTTTTGTGGCATCCAGGTGAACGGTAAGGATAGTTTCAAGGTAAACATAGGAAAATAAGAAATATGAACTGGACTGATTCATACAGATCTCCCGTTTAAATAAATCATGACTGATTTATCTCAACTCCACCTTCCCTGCACTATCCGCAGATCTCTTAATTCACTTACTATCCAAACATCTATCAGTCTATGTCATGAATATAGTCAATGGCTAGGCATCCATAACTCTCTACAGTACTGAATTCAACGACTCACAAACCTTTCAGGGAAGAAATCTGTTCTTAGCTCAAAGCGGTCAAGCCATTTTCTGAGACTGCGACCTCCAGGTTCTAGACTCCGCAGCCAGTCAGAACATTCTCACAACCTCTAATAAACATTTAAATGTTTCACAGAGACAATCTAGTATTCTTCTAAATGCGAGAATATTGACCTTGTCTATTCAATCTCTCCTCACGTGACAATCCCTTTCTCCGTGGAAGTTAGAGAAGCATGAGGTACAAAGGAATCAAAAGATGTGTGAATACTTTGTTGATGTTAGAAGAAGAGGGGTTGGAGGAGGCTCATGTTGAGCATAAACTTGGGCTGGTATGGTCAAATGGCCTTTTTTTGTGATAAGTACATTACTTTGTAATTTTTTTCTTGGCTGAAAGTGCTGCCTTGTGCTGTTGTGTGGTTCCAGAATTGCTATCCATCTTCATCTGCCTCTTTGAAATGGTGAGCTTTCATAGGTAATCCAGGACTGCACTTCAATACAGTAATGAGATTGCTGAACTATCAGAGATGCTGTCACTTGGAGGAAACATTAAACATTCCTTGCTAATGGACATAATAGATCCCATGATACCATTTGATGAAGAGCAGTGGGGTATCTTCCAGTGTACTGGCCAATAGGTGTTCCCCAACTAACATCTAAAACAGATTATCTCATCAATTAGTCTATCACTATTTGAAAGACATTGCAGCGTTCAAATTGATGCTGCATTTCCTTCATTACAATACTAACTATGCTCCAAAACAATAAAAACACTCATTTGCTTGTGAAATACTTTAGGATGTCTAACTGTCTTGAAAAGTGCTATGTAAATGCAAGTCTTTCTTTTACTTCATGGGATTTTCAACTATGGCAGGCCACAAATTCTAGCAGTTCCAGTCCTTATTTGACGTATATATCCTTATTGTTTGTAATGATTTTCACAGGACAGTCATCAGGGATGGAGAGACTGCATTGACTTTCTAATTCTACCTAGGGGCTTTTCAACTAATTGTAACAGTCCAATTATGATAGATCTTTTTAAAATCAGAATCATATACATTCAATTATCTAATAAAACCATGTAATTGATTAAATTACTTTTAAGAGATATGTATTTTCCAAATGAAAACCAAAAGAACTGCGGATGTTGTAAATCAGGAACAAAAACAGAAGTTGCTGGAAAAGCTCAGCAGGTCTGGCAGCATCTGTGAAGAACAGAATAACGTTTCGGGTCCGGTGACCCTTCCTCAGAACTGGGTTAAGATTAGGGTTAGGGTTAGTGTTAGTTCTGAGGAAGGTCTGCCAGTTCTGAGGAAGGGTCACCTGACCTGAAACGTTAACTCTGATTTTTTCTTCACAGATGCTGTCGGACCTGCTGACCTTTTCCAGCAACTTCTGTTTTTGCTCCATGTCTTTTCCAAATATCACTTGTATTCTAAATTTGACCATCATCATTGAGGGTTTTTGTAGCTGGGGAGCTCCACAATATTTGCAGACTGATTTTCCCAATGCACAGAGGAAGGATTTAAATTTGGGGAGATGTTGGCTGGTCTTTCTCTCTCTGCTATCTCATTTAAAATAGCTGTTTTCAGTGGGATTTGGACTGCATACTCAGCCTCAGAACTGTCACAGATCTAGTGTTGCAAATAGAGATCCACTTTTGAGATACACAAATACAAGAAACCGACTGCGGCTATAAAATATTCTCTGAACAGATGATACTTGGAAGAACTTCTTCAACAGATCAGGCTACTTTGGAGCAGGTGGTTTAAAAGCTCAAAAATCCGCTTGGATTTATATCTAAAAGCAATAACAAAAGAAGAGTTCAATATGTTTTGGGTAAAATACCAGAGGAAATGTCCTGTGTAATGTTTATACATTACCAAAGAGATTTTGCCAGTAAACACATCTTGCTTGCATTCTTCTTCCTTCCCTGAATTCTCTTCACCTTTGCTCTGCAAATAAAGTCCATGTTTTCGCAAACACTTTCATGAAATACATCTTCTTTCTCTGTATTTCCTGCACCAAATTTATGGGTATTTGAGGGATATATTTTAAATTCATGAAGAGGATACGCATTCACGAGATCTAAGTTCCAATGCTACCTTTAAAATAATGTGTCTTTTATCAAGTTATGAGCAATTAAATGCAATATTTTCCATTCTTTTATTTAAAACAGCTGAAATGAATTGATACTTTTTCTTTTAGTTAGATATTGTTGACTTGGACAGCATTTATTGCCCTTCCCTAATTGTTCTTGAGAAGGTGGTGGTGAGATATGAGCCTGTAAACAATGTTAAACAACTCAGAATCTGATGCAATTAAAACAAAATTTGCTTACTCAGCTACGTGACCTACAGCCTTGCTCATCTGTTCAGTAACTACGATAGAGTGAAAGAATCGCAAACATAGAAAAATAGGAAATAGGAGCTAGTGTGGGCCATTTGGCCCTTCAAGCCTGCTCCATCATTCAATATGATCATTGCTGATCGTCCAACTTAGCACTGTTCCCACTTTGTCCCAGTACCTGTTGATGCGGTGGATGCAGGATCTCTTGTTATTTTTAAACCCGACACAGATAGATTTTTGTCCAGCAAACATATTCAGCGATTTGGTCCACCGTCAGGTAGATGGAGTTCGGCCACAAATGAGCTATGAATTTCATTGAATGGTGAAACAGGCTCGAGTGACTGAACATCCTACTTCCGCACATATCTCTTTTACAAGGTCGCTAACCCAATACAAGTTCTGTATCTCCCTGGCCGCTTCATTAATGTTAGATATCATAAGCTAAAAAAGATTCAGATACCTTCCTCCAGGAGATTACTGGGAATGGATCACCTGCAGCAGCACATGGAATGACCAGTTCTCGGCCTACTTCCTGCCGATACTCCCAGCCTGGTAGCACCGTAAAGTAAGGAGGATCCTGAGGAACAGAAATGATATGTTTCCAAGTTCATTTAAATTACTATTATAAAAACTATTTTCCAAGGGTGTTGTTCTACGTTTCATTGCTGATTGTAGCAATTGCAAAAGAATATACAAATTGATGTCCAAATTATTGTAAAATCTTTTCATTACCCAATATAACAATTCTCAGCCCAGACTTTTCTTAAACCATTTCTGATGAATTCTGCCTCTGCCCCGAGGGTTAATTATACAATTATACAGGCGTTTTATATTACATTTACTGACATGAAAATTTATAATGAAAAATATAAATATCAGATGGACAATCTTAAAATAGGGAATGAATGCATATTCATTCACCATTCCAAAAACCTCAACTGTCAAACCTCACCACCATTCTAGTATTTGCTTCTTTAACATGCCATGATCAAATCGCCTTGCAAATGATTGGTCTCCAGATTCAAATAAGAACCATAATGGATTCGATAAACCATTTCCTGTCACATCGTCAGCTTTATTAATGACCTTGTCAATCATGATCTTTCCCTTCAGCTCCATTTATCGTGATATTGTTAAATATCATCTATCCATCTGAGAATTACAACGAAGTTACATTTATGTTATTCCTTCAAGCCCAAAAAATTCCCAAACGACTTCACAATTTGAGCTTGAACGTAAATGCAAGTCAAGGAGTCGTGAAGGGTGACCAATGGTGAAACTGGTGAGGTCGCTTTTAAGGATATTTGAATCTGGGAAGGAATGTAGCAAGGAGGTTTAATTAAAACTGTGTTAGCAGCAGACTGCAATGTGGTCTAAGGCCATATCATTCCCTTTCTGTAAATAGCTTTTACACCAACCTTGCATTTTGTGTTTATCTTCAAGGTACAGCCTTACAATGGGAATCTCGTGAGCAAAAGAACAATAACTTGCATGGCAAATTGATAATATTAGAACTACAGGTCACAGCAACAGATCAGGTAACACCGGAAAATAGAATTTGACAGTAGGAAGTTAGTGCTTTATAAAAATTAATTATTGAAAGTCTTTGATTTGAACTGAGCAGAAAGATATTTATAATTTGAGTAAACATCAATCATTTTATAAAAATCAGCATGTGATTCTGTTATTTTCCAGAAAAATACCTTGTAAAATCACGATGCACCTCAGTCTATTCAGTCTGTTCACTCGTCCCTCTGGTGACCTGTGATACATATTGTGCTCTAATAGGTCTTGTTATATTATGGTGATTTGTTGAGGCGTTTTCAAACTCATTACCAAATACAAGGTAACATTTTTCGTGAAGGGTTCCAGCCAATGCTGAATGAAAGGCTGCAAGCAAGGCTTTGGAGGAAAAAGCCTGATTGAACTTGTGACACTGATTGATTCTAACCGCTTGGTGGTTAAAATCCAGCATTCTGTTATATTGGACCATTCTCCACCCAGTCTACCTTCTACAGGCAAACATCAAAGCTGAGTGCCACATCACATAAGCTGTTCCACATCAAAATGTAGTATTCATTTCCTTTAAAACAGTGTTAACCCTTTAAAAGCCTACATCTTTTCTTGTGGCATTCTTCTGATTTTTTTTGAGTACTCATGTAGGAATATGATAAATGCAAGTACAAGTACATGGGAAATACAGTAATTAATCTTTCCAAACTTCAACAAATCTCACTCAACCTCATCCTTTGTCCTGTGTTTTATGTACACAACACAGCTGTGTGTTCAATGCAAAGTCTTTACTGAAGTGAACTTTAGTCTACCTGCATTGTGCATGTGTGTGTCTCTTGGTAGAAGTCAGACAGCAGAATAGGATAGAAATTTGTACATGATTGCATTTCAATCCAACCAATCCCCTTTTTAATCAAGAAGCAAATTTTCATGCATTATTGTGCATATTTTCAATTATCCAAGTTACCAAACATACAGACAACTGTTCTCTTTCATTGAATCAGAGATAGTAGGTTGTTAATCCCATCTTTCTGTGCATATAAATTGCTGACATAGTCCTTAAATCCTGTTGATCTCTTAACAGTACATGTGTGTGTTGTCATTGGTTGTACATCTGGATCAAGTTGTTTCACCAGGGAGTGTCATTCTTACATCATTTGTTGTTGCTGTGGTACATACAGTTCCATTTCTGTAATTGAGTTATTGTGGATCTCTGGATATGACAGTTGATGTGTGTTCTGTGTAGGCGGTGCATTCACCTTTTCTTCTTCAGCTGCCTGCTGCTGAGGAACAGCTTCCCCAAATGAGCGAATGGACCTGTGGTTGCAACAGTATATGTGATTGTTCACTTACACCACAAATAATTCATGCAACAACTGCTCCACGCAGGGAGCTGAGATGCTACTTGTTCTGGCTTTATTAAGGGCATTGAAGGTTTGTGTTTTGAGTACTTTGTACTCCAATGCTCAAATCTAGCAATGATCTTGCTGAAATGAATCTGGCTTTCTGTTGTTGCACCATGATTTTTTTTCACGACACCTGCTACTAGTTCTGGCTTTATTAGATGTTGGCAGAGTGTTTTGGGTGAATTGTGATATTAGTCTTTGTAGTGAATTACATTCAATGCCATCAACAGATGTGTTTGTCCAATCAGGAATGACCTTATATTCATCTGTGTGGAGTTTGTTTGATTTTTTTCGCGACTCCTTTGGTGACTTTCACTGCCACCTCAGTCTTTTGACTGCGGCTTGAGTGGAGATGACTTGCTGTGTTGCATATCCCAATGATTTATGAGAGAACTAAATACTTTGTTCATGAACAGGAGGTCATTGTCGCTCATGGCCATGTCAAGAATGACAGCAGCTAAAGTGTGCTTTTAGACATTTGATAATCTCAGTGTTAGTTATTGAAATTAACTGATCCACCTCCCAGTAGTCAGAGTAGCCATCAACAGTGACAAGATAGTCATTTCCTGTTGATTATCATATTGGTAATCCATTCTGTAGACATTGTCACTTTCTTGATATCCTCTTCTTCAACAGCTCTACCATCTTGTCTTTCAGATTGGCCTTCAGAGCAGATGGAACTTTCCTTGGCGGATGCTGAATTGGTCTTGCATTCTTATCTACTTTGCAATTATATTCTCCGGCAAGACATCCTAACCCTTTAAACACATCATTGTACTCCTCTAGGATATGTTCCAGACATATCTGCTCACCACCTATGATCTAGAAACATGATTTGGAACAGCACTTCTTGAAAAGTTGGTGGGTGCAAAATGTGCTATATAAATGCATTTTTTCTATCTTGCTTTCTTTCAACATTAAAATAAATTCTGTTCACTTAAAACTACTTGTTTATTTACAGTAAACTAGTTCAAGGGTGCGATACAAAGGATTCAATTGGTATATTTTGACTGCCTTTGGGTTGTAATGAGAAAAACAAGGAATTATATCCTTCAATCTTTCAGCATTACCAGTGGTAATGTTTACAGTTAAATACCTCTGATACATACTATATTGGAACTGCATTCAATTTTGAAGGGTAGCCGAGAACAATAAACAAATTCATACCAATGTCAGCAGGATCTAGTAGCAGTTTTCACTGCTACTCAATGGCTGTCTTTGCATTACTATGATTGTTGCACAAAATGATGGTGTTCACTTGATTGAGGCTGTCCTGCTCACATGTTTTGAGGCATACAATATAATACAGCTTATTGTATATGTATAGAAATGGCAGCAGAGACATCACTGAGCCAAACAGCACCACAAAGGAACAAATGGATACCACGACGCTGTTTGCAGGAGTTCATGCTGAGCTAAACTTGAAGAAGAAATACCAAATGTGGCAAGTTTCCAATGAAGAACTTTTCATTTAGAGCTTTATGATTTGCAACGGACCATTGGGAACTAGGAAGGGAAACGAAGTATTTCAACCAATGAGCATTAAGATGTTGATAGAGAGTCCTTTAAACTTTAACAAATGCAGCTGGTAACTGACTTCAACAGCCTGGCTTCTGAATAATATACATTTTTTAAAAAACTGAATTGAACTCATGGACACTGTAGGTGGTTGGCAGGACGCCCCTTATTTCATGAAGCTACACACAAGAATGGATTAATCAATTTCAGCTTACCTTAAGCACCAGTCGAGCAGGGGTAGACTGTCCCATAGTACCTAAAGTATTGTAAGGCACACAGGTGTAAGTGCCAAGAGCTTCTTCTGTAGCTTCTTCCAGTGTAATGGTCCCGTCACTTAGCAAATTCCAACCTTGAAACTGCCAGGAAAAGTTACTGTCAATGATCAGAACATCCTTGTAAAGCAGTGTTTTAGTAAGTCTCTTAGTAATGTACCAGATAGATCTGGTGGCAAATAACCATCATAATGTGGTGACAACACAGTTCTTTCAGTTCAAAGACATGATTTCCAAATTAGGCTCTACTCACCGTAGGTGTCAATTCTAACAAGTATCAGTTTGGTTTGGTCAGCAACACCTTTACTTTTGGGTCAGAAGCTAATGGGTCAAACCCCAATGCAACACCTGAGCACATAATTTAGGCTGACACATTAAATTAAAGCTCCTCCTCTCTGATCAGGCAGACATGGAAGATCCTGTGACACTGTTTTGAAGAGCAGGGAGTTCTTGTGATCTCCTGGTCAAGATTTATCCATTGTTCAATATGAGATAAGCAGATGGAGTGGTCATTCATCTCAATGTGGATTGATGGACCTTGCTGTGGACAACAGGTTGCACACTCACTTGGAAAACACTAGTGACGATACCTTAAACATAATTAATTTGCCATGGAGCATTTGGAGACAGCCTGAAGTACTATACAAAGACAATTTCTTACTTCCACTGTACGTCAATACTCCCGCAATTCAAGGTCAGCTTGAATGAGTAAAGATTTAGGGCTTGATTAAGCCTGCTGATTATCTGGTGGGTTGAGTGTATCAAAAAAAACCTCAAACTTGAATGTGGAGATTGTAGGAACTGCCAATGCTGGAGAATCTGAGACAACAAGGTGTAGAGCTGGATGAACACAGCAGGCCAAGCAGCATCAGA
>NC_063363.1:19952298-20003760 GCF_021869965.1 Rhincodon typus | reverse complement strand
GTCTAACTTACTCATTACCTCCTTCAAGAATTCTAACAGAACTATCTAGCATGAGCTCCCCTTGATGAAGCCATGCTGACTGAGCTCAATTTTACCATGCACTTCCAAGTGCTCTGCAATCTCATCCTTAATAATGGGGACTAAAATCGTCCCAGTGAGTAAGGGCAGGAAAACCAGCCTATAATTTCCTGTGTTCTGCCTCCATCTCTTCTTAAACAGGGATGTTACATTAGCCATTTTCCAGTTCTCTTGGACCCTCCCTGACTCCAGCGATTCCTGAAAGATCACCACTAATAGTTCCACAATCTCCTCAGCTATCTGCTTCAGAACCTTTGGGTAACTTATCAGTTTGTTCTGGGTGATTTATCCATCTTCACATCTTTCAGCTTTCCCAGCACCTTCGCCTTAGTGATGGCCAATACACTCACATTTGCCCCCTAACTCTCTTGAAGTGCTGGTATGCTAATGATGTCTTCCATCATGAAGACTGATGTAAAGTACCTATTCAGTTCCCCTGCCATTTCTTTGCTCCCCATTACTACTTCTCCAGCTTCATTTTTTAGCATTCCAATATCCACTTTTGCCTCTCTCACTTACCTTGTATAAACCAAAAAAAATCTTGCAATCTTCTTTATATTACTAGCAAGCTTACTCTCATATTTCTTCTTATCATTTTTTAGTTGTCCTCTGCTGATTTTCAAAGGCTTCCCAATCTTCTGGGTTGCCGCTAATCTTCACCATATTGTATGCTTTTTCTTTTGCTTTTATACAGTCCCTAACTTACCATGTCAGCCACAATCGTCTTGTTCTCGCCTTAACAGGTTTCTTCTTTCTTTTGATAAATTTCTGTTGTGCCTCCTAAATTACTCTCAGAAATTCCTGCCATTGCTACTCCACCATCTTCGTTGCTAGGCTCCCCTTCCAATCAACTCTGGCCAGCTTCTCCCTCACGTCTTTGTGGTTACATTTACAGAATTGTAATGCTGATACATCTGATTCCAGCTTCTCCCTCTCAAACAACGGGGTGAATTCAATCATATCATGGTCACTGCCTCCCAGGGGTTCCTTCACCTTAAGTTCTCTCATTAAGACTGTCTCATTGCACATCACCACATCTAGAATTGCCTGTTCCCTTGTTGCCTCTACTATAGGTTGCTCCAAAAATTCAATCTCAAAGACATTCTATGAATTCCTTTTCTCCTACCAAATGCATTTTCCCAGTCCGCCTGAATATTGAAGTCCCGCATGATTATCTCAATATTGCTTTTCTTACATGCCTTTTCTATCTCCTGATTTATTTTCTTCCCCACATCCTGACTACTGCTAGGAGGCCGTACACAACTCCCATCAGAGTTGTTTTTTCCTTTGTGGTTCTTCAACTCTACCCACACAGATTCTATGCCTTCTGGCCCTATATTGCTTCTTGCTATCGATTTAATTTCATTTCTTACTAATAAGGCAATCCCTCTGCCCATCTGCCTGTCTTTTAAATAGGACGCATGTCATTGGATAATTAGTTCCTAGCCCTGAACCCCTCGCAGCCATGTCTCTATGATGCCCACTATTTTATACCAGCTAACTTCAATCTGTGCTGCAAGCTCATTTACCTTGCTTCTTAAATGCTCAGCACATTTAATTACAACAGCTTCAGTTCTACGTTGACTGCCACCCTCCACTCCCTTCTCATAGCTGTCCTCTTATCTGCTGTGCCTGAAGTTAGATTCCTGATTCTTTTGATACTCCTTCTCCTATTACTTGTTCTGGAAACTTTAATAACCTCTCCTGAACAAGTGCAGCAGACCCAATTATTTGCAAAATGGGAATAACAGAGATTGGGCATTGTCTGGTTAGGATGACCTACAATCAATTCGATATATCACTTTCCTGCAGAATCTGATTTGACCTTGGGTTGTGTCCATGGACCAGTCAAATACTTCCTCACAAGAAGAGAGAGAAGAAAAGAATAATACAACCAAAAGTTTTTTTATAATGAAGTTGAGAAAATTCTATCCCCTATCAAATTTCCTCAGCTCAGGTCTGAAGTAAATTTTATATGAGAGATCCAATCACTAGATCTCTCACTCTTGTCCTCAGTACAACCTGGATTTGATGACCCTAAATTTTACAATATACCTTTTCAATCCGTAGTGGTCGTCCATCTTTGGTCCACTTGACTTGTGTTGCTGGCGGATCCGCATCCACTGGGCACTTGATATATCCAGGCATCCCAACTGGCAGGTAAATGATGGGAGGCATGTTGACAACTCGTGCTGGATCTGACAAATAATGAACAAGCTAGGGTCAGAGGTTAAATTGAAGGTCAAATCTGAGCCTTGCTGTGTTACGATCAAACTGATCCTACTGTGGCCGTTCTTTGGTGGGTACAGGGGGAATTACACCCAGTTGTTTGCTTTGTAGTACAAATACAGAACAATGGTAGACCTCAGATATTCACAGATATGTCACAGAGTTAATCTTTTATCTTTCTTCAGTTGCCATTTTAAAGCCATTTGCCTGCGGAACTCCCCAATTACATTTGTAAATCATATCGAGATCTTATAAGCAATACAGTCGGTTCTGCTATAATGTGATAGTTGCGTTCCTGTGCAACATTGCGTTATAGAAAACTGCGCTATAGAAATAACGCACCATGGGCAAAGCAGGGTTAGGGGCTGATCACCAGGAAAAGCACTCAAAATCAGTCAAAAATCACTCAAAAGTCTAACATAAAGGATAGCATTGTTTGAATAAATGTTTAACTCATATCTAATAATTAAATAAAAGTAAATTTAACACCTTTGAAAAAAATGTCAAGGTGACTTGATGCGGGAGGAGGTTTTGAGGTTGCTCTGTTATTAATGCAGGGGCTGAGGGTTGTCGTCATCACCATCATTATCATCACCTTCAGGTGCAGTTGTGGTTACAGGGTTAGGGCGAAAAATAATTAATCCAGAAGTGGATGGCGGTGGTTTTTTTTTTCTGACTGTTTCTTGGGGGTTGACTTAAAAAAGACATCAAATTTTTGCTGCTTTGCCCCTTTCCTTCTTTCATGAAGAAGCTGTTCAAAGGGTGCCAAATAAGATCTTATTGCACGAACTGCTACCCTGCTGCATTCTGCATTGTAATCATTGTCCTCTAAGAACTGCAACTGCTTCTCAATTACCCTCAGGATTGAAGACAAAACAGAAGTGGAAAGCTCTTGTGGTGCTGCATCCTGGACTTCATCTTCTTCATCTCTACCTTCCACTATCCCCTCAGCGACAAGTTGTTGTAGATCAGCTGTAGAGAGGTCTTCACAGTGGGACTCAAGCAGCTCTCCAACATCCTCACTCTCCACTTCTTCAAATCCAACTAGCTTTGCAAGGATCAACACAATGTCCTTTGATTCGTGAGAGATCCTCTGATGGATCAAAGCCTTTAATATCTTGAAGAAAATCTGGGAGAAGCTTCTGCTTAACTGCAAGCAAGCAGTTCTTACTGACACCACCCCAGGCCTCCATGATAATGTCAACTGCATTCTTGATGTTAAAGCTCTCCCAAAATTGATGAACACTGTCCTTATCCCCGTCAATGGCTGCAATCAGCTTCTTAAATGTGTGCTTTAAATAATAAACTTTAAAAGCTGCTATTACACCATGGTCAAAGTTGCCGGAAAAGCTCAGCAGGCCTGGCAGCATCTGTGAAGGAAAAAAACAGAGTTAACGTTTCGGGTCCGGTCACCCTTCTTCAGAACTGGACACGAAACGTTAATTCTGTTTTTTCCTTCACAGATGCTGCCAGACCTGCTGAACTTTTCTAGCAACTTTGTTTTTGTTCCTGATTTACAGCATCTGTAGTTCTTTCGGTTTTTACTACACCATGGTCCATGGAAAGAGAGAGGTTGTGAGAAAGAGAGAGGTTGTGATTGGGGGTAGAAATAGCATTTTGATGTTTTTAGAAAGCTCACCAATGGTGGGAGGATGGCTTGGCAAATTATCCAGGATGTGGAGAATCTTGAAATCCAGAGTTTATTTTTCCTGCAATACTTTCTAAATACATCTTTCAAAACATCAACAGTAAGGTCAGAAAAAATTTGCCCCATCATCCAACCTCTTTTGCTTGGCCTAAAGTAGACGCCTAGAGTAGACTTAAGGTAACCTTTCAAGGCTTGCAGGTTGGCAGAGTGGTCCACCACCACAGGCTTAAGCTTTAAGTCTCCACAGGCACTGGCACCCAGCAGCACAGTCATACGATCCTTTGCCAACTTTAAAGCCTGGAGTATGCTTTGTTCATAGAAATGTAGGTTCTTGATGGCATTCACTTTCAGTATAAACCCGTCCCATCCTAATTTAAAATTTGATCTAAGTTGTAGCCTTCTTTGTCAATTAATAATTTACTATGGGAGGAAATGCCATTGCATGCTCTCCGTCCGCACTGGAAGCTTCACCACACGACTTTACATTATGAAAAGCATAGCTATTCGTAAAACCAGCAAATCAGCCGATGTTATCATTAAAGGCAGGCACATCTGCAGGATTTTCAGCTTTTTTTGTTAGATTTTCATAGCTAAGGCTTTCTCTTTTAGGGTGAGAAAGGTGGTCCCAGATCGCTGTTTCATTTGATCTTCTATCCACACACTTAGAAGCTGCTCCATCCCCTCATGTTTCTTTGTCAGTGACCTCACAGATTTGCTAGCACTCGGGCTTGTTCCAGCAATACAGCTTGCTTTAATCTTTTCTGCATTGTCTCTAATGGTGCATAAGGTAGACTCCTTTATTCCTGTCATGTGAACTATATCACATATTCTCTCATTACGCTCAACACACTTTATAACATCTAGCTTCTCTTCCAGTGTTATAGCATTTTTTTTAACATTCACCACCCGCAATTTTATCACCAGGACGCTTCTTGCTAACATCCTTGTCACTTTTTCCTTGCATTTTTGTGGGTCACACGACTGAATTTGCAAAAAAACCTGAAAATCATGGAGTACTGTACCTCTCACAGAAAGAGTTTACGACAAAGTCTGCGAAATGATCACATGATGCTGGTGTGGAGACTGTTTCGGTGCTAACTTTGTACATTTTCAGGACAAAACCCATGAAATGATCATATGATGTCAATGCGTACTCTGCACACCAATGGAATTGCGTTATAACCAACACAAGTTTGCGTTTTAGAGCGTTCCCCTATTCGTCAGTCTCATTATAGCCAATTCGCAATGCTGGAACACACATTATAGCAGAACCTACTGTATTGGTAAAAGCTTAGAAGTTGTGCCTTTTCTAAGACTGATAGGCATTTTGCTGCATATTCAGGAGTTAAAAATGAGTGGGAGTACATTCAGTTGTAGCTAAGTGTTGCAAATTAGGTCAAATTATTCAATCAAACTACTGTCACAAATTACAATTGAAAATCTATGACTGTGATTCAAATATAATAGCTATTTTTTGAAGCTCTTTTGCTTCAGAATCTGTAGGCTCAGTGATGTCTGAGTCAACCATGTAAGTGGTAACTGTATTAAATTGATGCTAGAGGTAATAAATCCTAACTGGTAGTGGGTTGTTGAACTGACTGGATCAGCTTCAACACTGGTTCTACTTCTTACGCAAAGTTACTTTCCTGTGGCTTAAATGGAGAATTAAACTGAGTGGGAATTAAAACAAACATTGACCCCAATCCTGCCAGATCCTAACAAGTCGGTAAGGTTAGAATTACCCTCACTAGGTTGCATGTTACAGACTGGTTGCTTCCCCTTAAACTCTCCAAATTCATTTGGAAGCCAAGGAGTGGTGATAATGAGGACACAGTGAGACCTCTGACCCTCTCAGGGGAGGAAGTCCCACCCTTGGAAGCTGCAATCTAGTCAAATTGACTGGCACCTCCTGCAGTTCTGACAGCATCAAAAGTTTGTACTAGGTGCTGCCCCTACTGCCAGAAGTACATGAGGAAGGAAACCATTCATCCTAGACAAGGTAACCACTGGGCAAGCAAGGTTTTACTAATTTGGGTGTTGGGTTGGAAGGTGGAATTTGGAAAGCAGGTGGGTAAGACAGAAAGGGGTTACAATACCTCATGGTGTGTGTCCTGATGCACACAGGGCACCCTTCAAAGGTAATATCCCCTTACCTTCCTAAAAACCTAAAAAAGAAATTAAGCTACATGTGCCAACTGTATTATTACATGGGCAGGGTAATACTGGGGATTAATTGAGCTTTTAGCAAGTTCAATTAGCCCTTAATTATTTAATTACATATAGTGAATGGCTTGCTGATTTTGACACCAACCTACTGTTGGTATTATGGAAGTGAGATCAGTGACAGGTGGGAATGTGATGGGCAGACATACGCCATATTTTACCTGCTCACCTGCCAAAACCAAACCTGGCAGATGCATATAAAATCCAGTCCACTGTCTTTGAGAACAGGAATTATTATCTTTTGTTCTTTTCCAGAGAAAACATGAATTATATTAAGTCATTTTGCTGAAATAATGTGATGTGCATTTCCTTTCGATCTGTCACTCTGGTTAATTTCGTGTATTAAATAGAAAATGTCTGGCAAACACATTTCCATAAATATTATGCATGAGTTTGAGATTGCTTGCCACAGAACAGCAGCTCTAACAATGAAATTATCACATTGGGCTTGTGTACTCCTCATGTAAAATGAACCAAGAGGCTAGGTGTTTAAAGCTAGGTTCAAAGCTACAATTAATTTCATGGGTTGTATATAATATGTATCGGGTGATACACTGCTGTAATACTGAGGTGATGAAGCTTTGCAGATACTGACCACAGACCTGTTCTTGCTAGGCTGTACCTTCCAACAACAGGCTAATAATATTAATTAACATGTTCCTTTGGTTGTTTGTCATGGGTAGAATACATATGATACTCAACCAATCTGCACTTGCAAAAGTCAAAACAATATATCTGTTAGATGTAATTCCTCATGTGGAAAGCAATGGCTCTACAATCCTAAGTGTACCTAACTGCTGCAATAACAACCAATTTGTGATAATCAGTTCAGCTTGTAAACTGGCTTGGTTACATGTGCTAGAAATGACACACGTTCACACATAGCGACCTGATGTCTGCAAACAGAAGAAATATACTCAAGCTATGTGGCACTTTTGAATTACCCACAAGCTCTGGGTGCCTATAGTTTCCCATTGCTTTTTTTTCCATGACTATGTATTAGCTAATCAAAGTTGACTTACAAATGAAACAGCATCCTTTCCTCCTACAGTATGAATAGTTATGATCATGTGGAATTTGGCATTCTTGCATTTGTCCTGATAAGTGTGTGCTGAAGTCTTCATATGTAACTTTTCGGAGGACTTCAGTTCTGAAGGATTGTGGATAATTTGATTTACTTCTAGTTCTGGAGATGCCTGGATTTTTTAATTGGATACTGGGACATCTTTTTTAACAAGATGTTTTTTGCATTTCAGCTAACTGTTGGACTTATTTGCTGGAGGTCACCTGCCTGACTGACAGACAGCTAGTTTCTACTTGAAAAGTGTTTTGTGAGGAGTGGAATTGATGCCCAACCTGTTGAAGGATAGAAACTTCTCAGTTCAGCCCTCCTATCTCCAAAAAATCTTGGTTACGTATCCACTGTGGTACCTGGAACATGGATTGAGCTGTTCTGATGAGAAGCCTTGAAGGGGTTTGTCTTCATATTTCCTGATTGCCTGCACTGTCAAAAGGTCCCACAGACAACAACAACATGTGTCTAGTGATCTGTGCACAAGTGTCAAACTGACAGCCATCTGAACATTCCACACCTTAACATTTTCGCCTTCATTAACTAACAATTATTGGCAAAAAGAATTTCTTTCGAAAGTGAATCTGCAGCAATATCTGTGTGGATGTGGTGCTTGTGTGTGTTGGCGTATTTGGAAGGTTTGATAGTTATGCTTTCATGTTTAAAATGTGATATTAATTATCTTACGTTGTTGCTAAGTCTTATTTTCACAATAATTATTATTCTTAAAGATCCCTGGTTAATGGATCTTTTTATTCTAACCTTAGTACAGATAAAGTACATAATTGCAGATATTAGGAACTAGGTAAAACATTTCATTTTATGATGTGACACATATAGTAATGTGACTAGAGAAACAGTGCACTCCTCTCACCTCAATCATAACAAATACAGGATGAAAAGCTTTGGCAACAAGTCTTTCTTTTCACCAATATTCAAGTTTTTTTGTGTCTTCTAGGATTTGCTGTAACTAATTACTGGAGGGGGAGGTATACGAACTAGCGCCATTGAACGGGTTGCATATGGATGGGCCTGATGTTTTCTTACACCTTTTCTCATTATTGCCTTGCTGATGTGGCCAGCAGCAAGAATTGGATGTAGGAGCTCACTGGTGTGCAGGAAGTACACCAATATTATAAATTACTTAATTAAGCACCTATGGTTCAGGTCTGACTAACTGAATGATTGAAAATCTCACTGTCCAATTATAACCATCATGTTAACATCTGGATTACACATGATATCTTTGAAGGTACATCACAAAAAGCTCAAGGTGTTCTCCTCCCAGTATGTAACAAGATATTTCAATGTTGTACATCTTATTTTAGATGAGTTAAATTGACTGGTATGATTCAAAGCAGAAAGAATTACTCAAACAGATCAGAAGTTCATGACATATAGAAAACTGTAGATTTCCTTTCTGATATTTTTGTCCAGTACAGAAAGTGACACAACACGGAAATCTGGGACTGTAGCAAAGCTGAAACATGAGGCCATAATGTAATGCTTCCAATGAGGACAAATTGGGACATTTAATCAACGAAGCTCAGACTTTGGAGGGGGCCAATGCTCCAGGTCCCAGGCTTGGATGAAAGCCAAACAATTCTTTAATTTTATTTAGTTCCCTGCTGCAAAGAGGTAATGAAATTACAGTAAATGTAACAGTCAGTATTTCTGTCTTTCCACCTCATATCTAGCCAATTTAGAGCAAATGTTAAGGCTAATGAGACTTATTTATATTCTGCCCTACCAAGAGATGTAATTACTTTATTCAGCCAGACAATGATACTTAACTCTAAATACTCAAAAACTAATAGTCAAAGCAATCTTATTTTCAAACCGAAATTACACTCTCACTGTCCTAAGCAGTGATGGTATGCATATTATCTTGATGCTTGTATGTGTATACGACATGTATTGGCAAGGATAACAAAGTTTCAAGAGAATCTCAAATGGCTGTGATAAAGGTTAATAATAAAATTGCTGAACGAGATGTGCTGACCCATTCGATTGGGTCACTGCTACTTGATTCAATTCATTAAAGGCCATCAGTTACAGCTGGGTACAACTTTTTAATAACTGGATCTAGGTTAAAAAAATGTTGATTATTTGACTCGGCCAGAATTTGTTTCCCATCCCTAATTGCCCATAGGGCAGTTAAGAGTCAACCACATTGTTGCTAGTCCGGAGTCACAGGTAAGACTGGAAGATTTCTATCCCTAAACAACATTAATGAACGAGATGGGTTTTTACAACAATGGTTACATGATTGCCATTAGGGTAGTTTTTAAAATCTAGATCTTTATTCTGAACATGAACTTGGTGTTCTGGATTATTAACCCCGTGACATTTCCAGTACACCACTGCCCTGCCCACCCCCCACCTTAAATACAGTTGGTGGCTAATGTAATTAAGAAGCAGTCAACAGCATTAGGGAGGACATAATGGAACAACAAGATATAGAGAATGGTATGACTAGGTCTAGCAGTTGCCCAGTTTATCAAAGAGATCATAGTGAAAATTATTTATCTCATACATTAAAGTGTAGAGGAATGAACAGACTTTAGATTCAGAAGGTTTGAAATTCAAGCATGCATTCACTAAATGAAGCAGTAAATCCTTAAAATGCCAAAAAAGTTTAACTTATGGCACCAGTTGTCTTCAAGTGATCAAAAAATGCCGTTATGTAGAAAGCCTACCAAGAGGAGTAGATATATACCATTGTAATATACCACAATAGTTGGCATATCTAATCCCATCCCCTCTCCTCTCCTCATACAGTGTCCAACGTCAGGTAGATTATTTGATTAGTGGAGCAAAAATCCACACTAAACCACTGTTGAAGTTATGTGGGAGCAATGGGTGAAAAAGGCCTGTGGAATTTCAATTATCGAGGCAACCAATCAGGGACAAGTCGTCTCAGATGTAGGAGGAACTAAATTGATAAAGAGCTGTTTCTACAATGACAGGCTGTTTCTCACTAGTGAGCCTATCAACAACAATCGCAGGAGAGAATCAGCAGTCACTAGAGGAGCTTTGAGCAGTTGAGATCGTTGGCCATGGTTGCTGGGCAATGAAGTGATGTTTTTCTGAGACTAGAGGGGAGGGCTTTTCCCACGGCGGGGCCTAGTGCCAGGGCAGAAGGGCCATCAGTGGGACAGGGCACCTGTAGGACTTGGGGGAGGAAGTGCTGGCAGGAGGACTGGGGAGAGGAAAAATCTGCAAGGATGGGAGAAGGACGCCACAGGGAGGAGGAGTGGGGAGAAGGTTGCAGTGGTAGGGAAGGGGGAGACCGAAGCTTCAGAGAGGAGGGAAGGAGGCTCTGAAGGAGACAGTAATTTTAAACTTGATAACAAAGGAAGACTCTGCTAACTGAGAGTCAGTAACATGTGAACTTTCTTGCAAAGGAATTTGGAACTCAATCCTAAGGTGAATAAGTTCAGGAACTACTAAAATATAAATAAATAGCAAATGCATCAATTGTTAAATTAAAATTGAGGTTTAGATCTGAGATGCAGTATTAAAAATAATAGCTGCCTGGTTAAAATCTTCCGGGTTTGTGCATATTTGATAGAAACACATTCACTGTGTTTTTACCAATCTACGGAGGATGTGATTAGGGCTCGAAAGGCTAACATTTCATTTGCCTATCCTGTTACCTGCTGAACTTGTATGCTTGCTTTTTGAGGCTTTATGTGAGTCTCCAAAATTCCCTCAATTCCCTACTGCTTTCTGCAGTCTTTCTCCATTTAAATAATATTCAGCTCCTCTATTTTTCCTGCAAAAGTACTTAACCCTCTTATAGTTCATCCCTGAAAACTAACAGGCTGCCCTGAAAATCAAAAAATTACCTATGTGAAAGTCTCAAGACACACCCTTGAAAACAAATCATCCCTGATTACTAAACCTAAACAATAATAGATTAAACACACTGTATTCCTCAGTAGATTGTCATTAACTCTGGATGTTAGTTGTGGCTCAGCTACTTGCATTGCTGCCTCTGAGTCAGAAAGTTGTGAATTCAAACCCTCTCCAGGATTTGGGCATAAATATCTAGCTCCCCAGTGAAGTGCTGATAGAATGCTGTACTGTTGGAGGTGATGTCTCTTGGATAAGATGTTAAACTGAAGATCTGACTGTCCTCTTCAGTGGATGTAGAAGATTCCACAGTAGGACATCAAAGAAGAGCAGGCAGGTTATGCCCAGTGACCTGGGTAATTAATCATCCCTCAATCAAGATTATCAAAACAGATCATATGGTCAATAGCACATTGCTAATTCTGTGAGCTTGCTGTGTGTAAATTAACTGCCACATTTCCTACAGTTACATTAAATATAGCTTCATGGCTGTAAAGAGATTTTGGATTGCTGAGGCTGTATAAAGTGCTATATGAATGCAAGTCATTTTCTGTGGTTCAAGAACATTGGACTTCATATTTACCATACTTCATTTACCAATTAGTTGTCCATTCAGCAAGTTTATAAGCGTTCTCCTGTAACTTGTTTCAATCCTCCTCACGTCTATCACATCACCACCTATGATTTCTGCCTGATATAATCCTGCCTCAAAAACAATCTGGACAGTGGAGGTTTTGGAGGATTTGGAAGAGGACAGTACTGTAGTTTTTAAAAATAAACTGCAAGTCAAAAACAAAAGGCCAAAAATTTGCATGGCTACAAATTTTCAAAATTTAGTAAACTGCCCCAACATGGAGCAAACAAGGCTCAGCTAAGGTGAAGTGCTGAAAAGGTGGACCACCCAATTTGAGGTGATTTAAGAGGTAGAGCGGGGGACCTGGTGCTAATGCTTCCTTTAATGGATGACCGTGAAATGGGTATAATTTTTGCCCCTCCAAGCAGATTGTCCAGTTTCTGATCTAGCATGTGACATCAATTTTCAAATTACTGATGGAAATTGCCAAAATTAAATGCACTGTCATCACAGTAGATAATCAGAGATTGGACATACATACCACTTCCTGAATATGGGCATGAAGTGGATGAATCCTTTTTTGGCAGTGTTAGTTTTTTGGCAGAATCAATTATTGGCAGTGTTAGTTTTCACCTTGCTTCAACAGATGACTATCAATTCCTTGATGCAATGCTGTAACAGCAGATTTTTGGAGACAGGATCTATTCCAGCCACAGCCCAGTACATTGTCTTGGATTGATCGTTCCAGGGACTAAATGTAAGATTTTTTGTTTCGGTCAGATGGGCATTAGATTAATTTCCGTTATGGTTTTGTCCATAACAGTCACCTCTAGCCTGTTTGTGTCAGCTAGAAAAGCAGCCTCTAACTAAATCACAAGGAAGCAATGCCACAACTTGCTTTAACAGTGACTTGCCAACCTATTAAAACCCAATGTAACAATCAAAGTAACAGATCACACTTAAGCTTAAGCTCAACCTAGATTCATGTTCTGTAACAAATCTCAAATGAAAAATGCTGTCAGTAACAGTGATCATGAGACAAATCCATCTGGTTCACTAATGTCCATTGGGGAAGGAAATCTTCTATCTTTCCATGAGCTGGCCTACATGCAACTCCAGTCCCACACAATGTGGTTGAGTCCTGACTCCCTGTTGAAGTGACGTAGTGACTCATTTGTATTGAACCATCATGAATAAATCTAATAAGAATAAAACCTGAAGGATCACTCTGATATTGAATTAAGCACTGAAGACAAAACAATGGGGGCTGTCCAGAGAAAGTTCACTCGGTTGATCCAAGGAATGGAGTGATTAATTTATGAGAATAGGTCGAGAAGGTGGGGTCTGTGGTCATTGGAGTTTAGAAGAATCAGAGACAATCTTATTGAAACATAGAAGATTCTTAAGGGCTAAACAATTTAGATGCTGAGAGGTTGTTCCTCTTATGAAGGTGTTGAGAACTAGAGGGTAAAATCTCAGACCAAGGAGCTATCTAATTGAGACAGAGGAGGAATTTATTCTCTCAGAGGTTAGTGAATCTGTGGAATTTGTTACTGTAGAGGGTGGTGGAGGTTGGATCATTTTGTATATTTGGGGCTAAGATAGACAGATTTTTAATTATTTAGGGAATCATGTGTATGGGGAAAAGGCAGGAAAATGGAGTTGAGGATCATCAGATATGCCATGATCTGCTTGAATGGTAGAGCAGTCTCAATGAGAAGTATGGTCTACATTTGTTTTTATGTTGCACAGCCTCTTGCTCATACATCTGCTCAATCAATTTTACAAAGTGCTCCTCACTGTCATATGGAGGTTTGTGGCAAAATTAGGAAATTTGTCCAAGAGACAGATACATTTTTATGACAAATCCAATGTATTCAAGGTCATTCCTAGTGCCATCAACAATCTGCAATCTTTATTACATTTCACACTTTGCCATGGTCAGATCTGAACTCAACATTTGTCATTACTAGTCATTACCATAATCACAAGGCTATCATTCCTAATTCATGCATTGTGGAGGAACAGCAAATTGAAACACTCAGGGATTGATATTTTGCATAAATGTGAAATTTCTTTGAAACACACAACACCAGTGCCTCATTACCCACACTCTCACACGACATCTGGCAAACATTCCAATTATTTTAAACAAATGGTGATTCTTAATAAATTATAATGCTGATTGCATTATGGACTTGTTTGGAAGGAGCTTTAACAACATTACCATTTTACTTTTCTCAACAGTTCATAATTAAGTCATTGGCACCATGACAAACCATTTTCAATATGCATAGATTAAGAAATCAAGAATTAGAATGCAAAAGAACACCACATGTTCTAAAGCACTATATTAGACATACCACATGAGCAAAGTGCCTGGCAAATGGTTGCTGTTTATTTGTATCAATGATCAACACCTAGAAGCTAAACATTTTGTTTAATGATCCTCGGAGGAAAAGGAAAGTAACTGTTTAAAAGACAACAAAATGAAAACAAATCCAACTTTTACCTGATTACATTGTTCATCACAGCAGACATGGGGTGGGGTTTACTGTGTTAATGTCTCTTCAATATGGAATAATTGGTGTCCATATTTAATATACTCTGAATAGCTGTTTGGACAGCTGTGATAACTTCTGTTGGTTCATTCATAGTAAAATTCTCTCATATTTTCTCAAGATAAATATTAAGCCAACTGGCCTAAATTACCTGCATCTTTTAAAAAAAGAATCTCCTTTTTACAAAACATTTGATATGAAAACTGATAAATACAGTGCATGTTCACAAAAGCATATTGAAAATATGTTTCCAGTGGCATAAACCTCGAGTATGTGAAACAAGAATTGTGGAAGGTATTTCGACATTGTCATCATGAGTGGAATGCTATATTAGCTACATGGGAGCTCAAGGGTGCATCTTCTACTCCTAGAATGGACTAAAATTATTCCTATGAGTTTTGACCAGTGATATCCTCAACTGTGTCTTTGTTGTTTGAACACCATAGTTTACATATTCACTGCTGAATCCACGCGGTTGGATAATTGGACCTTGTTGCACATTATGCTACAAACACAGCTGGGGTAACTTTAATATTGTGCGACAGTGTAAAACAGATAAAGAATAGTCAGTGTTTAATTTAAAAGTGATTTTCAGAATTTCAGTACATATTACCACATGAGATAAATGACACTTTCCGTTCACTGCTGGTTGTAGTAGTTTCTTCGCTTTGTTCAATGGTGGTGTGAAGCTGCAAACATGAACAGGATATTAGAGTCTGAAGTCCAGGACTTCAATGGGCATGAAGGATACATCACTTTCACTGCTGGCACAGGAAAGATAAAGTGCTTGAGTAAGACTAATGCAGAGGTAAATATAGGGTAAAACCCTGGGGCTTTGCCCTCCAATCCCTCCCCACAAAAGCCACACTCACACTGGACTGTCAAGTAGGATGAGGCTGAAGGAGAACGCCCAAGGCTGTTACTAGGTACACAGGTGTACTTTCCAGCATCCTCAGGCTTAACTCGGAAGATGATCAAAGTTCCATCAATCAAAATTCGCACCCTCAGCTTCAGATCGCTGTTAGAGACAAAAACAAGAACAGAAAATCCTTTAGTTCAATTTAAAATGTTCCAGGGTTTATTCTTTATATATTACTTAGATGCTGATGGTCTTTCAGGAACCTATCATTGGTTGACATGAACAATCTTCATAGAAACATATATAAATCTAAATAAACTTGTTCCTTCCCTTCTGCTAAAGGAGGTAGAAGATTCTGTGGGAGTATAAGCACTAAAAATAGATACCTACAGGAGGGAGCTAGCTGCAATCATTTGAAGAGTTTCAAAAGATATCCCAGACATTACGTGTGGGGTGGACTTGATGAATCTGGTATTTCACTGTCGATCATTTTCATATGTTTGTTTGTTTGCAAGTAACGAAGAATGGCAATATTCATTTCAAGTTCCAAATTAGATTGCAAACTAAACACACTGCATGGTATGTGTGATAACTAATCATGCCAGAAGTTCAGTCCTTTCTGCAGTTATGAAAAGTAAGAATGTTCATGCAGCCAAAGCAGTATTTCCCCACAGCAAAAAACCATCTAAAAAATTGCTGGAGAAACTTGTCAGATCTGGCAACATCTGTGAAGTAAGAAGTAGCACTAACATTGAGTTTGAAAAGACTTCTTCAAGAAGGGGCTGGAAAATGGTGTATTATATGCCGATGACAGAGGTGGGGGGAGGAGGTGTGAGTGGACCAGTCAAAGGGAGTGCTAATGGAAAAGGAGGGATTGAGATGTAAATGATAAGTGTGTTAGCATTTTCTGATTTTGTGTCAGATTTCTAGCATCTACTGTATTTTGCTTTCATTTGTAGCATTGTACATCTTTGGAACATTCTGTATTAATTGTACCGAGATCAAATTCACAAAATGGGCAGATGCATTGTAAAGGTCTGTCTTTTCAACAGTAACA
Source organism: Rhincodon typus (assembly GCF_021869965.1). Classification (NCBI taxonomy): domain Eukaryota; kingdom Metazoa; phylum Chordata; class Chondrichthyes; order Orectolobiformes; family Rhincodontidae; genus Rhincodon; species Rhincodon typus. The sequence goes on along the minus strand of NC_063363.1, from coordinate 19,987,601 downwards.
ATGTGCTTTTGCCACAACTGTAAAAGAACACATTATGTCTTTAACTTATGAATGGAACATATCCATTTCATGTATAGTACCCACTATCTTTTCAGACAACCCTCTGAAATACACTGCAAATTCAGCATCAATTTGTATTAAATTATAGGTGGGTTTGAGCTACAAGTTTGTAGGCACTAGAGTTTATCTTAACAGCCTTAAAATCAATTTGCACAAGACCATTATGACAGTTATTAAAGACAAAGCAGTCACATTGAAATGATAAACATGGTCAGCTTCAGATTTCCTTGACAGCAGACTAGTCAAAGCTAAGCTGGCAGGATGGGTAATGTGCTATTCAGAATTTTCAGAAACTGAATTGGAGATATTTCTGAGACCATGCTGATGCATTAGAAACAAGTATGGTACCTTGGAAATGCTACTGAGAGGTTAGACATCATGCCAAATGAATCTAAACCCCTTTTTTTATTGCTTAAAGCCGAATCAAGATGGAACACATGAAAGTAAGTCTACAATTGCTCTTAGAGGTAAAATTACTACAGAATCTGCCTGACTTGCATACCTTGAGAATCAATGGCAGAATGTTGAACATCTTATTTCAAAACAGCTAATACTACATTTAAAAATATAAATGAATTCAAAGACATGTGTGAAACAAAATAAAACATCCTTCAAGCATCCTTGCTTGAAAATCTAATTCTCAATCTGCACCAGTCCTTCATAATCCATGACTGACCTCAGACAACTGTTCTCTGGAAAGGTAGTGACTGAAATCTTAGTTTAGTGGCCTCACTGAGGTGGAGAGCCCTGCCCACCTTGACTGTGAGCCAGCCAGATTGATAGAGTTGAAATACAAGTTGCTAGAGGAGTCAATGGTACATGTGCGTTTGTGCAGCTTAAATTTAATCAAACGGCCATGAAATATGCAGCTGAAGGAAAACTAGAAGTATAATCCATTTTAAACGGTGTCAATTAATAACATGTTGCTGACCACCAGGAAATTGCATGCAGGTGCTTTTTGAAATGGGCGTTTCATGTCAATGAATAGAACTTGTCAGAGCATTTGACTCCAGCAAGAATGAAACCGCAAATGACAAAGCACAGTGTAAGAGACCACGTATTTTTCCTTTTGTGGACCATAAACTGAAATAAAATACTAGGAGAGAATTGGAGCTGGAAATTCAAGTGCTATATCATTGTGGCTGTGTCCTCCTGTTAATGCGAAATCATTCACTTTGCCAGAAATAGATAATGTAATAGGTGGCACACCATCAAAAATGTGATTGTGCTGGAATGGTTAAGAATTTGGGGTGGGGGGAATGATAAGAAATTGTTTCAATTTTGCATAAGGAATGAGTGATGGTGGCTAAATGTAATTTTGTTTTGTTCTATTGTTTATGTTATTTTACCTGGTGACAAAATGCATCTAAAAGTGGTGTTTTATCTCATTAAGGGTGGAGGCATGTAAGAGGCCACATTTTATTTTCTTTTTGAGAAGAGAATCTGGAATGGAGGTTGGACTGCCATGTAATCAAACTATCAGGAGAGTTTGGCAACTGGCCATTCAACTGGAACATAAGCGAGACAATGTTGGTTTTTGAGGCAATGAGAGAACAAATTTGGGACTGAGCAGCACCAACCATCTTTTCAGTTAAGGAATTCTGCCTGAAGATTATTCACCACTACGACACATGCTCCTGGGTGTCAGTGAACACAGCCTTTCCTGTGTTCAATGTTGCTTTCCACTGCCACAATACCCCAAAGTTTGACTCAAAACACCATATCAGACATTAGCCAGGCTGTGGCACATAAACAGGAAATCTCAATGTGAAACTATTTTCTCTTCTTCCATTCTATCCAGCTAGAATCAAAACAACACTGAGTAATGCAGCAATCCAACAGTCAGTGAAACAATGCATGGCAACAGCAGTGACTTATAATCACTGACAATAAAACATTAAGAAAATAAATATCATACTGCAATAAAAAAAATTGAATCAGATTGCTGGTTTCCTTCCATTGACTGCTAAATCCAATACTGTATAAAAAGCAATAGAAAAATGCCACTTAGAATCCACATTTTAGAATTACTCTGTACATTTTTCCAACAACCTTTTGCACAGCTTGTCATGAATTCAATGCGCTACTGCCTCTCTCCTCCCAAGAGTGAGGCATAAAGAGACAGCGACTATTATTCATCTTCTTCACAGAAGTAATTGTAGGTGATATAGCTTCAACACAAATTGCTTATTCATTCCTTCGTCTTTAACTTCACATCTTTATGCTTGGTTGGACTGGTACCCAATCACTGCGCCAGAGATGTACGCTCCAGGGTTGAATATTGAGAGGATGTCCCACTACTCTCCCATCTGCTGTGACCAGCCATTCCCCTTGTTTTGTATTTTTAAGTGTGTTCCTGATATTCATTTTGACTATTACTGTCTTGAGATACTTTAAGTACAAATCCGTACTTACACACATCTTTTGTAAAATCAATTTTTATAAGAGTACTTCTCACCCACTCTTAGGTTCTTTCACACGATCTGAGAAAACAAGATGTTAAAGGGAAGACAGGCTCCAATGATTGATCCAATCTCCTGAATTATTAATGTGCACTGTCTGGAATGTCTAGAATTAATAGGACTCAACCCCTTCTCAAAAGGCTCAACTTCATTTTTGAAGATGTTCAATTAGCTTTAGAATACATATAGTAACACCAGTGATACCCTACTTTAGTTGAGGACACAATCATTCAGCTCATGCCAGTTTAGGCCCACATATTTGGTTACTGTTGCATTTTGTCAGGTTATCAAAGCCATGCCTCGACGCATAAGACTTTAACTCTGCAAATTTAATTCCCCCAGTAGCATATATGCATCACCTACAATATGCGTCATTTGAAGTTTACTCCATTCAAAGAGAGGATTACTAAGTATTTTTGTCCAGTTAATTTTGTTAGAATATCATCCTCCTCACATACAGTGTACTGTGCAGCTATGTGATAGCCAGGAATTGGTCAGGGGGTAAACGAGCAATCCACCTTGAATATAGGGAATTGGCAGTCAATCAAACATGACCGATCCACATCACAGAGAGGGTGCCAGCCACATTCAGACATAATCAATCCACATCACAGAGAGGGTTTCGACAGTGAGTCAAACACGACCAGTCTGGTGATGAGAATAAGGATAATGACTGTTTTCTTCCTGCTCAGTTCACGCAAGGCCGTTCAATGTAGTTAAAGCATGAATGAAGACTTATTGTACTTCTTGAAGAATTGCAGTTTAACACTTCTTAAGCAGGTAACAACAATAAAACTCAGTATAAATGTCCCAATAGAATTTGTGATTCCTCAACCAAATCAAACTACAACATCAGCCCGACATCAAAAATGGCCACGAACAGCAAACTATACTCAGATGAACTTGTATGCTGGAGGTGCAGCTCCAGTGTGGGATTAGTGAACCCTAGTTGTAATAAGGTTCCATGCATCCTACTATATACTGTTAAAATTCCTACTATAGATTTCAGTGTATGACTCTGTGACTGAACTGGAGCATGGCCTGAAAATGAAGTATCAGTTATGGTCAGAATAGAGGAAATGTCCACGACCATCATGAGTTCAGTCACTTTTATTTTGTGTCAGAAAGGGTTTCTATGTGACTTTTCACAATCTCAGGATGTCCTAAAGTGTTATGCTGTTTTCCAATTCGGTGTTGTTTGAAGAATAGTCACTGCAGTAGAAACTGTGGCAGCTAGTGAATGCACAGCAAGGTCCCACAACAACAACGAAGCAAATCACCAGTCTGTGATGTTGGTTGAACGCTAGTTTATTATCAGTATATTGGAAGAATTTACATGCATGGACAACAAATGCTAGCTAGTTATGAATCAGAATTAACACCCTCAGAACACATTTAGAGGATAGCCTACAGCCCAACTTTTCTCATTTTATTAAAGGCAAGAGTAAGGTGTTGTGTTCCGGATGTAATTTGATTGGTCAAACTACCTTGAGGACTTGCAGCAAAATATACTTTATCCTTACACCATAGTTAAAATACAAGCAAATGAAAGGAGAATTGAATAACTTAAAGTCTATTGGAAAACTTAACAGAATAGTAGTTATTTGACTACTAAACAGCAACTGTTTCAGTATAGTAACATCCCATAAACACACCTTTGGCAAAGGCAAATTCAGTAAAATAGATTGTCTCACATGTAATTCTAGCAGCAGGAAGAGAGCCCAAGCTTTTAGCTGTAACAGAGAGAGGAATAACAGGTTGCCCATCCAGAATCAAGGACCCAGCAACTACTGAAAGTTAAACTAAAAATCCTGGCTCTGTGGGACCATGACCCCACACCTTCAGGCTGCATCAATTGTTCCAATTTAAAAAAAAGCCCAAGGCCCCACAAGCTGTTTAGTTTATTGGATTGAAACAGACTGATCAACACCTCTGTCTCAATCTCTCTTCACAAACAAAAAGAACAAAATATACCTCTTAAAGCCATAGTATCATCACATCTGTAACAACAACATCTGCTGAAATAATATTTAAGAAATTGGAAGAATGTGGGCATAAAGGATACTTATTCAGATCAGCAGAAGGCAGCTAATGATCTTGCACAAGGAACAGCACTGCAAGCATTGTTGTTCATAAGCTATATTAACAATTTGGACTTTGAAATCAAAAACATAATATCCAAATTTGAGGATTAATTCAAATTGGGAGACGGTACAGTCAATGCAGAGGAGAGCTGCAACAAATTACAGGGCAACATTAATAAACTTGCAGAATGTGCAAATAATTGACAAATGAAATTCAATACAAATAAACATAGGAGATAGTACACTTTGGTGGGTAGAAATTGGAAATCATTTATTATGTGCAAGGTGTGAGCTGAGATGGGATAGAGGAAGAAAGGGATTTCAGAGTACAAGTGTACTAATCATTGAAAGTTGTGTCACAAGTTAGCATGACTGTTTACTTTTAAAAAATCACTAGACTTTATTTCTAGAGGAATAGAAATATAAACAAGCAGTTAGGCTAAACTTGTATTAAACAGTGGTTCGACCAAATTGAGTCATGGGTGCTGGTCATCATGTTGTCCAAAGAATTGCCAAGCAAAGATTGGCAGCCTGACTCTTTCTTCTCTTGAAAAAAACATGGCTGAGGATTAGCCTAACAGATAGAGGTCTTTAAAATTGTAAAGGTTTTTATAGGGTGGACACAGGGACAATATTCTATCTTGTGGAAAAGATCAGAACTACAGACCATCTGTGTACAGTAGTCAACATGAAATCCATAGGGAATTTAAAATTTAATAAAAAGATCACACAAAGAATGGTGAGATTGTGCAGGGTCTGCCATGGAGTGGTTGAATAGATATATAGACACATTTAAGGGGAAGGCAGATAAGAATTTGAGGGAATAGATCATGACAAAGATAAATTTTGATGAGCAAAATGACGGAGGAAGCTTGAATAAAGCACAAGCACTGGCATAGACTAGTTGGGTTGAATGGCCTATTTCTGTTCTCTATATCCCGTGTAATCAAACTGACAAAAAGTCAATTTTAAAACCATAAAAGAAGGTAAAAAGTAGTGAACTTGAACTTCTCTTAATACTTCAGGAATTTGGTTCAATATTGTCCAGATAAATGTGACGATTTCATCCTTCCCTGTTCCAGATGTTATAATCCTAAAATAAATTATTTGGCTAAATCAATCCAGTTCATAATGGCAGATATTGTCACAAATTCTTCAAAACACATAAAAATCTATAATTCAGGAAGTATTCCCTGCCCCTAAGCACAGGAACTCTGTCCCTTGATGCCAACACTGACTTTCTGAACTGCTTGCTGCTCCTTTGATCACATGGCCGTTTCTCTCTTTTGCTTGCTACTGACAGGTTGACTAATGAGACGAATACAGAGTTTGCAGAAAATAAAGCATTCATGAACTTAATATTCACAATGAGGAATGCTGAAGAGGTTACTCAAACTCAAGGTTGGCAAGTTACCTGTTTAACTGTTGAAAACTAACCATCATTAGGGAAACTAAGAAAAAATATAATGCAATTTTCAACTGAATTTGCCCAAAATTCTTTGGAAATGGTAACTGTCCTCGAAGGTTGGGAAAATTCTCTTTGTATTAGCAAAAAATGGAAGCAATGATTGGCATCAAATTATTTCAGTTGTCAGTAGATTATCATTCTATAACAGAAAATTAAATTACTGAACACTCAGAGATTCACAAGTTATTCAGTGCCAGTCAGCATACATTGCTGAACAGCAGGTTGTGCTTGAGCAGCTTTGTAGAATTATTTGAAGTAGTCGTCGCAAGGTAGTTAAAGAAAATGCAGCAATAATTGATTTATACAGACTTTCAAACACACTTAATAACATACCGCAGAAGAGACTTTTGACAAAGATAATGGCACAAGAAATTGAAAAAGCAAGGGAAAATGGAAACTTCTTAGTTTAAAATTTTGAGTCCTTTGTGTTGGATTTGGTCTTGCTTATTTGTTGGCAAAAAGACACCATTAATTTGTTTGAAAAAAAGAAGCAACATGGACCTAAAATAGTTACAGTGATCACTTGACCTACAGATTGAAGCATATTCAAGAGAACAATACAGCTGAAACAAAATCATCTGAACAGAAATTACCATTTTATCGAAAGACTTCGAAATCAATTACCTGGGCGAGGAATTAAGAAGCTTGCGTCACCTGTTTTAACTCACACTTGTGCATAGTTGTGTAAGTTGCGACATGAATGATTACCTGCGACTACCTAGCTTGAAAAGACAACAAAAATAATGACTCGGGAATGTACAAATGAACTATATTTCAGCAGCTGTTTTGCACAGCATCAAAGAGAGGGAAAGAAAATGGATTGCTAAAATCAAAGACAGGAAGACTCTCTCCCTCTTTCTTTCTCGTCATCTTGAAAGTCAACACTGGTGTCAAAGCAAATGAGAGAAATATCCATTCACTAATAAGTCAAAGATTCAACAAATTGCACTACTGCTGAGGATACAAGACATCAACAAAATTACTGCGGCCTAAGTTTCAACTATAATGAATCAAAGATTCTAACTTTTTAAACTGCTTATTCTTTATTTTCCTGTTGTACCAGACTCTGCCCCTTTAAAAAAAGAACTGTGTTTGTGTGTATTGGATGTTTCTTCCTGAGGTTAGTAGATGTTAAAATTCCTTTCTTCCATTCAAAAGAAACCTTGTAATTGGCTCCTAATTACTGATCAAATAACAATGTTTTAATTAATCTCTGATTTAATTACATACGTAAATGGAAATAAAAATCTTTGTTGTAGCTGAGCAAGCAGGTTTTAAAAGGGGAAGTGGTGCGAGGGGTTGCTGATTCACTTCTCCTCACCTGGGTCATAATAAAACATATGCATAAGTTATCAGGACGATAGAAGTATGGTACAAATATTAATACACAGTTATACTCTCTTACAGTTGAGATTTGACAAATAATGCAGCGCAGTTTCACTGGGATGCTACCAAAGATGAGGAGTAGCAGTAAACAGAAGAAAGTTAAAAAGTTCAAGCTTTTTCATTACAATTGACAACTTGCGACCTGATTAAAGTTCTGAAATACAAGGAAAAATTATGGTAGAGTAAATAATCTTTGATTGTTTTCTCTCACCTGTTGAATGCTAATAAGAAGACACAAAATTAAGACAATTCAAAAGGTGGAAAAAAAATCAGAGTGTGGGGCAGTTCCCAGGCTATTGATGAAGCAAATTTCATAATAGATAAAAGTTTGAAAAAAAGGGCTATCATAAGGAATGACCAGGACAGTGAGAATCGATGGAAATCTCCTCTAAAGAATAAGCAATAATATGAACAGTTGGAATAAATGGCCTGCTGTAACATTCTTCGATTCAGTAAAATGAGACAAGTGGCTGGTTTAAGTTTAGTTGTAGGAAACAGTCAATGTTTGGTAATGCAACAGACACAAATTTAGAACTCTTCAATAAGCATCTTCATTCTTTCTTTAATAAATGTGGAGCTGGAAAAGCACAGCATGTCAGACAGCATCTGAGGAGCAGCGAAGTCAACGTTTTGGACTGAAACCCTTCATCAGGACTTTGGGGGGGGTACGCGGTGGTGGAAGCCCAGAAAAAAATAGAGGGGGGGGAGGGGGAGGGGGGCAGGGTAGGTGGGGTGGAGATCGGTGGATGCAGTAAGTATCAGGTGACATTTCCATCCTTGGCCTCCTCCACTGTCAGAGTGAGGCCAAATGTAAACTGGAGGAACAACGCCTGATATTTTGCCTTGTGAGCTTTCACCTAATCCCACCTAATGTCCCCCCCAGCCTCACCATCCTCCCTCTATTTATTTCCAGGCTCCCCTCCCCCTCCCCCATCCTGACGAAGGGTTTTGGCCCAAAACGTTGACTTCCCTGCTCCATGGATGCTGTCTGACCTGCTGAGCTTTTCCATCTCCACATTTATTGACTCCAGCTTCCAGCATCGGTAGTCTTTACTGTCTCCAACTTCATTCTTGACACTGCTGAACTGGAATGAGTACACTTCTCTACAGTATAATCAAGAAACATAATTAGCATACTGACAAAGATTATGTTTTTTACGGTCAAAGTCCACTGATCATTTAACTCAAACTGCAGTGCTTTTTCCTTCTTTTCTGTGGCCATTTAAAATGTTTATGATTAAAGTGTTATGATATCCAGTCTCATTCTCTCAGTCCAGCTAATATTTAGTTTATTTATTTATTTATTTCTGTTAATTAAGAAATCAACCTGGTTCTTTAAACCTTTTCATTCTATTGTAAACATTCTAGATTTATACACTAATAGAAGCCAATTGTGTTAAATGAAATACAAAAGAACGGTTACACTAATTCATAGTGTATTTGAAGGATGTCCCATGTAATTATAGATTTGTGGAAGAGATTTCAAATTTATATAGCTGTTTATTTGAAAGATCACAGTAGCAATCTAGTTGATATAGTCTCCAGTTGCAAAAGAAGCCTGTGGGATTCCTATCCAGGAGATGAGGGTCCACATTTTCAGCCAGATGGTATTGATGTGTTTTAAATCCCAAAATGGCTGCACCAGAATGAATAAGCATCAGCTTTACACTACGCTGTGAATCAGGAATTATTCCAAATTTGCAGCTCTCTCCAATTAATATTTATCATGTGCAAAAAAAAAATTCTTCACTGCACCAAGAGACATTAACACTGCCTCAAGCTTCACTTCAGTCTTTGCTCTACTCTAGCTCCACAGGGTATCGCTCACCACATCACAGGGACTGTAATACAAAGCACTCTGACATTAACTAGAGTAGTGCACCGCCAGCAGATCAAATTCAATTTCTAACAGATGGGTTTGCATCTTTTTCAGGCAGATTTTGTGCAAATCCAACTGACGTTTATTCAGAAACACAGACTTTTTGCCCTCTGAGGGTTCAGAGAATTTAAAATCAGATATAGTACAGGCTAATTACCGAGTAAAGTGCCCCTAATTCTACCTTCAAAACAGTGCCTTAGCTCTGAATGGCATTGCCCACTGTCGTCAGTGAGACCTGCCAATTTTAGATGCCAACAACTTTTTGGGGCCTCTCTGGGACCAACTTGCACTCCAGCAAATTGCTGTTTAAATGGCAGCCATGGGCACAAAGTGGAATGGTTCTGAGAAAAGGTCACTGGACCTGAAACGTTAATTCTGATTTCTCTCCACAGATCCTGCCAGACCTGCTGAGATTTTCCAGCAGTTTCTGTGTTATTACAAATAGAAGTGGGTTCAACTAATTAAAACATTAACATTGATGCTCTGTCTGCCTCCATTTTTAGTGGGTGTTTCATTGGAGTGCTGGAGCATTGCTTACTACGGCTAATAGGGTTCTTCATTATGTAAAGTGGGATCCTACAATATGCGCATGATTCTGATTGTAGTTCTTAGGGACAGACAGTCAGGGCAGTTGCTATGTCTGTGTTGTAGTAATGAGTGGCCTAACCTGTGGTCTTTAGTGAGATCTCTGCTTGCTGGTCCAAAAACAGCTCAGAAAATTTTTTGATTAATGTTTTTGTGAAGTAAGAGGGTTCCTCCTGGGTCTACAATTCTATCATGGATCTCTGCACTTACCCTGTCAGCCACCACTATCACTATCCTTAACTGGCTGACAAATGCCACTGGACAGCCTGATATTGCAGCAATCCAGACAGAATGAGCTGCTGAAGAATGTCCTTTGGGACAAGCAACTTAGGGATAAAATTTAAATGAGACTCGAGGTGAAAATGATTTGGGTCTCCTTAGCCATTTGTTGGGGTCTTCTTCATTAAATGAAAATTGGAACCTCTGATCAAGATTGCCAATTTAGTGCAAGTAAACGGTGCACATGAAGGATGATTTCTATTGTTATAAAGCAGAGGTCAACCCCCTCTGAGAACTAAAACCGAAACACCCAGAGAGGAGAGCCTCGCCCTATAATCTGTGATAGGAGTGTGAAAAGTGGTGTAACCTGCCTTTTAGCCACTTCTAGTGGTTAAACAAAATAAATCTCTAACACTCACTTTACAATCAACAAGTAATAATTTATTTATCTAACTCTAACAGTAAACAAATTAACTAAACCATTAACAAACTGAATAAACCACTTCTAACTACTATTCCCGAATAAAACGAGCTTCTAATGGTATACTGTTCCAATAAATACAAGTCCCACTTACATAAAATGAAAATAGAATTTAGTCTCTCAAAATTACAGCCAATTTGTATGTCTTAAGGAATGCTCTGTGCCTTCTCCATCAACTCTTCGGTCAGGAATGCCTTCTCCATTGATTCCTCAATCAGGAATGTTAACTAGTTGTGCTGTGGGTACTGTTGTTTTTTTAGATAGTGCTTTCTCTAAGACTTAGAGGAGTCTATGAGAGCCAGCAATTCTCTCTTGAGAGCTGAGGGTTGTTAACTCTGGTGGATGGCAGTTAAGTCTGTCTCTGGGGTTTTATCTAACTGCTCTTTTATACTCTTGACAACATATCAATACTTCTCACAATAGGATTTGTCCTATTTCGTCAAAACCATCAGATTATAAATTTGATATTATTTTCATGTCTAAGTGCCTGGTTAAAATTGATTGGATAAATTAAAATCTTGTTGTCTTAATGAAAACTGCTGCTTGGCCTGCTACCTGTACAGCCTTTTGATACAAACATTTCAATTTGGCAGCACTCTGTGTACTTGCAGACTTTTAAGCTGCTGCTCACGGACATCCACTTAAATCTTTAAGCATAGAAAAAGCACATCATCTTTTAAAGGGGTCATGCAATGCTTTCCTCCTTAGCATTTTACAAACACCAAATTCTAACATCCTGCCTCCTAATCCATAAGTACCCCACCTAACTTTGCAACACCTCTCCCTTGAGGAAATAAAGAACTATCATTATGAAAAGATGGCTCCTTTTTTCTCCCGCTTTTAAAATCTTAACTCCATTATATTATTAGATCCATCATTCATTAATCTAGAGTTACACATTTCATTCTAATTCTATATATAACATTGAACTCTACCGTTTCTACCTTATATAAATTTTTTTTCTTTTAAACTCGCGATAAAGCATCCATGATAATATTTTCACAACCTGCAACACGTACAGTCCGTAAATTAAATGCTTGTAACATGAGACTCTAATGAAATAATCTGGTGTTCTTGTCCTTAAATCTTTCTAGAAATATCAAAGGATTGTGATCAGTGTATACAACCGTTCCTGATGCATTGTGTGCAATGTAAATATTAAACTATTGTAAGGCCATTACCAAACTCAATAACTCTGTCTCAATGGTTGAATTTTTTTTCTGGTGGACATTGATTTTTTTTTTGAAAAATAACCGATTGGCCTTTCAATTCCAGAATCATTTTCCTGTAACAACACAGCTCCAACACCTACATCGCTTGCAGTGATGACGACTTTGAAAAGCTTCAAAAATTTGGCGTGGGTAAAACTGGCATGGTGGTTAACACTGCTTTTAAATTCTCAAATGCCTCCTGGCATTGGTCTGTCCATTGAAATTTTATGTTCTTCTTTAACAAATGTGTCAGCAGTGCCACCGTGCTACTAAATTTTGGTACATATTTCCTGTAGAATTCGCTCAATCCCAAAAATTGTAGCAGTTCCTTCTTCGAGGATGGTCTTGGCAATTCCTCAATGGACTTTGTCTTTAAGTCCCTCAGTGTCATCCATCCGTGTTCAATGTTGTGCCCTAAGAATGTCACATCCACCTTCACAAATTCCATTTTTACCAATTTTATGACCAACTTTGCCTCCTATAGTCTCTCAAAGAGCTCTGCTCCATGTGTTTTTTCCACAAATAGTGACAGATCACTAAGTCACCTATGTAGTCAATTAGTCAATCCTGCAACAAATCTATCTGTAAGTCTTTGAAAAGTGTTTGGTGCATTTTTCATTCCAAAGGGTATTACTTTAAATTGATATAGCCCATTTGGGGTTACAAAAGCAGAAACTTCTTTTGCTCTCTTTGACAAAGGCACTTACCAGTAACCGTGAAGTAAGTCCAATTTCGTGATCTAAGTGGCTTGTCCTACTTTTTCACACAATCCTCCAGCCTTGGAATTGGGTATGAATCAGATTTGGTCACGGTGTTGACCTTCTGATAATCTACACAGAATTGTTGAGTACCATCAGGTTTGGGAAACAACATGATCAGTGAACTCCACTTGCTTTGACTCGGTTCTATGATGTCTTCTTACAGCATTGCTTCCAATTCCTTCTGAACCTGCGCTGCATTGAAGGATTAAGCCTGCAGGGGTGTTGTTTTATTGGAACAACATTCCCTATGTCAACCTCATGGACAATGGTGTTAGCCTTCGCCATTCTATTTCTACATAGAACTGTGACAAGTCTTTCAATTCTGTTCTCTGTTCCTGGGACAGATAGCCCACTACCCTGTCAAAATCCATCATGGACTTCCTCATTATTCAATTTATTCTGAACACATCAAAATCCACATTATTTGGATTCGATTTCTCACTCTGAGTGGCAGTAACTAATACCTGCTTCTCCGGTTCCCCTTCCCTGTCATAGTAAGGTTTCAGCATGTTTATGTGACATACCCGACAAATTTGTTTCCTCTCTGGCATCTTTACCAGATAATTCACCTGACTTAACTCCTTCTCAATCTGATACAGACCACTGAACCTTGCTCTGAAGGGATCACCTACCACTGGTAATAGCAACAATACTTTACCATCTTGGGCAAATGTACGAATTTTAGATTTCTTATCTGCTTCTTGTTTCATTAGCTGCCGTGCCACCTTCAAATGTTGTCTGGCTAATTCACCTACTCTGTTTAACCTTTCTCTCACCTCAGACACCTAACCTAACTGTGAGATCTCGGACTTCGGACCTACCAACTTTTCCTTAATTAATTATAAAGGTCCCATTACTTCGTGTCTGAATTTGAGTTCAAATAGAATAAATTAAGTTGATTTATTTGGAGCATTTCTAATAGCAAATAATATAAATGGAATACCTCAATCCCAATCATTTGAGTAATCCTGGCAATAAGACTTTAGCATTATCTTTAGTGTCTGATGCCACGTTTCCAATGCTCCCTGGGATTCAGGATGGTCCATACTTGATTTGAAGTGTTTGATGCTGAAGCTATCCATGACCTCCTTAAATAATTTGGCAGTAAAATTGGACCCTTGGTCTGACTGAATCTCCCTGGGTAGTCCATAATGGGTAAAGAAAGCAAGCAACTCCTCCGCAACCTTTTTTGCCTTGACATTCCATAATGGAATTGCCTCCAGAAACCTGGTAGACTCTTCCATTATGGTTAGCAAATACTGGTTCCCACTTTTGGTTTTAGGGAGGGGACCCACACAATTACTTATAACCTGTGTAGAAGGTACTTCAAATGTGGGAATTGGCTGGTTTTATTCCTGCCTGTGGCTTTCCTACCATCTGACACGTATGACAGGTATGGCAAAATTCAACCACATTTTTATGTAATCCAGGCCAATAGAAATGCTTCTGTATCTGAGCCTGAGTCTTCCTCACTCCTAACTGACATTCTACAGGTATTTGTGTGCTACCCGCAGTACTTCCTGTCCGTATGCTACCAGCAACAAAATCTGGTGAACTTCCACCTATTTCTCATCTACATTAACCTGCCAAGATCTCCATTTCCACCTTAAGATTTTATCCTTATGGGAATACACTCTGATTCCTTTTCAGAGTAGGCTTTATGATATAAATCTTTTGTCATTTTATCTTTTTGTTGAGACTCCTTTAGTCTTTTAGAGCAAAACACCTCTGCCTGATCCTCTACCTGCTTAGGTTTCTCCTTTACTAACTCTTCAAACAAAGTGTCAGCTAACTGGAACACAACTCTTTCATCTTTCTCTTTTGTTTTCCCTTCTTGTTTTACCTTATGGCTGTGGGAACTTGTTGCCACATAGTCTGGAAGAATTCCAGGGCATTTTTCTTTTAACTCCTCAGTTCCCTGGTATTCTTTTGGCTTTTCCACTACAATGGGCATCACTCCCGCCTTTGATCCGGCTATATCGTTTCCAAGAACAAACTGTATTCCAGGAATAGCCAATTTTTTCATCATTCCCACTATCAATTCCCCAGTCTTGATAGGACATTCTAGCCTCATCTTACACAGGGGAACACTATTTCTCTCTCTGTTTATTCCACAGATTATCACTCTCTTGGGCAATATTTCAGAAGGAGTGCAAATATTTTCATCTCTTAATATTAGAGAATGACCAGCTCCCATATCTCTCAATATTGTAACTTCTTTACCTACTACCCCTGTTCTACCTGAGTAAACTTTACCTACAGAGGTGACGTCTTTGAAAAGATCGGGCGCTATCATACTATCCAGCCCGTGACTGGGCTGTGCACTCTCCTGCAGCCCCTCAACTTCTGTTGGGCTTTCCTTCATTACTTCAACTAATCCCACTGGTTTAAGCCTCTTTTACCACATCATTTTTCCCAGTGAGTTTCTTAAACCACCAGCACTGTGACTTTGTGTGTCCCACCTATTGCAGTAAAAACACCTGAGGTCTTTCACCCCTTTTCCACCCTCTTGGGTTTCTTTTTTCACATGTGGTAAACAGTTTCCAGTGTGATCTACTTTTGTTTTTCATTGAAGGATCTCCCTCTTTCCCAATTTCTATCCCTCACAGAATAAAATTGTTGTTGGAAACTAGATTTCGATTTCTGCACTAATGTGTATTCATCCACCAGCTCTACAGCTCTTCTCGCTGTTTTCACTTCCTGTTTCTCAACATGAGTTCTAATCATTTTTGGGAGTTTTTAAACTCCCCTAGCAGAATAATGTCTCTTATACATCTTTTCCATTTTTAATGCTTTCACCCATCTATTGAAGTTGCTCTGTTTAATTCTTTCAAACTCGATACAAGTCTGATGTGGTTCCTTTCCTACATTTCTGAACCGTTGTCTCTATATGCTTCTGGTACCAGCTCATAGGCACTCAAAATAGCCTGTTTTACTCTTCATAATGTCTTGACACTTCCTCTGACAGCACTGCAAACACCTCACTAGCCTGCCTACCAAGTTGGTCTGAATCAACATCACCCACATAGACTTTGGCCAGTTCATCTGTTTAGCCAATTTCTTAAAGGAAATGAAAAAGTCTTCTATATCTTGTTCATCGAATTTCAGTAAGGTTTTGACTTATTTGTATATATCCCTACCAGGCCTTTGTCTATGATGGGTTTGCTCATCATCACTATGCTTCCTCACTAACACAACTTCCTACTTTCATCTCCATCCTTTTAAATTGACTTTCCCGTCTAATTGTCAACTTCTGAACTTCAAACTCTCTCTCTTTCTCCCTTTCTTCTCTCTCCTTTTCTTTTTCTTCTCTCTTTTTCTTTTTGTTCATCTAGGAACCTTCTTTCCCTTTCTTTCTTTTCTGCCCTGGCTCTTCTTTCCCTTTTTTTCTCTTCTAACTCCAGTTGTCTCATTTGCAATTTGATTTTTTCTAACTCCACTGGACTTGACTGTTTCTCTGATATATCTAAATGCTTGACTAACTCTGTTTCAATTTCAATTTTTTTATTATTCATAGTTAAACCAAATTTTAGCCTGTCTGCTAATTCTAAAAGTGCCCCATTTCTCTGTCTTTCTAAACTTTCTTGGTAAATTTGGGAAGCATCTTTGACCCCCAGAACATCTTTAGCAATGCTGAGAGCCATTTCCCCACTTTTGACTTAACCAATAGCAAGCAACTGAAATAAAACAGATTTTCTACTTCTCACTCAAGTTTTATTTAAAGATCTATGACACTAATCGCCAAGTCTGTTTAAACCTGCTGGGACCTTTTGTACCCTAGATCTGTTCAAATCTGTCCAGACCTGTCTAAATCTGTTCAGATCTGTCCAAGTCCGTTCAGATCCATCCAAATCCCGGACACGCGCCCCCAGTCTGTTATAAAGCTGAAGTTAACCCCCTCTGACATTTAAAACTGAAAGATCCAAAGAGGAATGCCTCACCCTATAATCTGTAAAAGGAGTATGAAAAGTGGTGTAGCCTGCCTTTCAGTAACTTCTAGTGGTGAAATAAAATAAAAAGTCAAATCAAGGTAGGAGTTTCATGGTGAATGGTAGGTCCTTAAGGGTGTAGTGGAACATGAGGACCTTGGAGTACAGGTGTACGGTTCTCTGAAAGTAGAGTCACAGGCAGACAGGGCAGTGTTGAAGGCTGTTGGCACACTGACCTTCATCAGTCACGGCATTGAGTACAGAAGTTGGGAAGGTATGTTGCAGTTGTACAGGACATTGGTGAGGTTGCACATGGAATATTGTGTTCAGTTTTAGTCACCTTGCTATAGGATGTTATTAAACTGGAAAGAGTGCAGAAGAAATTTACAAGGATGGTGTCAGGACTCAAGGGGCTGAGTTATAGGAAGAGGTTGGACAAGCTAGGACTTTTTTATTTAGAACATAGGAGATTGAGGCAGGATCTTTATAGAAGTTTGTAAACATATGAGAGGCATGGATAGAGTGAATGCACTCAGTCTTTTTCCCAGGGTTGGGGAATCAAGGACTAGAGGATATCAGGTTAAGGTAAGAGGGGAAAGAATACATGGGAACCTGAAGGGCAACTTTTTTACACAGAGGGTGGTACGCATTTGGAATGAGCTGCCAGTGGAAGTGGTTGAGGCAGGTACATTAACAACATTTAAAAGGCATTTGGACGAATACATGGATAGGAAAGGTTTAGAAGGATATGGGCCAAGTGCAGGGAAATGGGGTTAGCATGGATAGATATTTTGGTCGGCATTGACCAGTTTGGGCTGAAGGGCCTGTCTCCATGCTGTATAACTCTATGACTCTCTAAATCCCTGACACTCACTTTACAATCAACAAGTAACAATTTATTTATCTAACAGTGAACAAATTAACTAAACTATTACCAAACCGAATAAACCGCTTCTAACTACTAACTATTCTCGAATAAAACATGACTCTAATGGTATGCTGCTTCCAATAAATACAACTCCCACTTATATAAAATATAAATAGTATTTGGTCTCTCGACATTTCAACCAGGTTATGTGTCTTCGAGAATGATCTGTGCCTTCTCAGCCGATTCTTCTGCCAGGAGTGTTAACAGTGTTGTGCTGTCGTTACTGATGTTATTTAGATGGTTCTTTCTCTAAGACTTACAGGAGTCTGTGAGAACAAGCGATTCTCTCGAGAGCTGACGGCAGTTAACTCTGTCTCTGGGATTTTGTCCAACTGCCCTGTCTTTTATACCCTTGACGACATATCAATATTTCTTATAATAGGACTGGTTCTATCTCGTCAAAACCATCAGATTTAAATTTGATAGGTTTTTGGTATCTAGGTGCCTGGTTCAAATTGATTGGCTATATTCAAAACTTGTCATCTTGGTAAAAACTGCTGCTTGGTTTGCTAACTATACGGCCTTTTGATACAAACATTTCAATTCGGGTGCTCTCTGTGTACTTGTAAACTTTAAAGCTGCTGCTCACAGACAGCTATTTAAATCTCTAGGCATAGAACAAGTACATAATCTTTTAAAGGGACCATGCAATACTTTCCTCTGAAGCATTTTACAAACACCAAATTCTAACGTCCTGCTTCCCAATCCACAAGTACTCTACCCAACAGTGCAACACTATTCTAAAATTGTGACCATCAGGACCTGAATGTACTTTGCCAACATGCATTTTATAAAACACCTGCACTGGTACAAGACTACTTTCTCACTGAAGCACACCTAATTTCAATCCTGGTTGAAAAGGATCATTGTGCTAGCTCACTGCTCCATTCAGTCCCTCATCCAAACTACAATGGACCTCCAGTACTAATTGGACACATGATCTGAAGACAGGTATACTTTTCCTTAAATTTGATCAGAACTATCTCCTTGTAATTTTGAACATGAGTCACTGCCCATTAGTAGAACAGAAACTTTGTCGAGATTACTTAGTGAAATACAAACTAAAAATGAGTTAGGGAAAGAATTGGTCAGTATCTCACGCTGCTTATATGATCTCAACTCCTCTCATCAACACTCCATGACTGACACTAACCTTTCATCCAAGAGGACAAGATTTGAGACCCAGTAACTTAATTATAATAAAATAATCAGTGACATCAAAATTGGGCCACTGTAAGTAGTATGTAGAAACTGAAAGTTAAATCAGCCCTTTCACATAATGTAGGTGTCAGTTTGGGTGTTTAAACATATGCAATATATATGATTCAATATGGAACCCAACACAGCCTAACTATATTGGGTCTCTAGCAAATAATATCGTAAGGTTATGACTGATGGATTCGGACAGAAACCTGATGCTATATTGGATATACAAGAGTATTACAATACAATTCACTTTATAGTGGTTCCCCGTAAAACATTAACTGCTTATTGACTAATGCTGTTAAAATAACTTGGCCTTGTATCTCTGTACTATTGGAAAATCTGGGTGAAGGACCAAGGCTAAAAGCATAGAACACCAGAAAAGTCGAAAATGTTGAGAAAATAAATCCAGAACTCATTGTGAGCTGACAGTAAGGAACGCAAAATTGGAGGATATAAAGCAGAAGGTGTGGGAGACGTAAAGGTAAAGCTGCCATAGTCCTACCAGAAATTAGGCACATCTCTCACTGGACAGAGAGAGGACTGGTGGTTATTTAACTTGAGGGTCAACACATGTCAGGTGAGGGGAGAGGTTGAGAAAGGGAATCCTTCATGATAACCTTAACCAGTGCAGGAATTGAACTCACTTTTGCAAATTGAAAAGCAATAAGAGTTCCATAGTTATGGAGTTCTGGTAAAGGAAGAAGGAGAAACTGAGATGCTTTCAATCTTTGACCTTTTTGGCAAGTATAAGAATATAAAAAGCATCTTGATTGTTGAAGAGCAAAATGTGACACATTCAATGGAAAAATGGTCAAAATGGTATTGGGGAAGGAAGAGTGAAAGCACAAGAGAGGGAGCGAGAGAATGAGAAAGACCGGAGAGCCAGAGAAAGAGAGAGAGAGACTGCAGACTTGAAGTCATATAAAAAAAACCCCTTGTAATTACATGGAAAGATGCTAAGAAGTAAAGCTTAAATAAGAAAGCTCAATGATGGAAGAACAGCTGCACGGTTAGAGGAAAAAAAAAGTGCTACCGTGAGAGTATTTAATGCTGTAACACACTCTTGAGACTCAGGCACTATTTGGTATCATAGCTGATTACATAATTTAGGGCCATTGCATGTGCTGCACATTGACAGACATCTGCTATTCTATGTTAAAATGCAAATTATCAGCATTAATGCTTTTAATGTAGCAAGTGACTTGAGGTACAATTTTATATTTTGGGTTAACTTAATTTTGGAAGTGACATTTTTTAGAAAGTTTACCGAGTCAGTGGCTAATTACTGTGAATGAAAACATTTCAATATAAAGCCTTTTAATTAATGCCTGTTTATCAACATATTTCTTCATTAGGGGATTTGTTATCGTGCAATAATAATATTCTCACTGGACAGAAATTGCAGATGCATCCAATTTGGGTGCATCCAGATTTCAAGCTGCTGTCATTTTTGATTTTCAATAGGATCGTTGAAGTTGATCAAAAATAATTGTGAAGTTTACAGCAGCCTGACTAGTTTCAGCTCGAGTTCCCAGATTGTATAATTTTTAAGATAAAACTGTGGATGTCATTTAACAGTCCAGCTTGTGACCACATGCTGTCTTTTCAATCTCCCAGTGATGTTGCATTGTGTCATTTTGGAGATGCCAGGAAATCTATCTATTGGAGACAAACACTCTGTAATTGTGGCACAGTGGCTCAGTACTTAGCACTGCTGCCTCACAGCACCAGGACCCCAGGTGCAATTCCAGCCTTGGGTGGCTGTCTGTATGGAATTTGCACATTCTCCCTGTGTCTCTATGGGTTTTCTCCCACAGCTCAAAGATGTGCAGATTAGGTGGTTTACCCATAGTGTCTAGGGATATGCAGGCTAGTTGGATTAGACATGGTAAATGTGGGGTTGCAGGGTTGTGGTGGGTCTGGGTGGGATGCTCTTTGGAAGGTTGCTGAAGACTCAATGGGCTGAATGTCCCCTTTCTGCACTGTAGGAATTCCATGTATTGATCTGCAAGTTAGAAATAGATGCATCTTACAGAGAAGACCTTTCTTTTTGTTGGCAACCCAACTGAGGGCTGTCACTTTATTTTATTCACTTGTGGGGTGTGGGCATAACTGGTTTGCCAGCATTTATTGCCCACCCCTAGCTGCCCTTAAGAAGGTGGTGGCAGGCTGCCATCTTGCCCACTGCAGTCCATGTGCTATGGGTAGATCCACAATGCTGTTAAGACGGAATTCCAGTATTTTAACCCAGTTTATCACCACCTCCAAGACATGAAGATGTTTACATTATACAACTATCAAAAATAAATGAAGCTTAAAAAAGGTCTCACTTACATACCCCTGAATTGGACTGTTAGAATACAGGCTTTTTGTTTCTATTTTAGCTCATTGAGTATCAAGAAAATGACACATTAATTCTTCAATTTCAACTGGAACCAACTTTTCCCAATATTAATTCTGAACTCTTAACATTTAAAAAAAGGAAGTATTTTCTGGATGCATCGCTGGAAAAGCCAGCACTTTTTTGCCCTTCACTAGCTGCTGAACTTTCAATCGACTGTGGGGGGTGAGCCCAGTAAACTCATGCATACAGAAGACATCATTGATTCCCAATACTTCAGCAATGGGATGAGATTTGCAAAGGATGGATACATGGTCAGTGACAACAATTTGCACACTTTCAACTAATTACTTGATGAACATGTGGTGAAGCCTTTTTAGGACTCTGAAAGGCAAACGTTAGAAATTTTCAGAAGGCAAGCATGGGGAAGGAACATGGAGGGTCAAGGACATGTTTGTGTACAGCTGACAAGAACATAGATACGAGCCACCAGCGTTCATGACAGCAGTGTGTTAAAGGTGTATAAAACAAGAGATTTAAACTCAGTTGCTCACATGCCAAAGCTGAAAGGTTTTTCACCATGAATGCTTGGTCTCGCTTACTGTAGCTTTTCTTTCAGATGGAAGGAATAACGTTGCTTTCCGCTCCCTCAAAGCCTCAATCAGAGCCTTGAAGAGCCATCTGCAAAACCATGGTTTGCTCTGGAGATAGCTCCTATCACCACTGGTCCTCACCTCTCCCTGCACTCATCCATTTCCAGCAAGTTCAACCATGGCTGCTATTTGCTCATTAAATTACCCCTCAATGCATGGCTACCACCTCCTGCCCATGCCCAACAACCAAATTTGGAGCACAAGTTCAACTTCTGGCATTCTTGCCCCAGTTAGAAAGTGAGTTTTTGAGTTCCATTCCAAGGCTTGAACACAGGAAACAAAGAAGATTACTGGGTGATCCAGCTGAAGCATCCAAGATTTTTAAGGAGTTGATATGATAGACAGAGAGAAACTATTTCCTCTGGTGGGGATCAGAAACTCCAGAACTAGGCATACAACCTGAAATTGAAAGATAGGCCATTCAAAGATGATCTCAGGAATGACTGTCACTCAAAGTGTATCAGATATCCTAGAGAAATGAATTCCAACTTCACCAATAACAGACAGTGCAAGATCTTTCAACAGATTCAAGCCTTTTCCTTTCCTCATTCAGGCCAAATTTCACCCACTTTCTATTTCTCCTTTTTTTCCTCAAATCTCCTTTACCTTCATAGTTTTGTCTTGACCCTCAGCTTGTCCTGCTCATCAATGCACCTTCTCTCCTCCTGAATTTCAGCACTTAATAAGACACAGATGAATCAAACAGCATCAGCAACTTTCACCCTAAGCTGTGCAACCACAGAGCTGCTCAGAGGATTTCTGCATGCGGGCTATACAGGGTAGTTTTATGAATCAGTACTTTGTGATTCTATCCTGTTGTGGTCTCTCTTCCATAAGGGCCCGTGCACAACTAAATGGTCATTTATTCCTTCCTCAGTGCACAAGACACAGTCAAGTATGGCCTTTCTCTCTTTGGTTTGTCAGAATCACACAATCACAGAATCCCTACAGTGTGGAAACAGGCCACTCAGCCCAACAAGTCCACACTGCTCCACCGAAGAGCAGCCCACCCAGACCCATTCCCCTACCTCTGCATTTCCCATGTCTAACCCACCTAACCTAAATATCCCTGAACACTACGAGCAATTTGGCACGGCCAATCCACCTACCCTGCACGTCTTTGGACTGGGGGAGGAAACCGGAGCACCCGAAGGAAACCCACGCAGACACGGGGAGAATATGCACCTCCACACAGACAGTCGCCGAGGGTGGAATCGAACCCTGTCCCCTGGCACTGTGAGGCAGCAGTGCTAACCACTGAGCCACAGTCCAAAGATGTGCAGATTAGGTCGATTGGCCATGCCAAATTGTCCGTAGCGTCTAGGGATGTTTAGGTTAGGTGGGTTAGACATGGGAAATGCAGGGGTAGGGGAATGGGTCTGGGTGGGATGCTCTTCGGTGGGGCAGTGTGGACTTGTTGGGCTGAGTGGCCTGTTTCCACACTGTAGGGATTCTGTGATTCTGACGAACCAAAGAGAGAAAGGCCATCCTTGACTGTGTCTTGTGCACAGAGGAAGGAATGAATGACCATTTAGTTGTGCATGGGCCCTTACGGAAGAGAGACCACAACAGGATAGAATAATACATTAAGATGTAGTTGTTTCTGAGACTAGGATCCTGAATTAAAATAAAGGAAATTATGTTGGCATGAGGTGAGGGCTAATTATGATAAATTCAGGATTGATATTTAAAGAGATGAAAGTAGATGGGCAATGGCAAACATTTAAATAGATGAGCTTCAAAAGTTATTCACCCTAGTCAAGCATAAAAATAAAACAGGAAATGTGGCCAGGCCATGGCTAACAAAGGAAATTAGGGATAGTTTTAAATCCAAGAAAGAGGCATACAAATTGGCCAAAAAATGCCACAGGCCTGAGAATTGGAAACAGTTTAGATTCCATCAAAGAGAGTCAAAGAGACTGATTAAGAGGCTAAAATAGAGTATCGGATTAAGCTTGCAGGCAACATACAAATGATAGTAAAAGCTTCTATAGGTATGTGAAGAGAAAAGGATTCTTAAAGACGAATATAGGTCCGCTGCAGTCAGAGACAGGGGAATTTATAATGGTGAACAAAGAGATGGCTGATCAATTAAATTCAATCTTCATGAAGGATGACAGATATAACATTCAAATTATATGGTGACATATTGTGCCTAATGGGAAAGAGGAATTCAAAGAAATTGGTATTAGTGGAGAAATGGTGTTGAGGAAACTAACAGGAAGCAATCATACAACTGCAGCAGGCACTGAAGAAGACAAATGGTATGTTGGCCTTCACAGCAAGAGGATTCAAGTATAGGAGCAGGGATGTCTTGCTGCAACTGTACAGGGAATTGGAAAGACCACACCTGGAGTATTGTGTGCAGTTTTGGTCTCCTTAGCTGAGGAAGGGTATTCTCTCTATTGAAAGAGTGCACAGAAGTTTCCCAGACTGATTAGTGGGATAACAGGACTGACATACAGGGAGAAACTGGATTAGTTTAAGACAATATTCACTTGAGTTTAGAAGAATGAGGGAGAATCTCACAGAAACCTACACAATTCTAAAAGAGTTATATCAGGTAGATGTAGGAAGGATGTTCTTGATGACTGGGGAGTCCAGAACTGTGGGGACAGTCTAAGGATCAGGGGTAGACCTTTCAGGACAGAAATGAGGAGAAATTTCTTCATCCTGAGAGTGGTGAGTCTGTGGAATTTTCTGCCACACGAAGCGGCTGAGGCTAAAGCATAGGATGTTTTCAAGAAGATAGATGTATTTCTTAGAGCTAAAGGGGATCAAAGGATATGGGGAGAAAGCAGGAACAGGGTATTGAGTTGGATGATCAGCCATGATCACATTGAATATGGAAGCATGCTCAAAGGGTCGAATGGCCTACTTTTGATCCTATATTCTATGTTTCTACATAATGGGAGTGCAGATGCACTGACTTCCAGTTCCACATGGAGCTCACAGGTCCATGCAGCAGGAGGAGAAGTTAGATGGAATCTGGTGCATAAGGCACAAGTAGTCTGCCTGCTTGTAAATAGTAAGGACTGCAGATGTTGGAAGCCAGAGTCAACAGATGTGAAGCTGTAAAAGCACACAAGGTCAGGCAGCATCTGAGGATCAGGAAAGTCAATGTTTCAGGCCAAAAATCTTCATCAGGACTGGAAAGAGGGAGGGCAGCCCAGAAGTAAATAGAGGGAGGGGACTGGGGCTGGGGGAAGGGTAGGTGGGATGGTGATAGCTGGATGCAGCCTCACTCCCTTCCTTCTATTTACTTCTGGGCTGCCCTTCCGCTCCCCAGTCCTGATAAAGGGTTTTGGCCCAAAACACTTATTTTCGTGATCCTTGGATGCTGTCTGACCTGCTCTGCTTTTCCAGCTTCACATCTATTGCACCTGCCTGCTTGTTACTGTTCTGAATTCAGCTCTCCTGAAATTAAGAGGGTTGAATAGAGACAATTTAGCAACCAGCAGACAAAAATGATAAAAAAAAGGTGTAAAGATCCAAATCCTTTACTGTAAATATACAAGGAACTGGCATCTATACCCCAATTTAAACATGTTGGTTTCTATTTTATCTCTAACTTTTCCTTCTCAATTCAGTACAATCATTGCTGCATAAAAAGAATTACAGCACAAGTTTGTCTTACTGCATTATTATCTCATGCTCAGAAACTAAGAAAACATTGCATAGATGTGTTTTGATTCAAAGGGGCCTATGTGGATTACTTGTTTATAACTCCAATCCATTAATGCTATTTTGTAAGTGCCTTTCACTGTAAGTACAGAAGCTCTTTGAAAATGGCCTGGTCACTGTTGGCAGCTGTTAAAAAAAATCCCATCATAAATGCACCCCCTGAACATTACCACGAGGTGGCAGAATGTCCACATTTCATTAGTGGTGCATTATCAAGGAGTACATTTGACTTGAAGAGCTTTGGAGGTCAGCATTGACTATTGTTTATCAATGATATTATGACTCTCACCCAGTCTGCTCGGCAGTCAAACTTTACTGAGTTGGCACACATTCATTTCAAATTGACACAGTGAAACTCAGACTAGAACAGGATGTAGAGTGGATGGTACAGATCTGATCTGTAGATCTATAGATCTAAATTAGAGAATAGAAATGAGTAGGAAAAATGCTATGTTTCACACAGATATGTAAATACAGTTTGTAAATTATGTGTGATTGGTACATTTTATACAGGCCAGCAATGAAATCAAGAAGCCACGAAGAGGGAATAGATTTTACCATCAGAATGTTATCTGGTGAAAGCTTGCAGCTTTATTAGCATTTAATTGCCTACTCAAGAATATAAAAATGCAGAGCATGGTTTAAAGATGGGTACAATGCTCAGGCCAGGTGGCCTTTTCCTCCACTCTACACAATTTTTTTTAAATGAAATCACTCCTTTATGTCTGACTTCCACTCCATTTACAGGTTTTGTCCCACATCTGTGTCCTCAAATCCCAATGGGAAGTGCACCACTGGTGCTGACACTCCTCATCTAGATGCATGAACATCACATGATGTAAAACAACGGGTGAAATAATTACTGCAAAGTTTGTGAAAAAAGCTGCCAGCAGTTTATGATCAACAAAACATCCAATAGTCCAGAATATGTACATAAACATACTCAAATCTTCCAGTCACTGAGATGTGGTTGGTGCCATTGTGCATATAATTGTTGAAGTCTGAGTGTTGAACAGTGTTGTCAGTGCACATCTTTTTGTCTGTGGGTCAGAACTGGCCAGAGGCCTAGAAAGCCAGGCTTTTCACTTCTGTTTTTGATACTCAGTGACGTCCCACTCAAGGAGCGAATGGACAAGCATAGAAGTAGAAATCCATAGTAAAAGCTTAATGAATTGATTCAGTCCTTAGCTGCAGGAAAGAAAGTTCATCCATTTGCAACACCTCCCTTAGGTTGTGAACTGGCCTTGTGCACTCACACACAAGAGGAAACTTTCCTTCATGTTTATAAAGCTCACAAAGAGAGACCCGGTTTTAAGATTGAGTTAGGGAGGTCAAAAAGCACAGATCTACTCTCTCAATTAGTCACTGTCTATTCTAGGGTGGGAGTGCTGTTCAAAATAATTTATCAAAAGAATCAGGGATAGATTAATGGCTCATATCACTGAATGCACTCTTGGCTAAACCATGCATATTTACATTAAAATCAGGTTCTGTATTAATGAACAGTTTATGAAGTACAAATAGAATGTCTCATTGCAAGAAAATTAATCCCGAGTTCTCGAGCTCTCCAATGAGCACCTCTGCAAAGTCGGCATATGTGCAAATTGTCTGAGGGTTGGATCAGGCTGGTTTCGGATGCCTTACATGACAAACAGCCTGCGGACATGTGGTCACAAATGATATCGAATTGGCTGATGCACTGCAGTAACCAGCATTAAGCAAATTGGATTGGTTAGTACAGTCTGGAAAGGAAGAGAGGAAAAAATTCAAAGGAAATAAAATACTTATACCTAAAAATAGATGAAGAAAAATACCTTGCTAAAATAAAATAAAGATTCTCATGTTTGCCAATGGATTAGGAGCTATACAAGAAAATCACCTGGTCAGAACACAGATGTGAATTAGCATATAAGGAAATTATGACTTTACTTTTTGAAGAAGACATTCTCTTCCTCCCAGAACCAGATGTACGTCAAGTTGCCAGGATAAGCTTCTGCCTGACAGGTGAAGAGGGCATCTTGGGATATATTTACTGTGATATTTTCAGGCGGAGAGATGATGAAGGGTGGCCCTAGGAGACAACAGAAAGATCAACTGGTTAGTAATGCCAGATACAATTGGACAAACAGGGCGAAACAACAGAGCAGCAAGCAACTGGAACGGAAGATTACAGAAAAGAATAAAAGCATAAATAATTGTTGAGGATTTCAAGTGCTTCAAATGGTATTTTTACATTCACGAATTGCAGACTAGTGTGATACTTTTGAAGCATTGTACTGGGTAATATATAGCCCTTGTGAGCGGAAGTTCAACTGACAAAAAAAACAAATTGTGCCCTTAACTTGCCCTTTCAATGATAATGGATTGGCCTCAGAGCTGATATATAGAGATTCATTAATTTCAAACTGTGTGCTTTTACTGAAGAAGACTACAATTCACACTACAGCTATTGTTCAAAACATGTCAAAACCCATTAGACAGTTAGGCAGTGAAACATCGCCCTCAAGTGGCTTGATCTTCCTTGTTATCACAGATTGTACAGAAAAGAGTGATTTATCTGACAGTGAACCTGTTTGCTTTGGCTAGGACTTACTCCAATTCAAGCTATACATGGACCAAGACTCTTAAAGAACGGAAATCATCATTTTGCAGAAAGATTTAAAGGTGCCCATCTGTAGAGGAGCCAGACATTACTTTCAACACGGAGGAGTTCGCAGGCCAGGGAGGATGGATTGGGGAGAACATCAGATCGCAGGAGGGTGTAAAGGATCTGATCAATTAAGAGGATCTACCCAGGGAAGAAAACATACCTGTTCCTCTGGACTCAGAAGCAGTGCTGGAAAAGCACTTGTTTGTCCAATGCATCAGTTCTTGTCTCTCTCCAGCTGTTTTGTGAAAGCTGGAATGCAGGTAAATTTTTAGGCCTGCAATCTGATGGCAAATATATTAGTGATGGACACTTCCCATGGGAATGGACTGGTTATCCAGCTCCAACCTTCTCTGCTAGCAGTGGGTGGGTTGGGTTCAAAAAGCTTTAAAAGCCTTAACATTCCACCAATGCAAACTCACCCTATTTGAACGTTGGGGTGGGTATAGGAGGAGGACTGGTGTTAAAATTATCACAAAGTGTCTTCTTTGCTGTGCTTGTTGAATACAGGCTCTCCACACAAACATTTTTTTATCAAAGGTAATTGCCACGCAAGGTGACAAAATGTACAGCCAACCAAAACCTGCCCTTTATTTATCAGTTATATATTATGTTCATTAACAATCATATAACACATTTCCAAGTAGTTAGTTTTCCAAGGCCTGGAAAATCCAACCATTCACAAAAAAAATTATTAAAACAGGTTACAACAGAGGTGGCCAGTCTCATTAAAGTATTTCAATTGCCAATTTCCCTCCTAGGAGTGGTATCGTCCAATCCATATTTCATATCAGTTAAACACAGGAATGGGCAGATTGGTATCAGAGTTCAGATTTCTAAAGTTTTAGAATGCAATTAGAATTCAGCCTTGTAATATGACAGCTCATGGACACCAGCTTGAGAATGTATACTCTTTAATACTCATTCCATGATCATGTGTGTGTGTGTTTGTGTGTGTGTGTCTACATGTTCTACATGTGTGTGTGTGCTTGTATGAGCATGTGTGCACTTATGTGTATATAGGTGTGTATATGTGCATGTATCTGTATGTCTTTGTATGCGAGTATATGTTTGTGAGTGTGTTAGTGTAAGTGTGTGTTTTCAGAAACCTCTACATCTGTTCAATGCAAGATCCTAAGAGAAGTTGATTCATTCCTCCCACTCACGCTCTTAAAGATAAATCCTTTCATTATTAAATAGCACGCAGGCTCATATACAGTTTTCAGTGCAAGTGAATCCAGAAGGTGTAGCAAATTTGACACTGAGTTCTATTTACTGACATAGTGCTCACGGATAAAAATCAGACAGTTCCATTACAGAACAATATGAATCGATGACCTCTCAGCAGTAAAATGAAGACAACTTTATTAAAGCCTCCACTTAAATCCCTCGGATTCTCCACTGCCTTCTCTTACATAAGTGACAATGAACATCTGTTGTCAGGTTGATGAGTTTCCCGGTCTATCGCATTGTGATATAGGCCATTAGCTGATGCAGGAAGGTCTAGTGGCCCATGAGCCCTGTGTTTGCCTTATCAGAATCCCTTATTTGCAAAATATAAACAGGAGCCTCAGAGGTTCTGTTCACTCTGAGAGTTGGCTCTGAGGAAGCCAGCCCTGCGACAAGTACTTTGCATTTGTAAATAAAGGGTGACTCAGTGACAGGATACTGGCCTCTGTGGAATTATTACAGTTTCTTTTTGCGGGAGCTTGCTGTGCATCAAGAAGCTGCCATGTTTCTTACACTACAGTGATGACTACTCTTCAAAAGTACTTCATGGGCTGCATGATTGCTTTAAGATAATCTGAAATCATGAAAAGCTTGTCATAATTGCAAGCCTTTCCTTTTTGTTTCTATTGAGTCTATTTGAAAGCCATGTGTTCTGTCATAAATACCAGCAACTATGTGCAAATTGGATGTATTTGTATTATTTTATTTGTTGTGTTTTGTGGTGGTAGAGTTAAGCATTATGAAGGATGGTGTATAAAGAAAAGGAACATGAGCCATTATATTCACCCACTCATCTGTTTTTCAAGAGTTATTCAGCTGACAAGATGTAGATTCACAGATTCATTAAGAAAAGGTAATTTTCAGAGAATCTTTGAAGGTTTTGATCAATGTTAAGATGTTTTACCATCAAGACATTTGATCAGGGAGAAGAAACATTCCAGTGCTGATTCAGGTCTGATACTAAGATGGGATAAGGGATGCCATAATTCGAAGAATACTCTATGTATGATGTCAGATCAAAGGTGGTGCACTCGACATTGGGTCCAAAGTTGAGGGTTGAATTGAATACTTGTAAAACTAACCACAAACAAGAAATGGTTGCGGTAGAGTGCTACCAATGGTTCTCATTTCTATACTGGGTCTAACTACTTTTACATTTAACAGTACCCATCTCCCCCCAACCCACCAAGTCTCTGTCTTCATAAATTGAGGCAGTCTGAAATTTTCACTATTCTTCCAGAATACATGCTCTTTGGAAATGGAAGATTGGTAGGCTTATGGGCTGTCGACCTTGAATCTGATTATTTAGAAATTATTTCTCCACTGAAGGATCTTTTATATTTAGGATGTCCTTTACAGAGGATGTTGTTGCTGCTTAATCTGGTAGTTGATCCATTACCTTCTCTGGTAAACTTTATAATCTTCTGAATTCACTTTACAGGGGACTTCTGCTCTGCTAAGTCAGATAATTGCCTCATAACATTCTTGGAAAACTTTAATTGCATGAATGTCCATCAGTTTTCTCTAGGTTACTCCCCAGTATATTGTAAGAAGTAATCAGGAAGGCTAATGGAATTTTGGCCCTTATTTCAAGAGAATTGCAGTATAAGAGAAGGGAAGTCTTACTGCAACAACATATGGTGCTAATGAGATGACATCTGGAGTATTCTGAGCAGTTATGGTCCCCCTTTTTAAAGAAAGGTATCATTTCATTGGAAACAGTTCAGAGAATGTTCACTTGGATGATCCCTGGTATGGGAGGATTATCTTAACAGCAAAGGCTAAAAGCACTGGGACTCTACTCACTGGAATTTAGAAGAATGAGAAGTGATCACATTGAAATATATAGGATTCTTAAGGGGCTTTACAGGGTAAATGTTGACAGGATGGTTCCCCTCATGGGAAAGTCGAAGACCAGAGGGGATTGTCTCAGAATAAGGGTTGCCAATTAAAGACTTAGATGAGGGGGAGTTTCTTCTCTCAGAGGGTTGTGGGTCTTTGGAACTGATTGCAACAGAGAGCTGTGGGGGCAGTGTCCTTATGTTTACTTAAGGCTGAGATAGGTTGATTCTTGATCAGTAAGGGAATCAAAAGTACGGGGATAATGCACAAATGTCGACATGAGGAATGTTGCATAATCACAGTCATTTTGAAAGGTAGAGCAGGCTTGGTGTGGGTGGGGGGGAGGCGTGAACAGCCTCCTTCTGTTCCTAATTCTTATAGACTTATGAAAGATAGCTGCACTGTTGAAACAAGTGCTTCCTTCCTCATGGTTTCCTGCATTTTCAGACCAGGAAGTTGCTTCTTGTCAGAGCCCAGATGTTGGTCTGTCTTCTATGGAATCACATGTAGCTCATTTCCATTTTGTTCAACGAATCTTCAGTTTCAACCTGATGAGACATTGTTTTGAATTATGTAAGCTCTTTATTTCAACTTGCGTAGCAGGTTGGACGCCTTACTTCACTCTCTTTGGATGTCTTCCTGGTGAACTGGACAGTTTCTTATCCTTGATTGCATTACTAGAAGAATGCAGCTTACTTACCATTATCTCTGTCGCTGGCGTTGATAATCCTCCTTTGAAAGCAAAAGATTGAAATGTTGATCTTGAACTTGTGTCAGCTCATCATCTAGCAAGGAAGTTAAATCTGCTGTATCATTTTTTTCAGTTTGCTGTTCTATTATCTAACCAACTTCAGGTGATGATTTACCAATTAACTTAACAGCATTGTAGTGCTTATCCTCATTCTTAATAGCTGCCGCTTCTGGCAAATTTTGGTGATTTCTGTCAATTGAAGATCATTTGGTGATAATAGGAATGGAATACATTTCCAGCACTCTCAAAGTCACCAACATGGCTTCTTTTCCAGCTCAGTGGGAGGAGCCACACTTACTTTTCCAGCTCAGTTGGCAGGAACACAGTGCCCTGTGTACTTTCACCAGTCCTCCATTAACCATTGGATGAGACCACAAAACCTTGCCTCCTTTCATTGCTTTTCCATTGCTCAGTAGGTACAACCATACAGTCTCAGTTCCTTACATATATTATCTATTAATCATTGAGTGAGGCGATAGAAGTTACTTCTTACTGAAACTCCTCCAAAACCCAATGGATGGAGCAACACAGCCAGGCCTCCTTTCACAGGTCCTCCATTAAACATGGGCGCGACCATTGAGCCCCATCTCCAATTGTAGCTCCCCATTGCCTAGTGGGCAGGGTAACAGACTCCAGCCTTATGTAAAGAGTAACTCTGAACACAGATGTTCCCAGACCTGCTGAATTTCTTGAGCAACTTCTAATTATGTTTGTTTCACAAACGTCCTTCCTGCTGACAGTATGAAACAATTCTCTTATCTCAACGTAGGTAACATCAATAGATTCTGTCTTCCTTTGCCAAGAAGCCCAACGCAATCTTCTACTAGTTTACCCCCGACCAGATGGATGGTAACAGTTTGTGCCCGGACCATTTGATCTCTTGGAACTAGAACATAGAACATAGAACATAGAAGAGTACAGCACAGTACAGCCCCTTCGGCCCACGATGTTGTGCCGACCTATTTTCCTACTCTAAGATCAAACTACCCTGCATTCCCTACATTTTACTATCATCCATGTGCCTATCCGAGAGTCGCTTAAATGTCCCTAATGTATCTGACTCCACTACCACTGCCGGCAGCGCATTCCACACACCCACCACTCTCTGTGTAAAGACCCTACCTCTGACATCTCCCCTATACCTTCCTCTGATCTCCTTAAAATTATGCCCCCTCGTAATAGTCATTTCCTCCCTGGGGAAAAAGTCTCTGGCTATCCACTCTATCTATGCCTCTCATCATCTTGTACACCTCTATCAAGTCACCTCTTATCCTTCTTCGCTCCCATGAGAAATGCCCTAGCTCCCTCAATCCTTCCCCATAAGACCTGGCCTCCAGTCTAGGCAGCATCCTGGTAAATCTCCTCTGCACCCTCTCTAAAGCTTCCAGATCTTTCCTATAATGAGGCGGCCAGAACTGAACACAACATTCCAAGTCTGGTCTAACCAGGGTTTTATAGAGCTGCAACATAACCTCACGGTTCTTAAACTCAATTCCCCTGCCAATGAAAGCCAACACACCATACACCTTCTTAACAACCCTATCAACTTAGGTGGCAACTTTGAGGGGTCTATGGATGTGGACCCCAAGATCCCTTTGTTCCTCCACACTGCCAAGAATCCTGCCATTAACCCTGTATTCTGCATTCAAATTCAACCTTCCAAAATGAATCACTTCACACTTTTCCGGGTTGAATTCCATTTGCCACTTCTTTGTCCAGCCCAGAATCCTGTTAATGTCCTGTTGCAACCTACAACAGCCCTCCACATTATCCACAACTCCGCCAAGCTTCGTGTCATCGGCAAACTTACTAACCCACCGTTCTACTTCCTCATCCGAGTCATTTATAAAGATCACAAAGAGCAGAGGTCCCAGAACAGATCCCTGTGGAACACCACTGATCACCGAGCTCCAGGCTGAATACTTTCCATCTACTACCACCCTCTGTCTTCTATTGGACCGCCAATTCTGTATCCAGACAGCCAAATTTCCCTGGATCCCATACCTCCTTACTTTCTGAACTAGTTGAACTCCATCTGCTACCTCCAGTACGTTGAGGCCAAGACAGGAGTGCAGGCTCAGAAGTGGCAAAATATTGGCTATGATTTACTTGCCATGCTTTCAACTCTTACTTCCTTTGTGTTACAATTTTACTTGTAGCATATGTTTACTCTTGAGTTATTCCATCTGGAGCATGTAGCCTTATCTCTGTAAGCTGTAACTTCTGTTTCGTTATTGTTATGGACCAGATCAGATCCTCTCAAAATATTTTAAGAAGGTGGCCTAGATCCTAACCTTTCTTATTTTAAAGGCAAATGTAAAGTGTCTATTCCCAATGCAATGTGACTGGTCAAACTACTTGATGTGAAACAAAACACAATTTATTTAAACACTGTAGTTAAAATACAACCAAAGAAAGAAGAATTTAGAATTACTTAACTTTACTGAAAATCTTAACAGAATAATAGATAAATAACTATTACTAACTAACTGTTCCAATACAGTAACATCCCATAAACACAGCCTTTGGCAAAAAAAGGCAAATTTAGATACAGTTTCTCACATGCAGTTTTCCGATCCAGGAGGAAAAAAACATCATGAGAAAATTCGGAGACAGTGGCAGCTAGGAGACATTCACTGAAGCTGCCAACTCTTTTTGAAACCCAATAGCTTCTGCTTATAGCTAAACCTAAAAACTAAAGAAAAAACTAGAAAGCCTGGTCTGTGAGAGCTGGCCACACCCAGGCTGTTTCCATTGTTCCAACTTTTTAAAAAAACCCAATTCCTCAGAAGCTGTTTACTCAAGTGGTCTTTAGTAGTCAGCTGGGCACCTCTGTCTTACAACCTCTCTTCAAAAACAACAACAGGACAAAATAACCTCTTGAAAGCCTGTGCATTGTCACATTAGCTATGGCATTTGATCTGAATGGGACACCTTAAGGGGTCAGGGTAGGGGAGAGCAATCAGTTTTGCTCAGTTTGCTGGATGGTTGGTTTGTGAGGGAATGTGATATAAACAGTGTGGGTCCAATTCCCATCACCAGCTGAAGTTACCATGAAGGACACAACCTCTCTTCTCACCTGAAATATAGTGACTCTCAGGTTAAATCACCAGCAGTTGATTTCTCTAATGAGAGAACAGTCCTGTGGTCTGGTAAGACTATGGAACACAATCTATAGGTGTCATTAATGAATTTATTTGTGATTCCCCTGGATGCTGAACCCTCATGTTAAAAGTTGCAAAATATTTCAAGAATATTGTTTGTTCTCTGGTTAAAATAATTATCGAAAGCTGTTAGAGCTTCATAAGTATTTACATTTTGGTTATTTATCATGTCATCAGCTGTATGCCCTACTAAGTATATTTACTTCAGAGATAGTAGGAACTGCAGATGCTGGAGAATCTGAGATAACAAGGTGTAGAGCTGGGTGAACACAGCAGGCTAAACAGCATCAGAGGAGCAGGAAGGCTGACGTTTCAGGCCTAGACCCTTCTCC
>NC_063363.1:19920961-19951898 GCF_021869965.1 Rhincodon typus | reverse complement strand
GGTGACTCTTCCTCAGAACGTCCTGTTCTGAGGAAGGGTCACCGGACCCAAAACGTTAACTCTGATTTTCTCTTCACAGATGCTGCCAAACCTGCTGAGCTTTTCCAGCAACTTCTGTTTTTGTTCCTGCTTTACAGCATCCGCAGTTCTTTCAATTTTTATTAAGGATAGATAATTCAGCTCTCTCTCTCTATATGTATATATAGATAAAAAGTTAAAAATTAAGAATCAAAATTTCAAATCTGATCAAAGTTTTCAGTCCTTATTGTGGGTTTTGGGAATCTTCATGGATTAGCTTTCATATACATTAAGCACATAAAGTTAGCCAAAATGAATACGTGCAGTTAAACACGTTCAACATAGCAGATTCCTGCTGAGACAGGACACATCCTTGAGTAGGGGGAGATAAAATGCAAAGTCAGGCAGCTGTATCTGCTTATAATTAACTAGAATGCAAACTAAATTAAGAACGAACAATAAAAGGATCTGGGTTAAGCTATCAAAGTATGACTTTACTGAGCTAACATGATTAACAAAAGAAAAGAATGGTTAAAGGTAATGAGAAAGTACTGAGGGAAAGGGAATAAACTCAGTTCAATAGGATCAAGGCAATCTTGAGAAATAGAAATAAGAATGGAGCTTCAACTACTGTCCCAGTTTTAAACCTTGAAAGAGTAAAGCAGACAGTGACCTGATAAGTGACATGACAGTGTAGGGGATAAAAACTAGCGCATTCTGGTTCAATGTGACTGGAGATGCTAGTGGTCAAATTCATTCAATGGTTTGTCTGTCTGTAAATATATATCATGTATTGTGTATAAATTGCTTGCAAACTAGGATTGCATTTGTATTCTTTAATACAGCATTGTTAAAGTCAGGTTCTCCAACCCATTAATACAGAAAATAAAATCCTACTCTTGGAAATAAATACTGGATTGGATAACATTTCCACAAATATGAGTTTACAAAAATTGTCCAGTAAATAATAGAATAAGGATACTGAGCAATTAAGATTTATGCAATAATATGGAATGGTGGAGAATAGCAGCCACTTAGTCATTTTTCTACTGTGATGCAGCAATGTCATTATTCCAATACATTGCAGAACATTCAAGTTCCCAAACCATGCCTTTTTCCAGTGGTTTTGCTTCAAAGGCCAAAATTTGAATTTTTCTTTTGCTCTTCACCAGGACTCACTTGTACTCAAGCTTCTTGGACCTATGCAGGAAGAAGAATGTCTGCTGGTCTAGACTTGTTATAAAGTGAGAGGAGAACATGGCAGTACAGCACTGTAATGTGGATCGAAGCATTAATGTGGGATTGCAGGCGTAAGGCTTATTGGCTTCAGGTTATTCTTCACTCTGCTGTGAAAATATTGCAATTGTTAACTGATTCAATTATGAGCATCATTTTGATGAAATACATTATCCAAGACCATATCGGCTGATTATATATTTCCTTGATGGATAAGAGCATTGACATTGGGAAATTCTAGCTAGATGGGATCTAATTCTCCTCAAGAGCAAGTAACAAAGGATATTGATTCCTGGCTGTGTGTAAAATAACTGGATCTCAATACAGCAGATCGACTCTCACCATCACCTCTACATTTGCTGCAAGTAATTGTAAATTATTTTGTAATTACTTCCATAATTTACTTCAGCATTTTTATTTTTGCATTATCTGGCTGCAGCATGAAGCTCACCTGGAAACTTGTTCATGGCACTTGTACAAGGATACTCAATAGACAGTAGCTGACTATCACTCTCTGATTACCACAGGCCAATAATTTACAGCTTCCACTGAAAAAAAAAACAGACACTATGGTGGAACTGCATCCTGAGAGTCCCAGGAAAAATCTCAGAATCCTGAGTATGAATCCGGATTGAACCCATTTCAGGATTTCCTGTCTTGGCACTGGATGCTCAATAGATGCAGCATAGGTATACTATAAATAAGAAAGGAAAATCTGCATTTGTCTCCAAGTTTTCAATCATTCCCTCCTCACCTCAGACATCCTGGGACCCCTATGGACCCATCATGCCCTGATAGTGCCCCTATAATATCGTGTACAAGACACAAAATAAATGAATATTTATTCAAGAATGTCATTTCCAACCTCAGTAGTGTGGCTATGCCATGTCAGTGTTTACAACATAGAATGTACACCTTCCCCACCCCCAACAGCCCTATGTCCAAAAGACTGGTCCCCAAAATGCCAGTGCGAAATAATGGAAACATGACTTATTAGGTCAGCATTCTGCATCAATTCTTAAGAAACAGAGAAAGTTGCCCATATGTAGTTGTTATAGACCAACAAGACAGTCAAAATTTAATTTAAAAAAGCAACAAGCAAAAGAGAATCACGTTATTAATTATTTTAACATGACTGAATGTAAACCAATGTTACTTTCCCTTTTGTGACTGAAGCACTTCCGTATATTAATTTACAAATATTTCACTCAGTACTTTGCCCAAATTTATGACGCAAATATCTTGCTTATAAAAGCGTCGGGTGCAATGAGTTTTAAGAACAGGTGATATCTCAGTTTACTGGGCAGATTTTAGCTTCATCTGGTGATACTGTTCAATTTGCATTATTCTTTTTCTGTGACTTTGAAAAATGGAACAATTTACCAGCACCAGGGGCATGAGGAAGATGACCAGCCTTACTTTCCATTGAGCAATAAAGGTTACATTACTCTGGCTGGTCCGGTAATTACTTTCTTCATTACTTCTGTGTGACGACTCCTTACAAAAATTACAGGGACAAGCTGCACTGAAATCACTATCAAATCCAATCCAGCTAATTACTGTCCCATCAGTCTACTCTTAATCATCAATATGTGATGAAAAGTGTCATCAGTAGTGCTATCAAACGGTACTTACTCACCAATAACTCAATGATACTCAGCTTGGGTTCTGCAGGAATAGTCGGTTCCAGACATCATTACAAACTTGGCTCAAACATGGCAAAAAGAGCTGAATTCAAAAGATGAGGTGAGAATGACTGCTATGGGCAGCACTGGACTCTGTGTGACATTAAGGTGCCCCAGTAAAACTGAGATAAATGGGAATGGGGAGAAATCTCTGCACTAACTGAAATCATACTGAGCATAAAGGCAAGCTTTTGTGGTTGGTGTAGGCCAATTGTCTCAGCCCCAGGCCAATGCTTTCAGCAGCTGTACTTATTGCTTTAGACAGCGTCCAGATCCAGCAGTAGTCGTCAATTTCATCAATGATCTTCCCTCCGCCATAAGGTCAGAAGTGGCGATGCTCACTGACCACTGTACAGTTTTCAGCACCATTTGCAATTCCTCAGATAATGAAGCAGTTAGACAAGGGTAACATTCATATCTGGGTTGATGCATAGCAAGTCATGTTCACCGTATCCAAGTGCCAAACAATGACAATCTCCACAAGTGAATGTTTAGTTACCTGGCCTTGATATTTTAGGGCATTGCCATCACTGAATTCTCCACCACCAACATCGTAGGTATCACCGCTGACAAAAAACTGAGCTGGATTGGCCCGTTAAATGTTTACTCCCTCCACCTTTGGCATTATGACAATATGTACAATTTACAAGATGCACTGAAGCGTCTTGCTGAGACCCTGACCTATGCTACTTCGAGGCTAAAGTGCTCACTTGAAGGATTGCAGAATTTCAAGAAAGTGGTTGGTCACCACATTCTCTCAGACAATCAGGACTGGTAAAAAGAACTGTCAGCAGTGTCTACATTACAGGAAAGAATGAAAAATAGCACACCAAAGCACTGCAGATTTGAAATACTTCTTGTAAATTTCAGTCAATTTTTTCTCATGGATGTTCAGGCAGTGGCTCTAATTGTGAAAGAAGTCGATTAGTTTCCAATTAAGCCCCCTGCAGGAAACTGTTGGATTTCTGTTTTAAAGTATTGATGTTGTCTTCAGCTGTAAGAATATACATAATTCTAAGCATGGAAACTTGAGAGGTCTGGCCCACCACAGACAGAAGTGAAATAATAGCAGAACTGGAGGATGAAAGGGAAAATCAGTAACTGAACCAGCCACTCTGTGAGGCCAATTAAGAGCACAGCTTGGACAAGACCTTTTTATAAATCAGGTGAGATGGAACTTGAATGAAAGAAAAGAAAATTATTTATGAAACGAGAGATACCTTCCATACTCTTCTTCACAAAAAAGTATTATTGCAAATTTGCTCGAGCGATGAATAGCTTTACTGATCACTGCGTTCTACAAACTTAATCTTTACTTTAAATAAAATTGTAAGAATAAGAAACAGAAATAATAGCTTAAACTAGTGGAAGCCAATTTCCAGACTGATAACTGTACATTCTTCCTCTCACAGAAAGTGACCACCATTTATAATACATTTCCAGATCAAGTGGGTGAAAATGCTGGAACTCACAGTGTTTTAATCCTGCAGTGAGGGCCTGTATGATGTTTCATGGATGTGGACTTCACTGACTGGCCAGCATTCGTTGCACATCCCTAGTTACCTTCAGAAGGTGGTGGTGAACTGCCTTCTTGAACTGCTGTAGTGCATTTAGTGTAGGTAGACCCACAATGCCATTAAGAAAAGACTTTCTGGGTTTTGATCCAGCTGCACTGAAAGGACAGCAATGTACTTCCAAGTCGGGATGGTGAGATGCTTGGAGGGGAACTGACAAGTGGCCATGTTCCCACGTGCCTGCTGCCCTTGTCCTTCTAGGTTGTTAGTGGTTGTGGGTTTGGAAGGTGCTGTCTAAGAAGCCTTGGTGAATTTATGAAGTGGATCTTACAGACAGTACACATTGCTGCTACTGAGTATCAGTGATGGAGCGAATGAATGTTTGTGGTGCCAATCAAATCGGTTGCTTTATCTTGGATAATGTCAAGCTTCTGGAATGTTGTTGGAACTGCACTCATGCAGGAAAGTGATGAATATTCTATCACACTCTTGACTTTTTAGATTTTGGACAGGCTTTGGGGAGTCAAGAGGTAAGTTATGCGCTGCAGGATTTCTAGTGTCTGACTTAGTATTTACAGTCCAGTGCCACTTCCAGTCAAGGGAAATCCCCATCATTGATCAAAAGACCATCCTTATCTTTCATTATTTTGAGATAATTAAAATCACACCATAAATACGCTGAATGGCTGCCACATGAAACTGGGGGCATCACAACGTTTCAATTTCATATCTAAGTCTTTCTGTGACTTTATTCCTCTTGAAATGAATAAATAGATTGAGTGAAGGTTTCATTTGTTGTTATTCAAGCTGTTTACTTGGTACTTCACTTTAAGGGTAGTCTTGCTTTGTTACTTTGTGGCTACTGATGGAGATTGTCCAAGCTGTGCTCCAGATCTTAACTGATATCAAAGATATCTGGACTGGATCAACAACAGTAAACTGCCATTATGTAACATAGTGCTTTCAATGTTGTAACATTTCATGTGTGCAGTTAATCAGGCTGACTGACAATGGTGACAGGAGTATCAAGTCATATTGTATACCAGATACAGAAATAGATTAATTCAATATCTCTTTACTGGTCTGTTTGATATATGTTATTCATTTTAAATACATTAAAAGACTTCTATATGGAAAGTACTGTAAAATAAATCTTTCATATTTGATATCTTTACTAACATCTGATGATTTTCACTCTTTTGTTACATCAATATGTTTCTATGAAGAATAATTTTGAAAGATATAGTTGCTTGAATCTCCCTGCATCAATAAAATAAATCCTGTTTTGGCCTAATCATATTGTACATTATTACTTTAAGCATAGTCATGTTTTATCTTTCCTTGGCAACGTAATACTCTAGTGGGAGGCAACTGCATTTTAGTGACCCACAAGCAACTGGCTGGTGGAAAAATCAATGCATATTGAATGCAGCCAGTATTGAATGATTTTGGAGGCTGACACTGCCCTGAGACATGCAGAGAAACTATCACCTGTACTGCCAGTGGCTAAGTCAAATGATTTGATTAAGTGAAGTCCCTGTCTGCCACATCATTCAACACTGACAAAAAAAAACATCGAAAGTTAATAAAACAAACCGTCCCACTTCTCCTGACTGACAATGTGATGGAAATTTATTGCAAAACCGTCTTGTCTTCCTTCTCACACACAAAACAATCTCTCAGTTGGATTATAGTCATGAAGGATACTTCTGTGAATTTAGTCACGACTGTCCTGGTACTACCAGTGGAATGGAACTTCAAGTGCTTTAGAAGTAGAGATGGGACAGTTGTTAGAGGAAGGAATAAATAGGAAGTGGGTTACCCAACACCTTCAAAATGCACATGCTTCACAAGAAATTCGGGACTGAATTTCTGGAATAAACGGGCTGTGAAATCTAAATACTGCAGCGGATAGGATTATTTTTATAAACAAAAACACTTGTAATCTTGTTAAATTTTACTTCGGCACCAGTGTATTCCTGCTTATCTGGGAAAATGAAAAGCACTGTTGCATCAACTAGTCAGCAAAATGGCTGCAGCTATTTAAGCCAATCCTATAACAATTAAATCTGCACTCCCACAGCCACATGCAAAGCAATCTTGTTAGCAATCTTCAAGCTACGTGAGCTTCTGGCAATGACTTCAATGTTATAAATTGTAACTAACCTCTGGCTATCATTACAACTAATCTACTTTCACACTTTAAATACTGCTCCAATTCTGACCTGATAAGGTTAATTTATCAGATTGAACATGAAGCATGTAGACGCAGCTTTTCATGTTTGCTGAAGCTGCTGCTGTAATCCATGTTTAGGACAGCAGGCGTGCACCATACTGTGAAGTTTCTCTTCCTTTGTGTCAATTAATGTACAGTTATATTACACTTTGAAAATATTACATAAGTAAATGATTTGGCTATTGTTTAGAATTGTTTAGCATGGGTTCTGTACCTGAAAGAAAGCTGAGAGTATTTCAGTGCATGTATCTGCTCAACAGATGGTGACCTGGCTGGAACTCCCAAGGCCAGTTCATGTAAATAATCTAAAAGCTTTCTGTGAACAGTGGACCAGCAATAACAGCTTGCAGAGGGCAAAGATGGCATTTTTTGCAAAACAGCAACTCTTAAAAGGTTGTGTGCATTTAAAGAGATGAGGCTACTTAGAAAAATAAGGACAGCACATGGCGTCAACTTCTAGGAGCCTTAGTAAAACTCCAAATAGAGCTGAAGCAATGTGCCTATTGGTTTTTGGATTGGGTTATTAACTGGAATGGTGCAATAGATGAAAGCAAATACAGACAAACTCAATGTTGAGGCAATGAAACAAAGTCTGTAGGTGCAGTAATGGTGCATACCATCACATCCTTAATTAAAAAACAAA
Organism: Rhincodon typus; assembly: GCF_021869965.1. Classification (NCBI taxonomy): domain Eukaryota; kingdom Metazoa; phylum Chordata; class Chondrichthyes; order Orectolobiformes; family Rhincodontidae; genus Rhincodon; species Rhincodon typus. Next base: position 19,944,566 of record NC_063363.1, on the reverse strand, counting down.
ACAAAAATCAAAATAAGGACTGGAGGGTTTGAGCTACAAGAAGAGGCTGGATAAGCTGGGACTTTTTCACTAGATTGTAGTAGGTTGAGGGGTAACCTTTATAGAGGTTTATAAAATTATGAGGGGCATAGATAAGGTGAATAGCAAAGGTCTTTTCCCTTGGGTGGGTGAGTTCAAAACTAGGGGGCATATTTTTAAGTGAGACGAGAAAGATTTAAAAAGGACCTGAGGGACAATGTTTCCACATAGAGGGTGGTTCGTAAGTGGAATGAACTGCCGGAGGCAGCGGTAGATGCAGGTACATTTACAACATTTAAAAGGTTTTTGGACAGTTACATGAATAGGAAAGGTTTAAGGGGATACGGGCAAAACGCAGGGATGTGGGACTAGTTTAGTTTGGGAAACTTGGTCAGCATGGACAAGTTGGACCAAAGGTTCTGTTTCTGGGCTGTGTGACTCTATAATTCTATAAGAGAAAATAGATAGGACAGGAAAGGCGGATGTTTATCCTCTGAGTATCTATAATTTATACATTTGCCAAACGAGCATAGCAAATAAGAGCCAAAGTAGGCTGTTTGACCCTTAAGGCATGCCCTGCCATTGAAGAAGATCATGGCTGATCTTCTACCTGAAGTAAGTTTTCCCACTTCAACCCTGTGTGTTGTGTACTTGTTATGTATGGTGGACCGTTACTTTAAGATTCTAATCACATGCCATTATGATGACATCCTCAGCCATTTTGGGTAGGGAATAGCTTATTGTAACCTTTCTGCCTGCAGAGTGAACACCTCCTTAATAAGGCTCTTGCTTGGCTTCCTGGTCTTCTTGGAACAAGAAAGTGTTGATTGCTTTATCATCCAAAATGTGTTAATTTCTATCTCAAATATACTCAAGAGCTAAGCAATCATAGTTTCCTGGGCAGAAGAATTGTAAAAATCTACAATCATTTTAGAGAAAAAATTTCTCCTCATCATTCTGAGAATGTGGCTGCTAGTTCTTGACTTCCTGGGCTGGAAACCATTCTCTCGCCAACTACGTCTGTGAGAACACCACTCATTCTATGTTCGGGGAATATAGAACTAGTCTACTCAAGCTTTTCTCACATGAAAATTTCCTCATCCCAGGAATCAGTCTGGAGAACTTTCAATGTTCTTCCAGTAAGGTAGTTATATTATCTTGAACTGTACACAGCACTCACTCAAGCCCTATATTTAACTGAAGCAAGGTATCTTTATGTACATAGTCTAATTGCTTTCAAAATAAAAGCTAACAAGGAATATGCTTTCTCAATTATTTGTTGCACTGGGATGTTAATTTTGGGTGACTTGTAGACAAGGACACCTAGGTATCTCTTGTTATTGGAATTTTGACATTTACTGTCTAACATAAAATACTAGGTTGCTTGATGTATCTATGATAAAACAATTGCATTTAAACAACAGTTGTTGTTGTCTATTTCTCCTCTTCTTGCCCTCAATCTATTCTTTATCTTCCATAGTATCTTAAACAAATGATGTGAATCTACTGTGAGAATTTTCTTAAGTGCACATTTGTTGCCAGTACATCTGTACTTCTCCCTATGGGCACATCACATTTCTTATTTTTCTGCCAATATCAATGTACTTATCCTCAACTTTGTGCAAGAATGAAAGATTACATACAGCAACAGCCATTAAATTCTGTCTTAGAATTATTGTTAAATGGACAAATAGACATTGTTAACAGCAATTCTGTTTCTCTTGTCTGTTAAATAGCTTAAGTCCATCTCACTTCTTAACAATTCTTTTTCACAGGCACTGTGCCAGCAACACGGGTATGTGATATAAACTTGGAAATACGAACTGCCACGTTTTCATGCTGCAGTGGATATTATTAATAGGGTAGAATTATCACTAGCCCTTTATCAAATCTTAAACACCTTAGACTCCTTGTCTCAGAGTTAGGAACAGTTCCAGTTCCACTACAGAATCCAGGCCAAGCTCTAATTCTGATCAAGGTGCTTGTCAAAGGACAAAGTCCTTTCATTGATCTGGATAACACCTACATTCCCTAGGATGGTATAACTTTTCAATGAGGAATCGGTACGTTTGAGGAAATTTGAGGAAATGTTTTCAGTTTGCAAGAAATGACTGGGCGAAGAAACTATTGTCTCAATGGGCACTGCATCTCATGACACATTCCCCACTTTGTGGGCAAAGAACATGCACGTGCTGAAATTCTGAAATAAAATCTCTGAAATTCAAACAGATAAAGCTGTGATGGACTTGAGTTGAAATCTGTCACCATTTGGAAAAGATTTCTGAGGTACACTTTCTTCTGTAGAACACTAGAGGAACAACTATATGCCAATTGAAAGTTGGCTTCAGATACGTGTAGCTGAGAAAGCTGGAATTTTGTCTGATGGGACGGAAATGGAATATACAATGGTTATCCATTCATCTACATTTTCAATGAGAGATAGTTGGTGTGAATGCAGCTGTCTGCAAGTCAGCCATCATAGAAAAGCTTTGTTAAAGATTTGAGATGATAAATGGAATAGTTGTGGGGGAGGGGATTTTAGGCACGAAGAACCTCCGAGGAGTGCAAGGTGGCATTTTTGAAATGAGACACTGATTCTTCCTGTCTTTAGCATACAAAAAAAATGGTGGAGAGTTGGGAACAGAGTTGGATTTTACATTTAGAACAGCCACATGGAGGATTGTGAAGCAGCCAATTGCAATTAAATAACAATATTGCGGTGATTATCGCTTGATCTGACAATCTTTCCCTACAACAAACAGCTAATTGGGAGTAAATTAGTCATTGCAAAACTTTTCAAATAATATTCGGAGCTATATCAACTTTTACTGTCCACTTGCTGCTGGAGATTTGAAGATGCCTTTTGAAACATGTCAGGAAAATATGTTGCTTTCACCAACACTTGTTTCAGAATGTTTTTGAGGGTTTCATCTATAAACAGTAAGATCTGTACCATTCAACCTACTTGGACACCTTATTGGAGTCACCAGGAAAATGGGAGATCTTGATCATCAGCAGCTTGCTAGCAATTTCCCTCGGCCTGCAAGAAAACTGGAGGAATGGATGAGGCAGTAAAGTGGAGTTGAGGATTATTAAATCAGCCATGCTGTCATTGAATAGACAGCAGACTCAATAGGCTGAACAGCCTACTTCTGCTCCTACATACTATGGTCTTAAGCCCAGCTTGACCTTGTCTTTTGACTTAAAATGCTTGATTTCCTTGTCCTGAAGAGGAGTCATACCTGACCTAAAACATTAACTCTTGTGAGTACATGTGATGATAAAGCTAATTCTAATTCTAATTCTAATTCTAATTCTTGTTGTTTCTCCATAGATACTGCCAGAACTGCTGAGATTTTTCCAGCTTTCTATGCATTTGTTCTTTGATTCCCTCACTGATTATAAATCTGCTATTGCAGCTTTGAATAGATGGAATGTCCCAGCCTCTACAGACCTCTGTGATAAAGAATTCCACAGATTCACTGCGCTCCGAGGGAAGAAATTCATTCTCCCTTCTGTCTTAAATGGGTAACGCCTTGCTCTGAGCTTAGGCCCTCTGACCCTAGACTCTCCCAAAAGGGGAACCAACCCTTGTTTCCACTGTTGCAGAGCAAGACCATATGGATTAGATGGATGCTCTTCCATGACCAGTACAAGACACACCTTCCTCCTCTTATCCTGTCCTGTCATTTCCACTGTCTCACGCTGATCTGGAGTGAGATATATTGCTGTGAGTCAGACCATCCATTCCTTCTGTGAAAGTGGGTGTTTGAAGCCCACAGTAATCTCTTGAAGGAAAATGTTGGGGGCCAAAACTACAAGTGTGCCTAATTTAGCACATCTAGGAAAGTTTAAATCATGCTCATCAGCAAATAGGACTAGCATTGTATTCTGAAACCAGTCGGCCAAACAAGAGTGTCTCATTAGCACAGCACCCACATATTTCACCAAATAGTGTCCTTGATAATCTTGAAGCACAGAAGATAGTTTGATCTGTAAATTCCAAATGGCATTTGAAATTTTGGGGCCAGTATTCAGGATTTTGAGTTGTAGACATGGTAGAACAGGGTTGAGGGTGGGATCTGGAGTAGAATGGTTGATGTGAACATTATTTATTCAATGTATGGGCCATAGTAAGAGAGAGGAAGTTAGTTCATTGGTTGGAATCGTACCATGAAGATGGTTCTGATTATTGGAGGTCAATCACCCCACACTGAGGACATCAATTGAAGGTGTTCCTCAGGGTAGTGTCCTAGGCCCAATCATCTTCAGCTGTTTCAAAGTCTTTCCCTCAAGGTCCAAAGAGGGATGTTTGCTGATTATTGCACAATGTTCAGCACTGTTCCGCCCCACAGGGGATTATAAGACCATAAAAATACAAGAGGAGTAGGCCATTCAGCCCCGTGAGCCTGCTTCAACAATCGATATGATCATGGCTGATCTGATATTTCTAACATCCACTTTCCTGCCCTTTCACCAGAACCCCACTGATCAAGAATCCTTCTAGTTCAGCCATAAATATACACAAGCACTCTGCCTCACAGCTGTCTGTGGCAAGGAGTTCCAAAACTCAAAACCCTCTGAAAGAAGAAATTCTTCCTCATCTCAGTTGTAAATAAGTGCTCCTTTATTCTGAGACTAAAGTCTCTGGTCTTAGATTGTTCCAAGAGGGGAAATATCCACTCATCATTTACCCTGTCAAATCCCTTAAGAATCCCATATGTTTCAAAAATATCATCTCTCATTCTTCCAAACTCCAGTGAGTAGAGTCCCAACTTGTTTAGCCTTTGCTCACAAGGCAAACCTTTCATACCAGGATCATCCAAGTGAACACTCTCTGGACTGCCTTCAATGAAATGAGATATTTCCTTAACTAAAGGAACAAAAACTGCTCACAGTATTCGAGATGTTGTCTCAGCAGCACCTTGTACAGTTGCTGTAAGACTTCCCTTTTCTTATACTCCAACCCCCTTGAAATAATTGCTACAATTCCATTAACCTTCCTGATTAATTGCTGGATCTCTGTGCTAACTTTCTGTGCTTCGTGCACAAGTACCTCCAAGTGCCTTTGCGTTGCAGCTTTCTGCAATTTTTGTTAGTTTAAATAATATTCTGTTCTTTTGGTTTCCCTTCCAAAATGAACAACTTTGCATTTTCCCACATTATACTCCATTTGACAATTTTTTGCACATTTACTTAACCAATCAACATCTCTCTGTGAACTGTTTGCTTCCCTCTCACAACCTGTCTTTCACCTATTTTAGTGTTGTTTGTAAATTTGCTAAGTACATTCACTTCCTTCTTCCAAGTCACTAATATATATTGTAAACAGTTGCAGTCCCAACATTGATCCCTGTGGAACACCACGTACCTTGGCTTGCTAACTCGATAAAGAACCCCTAATCTCCATTCTCTATTTCCTGTCCACAAAACCCAATTCTCTACCCATGCCAATCCTTGTCCAAAGGTAGCTAGGCCTAGACAACTTTCAGATTTGGTTTCGTAAATGGCAAGAAACATCCGCACTAGTAAGCAATAGTCATCTCCAACAAGAGAATATCTGACCACCTTCACTTGACATTCAATGGCGTTACTATTTCTGAATTCCCCACTGTCAACATTTGGGTGGGGTCACCACTGACCAGAAACTAAACTGAACTAGCCATGTAACTGGTATCCTATAAGAGCAGGTCATAGGCTGGTGATTTGGCAGTGAATAACTCACCTCCTGAATCCTCAAAGCCTGCCCAACATATACAAGGCATAAGTCATAACTGTGATGCAATAATGAACCTGGATGATTGCAACACTCAAGAAGCTGGGCACCAACTAGAAGCTACGATTGGCACCCAGCCACCATAGTAAGCATTCATTTCCACCACTATTGCATACCGGCAGTAGTGTGTATTGTCTACATACAGCAAATCACCCAAACATGTTTGATAGCTCTTCCTAAACCCATAACCTCTACTGTCTTGCATGACAGAGGCAGCAAATGCATGGGAACACCATCCCCTGCAAGCACCCCTCAAAGTCACACACCATCCTGAAGTCATACCAGAGTTCATTCACTGTCACTGGTTCAAAATCCTGGACGTGCTATTCGAATGGCAGTGTGGGCGTACTCACCCCACACGGACTGTAGTAATTTTTATGAACATACGAAAAAGGCAAAAGACTAGGCCACTTCAAACTTTGAGCCTCCTCGGCCATTCAGTAAGATCATGGCTAATTCAATTTTAGCCTAATTTCTATATTCCTGCATATCTCTGATAATCATTCGTCCCCTTGGTAATCAATAATCTATCTACGTCTTCCCGAAAAGTATTCAAAGATTCTGCAAAAAGAACAAAAATTGCTGGAGAAACTCAGCAATTTTGAAGAAGGGTCACTGAACTGGAAATATTAACTCTGCTTTCTCTCCATTGATGTTGCCAAGCCTGCTTGTTTCTCCAGCAACTTCTGTTTTTGTTTTAGATCTTCAGCATTGACCGTTCTTTATTTTATTTAAAGATTCTGCATCCATTATTTTTTAAGGAAGGTAATTCCAAAGACAAGGCGGCAATTCACCAACCCTCAAGGGTAAATAGGGATGGGTTTTAAAATGCTGGCCTAGCCAGTGATGCTCAAATCCCATGAAGGAATACAAAATGCTCAAGAATAATACCTAGGACATTCTCCTACAGTCTCCTATTGGTGCAAAGGCCTGGGTATTCACTTGTGAGTTTAAGACCTTGAGCTCTATTCATGTCAGTTTTTGCAATTCACAATTGAATTTTGTGACCAAGCTTGTGAATGCTGATTGACCTGAGGTGTATTTTCAGCTATCATCTGGCATCAAGAATGGGCAGTTGTGTTCAGGGATTAGGCAAGACAGTTATTCTCCTACTTTGCAGTCAACTTGGCTCACATTAGTAAAAGGACTAACAGGATCAGATGATAGCTTTGAGTGTCACACTGCACTGAGCCTTGAACCAAACAGAAGAAGTCATAAAACAAGCAGTCTAATGACAACACAATAGGGCTGCAGGAACTATCGATAACCTGTTGGAAGGCTAACTGTGTTAATACTGACAATGCTGTATTTCACAGTCCCCATTTCCTTTGGTTTTCAATTATAGAAAGGATCTCTTCAGTTGTTCGCACTTAAAGCTTTTATAATCACAAACAATGAGACTGGAGCAATGAATAAAAATTAGAATAGCACTGGAGGCATTCATAGTGCTATAGCTGTAATTTCCTTAAAGCAATTTTTACTGATAAGCAAAAAGGAAACCTAGAAGATAAACTAGTGTCCCTGTAGATAGCCTACATGCACTGTAATATGTAAAGTTCTGCACATTGACCACTGAAGAAGGGTTATTATTAGCTTGAAAATTACAGTGCGTGTAATGATGCTCAATTTCTGTTCTAAAAGTTACTGTGGCAGCACAGTGATAAGTGACACTGAAGGTCAGGTAAGGTGGTTGAGTTACCATGGAAACTTACAAATCCAAGGCTGGAGGTTGAGATAACACGAGCCTCCATATGAAGTTGTGTATAGATGTTTGCTGAATCTCTACTTTTGATATGTTCTTTGGGCAACTGGGAGGAGTTTAATTTTAACCATCTTAAATTTGAGGATTCAAACATTCCACAAAGCAAAGGTGGCAATTATGTAGGATCCCTTTGAAGTTCTTCTTCCCATCTGCCATGATGATTGAAACGTGAATTTCATACACCTCCATGTCTGCTTGCAAATTCATGGTATTTCAAAAGTCTTTATATGTCTGGGCATGTCTTTCCTGTAATTTACTTGGAGTTTGCAGTTGTAAAGTCAGGTGGTTTATAGCATTTATTACTTAACAATTGTGTGTGTCCAGTTAGAGTCTGATTTTCTTTTACAAAAATCTACAGTTCATAGCAGCGCCAAGAGGGTCATCCATTCTGGATGAACGGGATGCAAGTCTTCCGATTGGCTGTGGATGTGACATTAAATGAGCTGAGGAAGTCAAAAGTATTGTCTAATGATTGGAGCCATGGTGGAAAGTTGTGACAATTGCAATGTAAAGTGCTATTAAACACATTCACATGACAAAGCCACAAACATGTCTGAGGAAAGATGTGCACCACAGGTATCACAATGGTGTACTGAATTATTCTTTTGAGATTGAGCTAAGACAAAGTGCAAAGAGCAAACTAATATTTTCTAGGTATTTAAACCAGCTTTACAAGATCTGGGATCACTTGTTGCTGACTCAAGAATCAGAAAGATACTCGATTAACAGCACCAATATTTCAAAACAAACGTAAAACATAGAGCAAAACAAAGTCAATGCCAGTCATTATTGTGGGCATTCAACTGATTGTCCAGTGTAGCTACAGCAGAGATTTCATGAAAACAGCAATTTCACGAAGCTTTCTGTCAATCTTCCATTGCAGCTACAATAGAAGATTGGGAATTCCTGTGGAAATTCCAGTCTCTAAAATACGATTAAGAAAAAGTATATGGATTCTTTTCTACTTTGGCAATCCACGATGGTCTTGCTTTGGTATGACTGGTAAAGTCATTGTTGACTCTCATAGTCTTAACGAAGGCAAGTTATACATGTCAACTATCAGTTCAAGTAGTCTCTGACACTATAATCTTCTTACTCTCCACCTTTATTCATTTTTTTCTGGAGCCCTAAGTACAAAAATAAGATAAATAACATACTGGGTCTGACATGCTGCGCTTAGGGTTTCTCGTTCCCATTGACTGGTGAGACTCCAGTTAGTTGAAATGCCCTGTAGCATGGGTTTTTATCTAGTGATGAATGTATTCAGCAGCAAGGGAAGCTTAAGCATTAGCCAAGGTTAGTTGAAGTAGTTTTAATCTCTATTGTTAGCCCTCAACAAAACCACAGTTACAATCCCCTAGAAGGTTTTACCTAATGGAATTCTACATAGAGTTAACAAAACTACTTAACACATGGCACGAATTCCACTGAGCAAAATGGGATTCAAACACTGGCTTTAAACATCTTACAGATATATATTTGACTCCACTGACAGCACTTTAATCTTCAGCAAAACTACAGGTTCCAGATACGCTCAGGGTAACGGGTATTTTACATAACAGAAAAAGAATAAAAGAGTAAGAAAATGAATGAGTGTTTTATTTCTGCTTATGCTGCATGTACACTATTGATCAATTTGGAGATGTAGTCTCAGTCTGACAGTCAGAGTCAAAGTTTACCTGTGTAATTTAACTTTAATAAAAAGAAAATCCCTGACTGGCTGTTAACCTATAGTGGAGCTACTATCGGTTTGCTTTTCTTCAAGCTCATGTGACTGAAAATTCGAGGTGAGCAGATGAATAACCTTCTTACAGTTTGTTAGAAAATGGAGGGTCCAGGTGGGTGGCAAAACAGACCCAAGGGCAGGAGATTAATATACTGCCGATTTATGTTTGAAATGTTTAAGAGAAAATCATACAGGAGGGACAAGGATATTAAGAGAGGATTAGCTAAAGTATATAACCCACTGTTGCACAGAGTCACAGGCAGAAAACAGATTGATAAATAGCAGCAACTATATTAAGATTTGATTCCAACAAAAGCTTTGTCTTCAGAATTTGAGAAAAAAATTTTGATTAGTAGGTTTCTCTACAGGTCAGAGCCAAGCCAAAAAAATGATCATATTTTCACAACTTCAAGACTTACACTATGAACAGTTCGGTTCCCTTATCTAAGGAAAGATATGCTGCCATTGGAGGCAGCCCATAAAAGGTTTACTAGATTGATTCTGAGTGTGGAGGGATTTTCTTTTGAGGGGAGATAGAGTAGGTTGGGCCTGTATACAATGGAGTTTCAAAAAATGACAGGGGGCCTTATTGAAACTTGTAACGTTTTTTTTGGCCTGACAGCATGGAAGTTGTTTCCCCTTGTGGGAGGGTCTTGGGCCAGAGGACATAATTTCATAATAAGGCATTGCAAGTTTAAGACAAGGATGAGGAAGAATTTCTTCTGTCAGCAGGTAGTGAATCTGTGGAACTTTTTTTTTCATTACAGGGGACTGTTAAGGCTTTGTCATTAAGTATGTTCAATCCTCAGATAAATTTTTAATCAGTAAAGGAATCAATGGTTAATGGGGATAACACAGGAAGGTAGAGTTGAGGATAATCTTCAGCCGTGATCTTGTTGTTGATATATAGGATGCGCTAAAGGGCTAAAATTGTTGATGATATTCGACAGCTGCATCACACTGAATGAGTCCTGTGAACATTCATGTATATGCCGAAGATGACAAAATCAATGCATTTTTCTATAGTTGTTTTTCTGTACTTGCTGTTTGTTACGCTGTATAAGAGAAAAAAGTTTTGTCCTGAGTCATTGGACTTCACCTTGGACTGAAATCACAAAGGGTGCCAGGAACAACCTAAGCCTCCACACCTGCCGTCGATCGATGGGTCACTAACAGGCAGAAGGGCGTGAGGCTTTTTGTGTTTTTCCTTTCTTTTTCATTATTTTTATTTAATAAATATCTCTTTCTTTTTCATTCTTTTTTATTACTTAATAAATGTTCATATTTAAATAAATTCATATTGTCGAGCCTTCTCTTAACTACATTTAACCAAATCTGAAATTGGATACACTGTGCGATCCAAAACATTTTTGCTGATGAGGATGGGATTCAGGAAAATGTTTAAAAGAAGGGAAAAGCAACTTGATGCTCCAGAGACTTTCTGTATTCCATGGTGGAATGTGGCAGAGTCTGGATTGGGTCTGTAGCTAACTTGTTAGCACAGTTAGGACCCCCGAAAGGATGGGGGACAGTTATAGCCAGAAAAGGAGAGAACTGGAGGCCAAGTTTCTGTGCTGTGCAAGTGCACTGAACCTTGTAGAAGTGTTAACTCTTTGGGGTCTGGTTTGAATACAATTTTGTTTGTTGGTTGCTTAATGCCGTCTTGTACAATTTGTGTATTTTTGTTCCCTGGAGCTTGAGATCTGGGGATACTTTGAAGTTGGTTTGCATTTTGGGAATGTATAGTGATTTGAAAGAGTGCTGTGTGCCTGTATCAATGTGGAACATGTATAGTTAATGTAATATCCTTTTAAGAAACCATCAGTGGTCATGTAAAGCAAAAATATGTAAAAAAGTGTTGATTCAAAAATTTGGTTCGTAAAGCTTGGTAAAAATTTACCTTTTTGGAATTGGCTCCATGTTGTGTTTGGGCTGCGGACATTTTAATTCCAGAAATTACTATGTTTTGAATTTCATATTCTGGCCAGAGTGAACTTCCAAATACAGTTTTAACACATAAGTGAATCTTTAATTCTGGTTGATAAGATTTGCTCATTGTAAATGTACTTTGGTGTGAAAGTAGGTAAGTGATAGGAAATTTAGAATCTTGGAAATGCAATTCTCTTTGAACAAAATTCTGATGGCATCTTCTAAAATCTGCGAAAACTGATGCAGGAATTATAAAGGAAAATTTAACAAAAGAGGTGGGCTTTTCCTTTGCTAAAAAGTATATTCACTTATTTCCTCACAGGAGGAAGAGTGATGGATGACTTAATTATGTGCAAGAGTTTATGGCCCAACACTTTTTTTTGAATTTATAGTAGATTAATACTAATTAACCCATTCTGCTTGCTGTGGAATGGGTGGAGGTTGATTTTTTTTTTAAGGAAATTGGAGGTAACGAATACTGAACCTGTTTGCAGACTTTCAACTTCGCAACACAGTGATGGATGAGGCACCCTCAACTCATTAACCCATTCATTAATAACACATTTCAGTGTTGGAGAAGTACTGTGGAAACACTAAATATATTGAGTGTCAAGAATCTCAAAACCACTGAACCTGGGTATATGTAAGCATATCATGACAAAAACTATATTAAGACTCACATGCCCTGACATTCTAAAACATTAAAATTGAATAGTTACCTGAAAATTTAGAGGGATTCTGGGAAATGATAAAGTGCATGAATACAGTCTTATTGGTTTCAATGCATAAAAAATGGTTAGTGACTTTGAGGTAGTAAACAGAATATTGAATTTGGACAAATTTACGAAGAGAAAACACAAATAACTAGCATGAGTTATCAAGTAACTAAATAAAAGTGGGTCATTTTAGAGAAAGAAAGACAAAGTATGTTTTGCCTGAATCAAACAGAAATGTTTGACTTCTATTTTAAAATATTATAAGATTATGTTCCATGGACTACAAATCTCTCCAGATCTCTGGAATTAGATATGGTGGTAATAGTTAAGTTGCAAAATTGGATGAGGTGAAGTAATTAAGGGTGGACACTGGTGGCAGAAGACAAAAAGAATTAGAATATTCGGTTGAAATGGCAATTGAGGTTAAAATGCATTTTCGTTAAAAGGAAATTTAGATAGCTTTCTCTTGGTGATGTTTGCGTTCTTGACAGGCTGAATTTGATGATTAAACCACAACACAAGGCATGGGAATCATACATGGAGAAATAAGTAAAACCTCATAGATCATTTGATAAGATCATATGGGAGTCAAGAATGTGTGACATGGTCTTGGGATACCGATGTTAGTGTACAAAAGTGAATGCTACCTTGGAGGTAACAAACATTAGGGAATACACGGTAAAAAAGGACATGCACTGAAGAACGGGCCTCAGACATGTATACCTTCTTGACAAAAGGATTAGTGGCTTGGAAGAGCACAAAAACATTGTTTAAACGATAAGACACTTACACACAATCCATAGAAAAACAGACTTTAAAACAATGAAAGTAGTATTAGTGAAAGGGATGTAAAAAGAATTACAATCAAAATAAAAATTATGATTGGCTATTAAGTCAAAATCTTACAGGAATGAAAGAATATGGACTTTGGGAGGAGTAATGGTCGACTGATTGAAAGGACCCATCAGATGATGTACAAATGCCCCATCTTGAGTGTTTGTATGATGCATGTACTCCAGTCCTTAAACTAGTAGGTGAAATTGTAATGTGTTAGGATAGTTAGTGTGTGTGAAAGAAGGCTGAGCTAAAACTCAGGTGGTGTAGGAGTCTGTGGTAAGGGAACCCCGGGAAAAATAAAAGGCGGGAAGCATAAGTTGAAGGTAAAGACTGATGAACGTTAGACCTGTATTGTTTGATCCCATGTATATTGAAGCTGAAAGGGGGTACCTGCATTTGGAGGTAGTTACCCCTTAATGATACAATCATTCAAATCTAGAGTCCTCCTTGCTGTACCATCTTGCCAGGCTAGCATTCATCTGCCTTATCTTTCTATTTCTGTACTCACTCGCACAAAACTGTTGCACTTTCGTGAAAAACATTCTCTGCTAGTATCCCATGCAAAGATCTTAAGAACTTCTAGGTCAAGGTGAATAAATTATCAGTACTATTTCAGCTTTCATCCTTAGGGCCAATGGGATATTGAGAAGATAAGACTGAACATTTGACTAACCATAAAAGCTCCAGGCACTGAAATATTGAGTGGCGTATTACAATCGATATTACTATAAAGCAACTAATCAGTGCTGCAAAAGAGGTTGACAGCATGTTGTGGAAACTTCTCAATGGTTGCTGTCACCACTATAACACTCTGCTACCTCTTAACTGCAATTAACTGAATCCGAAAAGGACCGCTTGGATACCCTCTGTGATTCAAGACAGTTGGTGGAAGAGACCAAATGGGCTGAATGGCCTGCTTCCTCCCCTATATTCTATGGTCCAATGGTCTCACACCTCACTTATGGACAGCAATTCTTTCCATGCCATTTCTCATTAAAATAACACAGATAATTCATTTGCCACATGTGTTAAATCTCACCATACACTATACACTGAAAGAAGGAAGATAAGCCTTATGAAATGAGGAAGCAGATTTTTTTGGGGGCTCATGTGACTTCCCTTTGCCTTCCATTTTTGAGATGGTGGCCCTAGCTTTGTTTAATATTGTAATGAGTATTTTCTGGATTTATAATCTCACCAGGCTAGTATCCCAAAGCATTTTATATTTTTACTTATAGTTCTAATTAGAATCATCCACATGAGCACTTTACAAAAGGGTATAACCCTTTCAAGAGACAACACAGTATGGAGCTGAAGAAATACAGCAGGCCAGGCAGCATCAGAGGAGCAGGAAAGTTAATGTTTCGGGTTGGAACCCTTCTTCAGAAATGGGAGAGGGGGAAGGAAGCACAGAAATAAATAAAGAGAGGAAGGGTGGGGCTGGGGAAAGTAGGTGGGATGGTGATAGGTAAATGCAGGTAGGGTGTGGTGGGAAGGGCGGATAGGTGGGAGAGAAGATGGACAGGTTGTGTCAGGTCAAGGAGGCAGGGATGAGAGGGAGGGTTGGTTATGGGATGAGGCCGGGGTGGGGAGATTTTGAAACTGGTAAAGTCCACATTGAGACCATTGGATTGTAGGCTCCCAAGGCAGAATGAGGTGCTGCTCCTCCAGGTTCCGGATGGCATCACTGTGACACTCGAGGGGCCCAGGATGGATATGTTGCCCAGGGAGTGGGAGGGGGAGTTGAAATGGGTCGTGACCGGAAGGTGTTGTCGTTTGTCGCGAACAGAGAGCAGGTGCTCTACAAAGTGGTCATCGAGCCTCTGTTTGGTCTCACTGATGTACAGGAGGTCACACTGGGAGCAGCGGATGCAGTAGACCACATCAGCAGATGTGCAGGTGAACCTCTGTCTGATGTGAAAGGTTTGTTTGGTGGCTTGGATGGAGGTGAGGGGGCAGGTGGAGCACTTCCTGCGGTTGCAGGGAAGGTGCTGGGGTGGTGGGGCTAGTGGGGAGTATGGAGCGGACGAGGGAGTCGCAGAGTGAGCGGTTCCTACGAAAGGCAGATAGGAGTGGGGAGGGAAATATATCTTTGATTGTGGGTTCAGATTGTAAACGGCGGAAGTGGCGGAGAATGATATGTTGAATCCGGAGGTTAGTGCAGTGACGTGTGAGGACAAGGGGGATTCTGTCTTTATTTTTGTTATGGGGAGGGGATGTGAGGGCAGAGATGCGGGAAACGGAAAAGATGAAGTCAAGAGCATTTTCGACCACCGAAGCGGGGAGGTTGCGGTCCTTGAAATAGGAGGCCATCTGGGATGTTCGGGAGTGGAACGCCTCATCTTGGGAGCAGACACGGCCAAGGTGGAGAAATTGGGAGTAGGGGATTGCATTCTTGCAGGAGGGTGGGTGAGAGGAGGTGTAGTCCAGGTAGCTGTGGGAGTCAGTGGGCTTGAAATAGATGTCAGTTTCGAGGCGGTTACGAGATATGGAGACAGAGAGGTCCAGGAAAGGGAGGGAGGTATTGGAGATGGTCGAGGTGAATTTGAGGTTGGGGTGGAAGGTGTTAGTAAAGCTGATGAACTGTTCAAGCTCCTCGTGGGAGCAGGAGGCAGCGCCAATACAGTCATCAATGTAGCAGAGGAAGAGGTGGGGGATAGTGCCAGTGTAGTTGCAGAAAAGGGACTGTTGCACGTATCCTACGGAGAGGCAGGCATAGCTTGGGCCCATTCGGGTACCCGTGGCTACCCCTTAGTCTGGAGGAAGTGGGAGAACCCTTTCAAAAATGTCCATAAAAAAACTCTACTTTAAAGCAACAGCATCAAGCTAAGACTGAGTGATAAACAAGGCAGCTTTACATGGAGACAATTGTCACCTGTCCTTGAAACACAGTCATTGATGATGGAGAGAGGAGGCTTGACCTTACCTCACACAAGTTAGTATGTGCAGAGGTCTGCAGGAAAACAAAGCTTCACAATGACATTCTAATGTGGCTTTGCTCAATTGTCTTTCTGTAGGAATGCTTGATTGAACTTCTCATCGCCAAAGAATACTTAACATTAGAAATTTTAATCAATTCCAAGACTGATTTAGCTTTTGATTAATTGTGCATGAAATAATAGTTCAATATTCAATCTCATAGTGTTAGCTCTCCTGCTGATCTCCAAAGTATCAGCAAGAAACTGAACAAACTTAGAGGATATTTGGTTCAGTCTTCAGAATTAATGTCTTTCCAACTCAAGGGAACAAGGCTCAAGCCCATATGAAGTATCAGGTTGTATTATCTCATTAACCTGGATAACGTATGGATTGAGGGCATAAAGTGCAACATCTTTTGAGAAGTACGTGTTTTAATAGCATTGCTTCAGGATCCGATCACTAAAGTGCAGTTTTCAGCATAGTATCAATGCATAATGTAGTTTTCTGACTTCATTAGCAGAATACATAAATCTTGCCATCCTTGAAGAGAAAATATGAAACACGTTATTCAGTTAGCAGAGTGTTATAGTGGTGACAGCAACCATTGAGAAGATTCTGCAACATGTTCTTAACATCTTTTGCAGCATTGATTAGTTGCTTTATTGTAATATCAATTATAATACGCCACTCAATATTTCAGTGCTTGGAGCTTTTATGGTTAGTCAAATGTTCAGTCTTATCTTCTCAATATCCCATTGGCCCTAAGGATGAAAGCTATTTATTCTCTTTGACCTAGAAATTCTTAAGTTCTTTGAGTGGGATACTAACAGACAATTTTTTTCACGGAAGTGCAACAGTTTTGTGCGAGTGAGTAGAGAAATAGAAAGATAAGGCAGATGAATGCTTGCCTGGCAAGATGGTGCAGCAAGGAGGACTCTAGATTTGGGAGACATTGGGCCTGACTCTGGGAAGATGGCCCTTGTACCATCCAGGCAGGCTGCACTTGAACAAAGCTGGGACTGAGTTCCTTGCAGTGTGTTTTGCTGATGCTACTGGGGAGGTTTCAATTAACTCAACAGGGGTGTGGGAATCAGGAGATAATATCAGAGAGGAATTCCAAGGTGCACAGATTGCTAGGAGAGATAGACAGGACAAGACCACGGAACAGCAAATAAAAACGCGGAGTTAGGGAAAATAATAAACTCTAAATCAGGTTTACTGCGCATGTATGTGAACACATGGAGTGCAGTAAATAAATTTATGCATTAGATTTCAATATTACCAAGCAGGAATATGATGTTACGGCAATAACAAAGATTTGGCTTAATTCTGGCAGGATTGGGTGATTAACATTCCTGGGTACAACATATTCAGGAAATATAAGAAAGGAATAGGGGAAGGGTTGGTGATATTGACGAAGGACAGCATTGAGGTACTGGAGAAACAGCATGCCCCAGAAGGATCAAGGACAGAATCAATTTGACTATGGCTAAGTGTGACAATACTACAGCTTTTAGAGGTGTATTTTATCTTGGCTGTTTTAATGAACTGTTGAGATCCCTAGGGATTGGTGTTGGGTCACTGGCTTTTCCTGATGTATATATTAATAATGAAAATCTTATTGTAGAAGGCACAATTTCAAAATTTGTGAATGATACAAAACTTGGAAGAATTGTTAACTGTGAGGAGGATAGTGCAGGGCTTCAAAAGGATATAGACAAGTTGATGGAATAAGCAGGAAGTAGCAGAGAGGCCAATCAGTCAAAATTGCATCTGTCCCTTTGGAGTGCTTGCTGGAACTAAAATAGGTAACATTGTACTATGTCCAAACCCTTGCAGTCTAGTCGTAATGAGGTGCTCAGCATTTGTGTAGATACCTGACACTCTGCTATGATCACTCAAATAAAAGCAGAACACTGTGTAGGATGCCAGAAGTATGAAATAATAATAGGAAATGTTGGAGAAACTCAGCAGGTCTGACAGCATCTGTGAAGATAGAAACAGAGTAATGTTTTATGGCCAAAACGACTTTTCTTCAGAATGAAGTGTTAACTCTGTTACTCTCTCTGCAGGTGTGCTAGACTCAGTGTGTTTCTTCAACATTTTCAGTTTTAATTCTGATATAATCATGGCTTCAATATCTGTAAATACATGAATTTTAGAAGTTAAATAAATCTTTATTTCTATAGTTTATTTGATAAAAGTTTGGGAAGTAATACACAGGAGAGATAAACTAATGTATTAGGGTCTTGTCCCTACCTTTGAGCCAGCAAGTCTGGGTTCAAGTTACACATGCCCCAGGCATGTCTGAACAGGTTGATGACAATATCTTTTAGGAAACCAAAAGGTTTCTTGTGGTACAGTAGTAGTATTTCTATCTCTAGACCATGAGGCCTGAGTTCAAATCTTACCTGTTCCATTATATCATTGATGATATAACTGTATTTCAAATATATACATTTCTATTGGGAGCCTCAAAATTCCAACAGTAGATTAAATCAAGCAAGACTAATTTGGGACAGAATTATGTGCAAAAAGGTTACCCTGAATCAGAACAGTAATTTGGTCAATACTATTGGTATTCTTTTGTCAGTCTTGATGAGTGCAAGATGAAAAGCTTTGACAACATGTCTCCCATTCCAGCAATAATTCCAGCAACTAGAAGTATTCTGGGCTTCAGTACTTACATATTTCTCTGGCTTATACAAAAAGCTTTGACACCTAATCAACACACAACCTTCAGATTGCTGCTTGGAGGCAATCACACAGCTATAATTGAGGCTGACTATGTGCACAAGTTCTGCATAAGGGTCTTCGGCATCAAAGTATAACAGGAAAGGTCTCTAGTTTTAATTGATGTCTCATACAAAATTATATCCAGCACAGGGTTTTTGACTGTCGATTTTGCAAATATCAACAAATCTCACAAGCCAGTGGTATACTCAAGTTCATTTTCAGTCCAATTTCAATTTCTTCAAATATTTGATTCTAGAATTTGGGATTAGGTGCTGTAACTGTTTTTAATGCCTAATAACTAACGATTTTTAACATGGAATAATAGGACAGAATTGAAGAAATGCAAGGTACCAAGTATTTTGTGGTCAGTTCACAGCTCTTTCTAGGGTAAATCTCATACAAAGGTTCCCTGCAGTACTCACTAAAATGCTGAAATGAATCACATAAATAGTGAAACAGCAGGCTACAACTAACATAAGTAAGTCTGGCCAGAGACTTATGAGACAAAATGTTACCTTGAACCAACAATCGAGTGGTGTGAACAGCCTCTCCTTGAATACTGTAGGCCCGACATGTGTAGGGTCCTCTGTCATTCCGGCCCACCGATGAAATGGTAAGACTTCCATCACTCACCTGCAAGTGAAAAAAAACTGTTTGTCTTTGAGGTTACAGATATGTTCAGGTAAGAAGCACTGAACCTTCACTTCATTACGTGCATTCAAAGGTGATCAATTATTTATCAATTCTAATTGGGCTTATGCTTATTAGCAACTTCTATGTTGGATTTTGTATAGGAATCATTATTACTGATGGACATAAATTTATACAGACTAGTACCAGTAGATTGTACAGTTCATAGAATCCCTTATATAGCACAGGGAAGGCTATTGAGCTCCCATCATGATTGCACTCCCTCTTTGAGAAGGTAATCCTGTTAGTATAACTCCTCTGCTCATTCCCAATTGTCCTGTACTTTTTGCAGTGTCAAATTCCTTTTTGAAAGTTTCTGTTATTTCTGCTTCTACCATTCTCTTAGGTAATACATTGCAGATTGTAATAACATGCCTTATAATATATAAAATCCTTGTCTCTTCCATGGTTCATTTGCTAATTATCCTGAAAGCTAGAAGCTGGATAGAAAGGCACTTTGTGTTCCTATGCTTTATAACCTGGAGTGTGGATTACAAAAGCAATGAAGTTATAACTAACCTTTATAAAAACTGGGTTGGCTTCAGCTGGATTAGTGTGTCCAAATCTGAGCACCTCAGTCTAGGAAGGATGTGAAAACTTTAGACAAGGTGCAGAAAGGATTTTATGTAAATGGTTCCAGAGATGAGGAGCATCAATTACAAGGTTAATTTGGAGAAGTTGGCATTGTTTTCCTTAGAGAAGAGGAAGTTGGGAAGAGATTTGAAAGTGCTCTGCAAAACCATGTGGGATCTAGAGAGTCTGGCTAGCCAAGAACTGCTCCCTTAGGTGGAAAGGTCTAGGACCAAAAGTCTGATCTAAGGTAATTGTCAAAAGAACCAAAGATGATATGAGAACTTTTTTTAATATAGTGACATTACTGGAAGGCACAGCTTCGGCAGGCAGATTCAACTGTTGCTTTCTAAAAGTTTAAACAACAAGAGAAAAATCATTTGCTTGTTCCTTTGGAGAGGGCAGGCTAGCAAAACTAGCTGAATTGATAGTAGACAGCTGGCATGGATTAGGATAGCATGGCCTCCTTCTGTGCTGCAACTACTCTATGATCAACCTTCACATAAAATAAGTCAAAACTGATGAAGCAATTCAATATACTCTCTTGGAACTTGATTGGATTGACTGGCAATGTGAGAAAAGACTGAGGGCAGTGATTAATCTGCATGCAACACAGCAATGGCAGAAATCTGCAGCAGATACAGGAGAAAAGCTGAAGCTGCACTTTGCTGTTACTGGGCAGCAGGGTCATTGAAGTGTTCTCAATGGGATCAATTCACAAAAAAAAAAGACACAGATCTCTGCAGATATCAATTGAAAAGAGGGTAGATCTTTAACTGAAGATGTGTCTTCTCACTGATTTACAAACATATTAATAATATTATTGGCAAAAAGAGTCACTAACTGGTTAAGTGCCAAAATGATACTGGATGAAATGTGCAGCTTTCAATTGCGTTCTTGAGAAGTCTGTCAGGTGATGAAAATGGAAATAGATTTGCATTAGAGTTCCACGTTGTTATGGTGATACTTCATTGTTAACACAGCTTGAAGGACTTACATTTTGAAAGATTCAGAAAAAGGAATTTACTTGTGAAAATTCCTAGAGTGGTTTGTTTGAAAGAGGTCATTGAAAGTTCACTGTGGATAATGGAGATTTATTTAACAAGGTCACATGATTGGTGACTACTGCTTGCTTTGTTGTAGACTATTGTCAGGGCTGCTTAAACAGTGGCTGGTTTAGAGAGGTATTGTTTTATCTGGTTCAGTTGGAGAGAACCTGCTAAGAAGAAACTATGTTGGACGTAAGTTTGCTAAGAACAAGCTGATTTCCCTCATTCTTGAGAAACAAAAACACTTTTTGAGTTCAGGGTGATATATTTTTGTTTGAAAAAAATGTTTTAAAGAACATCTCAAGATTGCAGAGATAACTGTGTGTGATTAATAACTTGATCACATGTAGGCAACAGACCCTAGAAGAGTCTGTACATTATCTTTTAGCCTTCAAGAATAACCTTTTCGCCAAAATTTTTCCATAAAGCCAACTTCTTCTGACAAATCTGTTATTTTTCTGAAGACTGTTTGTATGTGTGTGTTTTAGGGATAAGCATTTATACTTCTATATTAGTGGCTGCTTATCTGAACCAATTATTGCATCTTCATTGTATATATTTTGTTTTGAAAACAAACCAATACTTTATTGGTTTATTGTGTTTATTATGAAAACTGGGTGATAAGTCTTGTTGTTTAAGACCCGAAATAGATAAAGTATTTACTTGGTCATGTTTGATACTGGAAGAGTATTTTCATCTTGTGTTGTGACCCATGGAATGGTGGTACCAAAGCAATGGTGCATTCCTCAAGCCTTGGTCGTAACACTGCTGAGATAGAGGACCCCAGCTTGAAATAAATGAGCCTCAAGCAATCCTGAAAAGTCTTCACCTCCCTCACTGATTTAACACAGTGAATATATATAAGAGAAATAACTGATATGGCATTGGTTAATTGAACAAAACAGCTGGACAGACAGACATCTGGAGGGACCAGGATTAAAGGTTATGAGGATGAACCTAAACAAAGATGACAAATAATTTGTGAAGATATGGGATTTTCTTTTAGATGAAATTAAGATGTGAGTGCAGTTATCCTGGCGTTTTATTGATTTATTTTCGGAATCAGGGAATGCATGAATAAAGGAAATTATGGACTTCCCCCTCAGAAAATTCATTGGATGGGATTAAGACTGAGGTAGATAGGTTCTTGATTATCAAGAGGATCAAGGGTTACGGGGAGAAAGCAGGAAAATGAGGTTAAAGAAATTATCAGCCACAATTGAATGGCGGAGCAGACTCAATGGGTGAATGGCCTAATTTCTGCTCCTATGTCTTATGGTCTTATGGGATAATGGCCAGGGTGGGAGAGATCTATGCGCGTGGTATGCAAAGAAAATGCACATGAGGATATACATACCATGTTTTCAGCTACCAATTTCTTTCTTAACTGCTGCGTTTCCAAACTAAATTAATACAGTTCTTTTAACATCAAAGTAGTTTCCGTGTCTAGTTCTTCCAAAAATGAAGGTCAAGAGCAATGAGAACAGAAGATTTTGTGACTGTATGCACAGATAAGGTTATTATTATAAGAAATAGTACACGCCCTGTGGCTGTGCTTAGGATGAGTTGAAGGCCATGCTGTTTTACTGAGGCAGGAAAAAGTCATTATGGAAAATAAATTTGCTATCGTTCCTACAATATCTTCATGTCTTGGTTTAATTTTCCCCTGTCCTTTAACCATAATTTACCTGAAGACTATAATTGGTCTCAACTCTTTTGGGGTATTGGTAGCTGCAAATGACCAGTTGTCTTGAATCTTTAAAATATATTTTTATGCTATAACCATAAAGATATTAGAATGTACAATTCCAGCAGTTAGAGCAAAGCTTGACCCACCCACGATCGCAGTCAAAGGGTTTATTAAATAAAATGCAGCAATTTCAGTGGCCTCTCTTCTGCATCTTAACATTCATAGATGTTGCTAAACTCAATTTTCTTTTTTTTTGTAATGAGGAATTTACTTTACTGAAATAAATTTGCATATGATCCAATCAGATCAACGAAATTTGCTTAGGAAAAAAGGTGACAATAAGTGCAACAGCAAAAGTCTGGTGGAGAGCAAGTAAACCAGTATGTTGCAATGGTTTCCTTGGCCCAAATCTTCTAGGCTTTGGATCATCAGAGTTCAGATGTATCACCAGGAACACGTGGGAGGACCTTGCAGAAATCCTGATGCATTGACCTCCTTGCAAGTTGCCCGGAAAACTAAGGGATTTGTCCAGTCTTTCGTTCAACTTTATATTCCACTTGGATAGGGGTCTTCTAGGGATGTGTTTCTGAGAAAGCTAGGCTCAGAAGAACCTGCAAGGAATGCAGACCAATGTTGAGGGGGTCAATGTTCCATTGGAGCAGGTTTGTGAAATACTTTTGCTCCTTGGAAGAAGTGAGCCAATACCACACCAGTGAATCTTCCGTGTGCTGTTCTAGTCAGAGAACATACTGTTGTCTATGGGCTAGAACATTCTACTGTGTAAAACACAATGGTCCCAAAATTCCAGGGGTTGCTCCTGATGTGAGCAGAAATGACCGTCTACATCCTTTGCCTGTAGATTCTGCCTTCTCTCACTAGAGTAATGGCAGCAACATATTCAGCCAAAACACTAGTATGTGCTCCATTGAGGCCATTAAATATGATTGGTATTATGTCATTGAAAGGTTCATTGTTATTTAGACGAAAAGTGACAACCTCAGCTCTCTATGTGTGAAGGTAAATTATGAGGAGGAACACATTCTGGTTCTGCTCTGTGAGATGCCCATTGGCTGTGAAAGGCATTTTACAACTTACATCCTTATTTCTTTTTAGTAAAGTGTGTCCCTATGCAGTCTTAGTGTAGATTCCAAATGTTGCATTTCTTTCTTCATAGATAACAAGGTGTA
>NC_063363.1:19879540-19920561 GCF_021869965.1 Rhincodon typus | reverse complement strand
CTTCATATTTAGTTTTTCCAACAGTGACACACAGATTTTGATTGGACATATCTAATTCTTGAAGTCTGGCGGCTACCAAAAGTATGATGTAAATGAAGTACATATGTGCAAGGGTATTTTCTAACAAACAATTGTCGTTTGGCACAGCTGACAGCGATAAACTGTTTTATATAAAATAACTTTTTATGGAATCCTTCTATCTACAAAAGATGACAAGATGCAACAACACATCCATTTGAGATGGGATATTGTCATACGATGTAGATTTGTGAATGGCTCAAGAGGCCACTCTTTAAGAGGCAGGTTCTCCCATCCATGCAAAAATCGAGTAGCATTGTGAGCTGCTGTAGACACTAATCAGCATGGTGGTGCACCCAGCTCACAGGCTATGTTAGTGACTGTCAGATGTAAAAACCATTGTCTAGGGCCTTCATATCATATTTTCAAGCATCCTTGAAGCAGAACATTGGGTCTCATGCTTTTCATTGGTTCTGTCTACCTCACTATGTGGAAGGTCCTTGATATGCAACTGTTTTCCATCCTACAGAGGTGCCCGTGACAATAAATCTTCGTTTGCTTGTCGAATACTCATAAACTTGGGAAATTCACCTTTGAAAGGACTGCTGTGATTTTGTCCTCCTCAGATATGCTTATAATGCACCACAGATCATGAAGATTGAAACTGTTAAGCTTCTTTTCTACATAGATTTGTCTTGTCAAAGTTTCACAGCCATACAACAAGGCGCTGAGAACACAGGCCTTATAAACTATCAGCTCAGTCCTAAGGGCCAGATTGATGTTATTCCTTGTTAATACATTAATCTGCCAAATGTGTTAACTGCTTTCCCAAGGCACGTATCAAGTCCTGCATCAAGGGACAGATTATCTGTCACGATGGCCCTGAGCTAGCAGAATTTCCTAATCACTTCCTCTTAAATGGAAATAGACCCTTTAAACAATATAGTCATAGAATTCATACCATACAATCCCTACAGTGTGGAAACAGGCCATGTGGCCCAACACAGTGACCTTCTGAAGAGCTTCCCGCCCAGCACGATCCCGCTACGCTTTCCTAGTAACCTTGCATTTCCCATGGCTATCACACCTAACCTACACATCCCTGAACACTATGGATAATTTAGCATGGCAATTCATCTAACCTGCACATCTTTGGACTGTGGGAGAAACCGGAGCACCTGGCAGAAACCCACGCAGACACGGGAAGAATGTACAACCCCTACACAGACAGTCGCCAGAGGGTGGAATCAAACCCAGGTCCCCAGTGCTGTGAGGCAGTGGTGCTAACCACTGAGCCACCGTGCTGCCCCAACCACTGAGCCACCGTGCCACGCCAAGTTACTGAAATAAAAGCAGAAGTAATTGGTTCAGCCACGTAATTAGGAGGTTTTCCCAAATTTCTTATGCTTTGATAGAAATTTCTTTTATTCACACATGGAATTGGGGTATCATTAGCTAAGTCAGTATTTGTCGTCCATTCCACATTGCTCAGAGAAGACGGTAGTGTGCTGCCTTCTTGAACCACAACAGCCCTTGGGGTGTAGGGACAGCCAGTTAGGAATATAGTTGTATGATTTTTGCCCAGTGACAGTGAAGGACCAGCAATATGCTTTCAAGTCAGGATGGTGTGTGCCTTAGAGACGCAGTTGCAGTCAGTGATGGTGATCCCATGCATCTGGTACCCTTGTCCTTCTAGGTGGTAGACGTTGTGATTTTGGAAGGCACTATCAGAAAAGCTTTGAGTTAACACAGTGCATTTTATGGATGGTATATAATGTTGCCACTGTGCATTGGTGGTGAAGGGAGTGAACATTGGTACCCATCTACTCCTTTCAATCAAGCGATTGGCAGAACTGGTTGAAGCAGACTGAATAATCTACTGCTATTGCTCCTAAGTAAAAGTAGCATCAACTGTGGAATAGATTCTAAATGTAGTAACTTGGGCTTCATGGGCAGCAGGAACAGTAATCTGGAAAATAATTTCAAATGAATAAACCTGTGAGTGGCATAAAGCGGACTGGTAGCACAGTGACTCAGTGGTTAGCACTGCTGCCTCACAGCACCACGGGCCCAGGTTTGATTCCACCTCGGTCGACTGTCTGGGCGGAGTTTGCACATTCTCACCATGGGTTTCCTCCAGGTGCTCTAGTTTCCTCCAACAGTCCAAAGATGTGCAGGTTAGGGTGGATTGGCCATGCTAAATTGCCCATCGTGTGCAGGCTAAGTGGATTAGCCATGGGAAATTCAGGGATAGGTTAAGGGATGGGCCTGGTCTTTGGAGGGTCGGTGAAGACTTGATGGGCTGAATGGCCTGCTTCCACACTGTAGGGATTCTGTTCTATTGTAACTGAACTAGTGGTTTCTTAGGAACTAATTTGGAGGGGTAGGGAGGAGATTAATCAACACTTGTGTCTTGGGGGCTGGGGTGGAGTTATAGGTAAATCAATTTGATAAATAAACGGCAGCGAAAACTAAAAATAAATTTATAAAGATTGTGGGAAGAAGTAAACTTGACAAGGGGCTTTTACAGCACGGGAGATGAGGGAATTGTGAATGTGAAACAGCAGCTGGTTCTTCAGACAGAGGTAAATGGTAAAGAATTCTTGGGTAGGTAAAGGTTTCTTGACAGTGGCAGGAGAGTTCTCTGAGTGAGCTTCTGCAATGTCAGTTTCTCAAGCAAGCAGATGCACAAGGTAGGAAGTGCTAAATGGCTGCTTGCATAATGTGCTTTTGAAACAATGGTCATTATACATAATGATACAGAGATCTCTCAAGACAGTCAATTTAGAATAAAGTTGCTTTATATTTTGCTCATACATCATTATGACGTTTTTATTTGATGAAATCTTGATCTTTGTAGCTCCACTTAGCTAAAGAAATAAATTAGGACCAATTGCTGCCAAATCACTGGGCAGTTTTGTTTGTGTCTGCTCAGACTACTTGAATTCATTTTGCTTGAGATCTTTAATTACCATAAGGAAGATAAGACTTTTGCCCAATCTATCTGCGATAGATTACAAGCCGAAAGGAGAGACACGATGTTCACTCCTGAGCCTATGGCTACTGACATTAAACCCCACTCCAGAGAGATGAGCACATAATTTATGATGATATATCAGTTCTGAGGGCATACTGCATTGTCAGAGGTGGCACCTTTCAGATGATGTAATAAACTGAAGCACTGTCATCATGCTACAACGATGCCACCCGAAGGTTGCAGGAACAGCAACTCATATTCCGCTTGGGAACCCTGCAGTCCAATGGTATCAATGTGGATTTCACAAGTTTCAAAATCTCCCCTCCCCCTACCGCATCCCAAAACCAGTCCAGCTCGTCCCTGCCTCCCTAACCTGTTCTTCCTCCCACCTATCCCCTCCTCCCACCTCAAGCCGCACCCCCATCTCCTACTGACTAACCTCATCACGCCCTCTTGACCTGTCCGTCCTCCCTGGACTGACCTATCCCCTCCCTAACTCCCCACCTACACTCACCTTTACCGGCCCCAGCCCCGCCTCTTCGACCTGTTTGTTTCCTCTCCACCTATCCTCTCCTCTATCCATCTTCTATCCGCCTCCCACTCTCTCCCTATTTATTTCAAACCCCCTTCCCCTCCCCCTTTTCTGATGAAGGGTCTAGGCCCGAAACGTCAGCCTCTCTGCTCCTATGATGCTGCTTGGCCTGCTGTGTTCATCCAGCCCTGCACCTTGTTGTCTCGGATTCACCAGCATCTGCAGTTCCTATTAGCACTGTCATCATGTTCAGTTGGGTGACGAAGATCTTACGGAACGATTCACAGATTAGTAGGAAAGTGCTGCAGGCATCATGACTGATACTCATCCATCAATAAAAACCATAAAAGGAGATTAACAGGTCATTTTCTTTGTTGCTGTTTGTGAAACCTTGCTGAGAAACCACAAAACAATAGTAATTACACTTCAAGACTACTTCGTTGAACATGTGGGGCATTCGAAGCAATGAAAGGTGCTATGTAAATAAATACTTATTTCACTTTAATTTTCTCGTGATATCCAGTTAAAAATTGCTATCTGTGTTTTGGTTTATGGCTTACCTTCTACATACCTTCCAAGTAATTCAGGAAATGACCAGATTGATGGTCATCAGGTAATCTTCCCCACTTCTTCCTTTTTCATATCAATGACCTCTTTCACTCATTGGACAACACTGCCTACTTGAATGGCTCTGGCTTCTTTCTATTGTGTTTACATAATTTTACACTCTTTATGTGCCTGACTTCAAGCAAAACTCAGCCTACAGGAGGTTTCCTTTCTCATGACAAATATTTCAATATTCTTGAGAAATGTTTTAATCATTCTATAAATTAGAGGTTCATACAAAGTTTGAGTTCTGATTCCAATCAAAAATGACTCTTCTAATATTCCACTCGCATGCCTGGATAGGATGCAAGAAACATGTTCTCACTGGTGTTTATGGGATCTTGCTGAGCAAACCATTTGCCTACATAAAAATTGTAATTGCATTTTAACATAATTCCGTTGGCATGTAATACTTTGGGTCTTGAAGGTCACTAAACAATTGAGAGACTTTTAAAAAGATTTTTTCTTTATTTGCAACATGATCACCGTCTCACTTGTTGTGTCCTGTCTCACTCCCCCCATTGTAATCTTTATGATTTAGAGTCATAGACTCATGCAGCATGGAAACAGACCCTTTGGTCCAACTCGTCCATGCTGACCAAGTTTCCCAAACCAAACTAGTATCACTTGCCACAAAAACAGAAGTTGCTGGAAAAGCTCAGCAGGTCTGGCAGTAACTGTGAAGAAAAAAATCAGAGTTAATGTTTCGGGTCCGGTGAGGAAGGATCACTGGATCCCAAATGTTAACTCTGATTTTTTTCTTCACAGATGCTGCCAGACCTCTGAGCTTTTCTAGCAACTTTTGTTTTTGTTCCTGATTTACAGCTTCTGCAGTTCTTTCGGTTTTTATTTAGTCCCACTTGCCTCTGTTTGACCCAAATCCCTCTAAACCTTTTGTATTCATGTACTTATCCAAAAGTCTTTTAAATGTTGTAACTGTACCTGCATCTACCACTTCCTCTGGCAGTTCATTCCACATACGAACCACCCTTTTGTGTGAAAAAGTTGCCCCTCAGGTCCTTTTTAAATCGTTCTCTTCTCTCCTAAAAAAATGCGCTATAGTTTTGAACTCTTCTACCCTCGGAAGAAGACCTTTGCTATTCATCTAGAATATGCCCCTCATGATTTTATAAATCCCTCAACCTCCTAAGCTCTAGTTTAAGAAGTCCCAGACTATCCAGCCTCTCCTTATAACTCAAAACCTCCACTCCTGGCAACATCCTGGTAAATCTTTCCTGAAACCTCTCTAATTTAATACTATCCTTCCTATAGTAAGGCAACCAGAAATGTACTTGGTACTCCCAAAAGTGGCCTCAGCAATGTCCTGTATGACCTCAACATTACGTTCCAACTCCTATGCTCAATGGAGTGAGCAATGAAGGCAAAAAACACCTTCTAAGCCACCCTGTCTACCTGTGATGCAACTTTCAAATAACAATGTACATGAACATCAAGGTCTCTCTGTTCAATAACACTACCAGGGCCCTACCATTAATTGTATAAGTCCTGCCCTTGTTTGTTTTACCAAAATGCAATACTTTGCATTTATCCAAATTAAACTCCATCTGCCACTCCTCAGCCCATTGGCCCAACTAATCAAGATCGCTTTATAATCTTAGATAAGCTTCTTCACTGTCAGCTATACCACCAATTTTGGTATCATCCACAAACTTACCAGCCATGCCTCCTAAATTCTCATCCAAATCATTTGTGTAAATAACAAACAAAAGTGGACCCAGCACTGATCACGGCAGAACACCGAAGGTCACAGGCATCCAGTCTGAAAAACAACTGTCCATCACCATTCTCTATCTCCTACCGTCAAGCCAATTTTGTATCCAATTGGCAAGCTCTCCATGAATCCCATGTGATCTATCTTTATTAATTAGTCTTCCAAGCGGAACCTTGTCAAAGGTTTTACTCAAGTCCATGTAGACAATGTTTACCGCTATGCCCTCAATGTTTTTTGTTACGTGCTCAAAAAAACTTAATCAAGTTGGTGAGACATGATTTCCCACAGACAAAGTCATGCTGACTATCTCTAATCAGTCCTTGCCTCTCCAGATGCATGTAAGTCCTATCTCGCAGAATTTCCTCCAACAACTTACCTACCACTGATGTCAGACTCACTAGTATATAATTCCTAGGCTTCTCAATATAACCTTTCTTAAATAAAGGCACAACATTAGCCCACCCTCCAGTCCTCCGGTACCTCACCCGTGGCTGTAGATGATACAAATATCTCTGCTCGGGGCCCCACAATTTCTTCCCTGGCTTCCCACAACATCCTGGGGTGTTGATCAGTTCCCAAAGATTTATCCACCTTTATGTTTTTCAAGACCTCCAGCACTTACTCTTCTGTAATGTGGACTGTTTTCAAGACAACAATATTCATTTCCCTGAGTTCCCTAGACTCCATATCTTTCTCTACAATAAAAACTGAAACAAAATATTCATTTATATCTCCCTCATCTCCTGAGATTCCTCACATAGATGACCTCAATGATCTTTAAGGAGCCCTGTTTGCTCCTTAGTTGCTCTTTTGTTTCAATGTACTTGTAGAATCTCTTTGGATTATCCTTAACCTTATCGGTTAAGACCAACTCATATCCCGTCTTTTCCCTCCTGATTTCCCTCTTAAGAATACCTTACACCCCTTGTACTTTTCAAGAGATTTATTTGATCCCAGATGTCAATACCTATTATGTGACTCCTTCTTATTCTTGACCAGAGCCTTAATATCTTTATTCGTCCATTGTTCCCTAATCTTACCAGCCTTACCCTTCACTCTAACAGGAACATAATGCTTCTAAACGGTTGTTATCTCACTTTTGAAAGCCTCCCACTTGCCAGCCATCGCTATACTTTTTACTGTATACTTTTGTCAACACTAGTTATGGTTATTGTTCCCTCACAACTATATCTTTTCTGCTGCCTTTGAGCTTCAAATACAACACCTGTTTTTCTACCATTTTGTAGGCACTTTTGAAGTGCCCTTTGTTGAAATCAAGGCTCACGTCACTGTTTGAATTGAATTTCTCTTTTGCCTTGGCTTTAGAACTTAACTTTCTTTATATCATCACAGATTCTCTAAACTTGATACCACGTATTCACAACTTTGTCATTTGTTTTATCCTTTCTTCTGTTCTTTTCTCTTTTGAAAGCATTATTCGCTTTGACTATTCAATTTGGTTTTTCAGCAAAAAAAATACCGCTATCTCAGAAGGAAAGTATTGTACTGGCAACTCATGCTAAGACAGCAGCATTTCAGAGAGTTAAATAACACTGAGGAGTCCAAAGCTGATTCCATACTGGTAGATATTTATTTTTGACATTGTGTTACACATAATGCTAGATTTCCAGTATTCTGTTATGATGAAGTTAAAAACTGTGAAGTGTTGATAGGTTAGACAATGTGTACCCATCAGTCCTGATACTGCCAGCTCTAAATCTCAGTGGGGTCTTCAGGAATAGCAGTGAGTGAAGAAAAATCATTTTAGTTTAATAAAGAAGATGGTGTGACTCACCTCTGGGAATTGCATGGGTGTGAACAGCTTAAAAGAGTGAAAGAAAAATCATAAAATAAAAGAGGGGAATTGACAAAAAAACAATTTTGATAGTCAAGAATGGATACTGAGATACAATGGGAAATACACCTCAACTTGAAAAGGTAAAAAAAGTCTTATTCTCTCTGGATGCTTACAGGTGAAAACACATTACTGTTTAGTTATGGTAGAGCATGGACACTAGATCAGACTGCAAACCATTGGTCAAACTCTATTCCAAACAATCATTTGCATAATGCAAAAAAATACCTTTACTGCAGTTGCTTATTAATAGTTTGCATATGCCCATTAAAGGTTGAGAGCTTCACTCTGTGAATGCTCTTGGTATCTGACACTAATTGGGCTGTAACACTCTGCACAGTTTGGCTGCTTACACAAACCACCCTTTATATTAATAGTTCGCCAGTGTACCTGGTCATCAGCAACTTCCTGCATGCATTAGGTGGAGTGTCTGGCACTGTTCTGAACAACTTCAATGTTCACTGTCCTGACAGTGCATTATGATAAGGTCAAAGCAAGTTAATTTTAGTTCTTTTTTAGCTCCTTAATCATACGTGAATAAATAATGAAACCCAGTTTCATGTAGAAGAGCAGTGCTTTTATTAACAATTACAATCACTTCTCTGCGTGAGATCATTGGATTTTTATGGCAGAAAATGTTAAAAAGATATTTCTTGGATATAAAGAAAGTTCATTTGCTTTCATTATATCAAAATGCTGGACAAATGTGACTATCTGACATGAAGTACATAAATGACATGACTTATTTGAATTATAGTATTGGTTCATCTAGTGATAGCAACAAAATTGTCTCCACAGATTTCCCAATACCCAAGACATAACCAGCTACTCTTATTAACAATTCAGCACTTTTTTGCAGGATTATCCATATATGTACAAATGCAGGTGTATGTACAGGTTGAAATGAATGAAGGAGTTAAAAAAAATTGAAGTCTTGCATTTATATGGTGCCTTTCACAACCTTAGAATATCATGTAATACTTTGCAGCCAGGTTTGCTGTGCAAGTCACTGTTGAAATATAGGAAGTTGAGACCCATCGAAAAATGCACTCTGACACCTTTGCCCTTAGAATCAAATTCCTCTTGTTTTTAACATAGACAAAGGGGAATAAAGAAAACAGAGAGAATTATAACAGAGAACCTGGAGGATAAGGTATTATTTTTCAGGAATTAGTGACGTCAATTAACAGGGCAACAGAGATTAACAGGCAAATAAGCCTGTGGTTACCTGTTTTCTATCTACATTGAAAGAATTAGGCCATGCTGCTTGCTACAACTCCAAACGTAATGCTTCTGCATTTCCCCTATACATTGAAAGGATTTCACTGTCTAAATTGAAAATCATTTTTAAGCATAAAAGGAAATTATTCAATGATCTTTGGAAACCAGAAATGGTTATGATATTAACTCCGCAACAACATTAGGGTTATGGTTAGGCTCAATACACAATTGACAAATTACTAAAAAAGCACCAGCAAAGCAAAGCTCACAGAAGCAAATGACAAAATCACTAGAACGTATGGGAGTACACAAAACCTACTTTAACGCCACAAGCCATCCATGATAGGTCTTGCAATATGACTGAAGTCAGAACACATGTAGGTAGAATATCCTTTCCTAATTAATTTGCTGCTTGTGGGATATGGGGTCAACCTACATGTGCCAAAAGGAAGAGTTTATGTCTTACAGCATGTTGAGCTTTCTCATGCAGGTTGAATTAACAAGGGCAATAAGCTCAAACCTAACCAGACACTCTGTGCCTAGACGAGGATCAAACATTAGGGTAGCAGTAAATTCAATGGGAAACTCACAGCATATTATAACTTAATATTCAAAAATCAACCCAAATTACATTGAACAAATTGTTCAAATGATGTGAATGAGCAGACTTTCTTACATGCTGAGCACCAGCTCAGATTGGTCTCCGGACTAAGTCAAGTTAAAATAGGGTCAACCGAGATACAATACAATCTGGCACATGTACTGCTTTGGAAAAAAGGCTGCCATGTAACTGTCTGTGTGATAAATCCTTGTTCGCAAGCACTTAAAACTGCAAAGACATACAGAACAGTTAAGAGAGTTGTTACATAATACAGATAAGGAAAAGGTTTTGGTGTGTATTTCAGGGATTAACTTCACTACAAAAGATGAAAATAAATAGCACTGAAAAGTGATACAAATGCTGAATCAATAAGCCAAAGATGGACACAGTTTGTTGGCTTCATTGAGAATCCTGAAGCAAAAAAAAATCAGAACATTTGCAGGAATGAAAGCAAAAGTTGCAATGATTAATGTATTACCACAGAGGAAGGGAAGGCACACAGAAATTATTGTGAGGGATCTGGTTTATCATTAGAGTGGATTAACAGATGACTCTTACTGAGGATCCATCTGCTATCTATTCAACACGTCAATGATTATCTTGTATCTCTTTTGCTGTTATGGACCAGCTTATCTCTTCACCATTGCAATATTAGAATGGCTGAGGTTTAGGCCACTGTGCTGAATTTGCTTCTTATGTTTGCAGCTTGTCTTGTAGCTCATCTATTGATCAATGGTAATAATTTAAGCAGTCATCTGAGAAGGCCATTGTACCTAATGTAGTGGTGCCAGCTCCATAAGCCACTCACTGCAAAAAAATCCATTTGAGCATAACTTAAAACTCAAGTAAGTTATTGGGGATAGAACTGATTACTAAAAATACCCTGAAAGAGCAAATAATTAGCTGCAAAAGCAGGATGACTATATTTCAACTACTGGACAGAGGCAGGAATCATATTCCTTAGTGATTCTAAGAAGAAAGTGATCAAATATTTTAACTGTTAGGGTTAGCGTGACTGATAATTTTTCAGAAAAACTGGGTCTTTCAGGTTAAAATCTTCCAGAGATATGAACCACTATGAATCACGAGCTCATTTAAAATTTTCGAAAATGCCCTTCTTACAGTATTAGACACAGTTATTAGTGCTAATTTATTGGTATCTCTCTCCCTCTCATCTCCTGGCTAGAACACAGCAGAAAAAAGTGGATCCTTGGCGCTAGGATAGGGCTGGGCATCTTATTAATATTCGTCCTTTAGACAGCAATTGGAACAGCTGAAATGTGCGTCATGATGCTAGTAAAAAAGATAAATAAGCGAATTTAGTTAATGTCCTTCTTTGTAATAGAGCTCAGGCTGTGAAGTGAATATTTTTTGTGGAAAAATTACAAAAATAGGAATACAAATTAAAATGCATGGATTCACTAAATACAAATTAAATGACCCGGTTTAGTAATTTATGACTAAATATCAGTCATATGGAGTTGAGAAATTTGAGCTGTTATGTCTGCGCTCCCCTCTTTGTTTTATTGCTTGAGGAATTTGACATCAATGCCGTTCCAGTAGGTTGAGCTCAATTTTCAACCAAGGATACTGATCAGAACTTCAGAAACCATAAATGCCTGTATGGAACACACAGATTCTATGTGAGATGGTGACTAAGTACCAGGCCTGAGGCAGCTTCATCCAGTTAAGGGTGTGGGAAGCCTCCTAAAGCTTAAGGCCCTCAAGCAATTACAAGTCAGCACCAATTTCACAGGTCGGCGCAACATCGAGGGCCGAAGGGCCTGTACTGCGCTGTAATGTTCTATGTGCTAACGGTAAGAGAGGGCCCCTCAAATTGGAAACATTTTCTGAAAACATTTTAAAAACACAAAGTAGGCCTCAGCCAATTTATGTGGAAAGCTTCCCAGTAAGGCTTGCCTGCTACATCTACAGCCTTTTGGTTCTTGAGGCTGTGAAGACTTTGTTTTAATGATGGAGCACAACCACAACAAGCCCCTCCCCCACAGCCCTATTCTCACCAGTATGTTGCTGGGACACAGCCTCATTCCCTCAGATGGTTGTGGCCTGTGCATGGTCCCCATGCAACAACATAAAATTAAATTTTGCTTTTGCAAAGTGGCCATCTGTCTCTGGGTCCACCTCTGTGACTGACAGAAAGATGGGAAATTTATGATAATTTCCAGGAAGATTTTTTTTTGCAATTGCTGTATTAGACTGTCAGAGTCATCTTAGATTTGGTATGTGAACTTTGCCTCCAACTCAGTATTTGAGCTGTATGTATGTCATTGTAACCTGGCTGCATGTTGAAAGGTGAACTCTATCCAATATCCTTATTGAAATATCCTTCCTGTGATATTTCACTACAATGATCAAATTCCATTCAATGTCAATTCTTACCCTGATTCATTATTAGTCAAATTAAAAAAGATGCAATTTGCCTTTGCAAACACACGGCTAGGGGTTCCCATTCCTGTACTTGCCAGCTGGCAGTTTTCTACCATTTCACCTTGATCAGCAGAATATTGAATCCCGAGTATACACAGATGTTGACAATTCCTACAAAGCATTCCTAATATATCGGTGTTAGTATAGATGTTACTAAACCACTTGCCCAGATGTGTTAGCACACACCTCTGGAGCAGGTGAGGTTTGAACCCAGCCCCCGGCACAGAGGTCAGGACATTACCACCGCACTATACTGTGTTAATATATACTTTCGGTTGTGAAAAATATCCACCATTAATAAATCAGTTTGATTTTCTGTTGTTCCTTTGTTTTTGGAAAAAGTGAATGATGTTTCAAAACTAAGAAAA
This sequence comes from Rhincodon typus, assembly GCF_021869965.1. Lineage (NCBI taxonomy): Eukaryota > Metazoa > Chordata > Chondrichthyes > Orectolobiformes > Rhincodontidae > Rhincodon > Rhincodon typus. The sequence continues at coordinate 19,908,203 of NC_063363.1, read as the reverse complement.
ATACACAGAGCACTGACCAGATAACTTTGAGCTACATTTGTCCTGTTCCTGCATATTAATGGTGGCTTGACTGCTGGCATCAATGCTGAAAAATTAGGCCTCTGATTTCCTCTAAAATAGATTTATCCCTGTCTTCTTGTTGCTCTATTCCAAATATCATTGTTAACATATTTATGACATTCTGTGAAGAACTGTGCTCACTGATTTTGAGTAGGACTGTGAGGGAGATGGAAGATATAAGGTGCACAGTAAAAATACTAAAATGCTATGTGATAACCACGGGTGATCTTCAAATGTAACAGCACTGCTGATTAACACTGATTGCAAAACGTGAAGCTTGTCAGTAAGTGCTTCCAGCACTACACTGCAAGTGATGAGAAAGATTAATGACACGATAATAGATTACAACCTAAAAATGGAAAATGTCAAATAGATCAAATATTAGGCACCAGAAGCTTAAAGTTAATTTTACATGAGCCAAATGCCACTTTCTGGTATTTGAAATCCATTATTCTATAAGTGTTACGACTCAAGGTGAAGCAGATTTAAATACTTCCCAATGGCTGAATTGAAATCTTTCTCAGATTTATTTCCTTTTTGAAACAGATGGAGTAGATTGAGAGAAAGAAAACGTATAAGGATATGTTCTGTATTATTCTCATCCACTCAATATTTCCTGTACATTAAGCAGATTTTCTGTGTGTTAAAAAAGTAATTATGATATCATTTCAAGTAGCCCAAAGATTTTGGTAAAAAGTTGTAACCCTTCCCCTTACTGGAAATATTTTAACTGGAACAAGTTATCTTTGACAAGGTTTTGGAGCTGGTGTATTAGCATGGACAGAGGATTGGCTAATTAACAGAAGACTGATGGTTGGGATAAGACCATAAGACGGAGGAGCAGAAATTAGGCCACGGCCCATCAAATCTGCTCTGTCATACAGTCATGGCTGATAAGTTTCTCAACCCTATTCTTCCGATTTCTCCCCATAACCTTTGATCCCCTTGATAATTAAGACCTGTCTATTTCTGTCTTAAATACCTGCCCTCCACAGCCATCTGAAGCAATGGATTCCATAGATTCACCACTGTCTGGCTGAAGAGGTTTCTCTTCATCTCTTGTTCTAAAGGGTCTTCCCTTTACACTAAGGCTGTGTGCTTGGGTCGTAGACTCTGCTGCTAAAGGAAACATCTTTCCAATGTCAACTCTGTCCAGGCCATTCAGCATTCTGTAAGTTTCAATTCGATCCCCCCTCATCCTTCTAAACTCCATCGATTATAGACACAGAGTCTTCAAATGTTCCTCGTATGTGCAGCCTTTCATTCCTGGAATCATGCTCCTGAACATGCTCCCTGAGGTATGGGGCCCAATATTCTAAATGTAGTCTGACCAGAGCCTTATAAAGCATCAGAATTATATCCCTGCTTTTATATTGTAGTCCTTTCGAAATAAATGCCAACATTGTATTTGCCTGGCTTGAAAGGACAGAGACCCAGCGGGATGGGGGGAGGGAAGAGAAGACATGATAACAATGTAACAAGCTAACAGGAAAGGGAAGAAATGGTTCACAATTTGAAGGTGTTGAATTCAATATTAAGTTCAAAAGGCTGTAAAGTACCTAGTCTGAAGATGAGATGTTGTTCCTCCAGTTTGCGATGTGATGCACTGGAACACTGCTATGGCCAAGGGCAAATTATGGCTGAGTATATTATTAGAACATTTTCTCACTTTTCTGAACAAGAGAAAAATGAACATTCATCAAGAGAGTGAACTCAGATACTACAAGTGTCCATTGGACACATTGGCCTGGGATCTCAGCAGTCAGAAGCAAAGTGACAGCACTCACGCAAACCTGGAAGAAGGCTGCTTATAATTGTCTGACAATCTATTCATCGATTTCACCTTTGCCTTTGAGTCTATTTCCATATCAAGAGTGTACCAGGCATTTAGCAACGTAGGTGTCATCAAATAATATGCAATAATCAGTTTGAAGAATTCCGACAGATAGAACAACAGAAAAAAAAATTCTTGGTGACAAAGAACTATAAACATTACTGGAAACAAACCTGAATGTCTGTTTTAGACACATTTAAATAAATATACTGATGATATTATGAAAACTGCCTATAAAAACCTTATGAAACCTTTTCGTAAATTTTACAGATGATGAAACAAAGATCAGAACATACATTTTAAAGGCGGAAATATTATAAATAAATTTTAAGATTCTATGCCGGGTTATCATTGAAAGTATTAGCATCATGCAAATACAAATTTAGTTTTCTAGGGCTATAGAGATTATTCAACAGCTATTACCATACCATTAGGAGCCTGGTTACACTTCATTAATATGGCATAACTTCTTGTAGGGTTTTTGCTATGATATCACACCATGAAAAAGATCTTCCAGGCAATGAAGAATTGTTTAAAGATTGCTACATGCCAGGATTTCAACGGTGAGTTTCATGGTAGAGTAGAGCATTACTTACTGCAACTTCAGAATTTCTGATTCTAGATCATTTCGTTCCTTTCAAACTCCAAGCTTATTTACCAATTTTTTTGCAGGGACAGGTTTAGAGAGATCAATATCAATTCTCTAATCACATTATGTTCTTGGCATATTCTTTGGTTTTGGTCACATTGTTCAAATTGCTTGTTTCAATTAATGGAAGAGCAAATAGTTTATGTTGATCAATATAGCAAGCAGACAAGTTTGTGTAATACTGTGGTGTTGTGTGAATTCTGTTTCATTCCAGAGTTGTCAAATTAAATTGTGTTTATTTGTAGAGCTTGATGTGTGTACAAAGTGCTGTTTGTTTACAGTAGCTCTTCTGTATTAGGAAGATTTTACTTAGAATAATAAGAGTCTGTAACACTTGCCAAGTAGGAAATTAAATCCAAGAACATTAAAGCACTGTAAATGAGGCTGGCTGCTATCTAGAATTTTTAGAGCAGAGAATAAGGCCATTCAGCCCATTATGCTTGCAGTAGTTCTTTAAACACCAATGTCCCACAGTCTTGTTTTTCTCCAAAACCCTGTAACTATGGGACTGTTAACATTTCAGAAGAATAAGCTCATGGATCAAATTAGATGGTTCTCCCACCTCACTGACCAATCCCCATCACTCCCTACCTGCACTCACCTATCACCATCCCACCTACCTTCCCCAGCCCCACCCCACCTCTATTTATTTCACAGCTCCCTTCCCCCTCCCCCATTTCTGAAGAAAGGTCCCAAACCGAAACATCAGCTTTCCTGCTCCTCTGATGTTGCCTGGCCTGCTGTGTTCCTCCAGCTCCACACTGTGTTATGTCAGACTCCAGCATCTGCAGTACTTACTACTTCTAACCAGAACAAGTATTTTTGTGCTCTACTGAGGGAGTGGTGGCATGGATAAATATTTAATGACAGCCAATGAAACACAAGGTTGCTAGATGCAGTTTTGTTTGTTTATTACTACACAATACCAATATACAAACAAAACACGCCTGTAAAATCAGTAATGTACTTTACTTCCCAGCTAACTCATTCAAAAGGAGAAGAATGTATTTCACTGCTTGTTGTTATACAGCTGGTTGGGAAAAGTTGAGGCAGTATAGCGGAAGTCTGTTACATTATCAATTACCACTAGAAGTAAGTTATTTCTTCAGATACATGACTACAATCAATGGCATAACAATTCATACCTTCAAGAACTCATAGGCTGATGGAGTGTGACATATTGTGAGATAGTTTTAAAAAAAATTCTTATTTTTCTTGCTTTTAATGCCTTACATTTTAATGGTATTGCCATCAAACGTGAGCAAAACATTTCACAAAGTATGAATGTTCAGGAATTTTTGCAAGATTTTAAGATCTTACGAGGACAAAGCCACCCAGAGAAATTCATTAAACCATGGCAATTATGGTAGATGTAGGTTAAGACCCAGAAATGTATTACTTGCCGACAAACTCTATACTTCTGTATAGCAGTGGATTTAGGTTACAGATATAGGTTGTGAATAATTTCCTGATGGAAAGGTTAGTAAACACAGCTAGATTATAGCAATTTCATTTAACAGGATTAATTTTATGTCCATTTGCTTTGAAATCTAATGAGGTATAGTGTACATGTTATAATTACTGGCATTAAAATATTCCAAATCAAAATTAATTACAAATCCTACCATACATAGACCATAAGACCATAACACATATAAGTAGAATTAGGCCATTCAGCCCATTGAGTCCACGCCACCATTCAAACATGGCTGATGACAGGGCCAGTATGTAATGATCAGTAAGAAGATTAGTGCAAGCTTACTTTTATCTACGGCAGGCAAATTGTTTAGTTTTTCTTACAAGATCAATTATGATCAAGCATTACTTTTTAAACTTATTTTCTATTCAACTCTGGAAACATGTCAATCACATGGCTTGCTGGGTAACCACACTTACAGAAAAACTGCAACATTATCTCCAGGCTCTGATCATATGCTCATGGATTTTGTCTTTCTCTTGCTTGCGTTGTTACTTGAACTTTGCAATAGCACAAACCATAAAGAATGCTTGGCTCCTTTTGGTCTATGTTACGTATCATGGTAAAATCTATTAGCACTTAGTCATTGTAAGTGGGTGCCTTTGACTACTCATTATAGACCATTATGCATTTTATGCGTTTACTGCTACAAACATGGAAACATTTGATTCTCTGCAAGGGACAGCTGGCAAAAACCCCTTCTGCTAGAATTGTAATCAGGGTTATAACTGCATAACCACTACTCATGCCCTCAACTTTAATATTACTTATGGTGGTCATTACAGGTAGAACATATTCCAAGGAGCTACTGCAATTTGGTTCATCAGCTGTGGATCAGTGTTAGCATTGGTGCATCTGAGTCAGAAGGTTGCGTGTTTAAGTCCCACGCCAGAGGCCGAAATACAAAATGTAGGTTGACACTCCAGTGCACTCTTGAAGGAATATTATCAAACTGAGTTTTTGGGTGAGCAATTAAACCTTGGTCCTGTATTGCCTATCAGATGAATGTTAAGGATAACATGGTGCTACTTTAGAGAAGAGCAGAAGAGATTTTCTTTGTGTCCCGCACAATGCATTTCCCTCAACCATTAGCGTTAAAACAGATTGTCTAGATGTTGCCACATTGTTGTTTGCTGTCAACAGATTTCCTACATTACATGTTCTAGATTCTAATAATTTACTGAACTTCAAAACAATTTAATTAGGTACGAAGTACTTTGTGGAATTCTATGTAAATGCAAACCTTTTTCAAATATCAGAGAAATATTCAACATACAGGAAAACACTGCTTTCACCACACCCTGCCAGACCTCTTGAACATATATAAGGCTAGTTAACATATTACTGGAATGAACTGAATGTGTACCTCCTGATTAACCATATTCATATGGCCTGGATAACAGCAATGAATTCAGAAATCTATTCTTCATAAATTTATCTCCAATTTTGCTGCAACTCAGCATACAGAATAAAGTGTTGACCCATGTTTCTATTCCAATAGGTCAATTACATCTTTAATCTTTATTCACTGACTTAATTTTAATTTTATTTGTGACAACTCTCCAAGGGAATTCTAAAGTGAGATTGGTAAAATACGAGGAAGCACTTTAAAGCAAGCTTTGAAGTAATTTTTTTTCATTTCATACAAGTGGAGGTATTTGTCAACTATTAATCTGTGCAGGCAACAATAACCTTTGATCAAAGGGAAAACAAAACTGCAACATGTATGCAATCTCTGTACGAGATCCGTGAAACTTTTCACACTGCTTAATGCTGATTATGAAGTTGAAAATTTCCCCAGGCAGAAAAGCAGGGGCAGCAGCTTTCACTCAGGTAGAATATTATTACCACATGTAAGGATATATATCATGGAGATATTAATAACTGGTAGTATAATTGTTTAAAAGGTACGATGACATATAAATTATTGTGCTACTGCCACAGTTCATTATCTCTTATAGCACTAAAGCTCGAAGGAATGCTCTGCTCGCTGGCCACACATTATTTTTAAAATATGCCCTCACAGCGTAACACCTAAACTTTTCATATATTACTGTAAGGCTGTTCAGATGTCAGGATCTGACTGATCAAAGTATTATTAAAGTTATATTACCCAAAATAAATAATTTCAAATAGAAATTTCCTTCTGCATCTTATCTCTTTTCTCAATTAATCTTTTCATTTCCCTGAGCTTTCCCTGTATTTCCATAACTTTAGCTTTCAGGTTAAGTGATTTTATTCTTTATTTGGAATACAGGAACTTAAGATATGGGAGCAGAAGCAGGGCTGCACAGCCTTCTAAGCCTGCTTTGCAAGTGTATAGGTTACAGCTGATATTCTGCATCTAATTCACATTCTCACCTTCTACTTATACCAATTAACTCTACTAGTGTCCAAACACTTATCAATCTCAAAGTTAACACATTCATCTAATGAGAATCCACATCTCGTTGTGGTGCAGAATTCCAAAGATCTGCAATCTCTCAAGAGAGGAAATATCTGCTCTTCCCTGTTCTAAATGGCTGATGCCTTACAGTGGGAATATAAGTCCTGGTCAGTGAAACAGTCTCTTAGTATCCACCAGTCAAACCTATTCTAACTTTAAATAGATATTCAAGAGCTAGAGCTCCATTCCCAAACTGCAGTCCAAATTTATGGAATTTGGTCCATTATTAGGGGAATATTCATTTCAAAGGCCAGGCAATAAAGACAGTCTTCAGTTCTAAGGAAGGGTCACCAGACCCGAAACGTTACCTGTGATTTCTCTTCACAGATGCTGCCAGACCTGCTGAGCTTTTCCAGCAACTCCTGTTAGTGTTCTGACGGCCCTGATTCAAATGCTGCCATGGCAAATTGTTGAATTTGAATTAAATAGAACAAAAATCTGGAATTAGAGAGTCCAATGAACATGGCCATGAATCCATTGTCGATAATCGGAAGAACAATTTCCTTTAGGCTTTCCTACATGTGACTCTCGACCAATTGGGCATTTAGGGATGGACAAAAATGCTGGCAATATCCATATTTAATTATTTTTGCTTGATACTTGGGACTATCTGAAGCTTAAAAATGTCAAAAGTAACATGATTTGCAGCAGTTATTTTAGCAGTCTGCATTCAGATGCTGGAATCTGTACTGAAATCAACAATATTGGAGATCACTGCAGATCAGACGGCATCCTTGGAGAGACAGCAAGCTAATGTTTCGAATCAGGCTGACTCTCTAGATTCGAAACGTTAGCTTGCTGTCTCTCCACGGACGCTGTCTGACCTACTGGGGTCTCCAGTATTTGTTGTTTTCAATCCTTAGTTATTGATTGGTTCAGTTAAGTCAGTGTAGGTTTTTGTACAACTTGGCAAAAATTGCATTCAAAGCCTCAGAATAGAAGCTTAATTAAATAAAACTAGAACATTCTGGAAATCCTTGGCAGGTCTGTCAGCATCTGTGGGCGGAGGAACAGCATCATGATCAGTGACCTTCCAACAGAACAGAATTTATGAAACCTTGCCAAAATTAACCAGATCAAAACAATATGGCATAGTGAAATTTACAAAGAAAATTAATACTAAACAGGATGATAGAATGCTGGTGTTTTTCCTTAAAGGAAGCATGGGAGTGTGTATTTTTTTCATAACTAATGGATAACAAATCAAATGCACCAGAAAATGTGACTTTAAAACAGTAAATTTTCGAGAATGTGATTTTGTTGCCAGGTCATTAATTATAGAGTCAGGCTTTGCAATCTTTAATTAAAGAAACAATTTCATCTCTTGATCATACAATTTATGTCTTTAGTTTAAAAATTAATAAATAACAGAGTTTGATGATTGCTAATGAGTGCACTGCTGCTTCAGGAGAGAGATTTCAAAATGCCAGATCTTTATGCATCTAGGATCTAATCTGAGGACTGTTTGAAGTAATTATGATGACTGTGGAGCTAGGAAAAATTACTGGTGTATGTGAAGTCATAGATATCTTCAAGTACAATTTGAATACTTCTGATAAACAAAAAACACATCATAATGTCAGTTAGATGATGATATTAGCTTGCCTGGTGGGTACCAGGCAATCCTGTGTAAAGTTTAGATTTCACATTGTACTGGTTGTGTTGTTTGGATCCTTTGCTTGATTTCATCATAAATTCACAGCGAAGGATATACATTTGCATGTGCAATTAAGTTGCCACATCCATGGATGCATGTTAGATTTTGATTATGACTATGCAGTGTAGTGCAGGAATTAGCTTAAGAAAGTAGCAATTTTTAAAAAAAACCCATAAAAGATATTAAAATTATAGGAAATTGCAGAATAGAAAACAAAGTACTGTTAAGTTGGTAAAATCTACGATGAGTATTCAAGGCTTTGAGCAAGTAAGCAATTAAACTTGACAGAAACAGAAACATTGAATGTGTAAAACCTGTTTTTTAAATGTTTTCCCCTGTGATCTTATTTTGAGCCTTCAAAATTGTTCCAAATCTTTGGACTGGAAGGAAGCAGCAAGTGGGAACACAAAAATATTTATGCGATCAAGGAGAGGAGAACTCCAAAGCTTCAGCTTTGGACCTGAGCTGACCTTTGGAAGCGAGGCATTAAAGGGTATCCTTACAGTGCCAGGAATATCTGTGCATAGGGAGTTAACGGTCAGAAGAGTTAGACATTTTAGATTGAGGAATATTGGGGTTGATAATACAAAACTCATCCAGTAGGGGCATTTGTTCATCGCTTGGCTTATTTGCAGTGTGGAAGCACCAGTAATGCTGAGGTTCTGCATATTAAATGTGTGTTAAACTCATTAAGAATAAAAGTAAATGAATAAGATAATGCCGCAATAATGTGAATTCAGCAACTAAAAAACTACATAGATACTCAGTGTCCAGTTAAAATGGATGCTGGAGAGGAAGGGTTTTGTAGACCAATCCTGTGGAGTTTTACTCCACCAGGTCATTCCAAGCAACAGAAAGAGATGAAGTTGGAATCTTCCAACCTCCTGTGCACCATGCAGACAGATATGAGTCAATTTTTTCAAGGACAGAGGTTTCTATTTCTTTTCCTATGAATGGCTCTTAAGGCTCTCTATTGTGTAATGGTTACTGACCCTTTTGTGACACCAAAAGCCTGGATCTGAAAATGAGATACAATGAGACATGTACAGCCACGAAGTTTCTTGATGGAGCAGACCACTGGGATGCTGAAACAAAGTGCAGAAATTTACAGGGTTGGCAGGGGAAGGTTAAAGTCAATGGCAAACTGACAGATGAAGAAGAAGCCTGCACTGGAGCCACAGAGCACTGTGGACAGGCCTAACTCATAGAGAAGTGTGACTTCTGTTCCTCCATAGCAGGAAATCCCATTCAGATTGGCCAGCAGCTCTGACATTCCCAACAATGCTAGATCTGTGTAGTGGATGCTGATGGGATTGCAGGCTGTCCCATAAAGAAGTGCCAATGGATACCAGATATAGGTGAGTCAAGGGCTTGGAGAGGGGAGCGAGGATGCATGTATGAGGGGAGTAGAGGAGTGGATTGTAAAGGCCATGCGGTCAAGGAAGAATGGGAGTTACTATTTTCTGGGGGAGTGTGTATGTAGGTGAGTGATGAATGGGTGATGAACAAAGTGCACCCTCCAAAGGTTGTGCACCATTTTCCTTCCTGCCATTTTAAAAGCTTCGTTAAAAGAGGCTGTCCATTTCCACATACCTTTGTACTCTAACAAGCTCAGTTCATCCTTAATTATTTGCTTATATATGGTGGGCGGGCTGCTGCTCTTAGCACCTATCCATCCTCCCATATTTTGTGCAATGTTTCCTCTAAGCCGCTCCTAGGCTCCTACATGCCAACTGGCGAGCAGACGCATTGACATCCAGTTTTGGAAGTTGATTCTGTGCTGGACCTTTTGATTTCCACTCACTTATTAAAAATAAATAGAAGAGTTGCTCAGAGGGAAGAAACAGTATAACTGGTACAAGAAACATACTGGTTCATATACGTCAAAAAGGATCATTACCTACATTTCCTATCTGCAACAAATATGTGGTAGGGGTTGTTTGGTAAGTGGTTGAAATGAAGAAACCATTGTGAGAGCATCTAGCAAATACTGACAGTGGGGGGAATGGGCACGAGGAGTACAGTGGCTGAGAACTAGGAGCCGGAACCTGAGGTCAATTGGCTGACAGGAGAGATGGGGAGGAGGCTTCAAGAGGGCTCAGTGGAGATGGGACGGCTGTAAGGGCTATGGGTGTTCGAGAGGGTGATAGAGGTCTGTGGGGAGGAGTGGGACTACAAGGGAGGTGAAGGGAGATAGGTAAGTCTACAATTGGCCTGCGGGAGACAGAGACACTGGGGAGAGGGATGTGAGAGGGTGAGGAAGGTTGCAAAACGGATGAAATAGGAAGCTGTATGAGGAAAATAGACCGGGAGTGGGAGGCTGTGAGGAAGAGAGAACAGTGTAAAACGTGTTAACAAAGGACCACTTGGATAACCTAGAGCTGGAAACCTTGATATTGCAAAGGTAATGAATTATTTGCAAATAAATATGGAATCTCTCATTTAAAGTTACGTTTACGTGCAGGGAAAATGCAGTGGATGCTACAGCAAAGAACACTGTTAATTGCTAAATTTAAATGTGCCTTTTAGATCTTAGATGATGCAAAAAGTGTTGTACCTGTCAGTTTAGATTATTTTAGTTTTGTGAATATAGAATGGAAATGCATTAAGCATGAACTCACCAGTCAGGAAGCTGTGTCTAAGGTCATGACTTTGTGTGAAGAAGTGCGTGCCAGTTATTTTGAAAAACACTTTTGTTATTAACTTACGCCGGCTGGCTTATGCCAATTTAAACAATTTTGCGCTGGAAATCAATGCTTTCTTTGTGTATTATGTCATTAAAATTAAAGGAGGGTTGGTAATAAAATAAAATATCGATTAATTCTTCTAATCCCACCCCACTGACAGTCCAAATAACCCATGCGTCAACACAATTACAAATGGTAATGTTGCTATGTGACTGCAACCTCTTAAAAGGAGTTTGTGCAAATGTAGCCCCGAGGAACCAAAAGGTAGACACTGAAAACTAAGAAATACACCTTAAGAGGAACGCTAAAAAATAACAACTGTGGCCTGGTTGCTTTCTCAAAAAAAAACAGACAAATATACTGGGTTTGCTTCTACATTGATGACCAGATCTTGTGAGGTTGGCTTCCAGGGCTGTAATATCAGTCCTACCGTAATAACCAACAAGCAGCACACCAAAACATTCAGATTCCTCTAATGATTAACAGATATTCTGAGCCATGAGAATGTGGTATCTTTAAAGCTATTGCATATAAAACTCTAATACTTGTGAGAAACAGAGTTGTTAAGATACAGAAACCTTTTTGAATAAATGATTTATGTCCTGCCTTCAAGAAAATCCATTTAAATTTCATTTTTATCCTTCAATCCCGTCTAATAAAACAAATTTTAAAAATAACATCCAGTTAGTTAAGGGGAAATTCAAAATTCAATATGATTTATGATGGTAAAATCTGTTTGTTAAAGATTGCTTGACTTCATTTTTTAAGCCTTTCTGTCCTTTCTCCCATATATCTGAATAGAAAGTTTTTAGCATGCTATGTGTCATGTTACAGTTAATGGGACAAGTCTGATCCCCTAAGAACATCAGTGCATGCATTATCATTTGACATTGTCAGCTCCTGTACAATGACGAATATCTGCTTCTGTTCCATAGTGCAGTGCACTTCTTTACAGCTGGGAATAACTTCAAGCTTTCAGTAGTAGTTCTAAGTGGCTGAACAAGATCATGTGGCGATACCAATCTCTTGCACCTTTGTCTTGTTCAAGCTTAGTGCTTATGTGATCTTGTTTTCACAATCACTCTTGACGTAGGAGGATGTCAAATGAATAGCCATCTTTAAATTAGACATTTCTATTTCAGCCAAACAACAAGGTCATGGTCCCATTTGATAACTTAGACGTCATGAGCTTGATTTTTAATTCAGAGTCCAGAACCTGATATCCAGGCTCTTTCTGGGTCCTGACCCCCATACATTTGCAGATCAGCCAATTGGATTGAAGATGAGCTTGATGTACAGGTAATGGCATTGAGTATACCCAGACCTGACTCCTAAGTGTAATTTCCAAATGCAGACAGCAGCCATGATTGGGCTTGCTGCTGTTGTGCAGCACAGAGGAGGCGTGAGATCAAGTCTAGCACAATTATATTGCAGAGAAATTGCATATGACCGAAAAAAAAACCTCTCCCACACAATGACCTTTGTTGCCAAAACATTTTCTTTGCCACAAATGTGGCTTGGTGCCTTCTTACATGGCAGAGGACAGCTGTGAATTAACATGCATCAGACGGTTTAGGTTTGTGCTTTGATTTCTTTCCAAATCAGGATGATGCGTGACTAACGGAGCTATTGTCTGATCATGTTTCTAGGCATCTGCTGTCTTTGTTCTTCTAGGGGTAGAGTCTGCGGGTTTGATTGGCACTGAAAACAATTTTTTGTCAAGTTGCTGTAGTACATCTTGTAGATGATACATTCGGCAGGCTCTGTGCACCTACAGTGGACGGAGTGAATGTTTACTGTGTTGGTTAAGATGCTGTGTTGGTTAACAATTGGACTGCTTTCTTATGAATGTGGAGATTCTAGGGTGTTGTGGGAGTTTCACTCTTCCAGTTAACAGGAGGAGATTCCATCACACTTCTCACATGTGCGTTGTAGATGATGGACTTGTGAATTTTGTGAGGGATCAAGAGGCAAATTACTCTCTATAGAATACAAATGTACGATCTGCTCTCAAAGCCACAGAACTTAATGTGCTATTATATTTAAATTTCTGATTAATGATAATACTCAGGATGTTGAAGGTGGCCAATTGAATGATAACTTGAATGTCAAGGGAAAATGGCTAGACTCTGTCTCTTCCTGGAGATGGTCATTACTCCCTGAAACCTGTGCGCAAAGAATGTTATTTGTGACTTATCAGTCCAAGTCTAAAATAGTGTCTTGGTTTTGCTGCATGTTGCATTGATTGCTTCAATACCTAAGCAGTTGTGAATGTTATTCAACACAACAATCAGAACTGAAATGCTTGTTACCCAATAACCACAAACATCTAACATTGTGCTACATTTGGATCAGGCCAGCGGAGAATTTTCTACCTGATTCCCATTGACTTCAAACTTCTAAGTTTTTTTTGATATCAAACTTTGTAGCATGGATATTTGAGCTACGATGCATTATGCAACCGGGTCATGTTGCAGCATGACATCCATTTTTTAACCACATAGTAAAATGACGATCTCAGCTCATGGCAGGATAGAGCAGAGATCAGGAGACCCACTTAGTTACTATAAAAAAGAACCAAGAAAGGAAAATAACGGACTATTGTTTTGTATCAGAATAGTAAGCGGTGAACCTGTTCAGGAACATTTAATCTGGATTGGATCTGCTATGTTAAAGTAAAGCAAGGCTATTAGATAAGATATCTGAAATTTTTAAACAATTCTGCAAATAATGAGAGGCCAAGAAGGATACGGTGAGAGAACATATTTCAGTGATGGTTGTTAAGGTATGTTTTATAGCTGGTATGCCATATACCTTTAAGAGATATCATGACTATTGTAGTATATGATCTGGGAATGTAAAGGTCTCAGTTTTATCTTAAATTGGCAGCCACTTGCACCATGAGGTACTGATGGAAGCATGCTTCTTTTTGTAACCAATTAGCTTAATGTTCACCAAGATGCTGAAGTGCCAGAGACTATAAAGTACATTGATACCAGAAGCTATAGTAAAAATCTATTGAATCTTTCAGTTTGACATAATCTATATCTACAGGAGCTAACATAAGTGTCGTCTCATCAGTTACAAATACCCCACTGGAGGCAAAAGCCCACAGCATGGCAGCAGAACAATGGTGCTCTTTGCAGTGATATCATATTTTAAACATAAAACTGAACTGATCAGTAGTCGTGTTCCTTTTAATATCTTACCGTGTATTTCCGAGAGCTCTCCAGCAATACTTTCTCCCGCAGCCAGCTAACAACAGGTTTCGGGTTTCCAAATGCTGTGCACGTGAGGGTGATGCTACTTCCTTCCTTGGCTTCCACATAGGGTGAAGGAGTTTCCGTGAACGTAGGGGGAGCTAAACAAAAAAAAAACATAAATCCACTTAAAATAGTTTCAATGTTCAGAACCAGAACCTTTGAATGCTTGCAAATACCACTGTGTAATCTTTCATCGATTGTATCAGTTTATATGTAAGAGTCCACAGAGCGATCATAAATCCTTCAGTAATATCAATTTTATTTCTATTCTGGTACAACCTATTTTTAACGGGAGGCACAAGGTGAGACCTTAAATCCAATAGTTCAGCCAAAAATAGAGGGGAAAAAACTCACAATGATAGACCTGCCTGAGAATAATATAGGAAATGATTGTCTTAGGTAAGTAATGGGAATGATAGGAGTAACAACCTGAAGTCAATCTCAATATATTTATCTAATTGAATATTGAACACACATGTTCAATTACAAGGCTTGGTGGAGCCAATTACATCGACTGTTGAACGCTGATGCAGATGTGATACTAAAATCATACTGTCACCTAGCACTCTGTGCATAGAATGTAAAAATGTAGCTAATAGCTATAATCTAATACCAAGTTGAGATAAATATGTACAGTCATATCAATTCCCTTAAATAGACAGTGCCTCAATAACATTTCCTTTCATTTTTTCAGGTACAGACTATATACATGATGTGAGAATGCTGTAATGGTTGGAGAGTCAAATTTAACACAGTTCACTTGAACAAAGTTTCTCTCTTTTCTCTCAAGCTATAGTTGTAAATAAATACTAAATCACAGAAAATCCATGAGAAAAACAGTATTGGATATTCCAGTATGTCATTTATATTGAGCCAATCATTTTCCCTATTCCTAAGCACCTTCTTCTCAGGCAATCATTTGGCATCAAGGATGATTTGCTTCCACTCTGGTGCGATGAGTGTTGAGATGGCCAATAAATCCAAAATATCGATTCTGTAGTCCTTAAAGTGTTGGGTAGATCAGTTGTTTTGGATGACATTCTTGAAGCATTTCTGCTAGCCTTCTGGGAGTCTCCTGTTGTGACCTTTACACACTGGATTGAGCTCCATATTCAAATACATGAATTTGGTGCCTTGATTGTTTCAGTTTGGGATTGTCTCCCACTCTCCTGTCCAACTGATAATGATTGTCAACCAAAGCAAATGAATCAACAACAGACTCAACTATGTACAACTATGTGGAATCGAAGTTTATTCTTCACAGAGACGTCAATGACCGAGATAGGCACTCTGATGTATTACATTATTAAACTGGAATTGGTCAGAAACCGTCACTGCCATTGAACGTTAAGTAAAGTTAAATTGATTATTGTAAAGGTAGGATGATTCTTAATGGAACTTGACATAACATAATTCATCATGACCACTACATTAATTCAATTGTCATTTCATCTCATCGACAATGAGGGTCTTCCCACAGTAACATTAACAGCTGTTATATTTAGTGACTAAGATTTAGTTCTGGTGAGTTTAGGTTAAAAGATGGTCAGGTGAAGTATATTTTTATTTATATACATTTGTTTCCAGATCCCTCCGTAGCCTGGCCTCTTTTCAGCTCTAAGAACTTCTCCAACCTTATAAGTTTTCAAGACACCTGATCTCCTCTAATTCTGGTCTTTTGAATATTCCTGATTTTAATTGACTGCCATGCCTTCATTCATTACCATGTCTTCAGCTGCCTAGGCCCGAAACTCCAGAACTGATTCCACAAACCTCTCATCTTATTTTCCTCCTTTAAAGAGACTCGTTAAAGTATACCTCCGTGACCAAGTTATGAGTTATGTGCCTGAACATTTACTTAGAATCATGGAATCATACAATTCCTACCTGTGCAGAAAGAGGCCATTCGGCCCATCAAGTCTGCAACAAACCTCCAAACAGCATCCCACCCCAGACCCAGCTCTCTAAACCTACATCTACCCCAGCCAATCCACCTAATTGGCACACTTTTGGACCGTGGAGCACCTGGAGGAAACCTACACAGACATGGGGAGAACATGCAAACTCCACATAGACAGTCACCCAAGGTGTGTGGTTTGGCCTTATATTGTATGAATACCTTTGTGAAGTGCTTTGAACATTTTATTTGATTAAATGTGCTATATAAATAGGAGTTTTGCTGTTCTTTCTTAAGTATAGTCTACAATGGCACTGAATCATACTCTTGAGTTGTACTCAGGTGAATTCTAGGATGTCTATGCAATGAATGGTTGACATCTTTTTTCAGCAGCCTTATAAATTTCTCACTAATCTGGCCTGTACTGAACACTTCTCTGTTGATTGTTACACTTCCCTCGATGCTTAAAAAATTGCACAGCTAACAAGCTGCAATAATCAATTCACTCTCAACTTCATGAAATCTTTTTGGCAGCCTTTACTGAATCTTCCTGGTCTGTCCTTCGGCCACTAGGTTAGCAGTATCTGACCTTAAGCTGCAATGTAGAGAACTTTGCTTCAATTGGCTTAATCAAAGGCCAAACATTCCCTTTCTAGATTGCCACTCCAGTAAACATACATGTCTTAGGTGCAACTATCAGGCTACATGAGCTTCCGCAAAATAGCCTACTATCAGTAGGGCTCTCAGTCATAAACCTGTCAAGTTCCTTGTTCTTATCTGAGGTAATTTGATACAGAGGCATGATTCTTTGTTTAGTCCACACAAACTGCTGTTTTATATTACAAACTCCAGTTTTGTCAAAAAAAAACAATAATTCTCATAGAATCCTTGCAGTGTGGAAGCAGGCCATTTGGCCCATTGAGTCCACACCAACTCTCCAAAGAGCAAAGCACCTAGACCTACCATCCCCACCCTATCCTCGCATTTCCGATGGCTAATCCACTAAGCCTGCACATCCCTGGACACTATGGGTAATTTAACATGGCCAATCTGCCTAATGTGCCCATCTTTGGACTGTGGGAGGAAACTGGATCACCCAAAGGAAACCCACTCAGACACAGGGAGAATTTGCAAGCCCCATATGTGAGGCAGCAGTGCTAACCATTGAGCCATTGTGCCGTTCCTGGAGATAAGGGAGATCAGGGAAATAATTGGAATATAGAATTTAGCACTTCATCAAATACAATATTAGCCTTGAGACTACCATCATTATTTCTATTTGCATAGATTATTGCAGTTATATTTAACTAAACTTATATATTTTTCTTTTTCACATCTCTTGGACACATTTCAAAACACTTGACTTGGAGGCAGTAGGATTGCAGATGCTGGAAGCCAGAGTCAATAGATGTGAAGCTGGAAAAACACAGCAGGTCAGACAGCATCCAAGAAGCGGGAAAGCCAACATTTTGAGCTGAAACCCAATGAATCTTGAGAAAGGGGTTTGGCCCAAAATGTTGACTTTCCTGCTCCTCGGATGTTCAAACCACTTGACATCTGGATCGTAATGATGATGATTGTATAAAAAAGGACAGCCATCTTATATACAGCAATATCACTACAATTTACATTGTAATTTATATGGTGCCTTCAATGTTGTAAAATGTTGCAAGGCACCTCAGGTGAGACTTATCAAACAGAATTTGTTGATGCAAAAGAATACGCTTAGTCAAAGACTAAGACATAGGTGTTAAACGAGTATCTTAAAGATGAGCAAGGAAAGGAAAGCAGAGAGGTTGAAGTGGTGCCAGAACTCAGGACTAAGGCAGGTGAAGTCAAGACCAGCAAAGGTGGATCAAGTATTAACTGAAAGAGGCCAGAACTGGAGCAAGGCAGAGATTTTAGAAGGTTTTGGGCTGGAGGAACTTGCATAAGGAGGGAGGGTGAAGCTAAGAACGGATTTAAAAACAAGAATGAGAATTTAACATCAGGATGCTTCTAGACCATCAGCCACCGTAGGTCAGCAAGCACAAGAGTGATGTTTGATCGGAATTTGATGGGAGTTAAGATACAGGCAGCAGAATTTTGGATCAGCTCAAACTTACAAGGTGCAAAGTGGGAAGATGACTTGAAAGGCTTTAAACTTGACAAATCTTCAGATAACAAAGGCCTGGAAGAGGGCTCTAGTTACTGAATTGCTGAGACAAAAGATGATTATAAGGAGGCAGACATAGACAGTCTTGATGATGGAAAGGATATGAGCTTGAAAGCTTAGCTGAGGGTGAAACAGTAATGAGACAAAGTGATCATAAACAAATTTAGCAAAACATTGCTGTTTTGTTGTCACTCTGTTGTGTGTCTCGAGCAGTCCCTATGTGAATTTCTAGCATTTGCTATTTGTCTTTGACACATTTAATTTGCAGTTCAGATTTATTCTAATCATATACTGTTTGGATTCTAATTAATCTGAAATCTGTTTCACCTTTTGAGATCTTGTTCTGACAACTGTCTGTGGAAATGTCTCCTTGATTTCATTCCAAGCTATATTATTATTTTTGTAACCAAAGGAAAGTCAAAACCAATGCTGAATTTTGTATCTTCCATCTTCAACTCGGAAAGTTAATTGGATCTTGATATTAGTTAGCACATGCGTATTACAATCAAATATAATACATCAGTTGCCTAATCTAGTTAAAATAAATGGGCCAATCCTGATAATAATATCAAAGCAATTTCATATGAATCATTAAAGTTTTGTACATACTTAGCTGCATAATGTAAATTTAAAAAGATTGATGTTACATGGGAAGAATATCTGTGGTAGTAATGTTCCCATTTGTTTTCTAATCTCACATTTACAATTTCTAATTTTAACAGCATGAGCTTGGAAAATTATGAACAACCGTTCCAGTCAATGTAAATAATGCTTTTCTCAAATCCATTGCAAGTAAAAAGGAATGGAAATTAAACTTGTGGGTAGAAGTTCACACATTATAACTAATTCTTAAATATAACTGTTCTACAAGAAATAGTTGGCATTTTT
The DNA here is from genome assembly GCF_021869965.1 of Rhincodon typus. NCBI lineage: Eukaryota > Metazoa > Chordata > Chondrichthyes > Orectolobiformes > Rhincodontidae > Rhincodon > Rhincodon typus. Next base: position 19,889,190 of record NC_063363.1, on the reverse strand, counting down.
GTCATAGTGTCTGAAGTTGTAATAATTAATTAGCAACAATACCTGTTCTTCTCCTCTAAGTAAAATATCAATTTATCAATGCTATAATGAAATAAAATGTCATGGTTTAAATCTCCTAAATATTGGTATTTGCATTGCTAACATTGTTCTCTAAGAACATGAAGAGTAAAAAGCTGTACTTTTCTCCCATCAGAATAGTAATTTGTGGTTCAATTTATGACATTAGTCTTAAATTACAGAAGTCCTTACATTGTTTATTAACAAATGCTGTTAAATATTTGATTTGAACTACTTCTACTGAAAAGAGTCTATTAAAGGAAATCCCCATTAACAATTAGAAATTTGAGAGGGTGTTGAGCCTGCAAAGGATCATGGGATGCCTTGTGCCATTCTGGACAGAAATTGAGGCAAAGTTTTCACAGTCATTTCAGCTTAGATAGAGAATCATAGAATCCCTACAGTGCGGAATGAGGCCCCTCAGCCCATCGAGTCTGCAGTGACCCTCTGCAGATCATCCCATCCAGATCCAGAAACCCCACCCCATCCCCGTAACACCACATTCACCATGGTTAATCCACCTAGCCTGCACATCTTTGGACTATGGAGCACCTGATGGAAATCCACACAGACACAGAGAGAATGTAAATTGCCCGTGGGAATCTTTTGGAATGCTCATTGCAGCAGACTCAGAAGGAATTGCTTGGGAAATTGAATTTTCTGCCAGGGAATTCCCTTATTTCTGGAACCCTCCAGAAGTCACTATTTAAATTGGAGACTTTGGATAGTTCTGATGAAATTCAAGTAAAATGGTTACTCAGGAAAATTTGGATGATTCAATACTCAGACTAACTAACGAGTAACTATTAATTTAGATTCCATACTTCCCTCACCTCTCCTTACCTCATACTATCTCCCTCCCAGACTACTTACACATACAGGACATCGTCAAATTCACTCTTGGCCAAATTTGTAACCGAACTGGCTTTTTCAATCAAGTGGTATAAATGCAATTCCCAGGTTTGGCTAATTAACGAACAAATTGTCAATGTAAACTACACAATTACATAGTCGTTCAATAACTTTATTGGGTATGCATGGAATGTTTCAAATTGCATAGCTTTGCATTGATAAAGCCCATCTGGTGGAACAAAACATTACATTTCTTTGGCTCTCTCAGTCAATGGAACTTGCACCAAGCTTTTAGAGAGTTGATTTTTGTGATGAAGCATATGTGTCAATTTATTCAATGCAGTCCTCCAATTGTGGAATAGAATTTGAATCTATTTTGGTTACCATATTGACTTTGATTATTGCAATGTAGAATCTTTGTGACCCATCCAGTTTCAGCACTATCTTGATAGGTGAGCTTTTGCTAACATGAATGTGTTCAATATTGTCATTGCTCATCATGCCCTTAATCTCTTCCCTCCTGTGAGCCAAGGTCTCTGGAATGGGTCTGTGAGGATTTTATTGAGTAGGTAATGCATCCCCACATCATTAACATTGGGAACATGTGAGAGTCTGTGGTGTAGTGTTAATGTCACTGAATTAGCAATCCAGAACCCATGGCTAATGCTACGACAAAAAAAAACAATCAGTGTCATTAATGTCCTTCAGGGAAGGAAACTTGTCATCCTTACCTGGTCTGGTCTACATGTGACTACAGACAAACAATGATGTGGTTGACTCTTAACTGCCCTCGGGAAATTAGGGATGGGCAATAAATGCTGACCTCGCCAGTGACACATATCTCATTAACAAATTTCTAAAAAAGTGACCAAAAATATTTCTCCTATTGATATCTAATAATTTATGATTCTGTAGTGATCTTTAAAAGTTAAATAGTTTTCTAGAACATAAAATATGCTATCTAACCTTTTAAGCACGCACATGAGCCAATCTGATTGCTGGAGAGTTGATTCTTGAATATTAAATCTCTGATTCATTCTCCAATTGTTCTGGTCTGTCTATTTTCATTCCCTATTTCTTTCATGACCATAAATACACTTTTCTCCTGATATTTGTCCCGGTCATAATATCTCTTTGACATGTTAAGGGGACACATTCACTGGTCCTTTCGCCATTCTTAAATATTTACCACATAATTCACATCATTGAGTTTCCTTTCAATTTGAGAATATTCAGCATTAAAGAATAAATTGTACCCGAGAGACAGGTAAAAGCACGAACACCTGGTCTCCAGCAACAAAGTTTTGAACTTTGGACTTTTTATCTGCACAACTTCTCACTGATTGCTCAGTATCCTTCAAATGTTTGTTTCAAATCACTCACATGCTTTTTGGCTAGTTTCACTCTGGAAATCAAAATATCAGCTGGTAGCCTAGCCTCTGAACATTGTTTTATCATTTTTTTTCTTTAATTAATTTAAGTTATTATTGTTAACCTTATGTCCTTATATTAGTTCAAAAGAACTAAATCCTGGAGACTCATTAGGAGCATCCCTAATGGCTAACAAATCAAAGGAATTCCCTTCTCTCAATCATTAAGGTATTCTTAACAATAAGCTTTAATCATTGTCTTCAAAGTTTGATGCCATCTTGAGATTATGGGCGATGGTCAAAAGATATGAATTGTTCAATTCCCAAACTGTTCTTCACTTCTTTTTACAAGTTAAAATTTGAACATTGATCTTACTATATTTCTTTGGATAATCGGTATCTTATAAAAGAAAATTAAATTAACTTTCCTGCTACCATTATCAAGGCACATCTTCAGGAAATCCAGTGCAAAGAAAATCCACAATCCTTAAAAGGTACTGATTTCCATTCTTGTTTTTAGGTAAATGTCCTATACAATCTATTAATATCCTCTTAAATGGTTCTTCAAAAACTGGTATTGGAATTAATCAATTATTAATTAATTAATGGTATTTCCACTACCTGACATGTACAGTAAATCTGGCAAAATTTGGCCATACTTTATGTAAACCAATCCAATAAAATGATTTTAACATTTTAGCCTATACTTTCCTAATATCTAAGTGACCTGCCTCTAAAATTCATGAGTTACTCATACAATACTCAGCTATCATCTGAAGCACATTCCTCATTGTCTTATATTTGAGGTGGTCTCCATTTCCTCATTAGTAGTTTTTTCAACTAGTAACACAGGCGTATTGTTTCTGATTCAGTTTCTGAGTAGGTAGTTGGGTGGCTCTTTATACTAGGTATCCATTTGTCATTTATTTTGAAGAAAATGGGCCAAACATATCAGTCTCATTCTCTTTACCTTCATCCTGCTTAGTTAAATTCTCAAAAGTTCCATCAGATAACTGAATTTTCAAATGGGTTGGAGATCTGGTCATGCATAGTCAGGAAAATATCAGGATGTTCCTCCTGTACCATTTCAGTTTCTTTTACCTCTACTGAGTTGTTCCAATACCCTTGGTATAGTCAACATTTTCTAACCTGCAAGGTCATTTCCCAAAATAGAATCAATTCCTTCTCCAGGAATTTGTTTCACTATTCCCAATACAACTTCTCCTTTTATCAAGTTACTTTTTAAACAAACTCTGTATAATGAAACCAGTTTTCACCTGCATATGCATCTTCATTTAATATTTTCTTTTTCTTTATCCCCCCTGATAGTCAAATAGTATCATCAGCCAGCACCAATATCTGACCTTCTCCAGTGTCTTTTAACATCTTTCTTGATCTATCTTCTTGATTCAAAGCATGAGGAAATTGCTCCCCCTTTTGAGATATTATAGTCAGAATCTCCATCAGTCTGATTTTCCCAATCATTACTGGAAAAAGAATCTTCATGACTGTCATGAGCCACCTCTCGCCTCTTATTACATTCTAAGGAAACAGTTTCTCCACAACATTTGCATCCATGATGACCACTTTTTTGAGGATTCCTTAGACATTCCCAGTGCTACAATCAGTTTCCCATTCAACTTTCAGCAATTTGTTTTGGAATGTTCCATTTTATTATAATGGATGCAGGTTAATTTCTTTATACCACTTTTTGATTCTAAATTCTCTCCTTTATTACTTGACATCTTTGTTTGTTCTCTAAAACTAGTATCTCTTCTATATGCAGAATTTCTGTTCATCTAATTTATTTTGGATTCCCATATGAGCGTTTCCCCAACTGCAATTTATTGTACAAAATACTGTAGGTATCAGATTGCATTTCTCTTCTGGCTCAAGTCTTTTAACTTCTTACTGTATCTCACCTAATTCCAGCTATGGCATCTCAATTTCAGGTTTCCCTTCCCCCAATTCTAAATTTTGGATAATCACTTGAAACATCTCCTCATTAAGAGGTCCTAAATTTACTTTGATCTTCAATGTATCTCTCAATTCATTCAGTTTAACTTTAGTCAAATATTTTGAACAATCCACTGTTATATCTTCCACTGACAGAAAACTGTTAGCAACATTCAAAGCCATTTTCAAAACTTGTGCAATAAACATCACCGAAACACAACTGTTTTACATCCAGAACATTCATATGCCAGTTACTTTCAAAAGAAAGCCACAGATCTTCCTTCCTTCAATGCATTGAATTTGAATCCCACATAGAACCCCCATTGATTATGATGCTATGGCTGAGCAAGTCAGATCACACACTGAAATCTGGCTTGATAGTTCTTTTTAAAAAATTAACATGGTGGACTTTCACTGAAACATAAGCACGCAATGCTGCAGATTTGGTATCACGCTAAAACGCAAGCTTATTACATAAATTAAATGAAGATAAAATAGAACAAGCTAAGCTATTTACAAATGATACAACATGAAAGATTTGAAAAACACAGCAAAATAGATTCCTATCTAAACCAACACGATCCATTCATGGTACTCAAATACCAGAAAGAGTTCCCTTCTTACATCAATAGGTTTAACGTAACTATTTCTTTCTAATCCCAGTTTTGAGAGCTCAATAGTCTTTTCCTTGATAATTCACATAACTGAGATTAAACTTTCCAAGTTTCAAATATGCCCATCATGTTTCTAACCAAGTATTTTTGGTCTGGAATTTTCAAATTAAAACCCTTAATCCACTTCCTTATTGTTCTGAATTAACTCATTTATCCAGGATATATAGTTCTTACATTCCAGCCCAGTCTTCTGCCAACTGCCCCAAAAGATGTGTGTTTTCTCAAAGCAAAAAACAATTTTTGATTTCTCTAAACTAAAAGGAAGCTGATTACTTTCACTGTCTGCTATCTCTGATCATAGAATTTGTAAAACACATTCCCACTGTCACTCCAGGATGGACTCAGTGTGATGCTCTTTGACATGTGGTTCAAAATCATGGCTCTACAAATACTGACAACTTAATTATTAAACGACTTCATACAAACAGACCAAAACCCCTACATGCCACTAGTTCAAAATCCAAATTCTTAGATAACGATACTAATATCACCTTATATCACATGGTGATATTGAGTGATTTGCAAAGAAGCCTGTAATCTGATCTCAAAGTGACTTCCTCTGCCCTCTTCCCCATTGCAGCATTAAAAAAAAAAATCTTATCTTAAGGAATAAATTTTAATTAGCTAACCTCAATCCAAACCAAGTAATTGAATGGTTGAATATCTTGACATCAACCACACCTTTCTGGGACATCAGCAGACTGAGAGTCTACTCACGATAAACAAAGACAGCTGCCATTTTCTCTAAGGATATCTACCTTGCATTTCCTTCTCAATAAAATAACCTAAACCTTCTTTTGAGCACGAAGGATCCAGGCTTACTGTTCAGCAAATTATGGAATAGGTCACACAATCCCATTTTATTTATCATAAATTTAAAGATAGTCCCAAAATATAATATCCTTAAAAACCTCATACCTGTAATAATATTTTATATGATTCTGTTCTGTGGGAATATGTACAGCACGATCTCTCAGGTTAAAATTTAGCAGGTTAAACTTTGACTTTCATACAAGTGAAAAATTGGTGAAAGCGAGTCAGCAGCTCACGTGGCATTTTTCATGACTCTTATGTACACGGTCTTAATAATGTGGGAGGGGTGTCGATCAGCATGCTGACTCTTTGTAGAATGTCTAAATCCACCCCTTTAGATTTTAAATAAAAATATATTTATTAAAACAAGCATCCAAGTAATCTTCTGACGTGAGGCATCCAAAAATTGTTTCCCAGGATTGATTAGGAAAAGACAAGAGGCAAGCTATTTTTATGCAACACTGTCTTTGTATTTTTGTTAAACCTCAATAGTTCCACAATCTACAGTCTTGCTTTAATGCATCAGTGTATTCAATTGCTTTGAAATGTCCCAAAGTGCAATGTATGTGATGAATTACTCTGAAATGCAGCGACTGTCGTTACATAGAGTAAAATTACAAGCTACATGGGACAATCATAATATGGATAGAGCAGCAGATTTTCCTGTAATTCCTTCCAAAAATAACCAAATAATGTTATCAGTTACATTACAAATCCAATATCCCTTCAGGTCTTTTGTCATAAAATCAATATAGCTTTAGGTCATACGTCACAAGTATTTTCAAACAGGAATGGAAGCACAGAACTGTTACAGTAAGAGAAATAATTGCAAAGACAATCCAAACCCAGCTCATTGATTTCATGGAACTGGTTCTCATTTTTAAATTCCTTGTTCTTTCTCTCTCCAAATGATGTCCTCCACTTATTTCTCCTGCTATGCAGACTCTGCATCTCTGTCTGATGGATGTTTCCTCACCATTTCAATCTCCTTTTAAATCACTCTGCCTGGCCACTTCTTGTATAAATATCATGACGAGGTTCTTGTTGCTTTTGACAGATGAGAATTGGAAACCTGACTAGTGCAGACGAATGAATATTTCTTAACTATTTAAATGATTTACAGAGGCATGGTTCAGCAGGACTCCACTTGAATCTTATTCCCTCAGGTCCCAGTTCCCGGTCATGCCTTGGGGATGTCAGATGATGCAGTCTAGTTATTAGCATATAGCTATCAATCCCATGTTCGACACCTCATCTGAAATCTTTCATTGTACCCCATAAACTATTTAGACCTTCTTCCAACTCCCCTCCCCAAAGTTTTTTTCACTAAAATCATCAATCTCCAATGGTGCTCCCAGCTCATTTTGAAGAAGTGAGGGATGTATTTGGTCCATTTCCTTGTCCTTAGACGTATAGAGAATACCTATTTATATTTATGGACCATGTGAAAACTGGAAGATGTGAAACTGTTTCAATGCTTTCAGAATGATTTCAATCTGAACAGAAAATCTTCATCTGTCTGTAGCACATTGGTAGCACTCTGGTGAACTACATTGAGTCAGAATCAATGGACTGGCATCAAGAAACTTCCTTGCCTCCTCAGGTAAGAAAAAAAAAGCCTGTTTTGCTTGCAAAGTTCAGCCTGTCAGGTGAAGTGTACTGTACTGATTTTGTCAATGTATGGTCTTATTTTGACCGTGAAAATCCGATAAAGCTCCATCCAGATCCCATGGTATAGTATGGTCTTTTATGAACACATTTCTCAATGTTCCCCATTGCAGGCATCAGTGAGGCAGTAAAGGAAACTTCTAAAGGAACCAAAAGTCTCCCCTAGCTCCTGGCTGCGCCAAATGAACTTTGCCAGGGGTTTAACACTTAAATGAAAATAAAAATCAAAAGCTTTACTGACTTTTTTCATATTTGATGTTTTTTTCCTGTGATCCCATGTTTATCTAGAACGAGGTCCTATTGCATACATCAGTAAACTAACCTACTCCTAGTCAGGATACTGAGTGAGCTGGAGGTGGTCTGCAAATGATTAATATGGCAATGCCAATTAATTCAATGCATAGCTTTGTCTTTTTGATTTGATTTATTATTGTCACATGCACCTAGGTACAGTGAAAAGTTTTGTTTTGTGTGCAGTACAGGCAGGTTATATTATACAAAGTACATAAGGGTAATAGAACAGAGGGAGGAATACAATGTTATGGCTGCAGAGAAGGTGCACAAAGAGTGAGATCAACATTAAATTTGAAATTTGATAAATCGATTCATAAGTCTAATAACAGCAGGGAAGAAGCTGTTCTTGAAGCTGTGTTTAAGCTTTTGTATCTTCTGCCAGATGGAGGTGATTCGAAGAGATTGTAACCGGGATGGTAAACGCCTTTCATTATGTTGGCTGCCTTTCCATAGCATTGAGAAGTGTAGATGGAGTCAATGGATGGAAGGCTGACTTGGGTGATGGACTGGGCTCTGTTCACAGCTCTCTGTAGTTTCTTATGGTCCTTGGCAGAACAGTTGCCATACCAAGCTGTGATACATCCAGATAGAATGCTTTCTATGGTGCATCTATAAAAATTGCTAAGAGTCTTTATGGACAAGCCAAATTTCCTTAGCGTCCTGAGGAAGTACAGGTGTTATTGTGCTTTCTTGACCGGCAAATCAATGTGGGTGGACCAGGACAAATTGTTGGTGATCATCACTCTAAGGAACTTGGTGCTATCGACCATCTCCACCTCAGCACCATTGATGTAGATAGGGGCATGCCCTTCACCTTGCTTCCTGAAATCAATGACCGGCTCTTTCACTTTGCTGATATTGAGGGAGAGATTGTTATCTTTACACCCCAGCACCAAGCACTCTCTTTCCAGTATCCTTTCTTGTCATTGTTTGAGATCCAGCCTACAAGGGTGGTGTCGTCAGCAAACTTGTCCAGGCCTTTTATGTATTAGGGGTTAGTTGGAGGGCTAGGGCTTTTGCCAGTGTTCAGTGGATATCCTGGAGGCTGTCATTGAACTCCAGCAATGAGTAACTGCTCAGAATATTGCCGTGGCTGTTTTCTCGACTGTGTTCTGATGGGCTGAAGGGTTTTCACTTCCTGCCTTTGTAAGCGTTGGCTGGGATCTTTCGTAAATGGCTCACAGGCTACAGACCACCACTGTCACTGTGTATAATTATCACATACAGTGTCACAGAATAAGGATTGCAAACTGTACCATTGCAAATTAATCCACAATAATTAGAATCTTCACGAGTTGTAGAGGTGTGATTGAAGAGAACTCCATTAGACCTTTCTTCTCAGGTCCCAGTTCGATGTGCTGTAACATCATTTGATATCATTGATGATTCAGGCTAGTTATCACATGTCGCTAGTAATCCCAAATACCACACATCTCATCTCCATTTAAAATATTGCCCAATTAACTGAGCTTTGGAGAGGCTTCTATTTCTCAGTATCTTTCATCGTAAATTGCTGTCGTCATTCTCTTCTCCTTCAGAAGTGTTCTTGTGAGTGATGGTGTTCTTCGAATAATTTTTATACAAACATAGTGAATAATCTTTCCATTTAGAAATAACAGTAAAGGATTTAATTTATTTTTTGATTTTAAAGGAGGAGCCAAATTCAATCATTGCCTATAATGGGATTTGGAATAGAATGTGAGGAAATTGGTGCAGAAGTTTAAATTGAGGAAGGAGGCAGTTGGAGGAACACAGCAGGTCAGGCAGCATCAGAAGAGTAGGAGAGTCGACGTTTCAGGCCTAGACCCTTCATCAGGACTCAAAGTATATCGACTCTGACTCCAGCATCTGCAGTTCTTGCAATCTCCAAAGGAGGAAGCTGACAGTTGAAGATAACAAGGTGTAGAGCTGGATGAACACAGCAGGCCAAGCAGCATCAGAGGAGCAGGAAAGCTGATGTTTCGGG
>NC_063363.1:19847617-19879140 GCF_021869965.1 Rhincodon typus | reverse complement strand
AGAGTCCAGACCTGAAACGTCAGCTTTCCTGCCCCTCTGATGCTGCTTGGCCTGCTGTGTTCATCTAGTTCCACACCTTGTTATCTCAGATTCTCCAGCATCGGCAGTTCCTACTATCTCTGAGTTGACAGTTGAATATTGCTTTGTTATTGATCTAGAACTATCCATTATAAAGTCTTGCAAAGTTTTCAATGATAACAGTATTGCTTTAAGAAACTTTTATTCTAGATTGAAAGGGTAATTTAGTTAGCACAATCTTGCAGTGTTCCTTTTGTTTAAAAAAAACACAATGCACTTTCAATTCTGCTTTCTGTACAATCACACTCTAAAAGCTTTTTAAAACTGTAATGCTGGAGACAATGGATTGCAGCTTGCACAGCATGTGAAATAAAATATGCTTAATTCAATAAAAATGGGAAATAAAGGCACCATCATATCGGTTTTAGAGAAGGAGGACGAATGGCCCTGATTAAAACCTGTTTCCAATGCTGGTGAGTCAAGGAAAGGTACATTTTGAACAGTTCTGCCCTTGGATTTCCAGGCCAGGGGCCTCCTGCTTTGAGATCAACTCAGGAAACATTGTAACCAGCAGCAGAGTAGATCAGCATGAAAATAAAGTCCTTTTTGCCATAGTAAGGGTGCCATCTTCTGCAATTTAAATGTCCTGCAGCCACATGGACAGCTACTAAGAAAAGATCAGACTTTGAGACAAGTGTGGGCTAGATTGCCAGCTGGGTGAACGAGGTAGGTTGGCAAATGGATGAGGGATACATGTTGCCAGGTGAGTGATGGGGTAGGGTGGTATGTAGGTGGCAGGTATTAGGTCAGTGGATGAGTCTCTTGGGTAGTTCAAGGGGTCAGATCTGGGGGAAAGAAAAAGTGTCAAGTTGGCCATGTATGTTGCATCAGGGAATATGAGGGGAAAATGTTTGGGTTGAGGGGTATCAGGTCTGTAGGTCTGGCAGGGTCAGGTGGTTGAACAGGGAAGGTACCAGGTCAAGAAGTAAGCGATTGAATTGGAGGGAACGGGGCCGATGGTCAGTAGGCGTCAGGGATTAGAGGTGAGTTGGGGGTCAGTTTAATAGTTACCCAAGAGCTGGAGTAGGTTTTTAGTCCTCTAATATTTCCTGGGTAACAATTAAGTTTAATTGAGTCAGAACCTTCTAAAATCTCGGATTGTAACTCAGAGCTAGGGACTTTGTCTAGACAGTTCCAGACATTGGGCATTTACGGTAAGGACATTTCAATTTCCCAGGCAATTCGTGTAAAGTCAGCTATATTGGGATTGTTTCAGAGTCCTAACACACTGCAGCAATATTTCTCTGGATATTACAATTGGTGGACCACCAAGTGCTCATCAGGGATCAATGCAAAACTATGCTTCCCATTTATTGTACACAGTATTATGGCCAGTATATCAAGTTTAGACAAAATTCACTTGACAAGAAATCAACATTGTGCCTTAATTTCAACTTCAGATCAGTGCCAAAACAAAAATGAGAGCAATGTAGGTAATAAAAGCAAGAAAGAATGTGAGAGAAAAGTGAGAAGGAAGCCACAAAACAGGAAGGAGAGAATGAGAAAATATAGATTGTTGGAACAAATCACAAGGAGTGAGTTAGGGATGAAGGAAAGGAATGAGAGAGAGAAACAGGAAAGAACAAATCTGAAAAGTGATTGTACGAGACCACATTATAGGGAAAGACAAGTAATATAAGAGAGATTGTAAGAAATGGAATATGATCACTGAGAAAAGATGAGGTGGAGAGAAAAAAAATGGTTGAGAGTGAGGGGTAGAGAAACAGAGAGTGCAAAACAAATTTGAAGTAAATAGAGTGAGAAGGTGTGATTCTGCTTCACAACATAGCCACTCTTTGTGATGCAAGATAAAGCCATTTAAATAAAACAGCCTGACTCTCCACTTTACCTTGACCACTTATGGTTAGTAACAAGCAGCTTCATTCAGCTGATCGCATTACGGGTCTGAATTTGTCTGAAATCAAAGTCAGTAAGGACTGAATTTCACTAATGAGCAATGTGGTTGACTCTCAAATGCCCTCTGAAATGGTCTAGCTCGCCACTCAGTTATATCAATCTCTCCGAGTTTCAACAAAGAAATGAAACCAGATGGACCAACTAGCAGGAAACTAAGCACCAGAAAAGACAATGGAGCTACAGCAGTTCAAGAAGGCAGTTCATCACCACCTTCCCCAAGGGCAACTAGGGACAGGCAATAAATGCTGCCCAGCCAACAATGCCCACGTCCCATGAATGAACAATTTAAACAAAAGTGACATTACTGTTTCATCAGTGTCTTGGGCAACTGACCCTTTTCTAATTGATGATTGTAGTAATGGCAAATAGACAGCTCCACTGCCCAATATAGGCAGTGGTATTGTAAATGATGGGGTCTACAGTTGGAAACAGATTTGAACAGTTTTTACAATTGGAACAAAGCACAAATGCATTTATAGAAAGAATATCAATGGTAATATAGAATATTTGAGTCTGGATCTTGTAAATAGCATGAACTAGTTAAAGATAAATGGGTTCATGCTGGCTTGATAGAAATGTCTCTGATCATTTTGTAAGTTTTAGCTGTTTTTCAATTTGGCGTAATTAGCACTCGATCTTTGAAAGGTTTACTACACTTAAACGTTTTGAATAAATATGATTACGGATGAATATATATACAGATGAATATGAATTTAGAGGAGGTAGTGGCGTAGTGGTAATGTCACTGGACTAGTAATTGAGAATCCCAGGGGTGGTACGGTGGCTCAGTGGCTAGCACTGCTGCCACACAGTGTCAGGGACCCGGGTTCAATTCCACCCTCAGGCAACTGGCTGTGTAGAGCTTGCACATTCTCCCCATGTCTGCATGGTTTTCCTCTGGGTGCTCTGGTTTCCTCCCACAGTCCAAGGATGTGCAGTTTAGGTGGATAGCCCATGCTAAATTTCCCATAGTGTCCAGGGATACATAGGTTAGGTGGATTAGCCATGGGGAATGCAGAGTTACAGGAATAGGGTAGGGAGTGTGTCTGAGTGGGATGTTCTTCAGAGTGTCAGTTAGGACTGAATGGCCTACCTCCACACTGTAGGGATTCCAAGTACAAGAAACATGGGTTTGAATCCTACTGTGGCAAATGATGAAATTTGAGTTCAATTTACAAAAATCTGGAAATTAGCCTAAATGGTTCCATTTAATCTTTGACAATTATCATTAAAACCCACATGGCTCATAAATATCCTTTAGAAAAGGAAATCTGCCACCCTTACCTGGTCTGGCCTACATATGATTCCAGACTCACAGTAATGTGGTTGATTCTTAACTGCTCTCTGGGCAATTAGGATTGGGCAACAATGCTAGCCTGGCTAGTGATGCCCATGTCCTGTGAATCAACAACAAAAAATGTAGAAAAGACATGTAGAACTCATAAGAATTTTGGATAATGAAAGGGTTAACATAAAAGAGAGAAAAATAATTAATATTGTTATGGGCCTGATTAAACTCCCTTCAACTATATCAAGGAGATAGCCTAAACTCTAACTTTTATCTTATTTAAAGGCAAGTATAAGGTGCTGTGTTCCAGATGTAATTCAATTGGTTACACTACTTGGCTTTAAACAAAACACACTTTATTCTTACCCTTAAAGTATGAATGAAAGAAAGAAGAATTGGTATAACTTTAACTCTATTGGAAAACTTAACAGAATAGTAGATTATTTAACTACAAAACAACAATTATTCCAATATAGTATCATCCCACAAACACATCCTTGGCAAAGGCAACATCAGTAAGATAGGTTAGCTCACATGCAGTATTTCTCTAGTCCAGGAGAAAAGAACACCAAGACAAAGTTTGGACAGAGGGAGAGAATTCCAGCTTTTTGCTGTGGCAGTTAGAGATAAGATTTTCCACTGCCAACTTCAAAACCTCAACAACCACTGAAAGCTTAACTAAAACCCTGGTTCTATGGGAGCCTGACTCTACCCATTCATGCTGCTTCTATTGTTATAACTTTAAAAAATACCATTGCCTCACGAGCTGTTTATTGGCTTGGAAGTGACAACTTAGAACGTCTATCTCAAAATCCCTTTTCAAAAAAAAAGACAAAATACACCACTTAAAGCCAAAGTATCTTCATAATATTATTATAATCTCTTCCACATTCATAGATATAACAAATTGTTTTGCAGCCAGCAAACTGCTCTTACAGTTGAGACAAACATAATAGTTGATTTGTGAAAAAAAATTAACTGATCTTTCTTATCAAAACTGACTGAGAGATAACCACAAAAGCCCACCTGTTCTTCTTCAAATATTACCATGGTTTCTTTTGTATCCACCTGTGAGGTCAATAGGAGCCAAACTTTAATTCCTCATTTGAAAAACTGCACTGCAAATAATGCAGCATTCAATACTACACTGAAGTGCATGCCTAGATTTTTAGCTCAAGAATTGAGGTGAGACTTTAAGTCATAACACTTCGAAGGCAGAAGTAGGAGCGTTATAGCTGAGTCAGCTCAGCAATTAATTATGGAAGAAAAGGTATATTTAGAACAGTTGTGCTCATCAAGATCACACATGTTCTCGTTATTTCAATTTTCACCTTAATTGCAAAGTCAGTAACATTATTTCCTTTGTCATGGTATCTCATACTCCTGTGTGCACGTTATTAAAAACACACACTTCCTCTGCAAACAGAAGAAGTCATTTTGAACTTGTGAATCACCAAGAGCCTTATTGAAAAAGAGCCTGAAATTATGCAATAGATCTTCATTTATCGCTAAGTAATATTTGATCAATCTGATGCAGTTAGATGTTAAATTCTGGTAAAAGACATAGAAGATGGTATTTAATGGAGGTGAAAGGACCTTGCCTGGAAGCTGGCTAGCCAGTGACAGCCCACGATCACCACTTTAAGGGAAGGCCATTGAAGTGCCACTTGGGCACTTGACTGGACAATGGTCAGCCTTCCACAGAACTAAAGATCATGGCATAAAAGTCCTGCCTTTTGAGAGTTGCCAGCCAATTGAACAGCAGTGCCACTGGAAGGCCAAGGTTGCTTCTGGTATGACACCTACCAACGCCTTGCAGGGTCACTGGATCCTGGGCTACAGCTGAGTGATGGTGGGAATAGGGATCACAAAGTAGGGACAGGAGCAAAGGCAGAGATAGCTGCAGCGGGTGCCCTCTCAGGATGCTGGGTCCCTCAGTCTGACACTGAGTGCATGGTCTTTCTGATACTGTTCCTTACAAGGCAACATTTTATCACTCTCCATCATGGCTGAATAAATACCAGTCTTGGGCACCAATTAAGGACAACAATTAGCAACGTGCCACAGATTTAATTGGGCTGGAGGTAGTATGATAGTGGGGTCCTCATCTGATTTCCTCCCAGGTGATTATTTAACACCTCCCTGATCCTCAAACTCGCCATGGGAAAAGTTGGCAAGTTCCTCTCAGAGTTTCCCTTTGCATCACTGGGGGGAGTTTGGTCCTTTACTGATCCTGATTTAACACTGCTCATTGGCTCATCTAGGAATCTCACTAAATAGTACCTCAACCTGGACTTGAATGTATAAACAAAGTAGTAAAAAAAAGGATCCATCTGAAGCACCATGTATCAAATCTTACCACTGACATACGACCAGTAGCAAATTGCTTTCTAAATGAGACAAGGCAGCATTATTGCTTAGATCATTAAAAGCTAAGTCATTTGTTTAGGAACTAGAGTGCATTTTGCATTTACTTCCTTAATCTTTGATACAATGGGTAGATAAAGAACATTAAAACAGATTTTGCAAAAAGAGTTTTTGACTAATATGGGAACAGATTAATGATCCTTGCTTTGTATCTTTTGAAATCCGCATGCACACGTAATAGAACTGTCACCACAAAGAATTCAGATGGACAGCTTTACAACCATCCAGACATTTTTTTGATAAAGAATGTGAGCCTGATTTGAAATACACAGGTACTGACCATCAATTAATGACAAATATGCACGTGTAGTTGCTGCACTATCATCATAGACTAATCAAAACAACAACAGAGCTATTTGTTATTTGAGATAATGCATATTGAAAAGATTTCAATGAAAAAGCACATGGGAATTTTTTTTGTTACTTATTTCGGTAATTAACATTTTAATTAACTTTGAAAGAATTAAATGGGCACTAGCTAACAGCACAAAATACACCCCAGTGAAAGCATAATAGTGTAAAAAGTAAAAATGGCTGCAATTTCTCCATAAGGTTGGTATTGCTGTTGCTGAGACTGAAATACAGACCCGAGACCTTGCAGGTGAGCAGTAAGACCTACGGCAGCACGTTAGTGGTGGTGGTCAATTAAGAGGCCATCTCCTGGACCACTGTCCCAACAGAATTTCCAGTCCACCTCTCAGATTCATCAGACAGTGATAGATGAGAGGAGAGAGATTTGAAAAAGACATGAGGGGCAAATTTTTTCTACAGAAGGTGGTTCACGTGTGGAATGAACTTCCTCAGGAAGTGGTGGATGTGGGTACAAAGTTTAATAGACATTTGGATAAATACATGAGTAGGAAAGGTTTGGAGGGATATGTGCCACAAGAAGGCAAGTGGGACTAGATTAGTTTGGGATTATGTTCAGCATAGACTGACTGGAGGGAAGGGTCTGTTTCTGTGCTCTATGACTTTATGACTCTACGTGCCTGCTGCTGAGGCTGCTGGAAGACAAGGGCATGTCCACGGTAAGGATTCCATGGGGCATTTTTATTTTACGTGCTATAGGTAAAAATGGGAAGCAATTGTAGGCTACATTCTGCAGCAACAATGCGATTGCTATGGAGCATTTATTGTCACTGCAGGATGTCACTCCTTGGACCATAGAGGAGCAATAAAGGAGAGTTGTCTGCTAAAAAACCCACTGGCAGCCAGTTTTCTATCTGGTAACAGATCTTCTGGCACTGGGAAAATTCCATACACCAATCAGAGTATTAGGCCCCTCAGAATATCCTGTGTTGTTGGGAAGATGTCAAATACCCTTTCCAAAGTCTTTTGCTTACACTTTGTGAGACGTCCTGTCTCCCGGCCCATTTCCAGAAGCTTGGCATGATCCAGCCTTATATTTTAGACATAGAGATAAGTAGCATAGACTCTGGCAGGAATCAAATAGTGTTTCCAATCTTAGCTTCAGAAGGCTTTTAGCTTAGTCCTAAACATCTCCCAACTTCTGTCTGCCCAGGGACACATGTGAAAGAGTGGGGCTTCCAGCTGTCTATCTTCTTTCATAACTCATGGGGGGTAAAGTCATTATCCTGATCAGAATGAGGGGCTGTGCGCTTAAAGTTTCAAGTCCTTCGGTTTGATGACTATTGGTCGAGCGATATGATGGTAGATTGGAGACATTGGAGAGGTGGTACAGAAGAACATACACAGTTCCACCTTGAAACTCATTTGTATTTCTTACTCCATCAACCATACCTACAATGTGCAGCACCAACTTACCAGCTTTATAATAAAAACGGTAGTCCTACATCGCCTTGTTCTGTTGTTCTCCTTAACATTTAGTTGTGAGCACTTGTACTTAAATTCTGCATATACAGTACAACACCAGCTTGAATGTAGATGCTTACAAGGTCAGAAAAGCTTGCATTTGTCCAATCCTCTCATAATCTTTAGTTTTCTATCATATTAGTCCTGGGATAGTCAATATTTCTTCCTATGCCATTTCCTTATGTTCAGGATCAGCTGTGTTGTCTTCTCTCTAACTCCACCAATAATGGAACTTTCTTGCAAAATGGTGACTAAATTTGCATGTTATACTCTTGATGTGGTCTCACCACAGCTGAATAAAATGGTAAAATTATCTAACCCTGGGTTTATATGTTAAACCTCTTGCTATTTATTTCAATATTTGGTTTTCTTTTTAAATGGTCTGGAAGAATTGAATTGATGTACTTACCCACCAGATGCTATCAGGTGCCTCATCCAAATAGGCAATGCCCTTAGGTATGCAGCGTGAGAACTGACAGGTTTGGAATATTGCTGCAAAGCCCAACTTCCTGATGTGTGTATGGAATGGAGTCATTGTGAAACTGAACTGACAGATTTTTCTTCTAGAATAAAGATACTGGGCTGAATTCTCCAATTTGCAGTTGTGTCTTTGCAAGTGAGTTTTCATGGCACCCGGTCTGCCATGGCCCAGGGGGAATATCCTCACACAATTGTTTGCTTTTCATCTTATTAATTATACAACTGAGCTGTTCAAGGAGTTTCTTGGAGAAGCACACAGTAAATGTGGTGAAAATTCACCATTGTTCACCATTGCCAAATCTTCTTGCTTACACGCCTCCCGTGCCATATTTAATTCCAAATAAGGAACTCTCAAGCTGCGGGGCTTAATCCTGATAGAGTCTTGTTTCCTGTTTCCAGGACAGATATCTAGAGATGCTGGTGGATGGGTTGGTGGAGAGGAGAGCAGTCCTTTCTCCTGCTGACCGCCAAATGCGGCCACACACAGACCCAGCCACCACTGACAGCAACTGCAATGTGGGTGAGTGCTGAATCAAAAGATTCAACCATTAATGCTACAAGAAGTTCAATGATCTTCTATGCTTCACTCGGATAAGTGCCACCATTAACTCTCTGCTTCCTCACACTCACAGGGTCACCACTCACTCTAACTCTGCCTCTACACAGCAAGGCTCACAAAATACAAATCTCACTACTACATGCACTCTGTCTCTTCAAGGGCTCACACGCAACGCATCCTCCAAACCTACTGGCCCTTCCTGCCCTTGCTCAGTAGAGACGCTTCAATAGCTCTCTTGCTCATACTTGATTGCCAACTGTTCTTGTATCCACTTCCATCATTTTTAATCCCTTAGGTTCATTATATCTCTTCAATCAGGGCTAAGCTTTTCATCCCTTACGGGGCTGGGGAACTCCATTTACCTTACTTTTTAAAGTTGTCACTGAACTCAACTATATCAGTTTCAGATTATCTCTCTACTATATGTAACAGATACCTAACTGTACATTGTGCAGCTTTACATATAGTTGTGTAATGCAGTGCAAATGCATGTAGCTGAATACATGACATACATTGTTATTAATATCACTTTTTTTGCATAAAGTACAATTTTCTGCACAATTAATGTTGAGAACCCTGGAAAGAAGTGTATTTTTAACACTAAGTTTAGCTCTTTGATTAGTTACCTGTCAGGCTGTGTTTTTTTCTGTAATCTGGAAAAGCCAGAGGATTATTTTAATTTAATAAAATTAAATTTGCTTTAGAATAGAATGTGTATTATCATTACAAATTTCTGGTTCACTTCCATTGCATTCTAAAAACTCATTATAAATCAAGGTATCAACAATTTAATTAGTTGATCATAAGATTACATTAAAGTTTTAAAAGATATCCCTTAACAGTGTAGTTGATAATTGTGATCTCAGGGATGGAAGTGGCCAGTGATGTCTCAGCTTTGATTGTCTGTGTGTGTATCACTAAATGTCAACCACATTCCTGTGGGTCTGGAGTCACATGTAGGTCAAACCAGGTAAGGATGGAAGGTTTATTTTCTTAAAAGATATCAGTGAAGCAGATTTTTTTATGACATTCAAAAATAGTTTTGTGGTCATCATTTCTGAGACCAGCTTTCATTAATTAAACTTAAGTTCCAACAGCTACAGTGGTGGGATTTGAACCCACAGTTCCAGAGGAATATAGTTTAAACTTCTGGATTACTAGTCCAGTGACATTACCACTATGCCTCCATTTCCACCCAAAAAGGTTGCCAAATATCTGATCAAGGCATCAAGCAAGGAATCACATGACAGTAGGAACCATGAGATAACAAGGTGTAGAGCTGGATGAACACAGCAGGCCAAGCAGCATCAGAGGAACAGGAATCAGATCAATCAATCAGAAAGATTGAAGAAAGGTCCAGACCCGAAACGAAAGCTTTCCTGTTCCTCGGATGTTGCTTGGCCTGCTGTGTCTGTGTTCATCCAGCTCTACACTTTGTTATCTCAGATTCTCCAGCATCGGCAGTTCCTACTATCTCTGAAGCAATAGAGACCCTGATGGCAGTCATGCTATACCAGGTACTACCATGCAAGCACTGAATAATGTGACCTCATTGTACCTCAACAGTGTACTTCAGCTGACAGGGTACTGCAAAGGATTTACACGAGCGTAGTTTCCTGACTGTGTTATGTATGTATATATAATACTGGGAGAACCACAGCCAGCAACTCTGAAATTGGCGTTTGTCCATGTAACTAAAGATTGGTGTTTTGGGATCAATAAACTGTCCATTTTAATCCTGAATGTCTTATGTGTGGGTCTCTACATATGTTAGGTAGCCATTTAATTTTCTACTTAACAGTGAAATATCTTTTGTTGTAGCCATTTCTGTCTCGTGTGAAGCCATGAGAGAGAATTAGCTGTGGCAATCAGCATTAAACCACCAGATGATAGGTTATAGTCATGCATCTTGTTTTTCGTCCAAATTCGTATAGCAGAAGCATCTGTTTGGTGTTTTCCCATGGCATCTGTGGCATTTATTTAAGTCAGCAACAATTCAAAATCCAAAGAGTGTCATTATTTCTGTTTACTTATATATTTCTTGCTTAATACATCAGCTTGGCTAAACCATGGTGTAGCGATTTGTTTATTCTATCATTGCCAATGTTAAGGAGGAACATGTGAAGGCAATTGGTGCAACTGAAAAGCAACAATACTGTTAGTGAGGGTTTTCTACTTCCTTTGATCACTGAAAATAACCCAAATATTTCTTACACTCTAAAGCAGAGTTGTACTCAATTTGAAACATTGGGCTGAGATTTTTTGGGCCTGGGGAGGTTCCATGGAAGCATGGAAGTGGCAGCCAATTCTTGATTCCAAACTCCATTCCCAGGGTTTGAAATTTTTCCCAGTTATACTTCAGCATGCAGGTTTGTTTGGTTTGAAAGTCCATGCATTGCATTCTGGATCTGGTTGCTCCACTGTGGTGATGGGCATATCCTGATCCCCTGCCTTCTTTATGGAGTTGGGTCAACTTTTAAAGGACACCTGGTCCATGTCTCCTCAGAGGAATAGTGTGGCTCCTTATCCTTTGACACCAAGCTCTTCTCCTAAACAGTCATTTCCCCCATAGTCCCTTATGTGTCTCTAGGTGAAGCTCTTGTGGTTGAATGCCCATTCACCCACTGTTTGAAACCAATAAACCCTACCATGACAATAGATTGTGTTAAAAGAAAGTTTTCATTCATAACTTTACACTTTCTTTAAAAAAAAAACTCCTTTCACTACAGGCCAATAAAATTATCAATCATGCAGACCATTTAAAGTATCAAGAATAGGAACTGCAGGCACTTGTAACCCCTTTTTCTTCGGTAAATAAACACTGTGCAGAAATCAGATAGCCAGAGCTGTGCATGAAGCAATGTTTTCTCTGGCATTTAGCAGTTTCAACATCCTGATGCATATTGAGGTTTGGCTGGGAGCCGAGATATCTAATAGTTAGGGTGGGTGGAAGCACAGTTTGGCATGGAAAGTGTGAGGGGCATGAGATAGCATGGTTGTGGCAGGGGAAGTCTGTAAGGGTAAGGGGATAAGAGGGTGAGGGTCAGACGGCGATACTGTTTTTATCATAATTAGATGAAGTCCCAGAGCACCAAGCTTTGTGTTAAACAACTCACCTTGGCACCCAGCAATCCCCGTGGCTTATTCAAACTATTTCTCGGGTTGTCTTGCTTGATTGCAGCCCGTATGTCACCCATAACACTGAATATTGCACCCCACCTAGAATTGTCCTCAATTTGAGGCCCACTTCGAAGATAAAAATCCAGCCCACTAACTCTGTTTGCTTCTCCACATCTGCTGACCGTTTCAAGCACTTTCTGTTTAGATACAGAGCATTCCCAGCAAATAGGAATGAGGACTCATTTGTCGAAGTGGCCTTAAGAGCCCAAATTCAAGAGCCTAGAATTAAAACTCCAAAATTTAACATCTGTTAGGAGAATATTCTTTCACTAAAAAATATCCTTATGTGAGGGCTGCAGATGGCATTGTTACAGCACAGCTGTTTAACTTTAACTTTATTTGCTGAGGCCATCCTGATAGCTCAAAGGACCTTTGGCATTCTCTGTCCAGGGCAGGAGGATGATCGTTAACAGTGACAGCTCACCACAGAATAGCCCAAGGCTGTTATTGATAGTGACTGAACTGTTTAATATGGTGTAGAGCGAGGGGTCGACTGGGATCTGTACATAATGCAATTCTGTGAGAGTTTCAAGGGTTGTTAGTTTTCAGGCAGCAAAAAAAAATCCTGTGATATAGTCCTCTGGGAATTCAATTCAAACTTGTTCTAATTGTGGCTATCAGATTATGTTTGACAGAGCTCTGCATCTGCTGCACCTGTAATGTTTGCTGTGCAGCTTTATTTGATAATGCTTGAAGAATGCAGCAGCAGAAGACATTTTATCACTGGCTGTACCTCAGCTCTAAAGCCTCATGCAGCAAAAGGTATTGACTTGACAGTAGTCCCCAAGCTAAAGCCCAGGCCAATGATGCTACCTGCTGACAAAGCTGAGCATAAATATGTCAAAACACCTGCCTCTGACATGTAGTCACTACACAAGACTGACTTTAGCCCCTAGATCAGCAAACACCTGCATCTCGGCACACATTTGTACCATATTCGAGACATGGTTACTCTGCCACTTCTAATCTCACTATTGGCACAAATGCTAAGCTTTCTGCGGTTTTGACTCACTGCCTGGCATACAGGCTGGTATCAGCTGTAACTCAACTGTTACTGCAATCCCCATTCCAGAATTCTCAGTTGTTGAATTGAAGATAAAAACTTAAAAATGCAGAAGTAACAAAGGAAAAGAGCAAAAATATAAAATAGCAGCGGGCGAGTAAATAAGGCATAGAAAAGAGAGGTAAACATATTTGAAGAGACAGTGAAATTAAGCAAGATCAGCATAACATCAGCAGTGAGAAAACAGACCTAAGAGATAGAGTAAGAGGAATTCTTTGACAGTACCATTTTATATTGGGAACAAAGCAGTCTCCACATCGTGAGGCGATAGTATAAATACACCCTTGAACAGGTACTGCACACTCAGGTTGCTCTACAAATCCAACACTGTGCCCCAGAAGGTTGGATATCTTGCTTTGAAAGATGCTGTGTGAAGTTGAAAGGCCCAAATTGGATGGAGAGCCTGTTGTAGGACATTTTGGGAAATCATGGTAGGAAGGTACAATGTGACTGTTGAGACGATGAAGGTGCAGTGATGGTCAGAGGGAGCAGATATTGTTTGACAGTCAGATGTTGGAACAAGAAAGACAGAAAATTGTTGAGATTAGCTTTATTTTGCCTGGAAGAAACAAACTAAAGATGCTTGCTCCTCCTGGCCCATAAGCAATGCTGTGAAGGTATAGAAATTAACTCATGGATTAAGCTTTTCTCACTTTCTTTCTCCTGTTCAGGTTCTAGGAACACCTGGCTGATTATAGTGAAGAGTTGAATGATTACTACAATGAAGGTATATCTCATGAATATATTGGTGGTTCATCACTAGGTATTTAGATATTTATTAACTTTAATCCCTGACCCATCTCAACTTTTTGGGAGTTAACGCTTATATCAATTCATCCGATTATCTGTTCCCACATCCAGTACAGAGCTAGAAATGATTGTTATGCTGTGAGTGCTGTCAATGGGATGGGGTGATGGAAGTATGTGTTTTATAAATGACTATATCATCATATATGTGGGGTGGCACAGTGGCTCAGTGGTTAGCACTGCTGCCTCACAGTGCCAGGGACCTGGGTTCGATTCCACCCTCAGGCAACTGTCTGTGTAGGGTTTGCACATTCTCCCCGTGTCTGCATGGGTTTCCTCTGGGTGCTCCTGTTTCTTCCCACAGTCCAAAGATGTGCAGGTTAGGTGGATTGGCCATTCCAAATTGCCCATAGTGTTCCAGGGGTGTGTAAATTAGGTAGATTATAAATGGGAAATGCAGGGTTACAGGGGTTGGGGGATGGGTCTGGATGGGCTGCTCTTCAGAGGGGCAGTATGGACTTGTTATGCTGAATGGCCTGTTTCCACCCTGTAGGGATTCTACAATAAATATTTAAAACATTTATTTTAAGTATTATTTTGAACTTGAAATTATGGGTTTTGGTCTGTATTTATGAGTTTAATGATTAACTTGTCAGTATTTCTTTAGCCATTTTTTTTAAACCAGTATGTGTGAGTGAGAGACAGAGAGACAAAAGGAAAAATGAGAGAGGGAGGGAGGGAGAGAGGAAAGGAGAAAGTGAGAGACAGGCAGACAGAGGCCCTGGAGTGATAATGGAAACCTGTTTACATTGTGAGAGTTTGACGATTGGACATAGTAAATATTTAAAAACATTAGTTAGCTTTTGGTTTAGAAGAATCAGACATTATCCCTTTACTTCGTGGAAAAACCTATAGCTTGGAAAGCTTCTGGTTTCCAATGTGCACAAGTCCCAGTTGGAGTTAGATATAAGAACACAGTTTCTTTTGAAGAAAGGAGATATTTTGGAACAGTTATGAAATAATTTACCTCGTGTGAGGGTTTTAGTTTGACCCCTGAAGTGTTACTTGAAGCTGAGAAAGTTTAAACACAATGTGCAAATAACCAAGAAAAAAGCAATCAAACTCTCAAGACTGGGAGTTGGAGGACACTTTTAAGGCAAATTAATCGATGTGATAGAGAAGGCACATCTCCATGTTGTTATGAGTATTATAAAGTGATAGTGTTCAGAATAGATAAGACTATTTTTACCATGTGTTTTGAAATCTTTAAAATTTGTTAGATGTAAATGGTTTATCTAATTTTATTTTATCCTAATTTATTTTAGTGTAATAAACTTGTATCCTTATTAAAATCAAATATGCAACATTACGTACTTGTGTTTCAGTGCTGGACTGCCATGATAAATATAAAGAATATGATCAATCAAGCCAGATTTCACTCGAGGATCTGACTTGGTCAGTAATAACGTCAGGTGTGATCACAACAAGGAGCTCACCTCGGAGGCTGGTGTGAAAGTTTGGGGTTGGCCATTTATAAGCAATTTTCAGGTAATTTGAGTTTTTTAAGAAACAGCAGTTTAGATATGATGCACTATTTAATTAAGCAAAGAAAGAAAATATATAACCTGTGACAAATGAGAAAGCTGTAGTGATCTTGAAGGCATTCTGTAGAAATTGGGGGGGATGGGGGTTGCAGCAGACCCCTGCAGTTTTGGAATGGTGGAGTGTTGGTCCCTGATTTCTGGGATCTTTAGTGCTAGTCTTCAGTCAAAGCGGTCTTTGTTCTTCCCTTGGGCTGATATAGGAGAACTCCTGGTCTTCTCCCAAGAAGGTGCTGGCTTGTTTCCCTGGACGTCCCCCACCAGACCTCCCACCCTCCCCATCCCCCTCTCTCACTGGATCTTACCCCAATTAATATACATTTTGGGGGCTGATAATCTCTGCTGTGTTAATCCCCTGCCTGAACTCTTTGGCCAAGACATTTGGCAACTTATCGTGTTGTCAGGATGACCATTGTCCTTTGCCCATCTCTATTTGAAGGCTTGTTGTCATCCCTTCTAGGACTAAAGCATACTGTTTTTCCAAACATTGCATTAATAACACGATAGTGTGGCGCCTGATTTTTTTTTTGTTGGCGTTTGTCGAAGGCTAGTTATTACTGCAACACAGTTAGATGAGGTTTCATGCTACACAGAAATATTAAATACAGAATACTAAAATAATTTTGTATTAAAGAGGACCCTAATTTCTAACATTAATAAATACAGTGTTATAGGAATTTTAAGCAAATCATAGCAAGCAGTACTTCTGTTATCGTACAATTGATTAACAAGTACCTCTCACTTGCTGTAGTGATGCCTTCCTTCCATCTGCATCCTCCGTATTGTGGATCCTGATACAAGATACCAAAGCAGGCTGCTTCCTCTGGTTTGAGAGTGTAGAACAATGGATCACGAGTCTCAGGATAAGGGGTTGGCCATTTATGACTACATATGAGAAATATTTCTGCACAAAGATAGTTAGGAATCTTTGGAATTATCTACCTCAGGAAGCTATGAACACTCACCGTTGAATATATTAATGATCGAGATTGATAGGTTGGAAGCAGTAGGGAAATCTACAGGCTGGCAAAGTGGAGTTGATGTAAAAGTTTGACCACAATAGCCTAGATGCGCTAAATGGCTTTTTCCAGTTCCCATTTATTATGTTACATTCTTTGTAACGTACTCTGCGTAGTCACTCCAGCAACGTCCTTACTGCCAAAGCTGCTGACGCTGCCCACACTCACCAGAATAACACGGTATTTCGAATGCGAGGGATCAAAAGTCACCTCTCCACTGATTTGATCAGAGCAACTGGCAGAATACCTGACTAGACAGTGCTACGCAGCGCTAATGTTGTAGTGAAATTTCAGCATGAAAAATCTCTCTCATGTTGTGTTTCTGAAAAATCTCTCAATATTTTGCATCATATTGAATGGACATAACTAACTTTAACATCATAATTCTAGCTTGCTCACCATTAAACCTGCATTACTGCCAACAGTATAATCTGCAGTCAAAGACTGAAATGGGTAAGGACTTCACAGATGGTTGGCCTTTGATCATTTTAATATCCCGTGGAGGCAGTACTCAGCACTGTTTTCCTGGTCTTTAGCCAATGTTAACCATTTGACAGTCTCCACAATAATGTGATGCCTGCATGTGGACCCTGACATAGTGAAGAGCAAGTAGCCAATAATAATCAGCAGGATATCTTTTACACATAGAAGCAGTAACAACAGACATATCAGAGGATGTGATGAGCTTCAATAGGAAGAGAGGATTATCAAAAAATCAAAACTGACTATCAGTTCTATGCAGTGCTGTGGGAATGCTGCACTGTTAGACATCCTATCTTTCAGATGAAATGTTAAGCTGAAGCTATTTCTACCTTCTCAGAACAGGGCATTTTGACTAACTGTTATCCATCAAGCAACACCACCAAAACAGGTCAATTAGTCATTATCTCATTAATGTTTGTCAGACTTCGTCATGAGAAAATTGAAAGATGTCCTACCTTTTACCATGACTATACTTCAAGAGCATGCCATTGGCTTTGAGATGCAAAGGAGTCATAGAAAATGCCAAGTAATGTGAGTCTTTCTGTATCTTTCTTTCGACATTATATAAAGAGTTAAAAAGAGCAACTGATTTCAACTCAAGGATATCACAATCAAATATAATGGTTCCAATACACTTCAAATGCTTTATCACTTTCAACACAGAGATACATTTTGGTTTGTGCAGAACAACATTCGCTCTGCCAAATACAGGTGCATAAAACCACAGATGTACAGCCAAATGCTCCTAGGAGGATCACTTTGATTTACATTGACTCCCTTAACCAGTAAGGACCTTATGTCAGGTAGTTTACAGAATTCAACAGCAATTTTTCCTCATCAAGGATTTTATCAGTGCTCAGACAAATATGCTTTGGGTCTTAGCCAAGATTCCTTGTTGACTATTGGCCTGTTAGCAAACACAGGCTTGACGTCAAACATTGAAGTATCACACATAAATTATTAAATACTGTGGGAAACCTAGTTAATTTGTCCCTTTAGGGGTCTGTGCTAGTATACTTACAACTGTTTTTGACAGTATAGCAAGCAAAGTAATCTACATGAAAGAAATATGTTTCACCACATCACTCATATGAACAAACATCGTAATCACAAATAATGTTTTCCATTTTTGTGACTCCTGCCGACAACTAAAAAAATTAATTCTGAGTCTATGAAAATTACTACACATTTTCTTTCTGCAGCGTGGTTCTTAGTGCTTTTCCTTTATTCTCTTCCACATCTTTTGCTGGGAACTCCACCTGAGTTTCAGTCAGCAGGATCCATCAATAGAAAACAGGGTCAAAAATCACACGACACCAGCTTGCATTTTCAAATAAACCTGCTAGACTATAACCTGTGTTATATAGATCAGAAGTTTGTAAAGCAGGTAAAAAATTGAAATAAAAAATAACAAAGGCGTATGAAAATGATCAGCTAAGCTTAAGGGAATTAGCTCAAATCCACAAATAAAAAAACTAAAGACTGTAGAGTAACTGACTCTAAATACATTTTGTAAATTCCTTTGGCTCTCATGCATTCCCAAAGTTCCAAAAAAATCATTTCTTAACATTTTCTAAAGAAAGTCTGCATTTCTCCAAGAGGCAAGAGAGGAAATCTCAACTGTTAGTTAAAGGAATCTACAATCTTTCTGGCTACAAGGGCCATCTTTGCAACATAAATTCCAGAACAAGTTCCATTATTTCCAGTGTAATTAGCCACTCATAGCACATATGAATATTTTCTGTTTTTAGTACTCTATTTCTCACTATATCCACCATTCTATTGAATGATGGGTGAGTGGAACACCTTGGTAGGATCGGCTCAATGGTTAGCACTGCTGTCTCACGTTGCTAGGGACGCAGGTTTGATTCCATCCTTGGGTGACTGTCTGTGTGGAGTTTGCACATTCTCCCCATGTCTGTGTGGGTTTCCTCTGGGTGCTTTGGTTTCCTCCCATAGCTTAAAGATGTGCAGGTTAGGTGGATTGGCCATGCTAAATTGACCACTGTGTCCAGGGATGTGCAGGCTAGGTGAATTAGCCATGGAAAATGCAGAGTTGTAGGGTAGGGAAGTGGCTCTGGGTAGGATGCTCTTCAGAGGGTCAGTGTGGACTTCATGGGCCAAATGGCCTGTTTCCACAGTGTACAGATTCCATGATAAACCATTTTTAGAAGCAGTGAATGTAACTAGAGTTGCCATTTTTCAAAGGTAACATCAACATTTTCATCACTTTAAGCACTACAGCAAAGATCTTAATAAAGATGAAGAGAGTGAAAGGTAATGAAATAATTGGCAATATAGCTGGGCACAGACCCTTGGGGAAGAGTGACCATAATATAGAATTCTTAATGAATACAGCAACAGGAACAGCAGTCGCCTCGAGCCAGTTTTACCTTTCAATGAGATCATGGCTGAACTGTGGCCTAATTCCATATATCTGCCTTTGGTTCATATCCCTTAATACCTTAGCTTAACTAAATTTTAAATGTGAGATCGATAGATTTAACAACTGATCCAGCATTTACTGCCATTTGTGGAAGAAAGTTCCAAATATTTACCACCGTTTGTGTGTATTATAGCCTAACATCTCTCCTGAATGGTCTGGCCTTAATTCTCAGACTATTCTGCCTAGTTCTAGAGTCCCCAACCAGTGGAAATCATTTACCTTGAGCTACACTATTGTTTACCACGTCTTGAAGACTTTGATCAGGTCATCCTTTAGCCTTCAAAGTTCTAGTGAAAACAGGACTAAGTTGAATAATCTCTCCTCATAACTTAACCCCACAAAGCCCGGATATCATTCTTGTAAACCTACAATGTACTCTCTCCAAGTCCAACATAATTGTTCCCAAAGTGTGGTGTCCAGGTCTGCTCACAATACTTCTGGTGGGGTCTAAGCAGGGGTTGGAAAACTGGAGCATAACTTCTGTATCCTTGTACTCTGGTCCTTTAGATATAAGATGGAGAGTGACATAGTTGATTCTTGAACTCTATCTTTCTCCCTTTAATCAATCCTTGTGTCTTCCTTTTACTGAAATCTAAACTGCTCCCAATCATCAGGTCTGTTGCTCTTCTTAGTCAATTTGTATGGACCTTCCTTGGATCTACTGCTATCCCTAATTTCCCTTGTTAGCCATGGCCAGGTCACCTGACATAGTTGATTCTGAGACTAAGGTCCCAAATCTAAATATAGGAAAGTACGATGGTATGAGGCGTATGACGGCTAAGAAAAATTGGGGAGCATTGCTTAAAGGATAGGCAATGGCAGACATGTAAAGAGTACATGGTGGAATTTCAACAATTGTTCATTCCTGTCTGGCACAAAAAATAAAAGCGGGAAAGGTGACCTGGCCATGGCTAACAAGGGAAATTAGGGATATTATTAGATCCAAGGAAGGTCCATACAAATTGACTAAGAAGAGCAGAAGACCTGATGATTGGGAGCAGTTTAGATTTCAGTAAAAGGAAGACACAAGGATTGATTAAAGGGAGAAAGATAGAGTTCAAGAGTAAGCTTGTGTGGAGCTTAGAAACTGATTCTAGAAGTTTCTATAGGTATGTGAAGAGAAAAAGATTAGAGAAGACAAATGTAGGTCCCTTATAACCTGAAACAGGAAAAGTTGTAATGAGAAACAAAGAAATGGCATGCCAATTAAATAGATATTTTGGTTCTGACTTCGCAAAGGGGTCACAAATAATGTCAAAAACACTGCAGAATAGATGTTCTAGTGAGAAAGAAGAGCTGAAGGAAATCTATATTAGTAGAAAAATGGTATTTGGGAAATTGAGGAGATTAAATGCTGACAAATCCCCAGGGCTCAATAATCTACTTTGGAAAGTGATCCTAGAAATATTGAATGCATTGGTGGTCATCTTTCATGATTCTACAGTCTCTAAAATGGTT
Source organism: Rhincodon typus (assembly GCF_021869965.1). Classification (NCBI taxonomy): domain Eukaryota; kingdom Metazoa; phylum Chordata; class Chondrichthyes; order Orectolobiformes; family Rhincodontidae; genus Rhincodon; species Rhincodon typus. Next base: position 19,858,561 of record NC_063363.1, on the reverse strand, counting down.
CCTAATGGATTGCAGGGTTGTTAATATAACTCCTATTTTTAAAAAAATGTGGAGAGAAAATTGAGAATTAGAGACTGGTTAGCCTGAATGGTGACAGATTGGGAAAGGAGGATATGCAATGAGACCTGGATTTCCTTGTACTTCAGTTCCTGAAAGTGAGCATACAGGTGCAGCAGGCAGTGAAGAAGACAAATGAAATGCTGGCCTTCATAGCAACAGGATTCATGTGTAAGAGCAGGGATGTCTTGCTGTAACTGAACTGGGCCTTGTTGAGAACACACCTGGAGTATTGTGTACAGTTTTAGACTCCTTATCTGAGGAACAACGTTCTGGCTACGGAGGGAGTGCAACAAAGCTTTGCCATACTGTTTCCTGGGATGGCAAGACTGACATATGAAAACAGACTAGATTAGTTAGGACTATATTCACTGAAGTTTAGAAGATTGGGGGACAAGGGTTGGAATCTCAGAAACCTAAAAAAATTGCAACAGGGCTAGACAGGACAAACATAAGAAGGATGTTCCTGATGAATGGGGAGTCCAAAATCAGAGGTCATAGTCTGAGGATATGGAGCCAGCCACTTAGGACTGAGATAAGGATAAAATTCTTCACTCAGAGCGTGGTGAATCTATGGAATTATCTACCATAGAAAGTGGTTCAGGCAAAAACATTGAATGATTTCAACAAGGAGACGGATACAATTCTTGAGGCTAAAGGGATCAAAGGGTATTCGGGGGAAGGTAGAACAGAGTACTGAGGCAAATGATTAGCTATGAATAGTGAAGCAGGATCAAAGGGCCAAATGCCTATTCCTCAGATACGGAAGCAGTCCATATTCAAATGCAACACAAACTGGACAATATCCAAGGACCACACCAGGCAATGAGCATCTTCACTATGAGACAATCTAACCACTGTCCCTTGACATTCAATGGCTTTATTATCACTTAATCCCTCACCATCAACATCCCTGGGGTTACCATTAACCAGAAACTCAAGTAGTCTTGCCATAACTATAGTGGATAAAGAACAGGTCAGAGGCTAGGAATACTACAGTGAGTAACTCACCTCCTAACACCCCTAAGCCTGTGCACTATCTACAAGGCACTAGTCAGGAGTGTGATGGAATACTCCCCTCTTGCCTGGATGACTGCAGGTCCAGTAACACTCAAGAAGCTTGACGCCATCCAAGACAAAGCAGCCCACTTGGCTGGCACCACATCCACAAGCATCCACTCCCTCCACCACTGATGCTCAGTAGAAGCAGTGTGAACTATCTACAAAATGCACTGCAGAAATTCACCAAAGATGCTTAGAAAACACTTTCCAAACACACAACCATTTCAACTGAGAAGGACGAGACAGCAGATACTTGGGATTACCACCTGCAGTTGCCCTCCAAGTCTCTCAACGTCCTGACTTGGAAATATTTCGCTGCTCCTTCACTGTCGCTGGGTCAAAATCCTACAATTCCCTCCCTAAGGGCATTATAGCTCTATCTACAGCACATGGACTGCAGTGGTTCAAGAAGGTAGCTCATCACCATCTCTTAGGAGCAGACAATAAATGCTGGCCAGCCAGCGATGCCCACGTCCTACGAGAGAATTTAAAAAATTTACCTCGTTCTCACATGTAATGGATTCATTAAAAAAAACACATGTATTCTTTGCCTTGAAAAGATTTTGAAATGTATTTCCCAACTTTTTATCAAAAGGTTTCGTAAACCAAATCGGCATGTTACGCTGCTGCCGCACAGTGAATATTACCTGCTGTTCCAGTTGCAAAGGAACTTTAACGTAAAGAAAGGCAGGGTTTTCATGATCTAATAAACTGACCGAACTCTGACTGAAGTCAGCAACTCCCAAGGAAGAACAATGATCTAGATTCCAGCAGGGATATGTGAAGGGGGAAGCCTTAAAGAGACAGCTCAAGTCAGGAGCATTCCAGATTGCAAACTACCTCCAAGTTCTTGAGTCTTTGACAGTGTTGATTTTAAGTATTGTCATCACAGTTATCTGATATAGGCAGTTCGATGGTTTGTAAATGATTTTCTGATAATTTATTGGGTTTGTGAAGAAGCAGTAGTTTAATTATGATAGAATTATGATACAATGTGTTGTAAAATGAAGTTACAACCGTAATAACTGGGCATAGTTCATTGATACCAGAGGACAAAGAGGCCATCGGTGCAGAATATTTCAGTCTCATTGTAGTAGTTGCTCTCCAGCCGAGGTGTTAGAGAACTCTTCCATTGGTCTTCTTTCTCTCCTTCTGGTACGTCTTCCACCTGCCTGGTGTGAACTGCCCAACTACTGCCTCCAGGTCTGCTTAATGAGAACTGCTCTCTGGGAGAAACTCACCTCTGTCCTAAGTCTAGTCTTGGTCCCTGCACAGATCCTCAAGCGTGGATTTGATCTAGCCCCAGTGCGGTTACTTCAACGCAGAATCTGGCACCTTAACTCTCTTCTCCCCAGCACAGCTTTTCCAGTGCTCATGTGACTTCTTTAACTATTCCCCAACATTTAAAAATGGGATGTGGGCATCACCGGCAAGTCTGACATTTTATTTCAGATTTACAGGATTAAGTGTAGCCTGTTAGGCTGTATTATAATAAACCTCCACGACATATGGGACTTAAATCTGAACCTTCTGGCCCAGAGGTATGGCACGGTGGCTCAGTGGTTAGCACTGCTGCATCACAGTACCAGGGACCCTGGTTCGATTCCACCCTTGGGTGACAATATGTGTGGAATTTGCACACTCTCCTTGTGTCTGCGTGGGTTTCCTCCAGGTGCTCTGGTTTCCTCTCACAGTCCAAAGATGTGCAGGCTAGGTGGATTGGCCATGCTAAATCACCCGTAATGTTTAGGTATGTGTAGATTAGGTGAGTTATAGGGGGATGGGTCTGGGTGGGATGCTCTGAGGGTCGGTGTGGACTTGTTGGGCCGAAGGGCCTGTTTCCACACTGTAGGGATACTGTGTACTATGTACTATGTACAAACTACCACTGTCTCAAAAATCCCTGTCTTAAATGCCTTGAGGTGGTGAAGCAGCTTTGCACTTTAGGGTCATTAAGGGGTATGTATCTGAAGTCAAATGTCAGCCAGACCTGTTAAGAATGGCAGATTTTCATTCCTAAAGGATATAAGCAAACTACCTGAGTTATTTGGATAATGGATAATATCTTCATGGTCTCAATATGAGACTAACTTTGAATTCCAAATGTATTAATTGAATGGTCTGGATGGGATTTGATCCAAAAACTCCAGTGTATTAACCTGGGTCTTTGGAAAAGTAAACCAGCAATATTGCCACAATGTCACTCTCTCGCGTAAGATCCATGGACAATCTGGTGATCACGCAAATAAATGTCAAAATCTGAACCTTCGTTCACCTCCATAAACATAAAACTACTCTGAGATAACACAGATGCAGTAGAAGTGAACCAATGCTGATTTTTTGTAACAAACTAAAACCTGAGTTAGTTACTGATTTAGCTACAAAACAGATAGCAATGTAATTAATTTGGGACTAAGGCAGTTGAAACATCTGGTAATGCAGACAGCCTGCTGGGTCAGATCCATAGCAGTATTCAGTATTAGTTACAATCCCCGTTCCCCAGCAATCAATTTCAGAAAACAACCAGAGTCCCTTAGACTAATTTTAACTAATGTCCCTAATAAGTAATTTAGAAAAAGCAAGGATTTATAGAAATTACTTACCAATGTTGATTGTGTCAAACAATCAATGAATCTTCACAGAGATAACAAGGTGTAGAGCTGGATGAACACAGCAGGCCAAGCAGCATCAGAGGAACAGGAAGGCTGACGTTTCGGGCCTAAGATTCTCCAGCATCTGCAGTTCCTACTATCAATGAATCTCCACAGATGCTTTCTGACCTGCTGAGTTTACCCAGTTTGTTTTGATCTCGTTTCACTTTTTCAGCATCTGCAGTACCTGTGCTGTTTTAATCATTTTACTTGTGTGAGTGGAAATAGAAAAATAAAGCTAACATTAATTCAACGGTTTGGCGAAAAGCTACCATTGTCATTATTTAAAAAAGGTAAAAAGCAGCATGCTTCAGAAAGGCCCTCAGCCTCACAAATGTGATGAGTTTGTAGTTAATCATGATTCATTTCACCTGACAGAAGACCACTCAGCAAAGGATTAATGGTAATATTGATTTGTAAACTTTAATATATACTTATCAGTGGTCAACAAAAAAATTTGCTCCACTTCAGTTATGCAGGATATTGATGAGACTACATCTTGAATACAGTTTTAGTTTTCTTACTTATGGAAGGATGTATATGAACTGGAGGCAGTTCAAAACAAGTTTACTACATTGATACATGGAAAGAGTGACTAGTCTTTAGGAAAGATTGGATAGGCTTGCTTTCACTGGAGTTTAGAAAAATAAACAGTGATTAGCTTGAAGTTCATAAGATCCTGAATGGTCTTGACAAGGCAGAAGTAGAATGGATGTTTTCTCTTGTAGATGAGCGCTTAGGGGCCACGATTTTAAAATTGTCGGGGGGGAGTGTCACTCTTTTAGGACTGAAGTGAGGTGAATGTACTTATCTCAAGAGGGCTGTGCAACTTTGGAACTCTCTGTTTGACAAGGCCGTGGAGGTAGAGTCATTGAATATTTTTACAGGATAGTTGCATTCTTGTGTGACCTCATGCTATAGACATTCACTTTATAGGGAAATCGCTATAGAAAATCGCTATACCTGTACAACAGAAAGTTTGTGTTATCCAAATAGCATCCACTACTCATCAATCATGTTACAGCCAATTCATGTTAACGAAACACACATTATAGTAGAAATACCTGTATAGAATAATAGAATTCTTACAGTGTGGAAGCAGGCCAAATGACCCAATGAGTCCACACTGCCCCTCGGAAGAACATCCCACCCAGAAGACCCACCCCCCTACCCTATCCCTTTAACCCTGAATATCCCATGGCTAATCCAACTAGCCTGCACATCCCTGGACACTATGGGCAATTCAGCATGGCCAAAATACCTAATCTGCCCATTTTGGACTTTATGTTGGAGGTAAATTGATTTTCGTTAGGCGAGAAAATCAAAGGTTATTGGGCTAGATGGGAAAGTGGAATTCAAAACACAAGCAGATCAGCCATGATCTTGTTGAAGGGCAAACCAGGCTTAAAGAGCCAATTGCCTACTTCTGCTCCTATTTCATATAATCATGTATCTGTAAGCAAAGCAAATGAAAAATATAGCCTGAAACAGGCAAAATCGCAGATTCTTGGACACTTAACAACAAAAGTGGAACAATATATAAAACATAAAGAACTGTGTCACAAGAAACATGGATCTGAGTACTTCATATGTGATTCTTTTAAGATTAGTTGTTGAGGTACCGTGTATTTGAAATGGTTTAAATTTTGCTTATTAGATTAAAGCTTACGCCTAGAAATTTCAGCATATTCATCTGAGATCTGAGATAAATGTGGAAGAATCCTTGCGCCTGAACAAAAGAACTTAACAAAATGTGGAATCTTGCTCAGGGGCAAAAGAAGAAGCTTAAAATGGTCAAATCCTGTGTCAAATCAGTTTTTACTGTTGAGAAAGAAGTGGAGGCTACAGAACTCAGGGAGGTAAGTACTGATGGTTTGAAAACAGTTCAAATTACGGAAAAGGAAGTGCTGGAGGTCTTAGAAAACACAAAGGTAGATAAATCTCTGATTATCCTCTGATAAAGGAACTGATCATGTGCATCCCAGGACATTGTAGGAAGTGAGGGAGGAAATTGCAGGGCCCCTAGCCCTATCATCGATAAAATGGGTAAACTAATGGAGGACTGAAGGGTGGCTAATGTTGTGTGCTATTGTTTAAGAAAGGCTGTGAGGAGAAACCTGGAATCTATAGTTCTGTGAGTCTGACATCAGTGGTGGGTAATTTGTTGGAGGCAATTCTGAAAGATAGGATTAACATGTATTTGGAGAGGCAAGGATTGATTGGGGCTAGTCAGCATGGTTTTGTGCAAGGAAAATGTTGTCTCACAAACTTAATTGAGTTTTAATGTATTAACCAAAAAGATGGATGACGGCATAGCGATAGACATTGTTTACTTGGACTTTAGTAAAGCCTTTGACAAGGTTCCACATGGTAAATTAATTAGTAAAGTTAGATCACATGGGAGTCAGGGTGAGCTTGCCAACTGGTTACAAAACTGGCTTTACGCTAGGAGACAGAGGGTGGCAGTGGAGGGTTTTTTTCCGGACTGGAGGCCTGTGACCAGGGGTGTTCCACAGGGATCTGTACTGGGTCCACTGCTTTTTGTCATTTATATAAATGATTTGGATGAGGTTAGTAAGCTTTCAGGTGACACCAAAATTAGTGGTATAGTGGAGAGTGAAGAAGGTTATCTAAGATTACAGGGAGATTATGATCAGTTGGGTCAATGGGCTAAGGAGTAGCAGATGGAGTTTAATTTGGATAAATGTGAGGTATTACATTATAGTAATACGGACAAGGGCAAGACTTATACAATTAAAAGTAGGGCCATGGGTAGTGTTGTAGAACAGAGTTCAGGTACAAAATTATTTGAAATTTGCGTCACAGGTAGACAGGATGGCTAAGAAAGCAATTAGCACGCTTGCCTTCATTGCTCAGGCCATTGAGTATAGGAGCTGGGACATTGTGTTGAGGTTATACAGGGCATTGGTAAGGCCTCTTCTGGGGTACTGTGTGCAGTTCTGGTCTCCCTATTACAGGAAGGATATTATTAAACTGGAGAGGGTTCAGAAAAGATTTACCAGGATGTTGCCAGGAATGGAGGGTTTGAGATATAAAAATAGATTGAAAAGGCCAGGACTTTTTTTCACTGGAGCTTAGGAGGTTGAGGGGTAGCCTTATTGAGGTTTATAAAATCATGAAGGGCACAGATAAGGTAAATGACAAGGGTCTTCTCTCTAGGGTGGGGGAGTTCAAAACTAGGGGACATATTTTTAAAATGAGAGGAGCAAGATTTAAAAATCTTTGAACTTTTTTTACACAGACAGTAGTTCATGCGTGGAATGAACTGCCAGAGAAAATGATGGATGCAGGTAAGTTACAACATTTAAAAAACATTTGGATAAGTTTGTGAATTGGAAAGGTTTGGAGGGATAGGGGCCAAGCACAGGCAAATGGCACTGATTTAATTTGGGAACATGGTCAGTGTGAACTGGTTGAACCAAAGGGTTTGCTTACAATGCTACATGACTCTAGGGATGAGCACTCTGAGGATAGGGACTGAAGTTTTCAAGGAGAAAGTTGAATGACATTTGTCTCATTATTAACCATATTAGAATTAGAATTAGGTTTTATTGTCATGTGTACTCAGATACAGAGATACAGAAGTACGGTAAAAAGTTTACAAAGTCGCCACTCACGGCATCATCTTAGGTACAAGGTACCTAGGTACAAAATACTAAGTAAAAAGTAGAAAAATAAAGAAATAAGTTAAAAGTTCAACATTACAGTTCTTGTCAGTATAAAGTAGTAAATAAGAAATGAAGTTATAAGTTCTGAACTGCAGTTCTTCTTTAGCTCCACACCGGGCTTTCCCCACGAGGGCTTGATCTCTCTCCCGACCTGGGCTCGAACTCTCGAACCCTGTGTCTCCATGCTGTTGTCTCGCCACCAACCGTCAGGCCATCAGAGTCCCACTGTGGTGCCACACTGGGCCCCCAGCCACTTCCATGATTCCACCGACAAACAGGGTTCTGCCTGGACACACCAGCCGTCTCATGGACGACCACCAAAATACCCAGCCATGGCCTCCATGACTGAGCTCCCTCCAGAAGCAGAGAGAAAATAACTCTAAAAATGGCTAAAACAGAAAGGCGAGAAAAGAAGATAGAAAAGTGGTCGGAGCGGACAAGCTCCGACTCGGAAGCCTAAGTCCGTCGCCACCTTGTACGGATTGTGCGACAGTGTGGAATGGAGAATCCCTACAGTGTGACATGATACTGGACGAAACCAACAAGATAAATAGGGCCTTAAGGTGAGCTTCAGATAGTATATTGCCAAAAAGATCATTTTGAGTGCGTTCTGTCAAATAAATTGACATGTGGCTTATTTAACAGTCAACTGCATAACCAGACTTTCAGTTGAAGCCAAGTACATGTTGCCTCTAGCCATTTCTTGTAGTCAGTATATGAGTTTAGTTATGGATGCAAATGAGTTTTTTAAAAAAAACCTGAGGAGCAAGAGTATGTCAGCCTCTTGAAGTTGTTTCAATTTTTCAGCCAAGACTGACCTTTCACCTCCAAGTGGATATGGGAACAACTCTACAGTCAGGACTCCCTGTTGCCTCCTAAACCCAGGCTGAAATGTGGGTCCAAAGCCTCCACTGTGTGGGTAACAGTCACTCAGTATAGTTTTAAATGGAGTTGGCAATGAATGACCAGAGTGTGGTGTTGCATTTAATTAATGGTGGGAGGTGGTTTCTTGAAGCTGGATGGTCAATCAAAGACCTTCCAGCTTGAAGAAAGCCTATAATAATGGAAGGTGAGTAAGGGGAAAAGATGCTTCAAAATGGAAGTACGCTCCCCCAACTTCATGTAAAGTTAAACTAAAAATGGGTTTTGCAGTCGGGACGCCACTGTGGGGCTGGGAGGGGAGCCCCACGATGGGAGCTGCAGTTTGCCTCCTTTATTTGTCCCTTTGTGGCCCTTAACAAGTTGAACTGGGTAACTGCCACAAGAGGGTAGTCCTGCCTCTTCCTCTCCACTCTAGCCTACTATCTTCTTCCGTGAAGATTGCCCAAGCATGGGATGAAGGTGGGCAAGCCAGCAGCTCAGCTGGTGGCACTAATTTGGTGGCTAGCTGCCTCTGATGCCAGTCCTGTCAGGGGCCTAAACGTCAAACCTAACTTTGCAGTGTGTCACAAATTTGCCCATGTGTTTGGAAATCTTCAAATGTATTATGTCCATGTAACAGTTTACAATGTTTCAGGCCCAGGGTTGTTTCTAGATTGTGCTTTCATCACATACAGGTAAATATTATGATTTAGTTCTTCTAGTCCAGCATAACTGTTATCATGGCCCTTTGTGTTTTCTAACTGGAGGCCTGAACTGTCAAGACTGCTTTTTTTTAAAAATTCTTTGAAGGATTTCTTCATATCTAATCCATGGATTCCTTCCATGGCTTTCAAAAATTAATTCATATCTTGGCATTAATTAGAATAGATTTAGCTTCATTTGTGCTTCTGCCTAGCTGATGAATTCAATCATTCTCGATCACAATCGCAGAAATTTGCACCATGGAAGTGCCCGTATTGGGTCTTTGAAAGAGCTGATATGCAGAGTTCCACATCCCTGCTGTTATTTTTTCATTACATTATGTATATGAATGCATGAATTTGGAGCAGGTGGTTGCTCTTCCATTCAATGTGATCAAGGGCAATCTGTTTAATTCACACTCCTGCCTACTTCTGACAACATTTTCCCTCCTTGATTATCAAGGGTCTATCTATCTCAGCCTTCAAAGCTTGCAAAGAAGCTACCTCTGCCACTTTATCAGGAAAGGAATTGCAGATTCACAACTTTCTATGTTAAAAATCTCTCCTGTTCCTGTCTTAAATGGGCAACACTTTACAAGTTGACTCCTAATTCTAGCTTTTCCTACAGGAAGAAACGTATTCTCCACATTCAATCTGTTGAGACCACTCAGATTCTTAATGTTTCAATTAAATTGCCTCTTACTCATCTAAACACCAGTTGATACAAACCAGTGTCCAACCTTTTCTCTAAGATAGCTTGCCCATTCCAGATATTAGTTGGGTAAACCTTCTCTGAACTGCTTCCAGTGCATTTCCATGGTTTCCTCACTTAAAGTTTTGGTTGAGTTCCTGAAAGTGATTAATTTTAAGAGAAATGACTTCAAGTGTGGTTTTCCATTGGAATCAATGATAAAGCCAGATTTAGGTTCCTGAGGACAATTTGTACCCAACAAAACTAATGTAAAAGTTAAAATATAGTGCCATACTTGAGCAGCACCATGCATTTCCAGCCGAATTACTTGCAAAGTAAACAAGGTAAGCTTGATTGAATAAAGCAGGCTTCTTGTTTTTAAAGAAGTCTTCAAATAAACTTAGAGAACAGTAGAGGTACAACACTAATTCCTCAACTATTGTGCCTGTACAGGTGAACTACTATAAAATACAGCAGAGAATTTCTTTTAAAAAGAAACTAAGTCTACAGCAGGTCCTCTGTTCATACAGGTACAAACAGAATTGAAAAAAAAAAGCCAGATACTTTAAAGAAAAAGTTCACTACAATATCTGAGCAGTGAACTGTTTAAAAATAAAACATTGATCTTTGATTGCAGGGCATGGAATTAATGGTGCCTACAGCAGCAGCATAATCATGGGACTTCTCTGATGACATGAGAGACACAATAGTATGAAACACAACCAGGAAGTGAACAATGTCAGAACAGGAAAAAAGCTCTTCAAATGAGGGTTGAAGTTACAAAACAGAAATAACTTGCAAGTTAAAAAAAAGGTAATAATGAAAATAAGAGTTCCCTTTGTACCCTTTATTAAATAAGGAGACCAATGCCTGAAATAGCTTCACCAATGCCCTATAAAACTGAGGCATAACCCCCTTACTTTTACATTCAACTTCCTTCAATGAGAGAATTCTATTTACTTTTCTAATTACTTTCTGTACCTGACAAGTAGACTTTTGTGATGCGTGTAAAAGGACCACCAGATCCCTCTGTATCTCAAAGTTGAGCAATTTATCACCATTTAGATAAATACATATTTATTCTACAAAAATGAACAATTTCACATCTTCTCCTACAAGACTCCTTTTGCTAGATCTTTGCTCACTCACATAACCTATCTCTATCCTTTTGTAATAACGAGGTGTAGAGCTGGATGAACACAGCAGGCCAAGCAGCATGACGTTTCGGGCCT
>NC_063363.1:19822861-19847217 GCF_021869965.1 Rhincodon typus | reverse complement strand
TTCGGGCCTAGACCCTTCTTCAGAAATCTGAAGAAGGGTCTAGGCCCGAAACATCAGCCTTCCTGCTCCTCTGATGCTGCTTGGCCTGCTGTGTTCATCCAGCTCTACACCTTGTTATCTCAGATTCTCCAGCATCTGCAGTTCCTGCTATCTCTATCCTTTTGTAACCTCCTTATGTCCTCTTACTTCCTTACTGATCTTTTTTGTCATCAGCAAATTTAGTAAACACATCTTCCATCTCTTTATCAAAGTCACTGATGTAAATTCTAAAATGTTGAGGCCAGCACTGATCCCTGTGGCACACCACTCTTTACATTTTGCCAGCCAGTAATTGATCAATGTAAGCCTACGCTATGTTTCCTGTTAGCCAGCCAACCGTCTACCCATGCCACTATGTTATCACTAAACCATAAGCTTCTATTTTCCACAGCAAATCTTTGACGTGGCACCTTATCAAATGCCATCTGGAAAAATGAGAAATAAGATCCACTAGTTTCTCTTCATCCACAGCTGTCCCTTGATCTATCGTTCCCATATTAATACTTCTCCCTCTTTCCTTGTCTCTATTCTTCAATTTGATTTTTTGCTTTTGCTGTTTACTTTAAAACCCTCTCTACTTGCGTACTTATGCAGTTTGCTAGAACACTGTTCCCACCATGATTCTGGATTACACTGTTCCAATATTACAGTCCTGACTTTTGCCAGTGCAGGTGCCAGTGCCCCACTGGAACAGACTTCTGCGGCACCAGTCTTTTAGCCAAGCATTCATTGCCTAATCTGATTGGCCCTTTCCATTTGCCTCAGGTCATTATCCAGAAATTATAAGAAAAATTTAGAAAAAGAAAAGGAGCACCCCCTTCCCCATATAACATCACACTCAAGTACCAGTTCAACTCCCTTTTTAATTCGTTATTGAATCAGGTTCTACTATCTTTTCTGATCCAGTATTCCAGATCCAGGCAACTTATTTAAGAAAAATCTCTTTTTAGAGTCTTACAGTCATTATGGTATGGTAGGTGGTCTTTTGGCCCATCATGCACATGTTCTGTAATTATCTCCTTTGTACATTTTTTGCCCATGATTTTAAATAATTTAGTTTTCTAATCTATCTCAACTACAAATCCTCTTGACAACCACCACTGGGTCACCTCTTACCCTTCTCTGTTATGGTGAAAAGTCCTAACTTTTTCAAACTCTCTTCATTATTCAAGTCTCTTTTTCCATTATATCACTATTGACAACTTCCTCTGAATCATTCCTAAGACCTCTTGCCTCTTCTCTGAAGTGTGTTGCACAGAATTTTCCACAATATTCTCAGATGACGCCTAACTAGAGATGCCTAATGTTCTAGACATATTATGATCTATTTCATCTTTGAACCTGTTTTTAAATTGTCTCTTAAAATCTGATTTTCTCTACATGCAGAGGTGGAAATCTCCCAGAGAGTTACCTCAAAGTCACTCTCTTTGGTTTTAATTACATTCTGACATAACTACGTATTTACAAGATCTTTCCATTGTTCTAATACAATGTTGGATCACTTCCAAAATCTTTTTCCTGATCTGCTCCTTATGCTGTCATCACCTGGCATATTTTTGGCACCAATATTCTTTGTCACACATTTCACAGCAATATATGCCATTGTCCTTCATGTGTGCAGCTGTTGGACATCTATAGATATACTTGGATCATGACTTATATTTCAGAACTCCTGCCCTCTCTATAACGTGATGTTACTTGCAAATGTAATTTATTTATGATAGCTTGAGTAGCGCTGAAAAGGAAAACATGTTGCTGAAGGCTTTTGTGTTGCATGTTTTTGAATAAATGTAAGAATGCCAAACTTCAAACAGATGTACCAAAAAGCAAAATGACTGCTTAACATGAGAACTCTGGTTCACTGTGATGTTGCCACTAAGAAAGTAATAGGCAACACTGATTAACAATCCAGAGTGTGCCAACAGCTTCACCAACAACCAATTCAAAGTAACCAGTTGAGTTAATGGTGTGGCTCACGTGCTAGAAGTGCCATACACATGATCCCAATCTTTGCAAAGAAAAAGAATGTGTTCAAGATGTATTGCTTTAGTGAATTGCCTAGGAGCTTGGGAAGGCTATGGTTCCCTATTTATTTTTCAATGACAACAATGCAGTGAATCCATCAGGGCTCTTTTTTCACCACACTGTAATTTGTTGTGACCCTGAAAATTGGCATTCTTATTTTTGTACTGATGAGTGCAAGATGGAAATGTCAGCAATATGCCTGATTTCTCAGCAACATTCAAGATTTGTATGACCAAGCAACTATTTATAATGATTTATTTGAGATTAATTGAATTTTACTATGGCTTTTGTTCATTACTGGAACTTTTAAGATATTATGCAATATCATGAAAGCAGAGAAAAAGGACTCAATGCTGAATATGTTTCTGGGTCACAAAACTTGATTGGGCAACACCACACCTAATCAAAAACATCATCATGAACAGATTAAGTTTGGCAAATCCTCCCACTTTACAACACCGTTCTATATTTATTGAAACATTTAAGGTAATAACATGCTGAATGACCTATCTTTAGAAGAGTGACAGGTCAAAATCCAAACAGCACAATATTCACCAATTAAATGGTTACCAGCAGAGACCCACAAATTATTTGTGGTTAAATCAGTATCATTATTGCAATAGTGCATATTTAATGGAGGATTTCTACTTATTCTTTCATCAAAACCTTCAACAAAATCAATGTTCCCCCACTCTGCAATGATCCACACAAAGCTGTCTATGTGTAACTGTTGATGACACCTTCCATAACTTTACCAATGATCGAGAATAAACTGATGGGGCGGTGTATAGGACATACTCAGGCAATTTTCCACACTGCCGGGTAGATGCAAGTGTTGTAATTGTGCTGGAAAAGCTTGGTTAGGGGTGTGGCTAGTTCTGGAGCACAAGTCTTCAGTATCAACGCCAGAATGTTGTCAGGCCCTGTAGCCCTTGCACTATCCAGTGCTTCCAATCATTCATTGACATCACATGGAATGAATCAAATTGGTATTCCTGATAATGGGGACCACTGGAGGCCAAGATGGATCATCCACTCAGCACTTCTAGCTGAAGATTGCTGCAAATGTTTCAGCTTTATCTTTTGCACTGATGTGCTGGGCTCTTCCATCATTGATGATAGGGATATTTGTGGAGCCTCCTCCTCGAATGAGTTGTTTAATTGTCCACCACCATTCATGACTGGATGTGACAGGACTGCAGAGCTTAGATATGATTTTGTTGGTTTAAGATCACTTAGTTCTGTCTATGACTTGCTGCTTTCCCAATAGTACACTATCATGATCCCATCGTTTCTGTGACAAATTGATTCAATTTCTACTGCCCTTACAACCCATCTTCATGCCATTCTAGCCATGCCCATCCTGTGGCATTTTCCTTGATGGCCAGTCTGGTACCTTCTGATATTTGCCACCTCTACCAGTCTGTGTACTGGGTAAGGGTTACTTGAGATAGTTTGCAGCTACCAGTCCTTGCTTTGTCTTTGCTTTATCTTGGGTCTATCTAATGAATGATGGTAAGTACCAATGTAGAATATCTACAGAAGTCGCATGATCTTGGAGAACGAAAAAGTTTATTTCATGACAGCAATACATACAACCACATTGGTCAGGCATTGTGACTAGGACCAGAGAAGGCTGGTACAGATACATCTAATCCCTCCAAAAGCTAGAGAAGACTCACCATCTTCATTCACTGACTATGTGTGACATCAGCAGAAATGACGGAACTAATATAACATGAACACTTTGAGCACCATAGCCTTATATAACACATCCCTCCCTACAATCCCAGACTATCTCTCATGGAAACAATCTTGGGTGCATTCGTTGTTGGGCTCCCATCATGATGTTCATTTTATAGACAGAAACTTATCAATCACACACAAAGACTGGTGAGATGATAATGTGGGTTCTCCTATTTGAAGGTAAGACTATATGCAGATAATGTATGCTGTAAGCTAATTATAGTACATCTTACTCCAATCATTGCTACTTCAGACTGCCCAACACGTTATGCTGCCCCATGAGACTAATACATTAAATCATGTTCAAGTATATAATGATCAACATCAGTTTAAGAAATCCCCCAACCCTTAAAGGGTATGTTACCATACCAGAACACATCTTACCCTTTTGTTCTTTATTCCCCTGCTCACAGCCTACTGACATGATCACCACCCATCATTAGCAGTCACTCATGCATCAAAGAATTGAGTCCCTTGTATACTTCTGCCTTCACGAGGCACCACTCACCAAATGAAAACACAACAGGCTGACCCTTAAATCAACAAGTAGAAACTGACTATTGCATGGTACAACAGATACTTCCAGCAGAATTGTGAGTAGAAGTATTAAAAGCAATACTTTGCATTCTGACAGGAAACCCTGGCTTTATCTGCTTTATACAGACATGTTGCATTTTTCATAAGATTCCTGAAAAGAAGCTGGTGATAGAACTGAAAGCCTACAGGGCAAGTTAAAAGTTGGAAATTTGATAATAGGTTAGCAAGGTAGCAGGAAACAGAAGGTAATAGATATATCAATGCAGCCATCATTCACAGATTGGTCTGTAGCTGTCTGCTGTTAATACTTACCAATGGCTTGGTTATAAGGGTTTTGATACCAGGATTTTAATTGGTGAATGACACTAAGTTACATGAGGCTACATAATGCTTCAAGGAGAAAGGATGTATTCAAAGAGAATAATAATTAATCAGACATGCTGCACAGAAGGCAGCATTTATTGTTGAGAAATAAATAGCAATATAATGCTGTTTAAAAGGAAAGCAATGTTAAATAGTAAAGAACATATTGTTAATTCCAGTGCAGGAATAGGCTATGCTGAAGCACCAAGATGTTGAAAGCACTGCAGAAACAGCACTTTATGCTGTCGTTATTATATTGTATTTTGTCCACAAGCTCATAAAAAAGGATATCTGATCTTTCCTAATGATCTCTCAGATTAACACCCCCAGGCCTTTATGTGTGTAATTCATTACTCTTCTGTTCCTATGCAATTGCTTTGGTTGCAGTTACTTTTAAGTCAGAAGTTACAAACATCCACCCACTAGATAAATGCTTCTTTCCAGCATTCCTGGCCCAGAGTTTTGCAGGCTGAGGGCGCATATCATGAACTGGAGTCAGATGCCTAATTAATACTCGGTTACAATTTACAAGATTATGTTTTGGACTGTACCTTTAAACTCAGGTTAAAATAAAGATGGAGTCATGCAACCAAATGCTGCCTGACAATAAGCCTGGCTGAGTCAAGGGGCCCGTATGAAGTTCTCAAACTGACGTTAAATGAAAACACCAACTGTACTCACAATAAATGTACTATATATATAATAAATGTATACTTTCAGGGAAGTGAAAAGAGAGTGAAGAACAGAACACTAGATGGTAGGGTTAGCAGAGAAAGGAGGCTGTAGGTTCTTGGCAAGTTTCTGAAGCTGGATGTGGAATGGAGATAGTCACAAATCAAGGTGCAAAGGTGCATTCTAGAGTCATTTAAATAGATTGGTCCTGGTGTGGTTGGGGTTGGTTGGCGGCGGCGGGTGGGGGGGGGGGAGCGGGAGGTGAGTGGGGAGGTGGTGACAATCAATCAGAATTATTGGAGCTGGATTCACTGCTGCTGCTGGTTTTGGGAAACTATCTGGAAACTGAGGGAAGCATATAGAGATGGTCACTAGAAATTACTACTTTGTCAAATGGGAAAACATGATTCATTTAAAAGCAACTATGGACTAGTTGCAAAAAGGAGGGTAATTCATGGAGGTTGCATTGTGTGTAATTATAATAGAGGAACATTCCTTTCTGGAGTTTGAAATTAAGATTGCCTACAAAAACAACACTGACTTTGTTTAATAGTGTTTTTAGTCTTTTGTTACAGTAAAAGCCTTAAAATTTCAAACCTTGTTATCCTTTTCCAGTATCAACTTGAAGTTTGAGTTTGTTTTTAAACTATATCAGTTTCCATGGGGAGTGTAACAGAATCCACAACCTTTTCTCCATCAGGATCAATAGACAGAATTTCATGATCTTATAAGTGAGTTTGCATTCTCAAATTCCACAAACATCTCTCGAGTTCAGATGATAAGTTTTAGAATTGAAAATTTGCTTCAAATATTCAGGTGCTATTTTTGTTTGAGAGGATAATATTTACCAGAATATTGGCCAGAAGTCTTTTGTATTTCTCTAAATTGCCTAATGGAATCCTGTGTATTCAGCTGGGAGGGCAGTTGTGACCTTCATTCCCACCTTGGGAGCAGCCAGCTGACCTGATTAGTTAGTAGCTCTTACAGTCTCAGCAGTGCCAGGAGTAAGCAGTGGTCATTGCAGATTTAGAGTGGAGACTTAATAAAAGAAAAGCACTTATCAAAAGAGGCGCAATCCGTGGCCGACTTACCTACCAACTGCGCCCACAGAGAAAATTCTACCCCTAATATTTAGTATTGCCCAACCTGCCTATACTTTCACTGTTCAGGTATTTTATGTTGTGAACTTGTTCAATTATGTCCTTTAGTCACTATATCTAGATTAAGCTTAATAGCATCAGGGAATCTTCAGCACCATTTCAAAATAACGGGTCTCCAATTTAAGATAGCGATGAAGATGGAATTTCTTCTCTGACGGTCATTAATCTTGGAAAATGTCTTCCCCAGGGAGCAACATTGGCTGGGTCATTACGTATAGTCAAGGCTGAATTTGACAGCTTTTTGATCAACAGGGGAGTTAAAGATTACAGGGTGAAGCAAGCAGGAAAGTAGACCCATAACCAAAATCAGTTTTTGCCATGATCTTATTGAATAGTGTTAATAGGCTTCAGGGGCTCTATTCTTGCTCCTGCCTCTTCTGTTCCCAAATTTGCTGTAAGTTTGCCAGAAACTTGATGAATTTCTATCTCCTGGTCAGGAAACAAAAGTAACACATTTCTTACACAGTTTTAATGTACCTCTGACATTTGATCTTTGTCGTGTACAATCTGAAAGGCAACAATGAGTTTATTTTACTGAACACATATATGTAAAAATATATATTTAAAACTGTTTTAATTTCTACGGTCTAAAGCTTATAGCTGTAAACTAGAGATAAAGATTTACCTTGTGGATTTACAGAATAATGTTTCTTCCAGCTCTTCAGAACTGAATCTAATTTGTACTGATCTTTAATGAGTTCTAAAACATTTTCTCCTGATATTCTTAAGAGAGTTCGTCTAATTTAACTTTTGCAATCCCAAATGATTGAAAAATGCATAAGATGTTTAACAAAAATTTTTGGTGCCTTGGCGTAGGAAAAAGAAATCTCTTTCTCTATTGAAATAATAGATTTTTGTTTAACCCAATTATCCCTGATACAATAGCTGGAATATTCTCATCACAAGTTGTCTTCAACTCATGACTAAAGCTCCAGTGTAATTTTCCTTGTCCTTCTCTAAACTGTGATTATTTCAAGCCAGTCATTGTAACCTGCATTTAATCAGTAATAAGGAGGTGGCCAACTTGGGGAGATGGGGGGAAGTTATTGTTCTCAACAAAGCCTCATGAAGGAGATTAGAATAAGCTTTCCTTTTCCTTTGTCATTGCACTGGTTCTGAAAACAATGTTGGCTGCTATAAAATTTTAAACAGAGCAAGCAATAATAAACTCCCCATCTTACAGATGACACGAAATAGTTTAATAGACAGACTTCCCACACTGTTTACTGAGATCACACAAAGCTGACTTCAGGCTAACCAATCTATCCACATTGGAGTCAGAACATGTAAAACTGTGACAGAAAACACAGTAACTGCAGTGATATCTCATTTTGACCTAAATTTAGAATTGTTTGTGCTCTAATACTGAATTAAAATGTTATAGCTTTAAGGCTTGAAATATATTATTCAGAAGTGCAACTTTTGCAAACAAACTCAATTTTTACTCTTCCAGTCTGCACAAAATATGAGAGCAGTATTAGGTAATTTAGTTCATCAAGTCTGTTATGTCATTCCATAAGATTGTGGCTGATCTGGTCATGATTTTAACTCCTTTATTGGAGCTATATTATATAATTTGTGCAAAAAAAGCTATTCTTTTCTTTTAAAATGTACACAAGGACTCTTACAAATTATGTCCCAAAATCCCACAAGTTGTTTTGGGATCCAAGTACAGACAAAAGCAGATAGTTTGTGTTTCAGACCCTAGACTTCTAAATCTGGTTTTACCAGAGAAAGATTGGGGCAAATATATTTTCAACTGGTTTGTCAGTCTAATCTCATTGTATATGGGAGCTGATAAGTGGCAACCTAATTGGGATAGAAGGAGTAATTTTGTATTGACATTATGCTTCTCTTCTCTGAATAGCAACAAAGTTCTTATGAAATACATTCACATACTATATAGGAATATTTGACAGATAACTCGTATAGATAATTCAAATATTAATAATAAATGATAAAAAATAAGAACAATAATTTCTTGGGGTGGCTGATTGTCAGATATGTTTTGGCTAGGCCAATGCCAAACTTTATTCTTCATCTTCAAATTAACATCTTGGGATCTTTTAAGTGTTTGTGTACAGAGAGATAGGCCCTCAGTTTAATATTTACGATACATCCTCAGTACTACAATGAAGTGCTAGCCTCCGTTATGTGTTGAAATGCTAAAGTGGGCCTTGAACTTGGAGAGAGTGAACTCAGAATTGAGAGCGCTACCATTGGGGTCAAACTGATACAATGGTCACAAGAGGGAAATTAACAGTGGACAAAGGAAACACATGAATTAAATCTGCGTAAAACTTCTTGTCCTTTCATATTGATGTTTGTGGAAATAGTATTTACCTTAACATTAACTAAAGTACTTGCGACTTAAGGAGCAACTAAAGCAGAGAAAAAAAATGGCTCAACCATGTTTTGCTGATGTGGATAAAGCCCCTTCTTCAATGCAATTGTGGAAACTGTGATTGGTTCAGCACTCGGAAAACATAACAATTTAGTTCTTCGAATCATGCTGTGAACAGAAATTGTCCAATTTCATATCCCATTATATTCTGCTTTCAAAATTCTCATCTCTTTACAAAAGTAAATCCCCTCACACAATGAGTGAATAGCACTGTCTGTAAAATTCAGTAAAGAATGTTCAGGAATATCACAGTTTGCTACAATTGCTGTTATTTGAGCAAGGGAATCAGCAGAAACACTGTGGACTCCCGGAGCAGGCTTTATGTGGATGAATAATCAAAGCTTTTTGTGTGAAATGGAGATAAGCACCCTAAGCAGTCAATAGTTTAGCTGAAGAGGCTAATTTTTGTAAAGAAGGGACAGAGGCAGAAAAGTAATTAGGCTGTGAATCTAGATTACTAGGTCTTTATCCAATGAGTCCTGTCAGAAAGTATGCATATCCTGATGTTGTGTGAAAATACAATTCAGAGATTGGGTATATAGTCCTCACTGTCTATAACCTGCCAGCATTCTGTATATAAACTAACCTCTGGCTGAGATTCTAGGGAGTAACCCATGAAATAGTACTCAAGAATCAATCAGTGTCTTCAAATCAGTGAAGGGAACTGGAGCGAGAAATGCAAAACCATTGGAGCAGAGGGTCTGTTCATTTTCATCAAGCAAGGAGGCACACTATGTCAGAGCATGCTGATGTCTTTTCACTAAAGAAAACCAACAGGTCCTGCAAACGTGAACTTCACTACGTTATCTCCCAGTGCCACAGCTCAAAAGGTGATGAAAGTGAAGACTGACAGATTAGATCTCAGTATTATCTGAGCCCAGTGCATTTCTCTCCCTCATGAAGCCACTATGATTAAAACAAAGATGCTGAAAGCATTGATGTATAAGGAACTTAGAGTGAAAGCAGTGTCCATTTGACATAACAGCACAGATCATTAAAAAAGACAATAGTATGTGCTGGATGAGATGGAAAGGATTCTTTGAAGCGGACACAGAAATACTGATGGAAGTAGTGAACTTGCCAGGTATTAAAGAAATGCAGCTTGAGCAGCATAGGACACAGCATCTGAAACAGTGTCTTTGAACAAATAGCCTGAACTTAATGGCCTGGGAATAAAATTACCAATACAAAATAAAACAAGTGCTGCATCATCTGACCTTGCTACATGATATGGTATGGAGCATTAATCCACACAGGGTGATAGAATCTATCTCCAGAGAAACAATTGGTTATGTATACCTTGAGGGTAGGCACACCACAAGCATGGAATTAGGTGAGGAAGCAGGCCTGAAAATATATATGGGGATTGAAATCATAGTTTTGGCTCATTTTGCACCATGCTCTAATCATCTGACCAACTAAGCTAACTGACCTTGCTCTTGCAGATGTAAGTAGAAAATTGTTATGTCTCACTGGGGTAGTGCTGGAAATCAAGCCCCACTGTTCTGGAGTCAATAAAAAAATTAAAATCTTATCAAAGTATGCAAAGTTTCCTGTTTATCTGCCTGATAGACCAAGTTAATAGAAAACAAGGACCAGGTATTTTTACTTAACAAGAATAACTATTTCTTATACATGAATACATTCTAACAAGTAAATAACTATGAACTGACAACATGAAATTTCTGTAGTTAAAATTCTAAGCCCGACTACACACACATACAAAGAGATAAAAAAGGAAAACATTGGTGTGAAGGACGATGGAGAAAAAAAAGTACTGGGGAGGCCATTCAATAGCACCAGTCCTCAGGATTTGATGGAGGGGTTCCTTTTGTTTCCCAATTCCTTTAGTTCTCCAAGTTTTTATTTTGGGTTATTTCCCTTTATCCCAGGGTGGACAGATCAACGGCTTTGTGAATTATGAAGTCTGTGACTTAGTCGTTAAAAGGAATAACGTTGGGTGGGAAAAAATGGCTCTCTTTAGTTTCAAGTATTTTCACTGGAGAAAGAGAGAGGAACACCATCTGCCTTTCCAGAGATCTGACAGATTCTCGTGGTATCATTTACACCCAGATGTCATTAGCTGTACAGTAAGAAAACAGAGCGTTGTTGTCATCTGATGACTTTTGGCATTTACGACTTGTCACAAATGCCCAAAACAGTCAGCGACTTACATCTGGCTAAATCTCACTTTGTCCCCATACCCTAGTGCCACGTCATCTATTTACACATTGCTCAATTGCTTAAAAGCAACAGAGTAAACACCACACACAATGAGATTCAGTAACTTGCTGTTTAAGAGTACAAAAATTCCTTCCTCAGTCCTTTGTATTAAAACAGTCCTTTTTCTAATTCAGTCCACAGTCAAAAGTAAAGGAAAACACGAAAGATGCAGTCTTTACAAATATTAAGTAGGCCTATTTTGCAATACGCCGAGACCTACACCATTAGTATTTCAGTCTTAGTAAAGTGAGTAGAAGCATGTTATTTATATACATGTTGGGGTGTTTCTTCTTCCTACTGATATTAAATTGTTAATTATGATTTATTTGCTTCAAACAGGGAAACAACAACGTTAGAATAATATTGGATAGACAATCCAGCCAACAGAATTGAGCAGTCTGGTGCACAACACAGTTGATATTCATGAACCTTATGGTCTGATTTTAACCTTTCTGTTCAGCTGGACTAGTGCATTTGGGGAGGTTAAGGTGGTGGGAAATTCTCATCTGCTCCATCTTAACTTGTCTGAATTCAGGCATATTGAGGGTTGCAGTCTTCAGACCAGTGGGGGCGTAAGTTAACTGGGTGAGTCACATCCTGATAATGGTGCATTTGCTCACATCATTTTAAGTCTAGGTCTGATTAATGTACCATCTCAAACTCACCAGCATGAATCCTGGCCATAGGGTGGAGGTAAATCAATACCATTTTTTAAAGTCTGTAAACGGTTTCCCGTGTGTCACAACGGGGTAGGATTGGTCTTGCTGGTCCGAGCAGGATGCATTCATTGCTTTAGATTCCTATCCTCCTTTGACTGCAAACATTCCCACCCATGAAGTTATGGAATAAGCTTGAAGGTTCAAATGATCTATCGTTTCTCTCTCCACAGATGCTGACTGACCTCTAGCACCTCTTGTTTTATTTCCCATTGTTTCTTGCTTGGGCTGCCCCTGGTGCTGAAGTTGGTGCAGCTCAGATTTCAGAAACTAGGCCAACATTCTCCTAAAAATTACAAATATGTGAGATCATCTAATTGAAACATATAAAATTCTTAAGAAGTTTGAAAGGGTGCCACCAAGAGGATTTTCTCCATTGTCTGGGGAGTCTGCAACCAAGGTTCACAGTCTCAGGAAAGGGGTGAGTCATTTACAAAAGGATAAGGAGAAACATCAATAGTCAAAGATTATGAAACTTTGCAATTCTATAAACCAGAGACATATGAATGGAAATCAGTAGATGTTTGAGAAATTGGAGATTATTTTTATTCATTCATTCACAGAATGTGGGCATTTCTGACTGGGCCAGTATTTTTTGCCCAAGCTTCTTGAGAAGTGGTACTGACCTACTCTCTTGAAGTTCATTTGGTGTAGGTATACTCACAATGCTGTTGCATAGGGAGTTCCAGAATTTTGACTCAGTGACACTGAATGATTTTTCTCCAAGTAGGGATGCTGGGTGGCTTGGAGGAGAACTTGCATGTGGTGGTGTTCTCATGTATCTGTTGCCCTTGTCATTCTAGATGGTAGTGATTGTGGGTTTGTAAGGTTTGTATAAGGAATTTAAGGATATTGGATACTGCAGGAGAACACAGTTGAGATAGATGATCAGCCACAATCCTATTGAATGGTGTAGCAACTTCAACATGCCAAATGGTCTATTCTGGCTCCGTACTAAAAGGTAGTAAATACTTAACCTTGAGATAATTGTAGGACAGACAACAGTCTGTTGAGTTTCAATATTCTGACACATTGTAAGTGAGCCTGAATTAATTGTAATAACATTACATTCAGAAATAAAAAAAAATTGCTTAGTTTTGCACATTTGTTTCAGTTGATGAGGGTATGGCATATTGGAACTCCGTATAGAAACCAAGCTTCATTTACCTAAATGCTCACACTCAATTGTTTACCATAGACTACACCATGTTTGGATGCATTGACTGAAGATTATTTCTACATTCAGATTTAGATTACAGAAAGTTTTGGGTTCAAGTGTACCATGCTGAACAGGCAACAAGTGGAATCTTGGCTGAGTAGGGGCTCTCGGTTTTCACTGGGACAATCCTGCTCCTCCTGGCTGATAACGCTGATAACAGAAATGAAAGAAATTGATTTACCCAGGTCTCTTATGATTCCCATTCTGTTTGCAGTCATGTTGCTGTCACCCATTTATGCATTTCATACTTGGAAAAGTCTCTGGGACTAGATTATTTGGCTGAACTCCACTCTGAATGTTTAAGGCTCCAATCTGTCTGTGATGAGCAGCTCGGTTTCTCCAGGAGGTACTAAAGCAGAGAGCCAAGTCATTTTAACCAGCCCTACCTCTTACCTCCTGGACCAGTACTGTCAAATTGGGAGCTCATACTTCACTAGTCTTTATTTTCCTCTGTAATATTCAGACTCCGCATGACTTGAACCATTGCTTCCCAAGTTAAGCTGACTTTTACTCTCCTCAAACATGACCATCCAACTTTGTTTCTCAATGTGTACTTTGACCAAGAACTCATAGGTTTCTTGGAGTTAGAACAATAACAGCAGCAGCAATTTGTATTTATGTAGCACCTTTAACATAGATAGCAAGGTACGTCCCAGGGTGCTTCACAGAAACATTAAGAAACAAAAATTGACTTCAAGTCACATGAAGGAGATATTAAGACAGATGATAAAAACCTTGGTCAAACAGGAATGTTTTAAGGTGGGCCTTGAAGGATGGAAGTGAGCTAGAGAGGTGGAGATGTGTAGGGGGGTGGTATTTAAAATGCTTGAGATCTAGGAAAGTGAAAGCATGGCACTCAATGCTGGACTAATTGGAATTAGGGATGTGCAGGAGGCAGTTCTAGATGCTGTACATTCAACAATAGATAAGCCAGAGGGGGCCAATACGTGCCCACTCTGCTATCCCACCTATTTCGCCGGCTGAAGCTGCAAAGGCCATAGAGATGCTCCAGGACTTCACCCTGCAACATGACAACATGGAAACTACATCTGACTGCATTGACAACAAGGTGGACAGACTGTATCACACTCACCTGAAGGCAGCACGCTAGGCAGACAAAAAGAGTACTAAATTTATCCAGAGGTAACTCACTGTTGATCAGTACCTTTCACTTTAACAAGGTTAGGCCATTGCATGGATTAAAACTGGCAAAATTAATACATTTCTCACATATTCACTGTATCACAGTATTTTCATTGCTTCTGCACATTTGTCAGCGTAATGGGTTCCATAGTGGCTTTCTCGGCTAATTTGATGCTTGACTTATCCTGAATTTGTGGGCAGGTTTCCTGCAAATCCACTCTATAGTACCGTAAATGAACTCTTGAGTGGGAAACAGAGAAGAGACTCCTCAACCTTAACTGGAAGCTGCATTCTCAAGTAACATTTATAAGAACACAGTTACATCATGTGCATATCTACACGATACCAACTGTAACACAGGTTAACTTTATATGATGCGTTGCCTTACATATCCCAAAGCACTAAATTTCACTGAAAAACCAAGATAGACCAGTATTCCTGTCATGTACATCCATCCAGAGATAAAGTTAAAACGTCATTTATATTCATTCGTTTCAGCCAAGAGGATGTTAAGTTGCTTCATGAATATTCATGTCAAATTTCCCAGCAATCAGGAACATTCACTATCACATGCCAGGCGTGCTGAGGATCATATCAGCTTCTTAATTAAAAGTTTAATGTTTTTTCACCTTATTAAAAACTTGATAAACTGACTAATTTGACAAATGTCACTTGGCTATATTTAGCCTGCAAAAATTTAGAAACAAAATCCATTCTTGCTAAAATGTACAGGGCCAATTAAAACAACAAAAGCAAATTTGGACTGCATTTTTCAAGGCTTTTCCTTATATTTGTGCATATTAAACTTTCAGATCACATATACTTGTGTAAAAGTTGGGTATCAAATTTGTACACTAAACTTGAGGAGTCGACTTATGCAGAAGTAATATTTTCAATGGATTGAAGTACATGCCAGTTCCTGTGAACTGACAACTGTTAGCCATGCTTTTGGGTAAGCAAGGTGCTGCAGTCCTAGGCTATCAATTTCTGTCACTTTAAATGAGAAAAGAGTAATTGTGAAAAAGACACACTAGGCTGTTTCTGCCAAGCCAACTCCCAAAGTTAGCATGACATAAATGAAATGTTCAGAATTTTTGGGCAGCAAATCAGGGGTCAACTTTTAAAAATAAATTATTTGGGCGCATTCACTATTCGTAAGAAGGGAAACCGTGATCATGTAGGAGAATGAAACCAAGATTCAATTTGATTTATTTTTAGTTTAAGCATAAAGGGCATAATCTTGGTCAGGTTAAATTGGTGGTTAATTGAAAGAGCAGCTTCTTTTGCACCTTTTCAAGCTTTGTGTCTTAATTACCACCTTAGAAATGTATCTCCTACTGCACAAGTGTGATATTTTCACATCCTATGCTAGTTGGCCTTGTGATCTATTGAACAGTGCATTTGTGCTGATTTATAAAGTTCCTTAAATTAGACCAGAATTATGTAAAATCTCATATCCTTTCAGCTAACAGAGAAAGGGCACTTCCTACTTTAACTCAAACCCATTACACCACTGTTTATACAAAGGCTTAACATGTACAGCTACTTTGTTTTAATTCCTTTTGGCTTTTGAAAAAAGAAAGTTAAGAGACCTAAAAAGATGTGGCTATGTTGCCTGTGCCATGCAATGATGATCTCTCCTGAATCATGACGCATGCACTCCCAAACAATCTAAATTCGTATCATCTTCTAGGAAAGGCTTTCAACTGGATAACAAAAATATCCTGGCCAATTCAGGAATAAAAATCTAGAAATTTGCTCTCCCCAGCCCTGTTTGTCAATCAAAATGAGACAACAAGAACACATTGATCCTGATATCTGTTATAGTTTTTTCAATAGCTGCTCTTCAGTGCAGAAATACTGAACCAATCATAAAAACACCAGTGACATTTTCTGAATTGCTTCTGGGACCAGTTTGGGCAACGTATGTAATGATCTGACACTCAATTTTTCCTGCAGGATTTTCAATTCTGCCATCTAGCTGAAACGTGGTTCCGAAGCTGAAGCTGTGCGGCAAGGAGTCACATGCTGAGATTTTGCCTGAGATGACCAGAGGGTGAACAAATGGAAAGTTGGACTTCCAGTGAGAAGCCTTTCAACTTGAAAGCAGCAACAGGTATCAAAGTAGGTACAGGGAGGAAGTTGTTTCCACTCGGAGGTACCATCTCTCCGTTTGTTTTCAGTATAAAATTACAAATGATCTTTGCAGATGCATCATCACAGAATTCTTCGAGTGGGCAATTTGTGGCTGCTCTGGAGCCCTTAAGTCTTCCTGGAGCACTAACTGCTGTGAAGTTGATGGGAAGCCACATCTAAATTGTTCTCCATCGCCTCTGCAAATCTTAGTCTTAGTTAACAGGCCTTAATAAGCCCTCAAGTAAAAGCCAATTATGAGGGACTCTTGTGGAGCAGTCGTGGTGTTCCTACCTCTGAACCAGGAGACCTGCATTTAAGACCAAAGTCCTCTAAATAGGTTGATTTACAGGCTCATAAAAGCAAAGTATTGCAGATGCTGGAAATCCTAAATAAAAAACCGAATGTGCTAGAGAAACTAAACAGCTCTAGCAGTGTCCGAGAGAAACAGAGGTGACATTTTGAGTCTGATATGACTCTTCGTCAGAATTGTATAAGCTTTCAATGCTTTAACTGACTATATGGACTTTGCTGAAAATATACAGTCCTTGGCTGAAATTATGAAGTTCCTCAACAAAGCCCAACAAGCATTTGACAAAGAAGAACTTAGGTTTTCAGGTCAGCTGGAACAAGGTAAAATGCAATCTCTGGAAATGATGTTATTCCAACTCCCTTCATAGTCACTGATGATCCATTAAAGATCCATGAAGTTTCCATAAAATCATTGACAGTTTAAGTAGCATATTTTTCCCAACATGGACTGTTTTCCTAACTGTAGTAAGCATAATCCACTTGTGGGTTTCAGAACGAACATTCTAAATATGGCTCTGCAAAATTTGTATTATTTGCCAAATATACTGCATTTTAGTGATTAAAGTGTCATTCATTGCTAAATTGTGAAATAATTATTGAGTAGACAAGAGAATGAGAATTAGGAAAGCAACAGATTAGCACTTGGATTGCCTGGGATAGATTTGTAGATGGGAAGAGTTATTTTAACATGGCGATTAGTCAGATGGAGTTAGTGCTGGTGGAGCTTGTTTTTAGGAATGGAGTGTTTTGTTTATTTGAGGAAACTCTTGCACCAATTCCTATCTTCTACACTCACAAGAACAAGACAGGAATCTAATGAATGCTGCAAAACAATAATTAACACCCCAATCTCACTGTTGCTCTGGCTGTTGTTATTTTGCTGGAAGCCTTGAAATGGGCAATAAAAATGAATGGGAGCTTCATCAGCCCAAATAGTTAGGGTCCTGTGATGTCAATAGAACACAGATATAATTCTCAAGTATTACAGAACAAAGAGAACAATACAGCACAGGAACAGGCCCTATGGTCCTCCCAGGCTGCGTCAACATATTTTGCCCTTCCATACTAAAACTGTCTTCACTTACAGGGTCCATATCCTCTATTCCCTTCCTTTTTATGTATATGTCCAACTGCTTCTTGAATGGTGCTAATGTGTCTGCTTCCATCACCTCCTCTGGCAATGCATTCCAGCACTCACCAAGCACCGGTCCTTGTGGAGCGCCGCTAGTCACAACCCTCCATTTCTAAGAGCATCCTGCCACTGCTACCTTCTGTCTCTTATGACTAAACCAGTTCTGTGTTCATCTTGCCAGCTCACCCCTGATACTATGTGACTTCACCTTTTGTACCAGTCTGCCATGAGGGACCCTGTCAAAGGCTTTACTGAAGTCCATGTAGACAACTTCAACCACTTTTCCCTCATCAATCATCATCGGCACCTCCTCAAAAAAGCTCGATCAAGTTAGTGAGGCATGATCTCCCCCGCACAAAACCATGCTGTCTTTCGCTAATAAGTTCATTTTCTGGATGTCGGTGTGTTTGCCGAGCTGGGAGGTTTGATATCAGACATTTTATCCCCTTACTAGGTGACATCCTCAGTGCTGTGAAGCCTCCTGTGAAACGCTGTTGTCTTGTGATGGTTTGAATTTATATAGTCTGGTTTGTGCTGCTTCAGGTAGGTGCGGGTTCCGGTTGTGTGTTGTAATAGTCAGTATATCAGGTCTAATTCAATGTGTTTGCTGATGGAGTCCGCGGATGAATGCCAAGCCTCCAAGAATGATAGTAGTGTTGTCCCAGTTGAAAGTGTGGTTTTTCTCATCTGTGTGCATTGAAACCAAGGCCATCTGATCGCGTTTTTTCGTTCCTAGCTGGTGTTTGTGGATGCGGGTTGCTAGTTGTCTGCCTGTTTGTCCCACGTAGTGTTTTGTGCAGTTTCCACATGGTATCTTGCAAACCACATTCGTCCTGTCCACTGTATCTATTGGGTCTTTAACTCTAGTCAGTTGCTGTCTTAGTGTGGCTGTGGTTTGTGTACTGTCATGATTCCTAACGGTCTGAGTAGTCTGGCTGTCAGTTCTGACATACCACATATAAAAATCACCTCAGAACTTCTGTTTTCTTTAAGCTTAGGTGAAATATCCATAGCTGAGGGGGAAAGAGTTTTATGTAGTTTTACTTTGTTTTGGACAGTTTTGTGAAGTTCTTGGATGAAGAAGATCATATAGATTGCCTTAGAGTATGGAGTTAGTAATAATCTCAAACCAGAAGTGGGTGTATGATAGTTCCAGGAAAAAGCTATCTATGTTTCCAATTAAGAAGTTGAAGTAACAGATACCTTAAGCCTATCAAGGAGGTAGGAAAGTATGTTTTTCTCTAGTGGGTACTGTGTAAGGTATGCTTTTGAGTACTCTACACGGGATTTTTTTGGAACTTAAAAGGAGGTTTTTTTGGGAGTAATGCTATTATATTTTTACTGTGCATTTGAAAATCTTTCAAATTATAAGTAACTAGCTTGGTTTACTCTATCTTATCTTCATTTCTTTCAATTCACAAACATCTGTTTTATTGTTAAAACAATATTTACAAATTTGTGAGCTTATATTTCAGTGAGAGATCATCTTGCTAAACCTAAAAAGAAACAAAAACAATGATTTATAAAGCCAGGTTTCAGAGTGAGGTCCAACTTGCCCAGAAAAAAACATCAGCTGGATTATTACAAATTATGCCATCTTTCTGTGTACTTTTGTGGTAGTACTAGTACTAGTGGTGCTATCGCTGGACTGTTAATCTTGAGACCCAGATAACATTCTGGGGACCCAGGTTCAAATCCCACCATGGCAGATGTGGAATTTGAATTCAATAAATATCTTGAATTAAGATTCTACTGATGACCATAAATCCATTGTCAGTTGTCAGGAAAAACCCATCTGGTTCACTAATGCCCTTTAGGGAAGGAAACTGGTCTGGTCTACACGTGACTCTAGACCCACAGCAGTTGACTCTGAACTGTCCTCTAGGCAATTAGGGATGAGCAATAAATGCTGCCTAGCCAGTGATGTCCTCATCCCGTTAATGAATTTAAAAACAAGTCATTAAGTGAGGGCCAGTGCAAACAGCACCTATTTGATCTGTGTTTGAAACAGATCAAATCTGAATTTAGGAGATATTACTTCCTCACATTTCTGTTTAAGGTTTATCTGTCTCATCCTTTATAGAAAAATCATGCTATATGACAAGTTACGAAATCAAACCTTTTCCAAATGCTTTTTAAGATTACTATACTTTGGTATATCACTTGATTGTCTCAGATTTTCTCTGAAGACCTTAAATTACACCATGGTGTGGCTACATTGCCACTGACGGCTCTCTGATAAGCTTATTCATGTTCTCATTTATCACGTACGAATTTATACAGTTACTGTTGGCAGACTAATTATAAACTCAAACATGACATTGCAACTCTTGACAGGCAAGACATCAGCCATCCCTACAGAATTATCCATTTTCCTTCTGATTAAATGGTCTGAAATCATTCATAAGATGACCATGAGAAAACGCAATGTCAAGCAAAGTGCTCACTTAATAACAATACACAGAAACTCATCCCATGCAGTGCCAGGTTAAATGGCATCAATAATTTCAGCACAGATCGTCTTTACATTTTGAGTCAATCTGGGTCAGTGTAGCTCAGCATCATAACACGTGAGTCTCTGAGAAAATAAGGCAGCTTATTTCTAACGAAGAGTAAGCAATTTTGCCGGTGAAATAAAGGTCAAACATGCCAACTGCAAGGCCACTCAACATCTCTACTAGTTGGAAGATGCAATGCAGTTAAAAGATGATGGTAACAAGATTGAAGAACTCGTTCATCTCTGGAGTGCTAAAATTCCTTCCTGCACAAACAGATCAGTGTTTATTCTATATGTGTGTGCATTCTTTCAAGAGTTCACAAATCAAGTGATTTTCATGGCTTTTAGAAAATCAATCTTGTGCAGTATTCAGACTGGAATAAAATCCTTATATATGTTAAGGCAGCCTGAGAGACTGATTATCCTGAGTTTAACCTTCAGCAAGATCACAAAGCCGTAAAGGTAGCAAAAAATATAACAGGCAACTCTGCTGTTGTAGCTGCATGTATACAGTGCAATGAATGCTGTTTAACCTTATTCTGAATAATCAATGTAACATTGTTGAATGTAAAACAAATTTTACAACTTAGCTGCCTTAGTGCCTCACATGGAACTGAAGCTGAACAGGACGATTGGAGGGGCAATAGAGAAAGTAGAAAACTACTTTTCTCACCAGTAGTATGATTGGTTACCTGTTATTATCACTTTGGGAGTTTTCTTGTGGCAAGGAAACATGAATGACGAAACATTCAAAAGAATTGAGTGTTTTTTGCGAAGTTCATTTTTATTTCATTCATCAATTTGCTGGCAAGGACAGCATCTACTGTCCAGCACCAAGTGCTCTTGAAAACATATCTTTATGCAGTTGTTATGCTTTAATTTTGTGCTTACTGAATGTGAGAAACATTAGCACTGGGCAATGGAGCTATTTTCGCAATTTTTGGCAATATTCATAGTACTGCATTGTCCCAGGATAATGCATTGAGTGGCTTTGACTTAGGATCCTCTGCTTTGCTCTAGCATTATAGATTAGCACTGAACAAGAATAAGCACTCTGCTTTAGCTCAACAGACCTAATGGAAATGGGTGATGAATGGATCCACCCTTGAATGTCTCCAAATTGCCTGGAAGCATTCATTCCTAGGGGGCGAGCAATCAGAGAAATGTCAACCCCATAAACAGAATGGATAGAATAGATGAGAAGCTGCTTTTCAATTGCAAATCAGTTCTATCTTGCCTTGCTCCTGATAATGTTCACTTGAGTACGTTTCACCAGATGCCAAGTGCCAGGGGCGGGAGTTATGAGCCGGGGCTGGGGTTCAAGTAGTGAGACTGTGAAGGCCGAGGGTGCTTTTGTCGATGTGGCCTTTTGCCAAATCCAGGAGTTCCAGCTGCGAAATCCAGGGTGACAGTGTCAACCAGAAGACAGCATGGGTTGGAGGAGAATGAGGGTTCAAAACATGAAAGGGGAAAAGGAGGGCTTTATGAGGTGTGAGGGCAGAGAATGAAACTGAAAGATAGATTGGGGATAAGAAAGCTGCAAGAGGTGTGAAGGGGAGAAGAAGACTGCAATATGGGATATGGGGAAGAAAAGGCTGCAAGGGAGACGTGAGGAGAAGGCGGATGCGAGAGGATACAAGAGAGAAGGAGGCTGCATGTGTTGGGTAGAGTACTTGTGGATTGGAAGGCAGGAAGTTAGAATTTGGTGTTTGTAAATTGTTACGGGGAAAGCAATACGTGGTCCCTTTAAAAGATGATGAGCTTTTTCTATGCTTAGAGATTCAAAAAGGATGTCTGTGGGCAGCAGCTTGGGGGTTTGTGGGTGCACCGAAAGCCCTCAAATTAAAACATTTCTATCCAAAAACTGTACAGTTAGCAGGCCAAGCAGCAGTTTTGCTTTGTTTTCAAGAAAAGAAGTTTTGAATTTAGTCAATCAATTTGAATCAGACACTTAGAATACAAAAAACCAATTAAATTCTGAAGAAGGGTCTAGGCCCGAAACGTCAGCCTTCCTGCTCCTCTGATGCTGCTTGGCCTGCTGTGTTCATCCAGCTCTACACCTTGTTATCTTAAATTTAAATCTGATGGTTTTCACAATGTAGGACCAATCCTATGGTAAGAAATTAATATGTTATCAAGGGTACAAAAGGAGTGGGAAGTTGGATAATCAGGAGTATTAACTGCCATCTGCCAGAGTTAACAGCTCTCAGCTCTCAAGAGAGCATCGCTGGCTCTCACAGTCTGCTCTAAGTCTTAGAAAAAGCACCATCTAAATCAAACATGGCAACGGCACAACTAGTTAATTTTCCTGACAGAACATTCGACAGAGAAGGCATTCCTAGAGAAAACTCAACAGAGAAGGCGTTCCTGACAGATCATTTGACAGAGAAGGCACAGAACATTCCAGATAATGCATAATCTGGCTATAATTTTGAGAGACTAAACTCTAAATTTTTAAAACTATTTTATTTTATATAAGTGGGAGCTGTATTTATTGGAATAGCTAAACATTAGAATCATATTGTATTTGGGAGGAGTTAGTAGTTAGAAGGGGTTTATTTGGTTTGTTAATAATTTAGTTAGTTTATTTACTGGTAGAGTTAGATAAATAAATTGCTACTTGTTGATTGTAAAGTGAGTGTCAGGGATTTATTTTATTTAACCACTTTAAGTTGCTGAAAGGCAGGTTACACCACTTTTCACATTCCTATTACAGATTGTAGGACAAAGTGCTCCTCTCTGGGTGTTTCGGTTTTAGTTATCAGAGGGGGGTCAACCTCCACTTTATAGCACATGAGAGGAGAGGAAGGATATAAAAGAGAGAGAACAGTTTTAAACCTGTCAAAGTAATATTCAGCTAAGTGGCTTCTAAGGAACTTTAAATCACTGTGGTAATGAATTCTTTGCAAAGCAATGTGGAATCTCTAGTTTAGAAAATTATTGCTTTCTTTACTTCTAGTACCTTTAAGTTTAATGGAGTGTTGATAATTATTGAGGATATTGATGATTGTTTTCTCTAATTCAGCTTCTGTGAGAGTCCAAAATCCTTTCTTTCAACATAAATATAAGAGGTACGAATAATACATGATGTATCAAATAATAAATGAGTTCATCAGAATGAAAAAGTAGCCCCCAAAATTTCTAAATTTCACTCCTAAGGAAAGAGATGTTATTTTGACCTCTGCTTTAACTCTTGTATGATTTTGTCCAGAATTTTACACCATAGATTTATCGAGATCTATATCATGGAAAAAGGATCTTCATTCCATCACATCTGTGCCAATCAAAAACAACCACCTGACTATTCTAATCCCATTTCCAGCACTTGGTTCATTACCTGTATACCTTGGCATCGCAAGTGCACATCAAAGTAATTCTTAAATGTTATGAGGGTTTCTGCCTCTACCACTCTTACAGGCAGTGAGTTCCAGATTCCCACCAATCCCTGGGTGAAAATGATTTTCCTCACATCTCCTCTAAACCTTCTGTCTCTTATCCTCCTCTATGTCCCCTCGTTACTGATCTTTCCATCAAGGGGAAAAATCTCATCATGTCTATCCTGACTATGTCCCTCATAATTTCATACACCTCATCATGTCCCTGCTCAATCTCCTCTATTCTAAGGAGAACAACCCCAGTCTGTCCAACCTCTTCTTGTAACTGAAACGCTCCAGCCCAGGCAGCATCCTGGTAAATCTCCTTTGCACCCTCTCTACTGCCATCACACCTCTCCTACAATATGGATTCCAGAACTCACACAATACTGTAGCTGTGGCCTAACCAATGCCCTATACAGTTCCAATATAACCTCCCTGCTCTTAAATATGATGCTTCAAATAAAAAAGACAAAGCTACCATATGCCTTCTTAACCACTTTATCCACCTATCCTGATACCTTAAGGGACTGTTTCAGACATAGTAGGAACTGCAGATGCTGGAGAGTCTGAGATAACAAGGTGTAGAGCTGGATGAACACAGCAGGCCAAGCAGCATCAGAGGAGCAGGAAAGCTGACGTTTCGGCCTAGACCCTTCTT
>NC_063363.1:19787505-19817861 GCF_021869965.1 Rhincodon typus | reverse complement strand
AAATGTCAGCTTTCCTGCTCCTCTAATGCTGCTTGGCCTGCTGTGTTCATCCAGCTCTACACCTTGTTATCTCTGATTCTCCAGCATCTGCAGTTCCTACTATCTCTGGATACATTTAAAAATGGGCAAGGTGCATAATGGGCGGCTGATGCACTAGTGCCCACCTGAAATGAAAGCTTAGTCAGTTGTCTGTTCAGAACCAACACCAAAACATATTACAACTCGATTTTCCAGATGATACAGAAAATAACCTGCTTTGCCTACTCTGCTTCAAGCACGCTGCTGAGCACTGCATCATCTCTCTCTAGAATCATTCAGCAGTGTCCAAGGCCGGAAAGAAGTGTCTGGTGGTATTTTGCCTTGAAATGTGGGGCTGACTTTGTGAAGGCTGGAAGTCATAGAAGATTGAGTTCCATATAATATGTGGTTTCAGCTGGGATGGCTGAAAAATGCAGAGAAGTGGGAGCAGGGTCATTTATTCTGGAGAGGCAAGGGGATGTCAGAAACTATTCTTGTGCCTCTTATGGAAGCCAATTTCAGAGACTTTTCTTGGTATTATGCACCCCTCTGCAGAATGACAGCACAGAAGGAAAATTCTTGAGAACGATAAAAATAATTTTTAGGAATTGTGCTGGAAGGATTAAGAAAATTTGGAAGTGCAGCTTCCATATCCCTTTGATTGAAGAAAAGTATCAGGTTTTTCTGTCCTGAGTTATTAGCATGACTCTATCGTTTCTCTTGCTGGCTTAACTCCTGACGAGGCCTAGCACTACGAACAGGAGCAGAGAGTTGGAGCAGTTGTTCAGGCCTTCCTTTGGACTTCCTGCCATTTGGACCATTGCTGCACCTCTGGCAGGTGTCTGGTTCAAAGTCACAGTGCCAGGTTTTACTGTTTAAGCCTTCTGTGGTCTGCCGAATAAATCTGCCCCAGGAAAATGTAGGGGAAGAGATTGGAACACCCCTCCCACTTCATATACAAGATTGCGTTGAGCATGTGCACTGTGTTGGTGCTGGAACACGTCCCTGTATCAGGGAAGCTCTGAAAATCTCACGCAGTAATAAATGGACCAAAATCCAACAAAAACAGGCCTCTACCTGCTTTCCTGGCCTTTGCAGCGAGGGAAATGGGCAGTACCCAAGGAATGGTTTAGCAGTTCTCAATGGTATTCGTGGCAAGTGTTAGTGTTTGCTAAACACAGAAAGATTTAAAGCATTTGGATTTGCAAATCATAACATAATCACTTGTATTACCACATCCACTTTTCTCTCCATTAGGCACATCTTTTAATGAAACACACAGCTACCTTCAAACATCAAACCTAATCCATTCTTTTGTCTTTCATCTGTTTATATTAGACCCAGCCAAAGCAACCTCCCAAAATTTATTAATGAAAGCGTATGCTGTAAACCGATTTGAAACAGGACGGAATAGAATGCTGGCTGTGTTGACTTGGTTTCCAATAACTTCTTTGTGATGAAGCAGATTAACAGAAGCAGAGTTATCAAAAAATTTATTCCCAGATACTGCATCAGAAGTTGCCACTATGATCACTGCTTCTCTTCCACTCTGAAGAGCCAGTTTCAAGTAACAACACAGTCCCCATCACATACATAGGGCACATTTTTGCTAATGCATTTTGCCTGCTGTATGTTGTAGACCATAAGACTAGGTTGATTGTAGAAACGAATGAAATAGTACTTTTTTTTGGTTAAAAGTATTGGAACTACCTTAAATCAACAGATCTTTTCCACCACTGTAGATTTGAACTGCACTAATAGTTGACCTAAGCAGTGCTTTTGGAATTGTCACTTCTGATGATGAACAATGGTTAATAAAATATGTCCAACATGGGTGGTGTCTGTCCAGAATAAGCATGGATGATGAGAGTGGTGGGATTATATATAATGCACTTGAGAGAGACAGTATATATATACATATTTGAAAGTGATGAATTTAGAGGACTTTAGAGGAATTCGTGATGCATTTTGGAAGATCCAATTCAAGAGCGAACTATACGGTAAATGGAAAAGCCCTGGGGAAAATTGATACACAGAGATCTGGGTGTTCAGGTCCATTGTACCCTGAAGGTGGCAACGCAGGTCGATAGAGTGGTCAAGAAGGCATACGGCATGCTTTCATTCATCGGACAGGGTATTGAGTACAAGAGTTGGCAGGTCATGTTACAGTTGTATAGGACTTTGGTTCGACCACATTTGGCGTACAGTTCTGGTCGCCACATTACCAAAAGGATGTGGATGCTTTGGAGAGGGTGCACAGGAGGTTCACCAGGATGTTGCCTGGTATGGAGGGCACTAGCTATGAAGAGAGGTTGAGTAGATTAGGATTATTTACATTAGAAAGACGGAGGTTGAGGGGGGACCTGATTGAGGTCTACAAAATCATGAGAGGTATAGACAGGGTGGATAGCAAGAAGCTTTTTTCCAGAGAGGGGGACTCAATTACTAGGGGTCACGATTTCAAGGTGAGAGGGGAAAAGTTTAAGGGAGATATGTGTGGAAAGTTCTTTACGCAGAGGGTGGTGGGTGCCTGGAACGCATTGCCAGCGGGCACGATAGCGTCATTTAAGATGTATCTAGATAGATACATGAATGGGCAGGGAGCAGAGGGATACAGATCCTTGGAAAATAGACAACAGGTTTAGATAGAGAATCTGGATCGGTGCAGGCTTGGAGGGCCGAAGGGCCTGTTCCTGTGCTGTAATTTTCTTTGTTCTTTGTTCTTTGCTTTTTGACTACAGAGATAGGGCTTAAGAATGGACCTAGCTGGGTAGTTCTTTAAGGTGAGAGGGGAGAAATGCAAAAGGGTCCAGAGGGGCAAATTTTTCACACAGAGGGTGGTGAGTGTCTGGATTGGGCTGCCAGAGGTAGTGTTGGATGCGAATACAATTTTGTCATTTAAGAACCATTTGGACAGGAACATGGTTGGGACAGGTACAGAAGGATATGGATCAAACACAGGCAAAAGGGGCGAGCTTAATTGTGAAAACTAGGCAGTATGGACAAGTTGAGCTGAAGGGCCTGTTTCCATGCTGTAACCCTCTATGACTCCACAGCTCTTTCATGAGCTGGTACAGGTACGACGGGTTGAATGGCCTCCTTCTGTACTGTAAAATTCCCTGATTCAATGACGTTTATGGTTGTTTTCTATTAGCACGTCTGTAGAATTAGTTATCAACCTTGTAATAGAGAGCTTCCCTGTAAAGGTCCAGGCCATTACCAAATGCAAGTAGAACACAGCAGTTAGGTAACATGTTGGCATCAACCTGGCTGATCAGAGCCTTCTGCTAACTTCAACACAATAACTGCTACAGAACACTTAACACAGTAAATGTACCAAAATGTTTCACAGGAGCAGTATCAAATATAACTTGTGGCTAAACCACATGAAGAACAGATGTAGGTTTCAAGGCCTTTCTTGAAGGATGAAAGAGATGTCAAGAATCAGAGAGATTTTGGAGGCGATTCCAAACTATAGGGATGAGACAACTGAAGGTTCAGCTGCTAATGGTGAATAGATTAATATCAAGGATGAGTAAAGAGAACAAGAACAATATTGATACAGAGATAGTAGGAACTGCCGATGCTGGAGAATCTGAGATAACAAGGTGTAGAGCTGGATGAACACAGCTGGCCAAGCAGCATCATAGGAGCAGGAAAGCTGACGTTTCGGGTCTGGACCCTTCTTCAGAAATGGGGGAGGGGAAGGGGGTTCTGAAATAAATAGGGAGAGAGGGGGAGGCGGATAGAAGATGGATAGAGGAGAAGGTAGGTGGAGAGGAGACAGACAGGTCAAAGAGGCAGGGTTGGAGCCAGTAAAGGTGAGTGTAGGTGGGGAGTTAGGGAGGGGATAGGTCGGTCCAGGGAGAACGCACAGGTCAAGGGGGCGAGATGAGGTTAGTGGGTAGGAGATGGGGGTGGGGCTTGAGGTGGGAGGAATGGTTAGGGAGGCGGGGACGAGCTGGGCTGGTTTTGTGATACGGTCGGGGGAGGGGAGATTTTGAAGCTTGTGAAGTCCACATTGATATCCTTAGGCTGCAGGGTTCCCAAGCAAAATATGAGATGCTGTTCCTGCAGCCTTCGGGTGGCATCATTGTGGCAATGCAGGAGGCCCAGGATGGACATGTCGTCCAAGGAGTGGGAGGGGGAGTTGAAATGGTTCGCGACTGGGAGGTGTAGTTGTTTGTTGCGAACCAAGCATAGGTGTTCCGCAAAGCGGTCCCCAAGCCTCCGCTTGGTTTCCCCGATGTAGAGGAGGCCACAATGGGAACAGTGGATACAGTATACCACATTAGCAGATATGCAGGTGAACATCTGTTTGATGTGGAAAGTCTCCTTAGGGCCTGGGATGGGGGTGAGGGGGGAGGTGTAGGGCCAGGTGTAGCACTTGCTCCGGTTGCAGGGAAAAGAGCCCGGTGTGGTGGGGCTGGAGGGGAGTGTGGAGCGGACAAGGGAGTCACGGAGAGAGTGGTCCCTCCGGAAAGCAGATAAGGGTGGGGAGGGAAAAATGTCTTTGGTAGTGGGGTCGGATTGCAGATGGCAGAAGTGTCGGAGGATGATGCGTTGGATTCGGAGATTGGTGGGGTGGTACGTGAGGACAAGGGGGATTCTGTTTTGGTTGTTATTGTGGGTAGGGGGTGTGAGGGATGAGTTGCGGGAAATGCCAGAGACACAGTCGAGGGCGTTTTCGATCACTGTGGAGGGGAAGTTGCGGTCCTTGAGAAACGAGGACATCTGGGACGTCCGGGAGTGGAATGCCTCATCTCCGGAGCAGATGCGGCAGAGGCGAAGGAATTGGGAATAGGGGATGGCCTTTTTGCAGGAAGGTGGGTGAGAGGAGGTGTATTCTAGGTAGTTGTGGGAGTTGGTAGGCTCGAGATGGATATCGGTTTCCAGGTGGATGCCAGAGATGGAGACAGAGAGGTCCAGGAAGGAGAGAGAGGTATCAGAGATGGTCCAGGTGAACTTAAGGTTGGGGTGGAAGGTATTAGTGAAGTGGATGAACTGTTTGAGCTCCTCGTGGGAGCACGAGGCGGCGCCAATACAGTCATCGATGTAACGGAGGAAGAGGTGGGGGATAGGGCCAGTGTAGCTTTGGAAGAGGGATTGTTGCACGTACCCTACAAAGAGGCAGGCATAGCTTGGGCCCATGTGGGTACCCATGGCCACCCCATTTGTCTGTCGGAAGTGGGAGGAATTGAAAGAGAAGTTGTTGAGGGTGAGGACGAGTTTGGCTGAGCGGATGAGGGTGTCCGTGGAGGGGGACTGGTCGGGCCTGCGGGACAGGAAGAAGCGGAGGGCCTTTAGGCCATCTGTATGGGGAATGCAGGTGTATAGGGACTGGACATCCATGGTAAAGATGAGGTGTTGGGGACCAGGGAATTGGAAGTTTTGGAGGAGGTGGAGGGCGTGGGTGGTGTCACGGACGTAGGTAGGGAGTTCCTGGACCAAGGGGGAGAAAATGGAGTCGAGATAGGTGGAGATAAGTTTGGTGGGGCAGGAGCAGGCAGAGACAATGGGTCGACAGGGCAGTCAGGTTTGTGGATTTTGGGAAGGAGATAGAAAAGGGCGATGTGGGGTTGGGGAATGATGAGGTTAGAGGCTGTGGGTGGGAGGTCAACTGAAGTGATGAGGTTGTGGATGGTTTGGGAGATGATGGTTTGGTGGTCGGGGGTGGAGTCATGATCGAGGGGGCGGTAGGAGGAGGTGTCGGAGAGCTGGCGTCTGGCCTCGGCAATGTAGAGGTCAGTGCGCCATACTACAACTGCGCCTCCCTTGTCCACGGGTTTTATGGTGAGGTTGGGATTGGGACATCGATCGCCTCAACCTCTCCACCCCTCTCACCCACTCCAACCTCTCCCCTGCAGAACGTGCAGCTCTCCGCTCCAATCCCAACCTCACCATAAAACCCGCGGACAAGGGAGGCGCAGTTGTAGTATGGCGCACTGACCTCTACATCGCTGAGGCCAGAAGCCAACTCTCCGACACCTCCTCCTACCGCCCCCTCGATCATGATCCCACCCCCGAACACCAAAACATCATCTCCCAAACCATCCACAACCTCATCACTTCAGGTGACCTCCCACCCACAGCCTCTAACCTCATCATTCCCCAACCCCGCCCTGCCCATTTCTATCTCCTTCCCAAAATCCACAAACCTGACTGCCCTGGTCGACCCATTGTCTCCGCCTGCTCCTGCCCCACCAAACTTATCTCCACCTATCTCGACTCCATTTTCTCCCCCTTGGTCCAGGAACTTCCTACCTACGTCCGTGACACCACCCACGCCCTCCACCTCCTCCAAAACTTCCAATTCCCTGGTCCCCAACACCTCATCTTTACCATGGACGTGCAGTCCCTATACACCTGCATTCCCCATACAGATGGCCTAAAGGCACTCCGCTTCTTCCTGTCCTGCAGGCCCGACCAGACCCTCATCCACTTAGCCAAACTCGTCCTCACCCTCAACAACTTCTCTTTCAATTCCTCCCACTTCCTACAGACAAATGGGGTGGCCATGGGTACCCGCATGGGCCCAAGCTATGCCTGCCTCTTTGTAGGGTACGTGCAACAATCCCTCTTCCAAAGCTACATTGGCCCTAAACCCCACCTTTTCCTCCGTTACCTCGATGACTGTATCAGCGCCGCCTCATGCTCCCACGAGGAGCTCAAACAGTTCATCCACTTCACTAACACCTTCCACCCCAACCTTAAGTTCACCTGGACCATCTCTGATACCTCTCTCTCCTTCCTGGACCTCTCTGTCTCCATCTTTGGCATCCACCTGGAAACCGATATCCATTTCAAGCCTACCGACTCCCACAACTACCTAGAATACACCTTCTCTCACCCAACTTCCTGCAAAAAGGCCATCCCCTATTCCCAATTCCTTTGCCTCTGCGACATCTGCTGCCGAGGTGAGGCATTCCACTCCCCGACATCCCAGATGTCCTCGTTTCTCAAGGACCGCAACATCCCCTCCACAGTGGTCGAAAACGCCCTCGACTGTGTCTCTCGCATTTCCCGCAACTCATCCCTCACACCCCCTACCCACAATAACAACCAAAACAGAATCCCCCTTGTCCTCACGTACCATCCCACCAACCTCCGAATCCAACGCATCATCCTCCAACACTTCCGCCATCTGCAATCTGACCCCACTACCAAAGACATTTTTCCCTCCCCACCCTTGTCTGCTTTCCGGAGGGACCATTCTCTCCGTGACTCCCTTGTCCGCTCCACACTCCCCTCCAGCCCCACCACGCCCGGCACTTTCCCCTGCAACCGCAGGAAGTGCTACACCTGTCCCTTCACCTCCCCCCTCACCCCCATCCCAGGCCCTAAGAAGACCTTCCACATCAAACAGATGTTCACCTGCACATCTGCTAACGTGGTATACTGTATCCGCTGTTCCCGTTGTCGCCTCCTCTACATCAGGGAAACCAAGCGGAAGCTTGGGGACCGCTTTGCGGAACACCTATGCTCGGTTCGCAACAAACAACTACACCTCCCAGTCGCAAACCATTTCAACTCCCACTCCCACTCCTTGGATGACATGTCCATCCTGGGCCTCCTGCATTGCCACAATGATGCCACCCGAAAACTGCAGGAACAGCATCTCATATTTCGCTTGGGAACCCTGCAGCCCAATGGTATCAATGTGGACTTCACAAGCTTCAAAATCTCCCCTCGCCTGACCGCATCCCAAAACCAGCCCAGCTCATCCCCGCCTCCCTAACCATTCCTCCCACCTCATGCTCCACCCCCATCTCCTACCTGCTAACCTTATCCCGCCCCCCTAACCTGTCCGTCCTCCCTGGACTGACCTATCCCCTCCCTAACTCCCCACCTACACTCACCTTTACTGGCTCCATCCCCGCCTCTTTGACCTGTCTGTCTCCTCTCCACCTATCTTCTCCTCTATCCATCTTCTATCCGCCTCTCCCTCTCTCCCTATTTATTTCAGAATCCCCTTCCCCTCCCCCATTTCTGAAGAAGGGTCTCGACCCAAAACATCAGCCTTCCTGCTCCTCTGATGCTGCTTGGCCTGCTGTGTTCATCCAGCTCTACACCTTGTTATCTAAGAACAATATTGATACTGCAGAGAGTTGTCAGGCCAGACAAGGTTACTGAAATCGGGAAAGATGAGGTTCTCGAGGTATATGACATTGAGAATGAAATTTATAAAACTGACTAAAATTGCTTTACCAGATGCAAATGTACATCGGTACGTAAATGAATGAATGAAACCTAATCTGTGTTAGGATACAGGGAGCAGGATTTTGTACTGCCTTAAGTTTATGGCAGATGGAAGAGGATACGTTGGTCAGGGATACATTGCAATTGCCACATCAGAAAATGATCAGAGAAATGTCTTTGTGGTGGCAGATATGTGGGATATCATTCACCATCCAATGATATGACTTGTATGATAGATTCTGTAACACCTATGGAATAACGAAAACACTTCAATCGTGAAACTATTTCAGCACTGTGGCTAATACACCATCTGATCTACAAAAGGAGTTGCATCATCTAATTATGACTGAGATTCAATCCTTGTTCTGAGCTGAGTGAGGGCAAAATGCAAGGTCCCCATTGTTTGTTGTTACTCACAACTGAAAATGCCCATTTGTGGATGTCATATTAATACAGCATGGCCAAAAGAAATACTACAGATACTGGAAATCTGAAACAAACACAGAGAATGCTGGAGAAACGCAGCAGGTCTGAGTTCATGTTTTGAGTCCAGTTTGATGAAAGTCAATCTGGATTCAAAACATTAACTCTGTTTTCCTCCATAGATGCTGCTGAGTTTCTTCAGCATTTTTCTGCGTTTGTTCAAGACAAAACAGATCCAACTCACTGTTCTCAATGTCTACAAATCACTGCTGGTCCACGAGGGACCTCCAAATGATCATGGAACGGTCCAAAATGCAGGTAACTGATGCCCTATTCTACTGGTGAGGCCAGAACCTCCAATCCCATCATTCACATGATTTTATATAACCAGACCAGCTCCCAACAGTAAGGCATGTATCATCATAAATGCAAGTGAAAACAATGTGGTTTTAGAAGCAATATTTATATTACTGTTACAACACTTGTGGAGCTTAAATGAAAGAAGACTGCAGTTGAATGTAGAACCCAACATGACTCTGATGCTTGGAACTAGCCATCATCTCAGCAGGATCTTATCAGAAGCAGTGTCATTCTTCCCATTAATTCCAATGAGATCTTTGGTAGGTGCAAACAAAAATCGGTGGGGGAGAAACATTAGATGGCTTTGTGGAGTTTCTGGTCCTTCCTAAGGGCTCTGAAGGGGACAGGTTTTGCGAAACAGTGGTTTCCCTTTTCCACCTTGGTTTTAGAGAAAGCAATACTCATTTGGAGGAATAGTCAGTCACCAGCTGTAGTTGAGGAGGAGACAAAATGGAACTGGATAAAACTTTCTTAAGAATTCTTAAAATAATCTGCTTTTAGGATCTGTTAT
This sequence comes from Rhincodon typus, assembly GCF_021869965.1. Lineage (NCBI taxonomy): Eukaryota > Metazoa > Chordata > Chondrichthyes > Orectolobiformes > Rhincodontidae > Rhincodon > Rhincodon typus. The sequence continues at coordinate 19,808,350 of NC_063363.1, read as the reverse complement.
TCCGGTTTCAGTTTGATTTACTCCCAGTAACATTGTTCATAGAGTCTCAATGTCACTTTGCATTTGAGAATTAATTTATTTCCTTCCCATTTATATTTCACCTTATGTACTCAGATGTCTTCCATATTGTTGCAATATATCATCTGCTAACATTAAGTTTCCTAATTTTACAATAAATGTTAAATACACAAATGAAGGTAGAATTTCCTGTTTCCGTGTTAACATCAGAAAACTATCCATAACTATCTATAACTGAGTCTTGAGGCACCACATGGTAGCATGGTGTTAAAAAGGTGAAATAAAATTGAATCATATTTTAGGCTGACAGTATCAACATCAGACACCTTCTCTGCTCAGGTACAGTTTACTTTAATAAAGATAGAAGCCTCACTAATCTCACAAACTCAATTTTTACATCCGATTCTGCACCACATTAATATTTTCTATTGCATGCATCAGAAAATCTCAGAGGAAGGTACTATTGATGTGGGTCGCTGCTTTTTAAGCATTGGGCCAGGATTACCCAGATCTGTTTCAGCTCAGTTCCTGACAGCAAGAAAGGGGCAAATTCAACCAATGAGACTGAATTTAATTCAAACCTGGGTCCCGGAGGATCAAGACCGATGAACAACTCAATAAATCCAGCATCCAATTTACCTAGTCTCTCTCATGATGCCTAATTTCAGAGACTATCTAATTGAAAGAATACTCTTGTTGCTACTTTTTAATCAGAAAATGTTAAGATTCATGTCATGTTTACTATAGCAAAAAGATTACTTTATTCTTTAGAGTCATTTTAATCTTACTCTTGTGATTAGCTCCCTGTACTCTATTTCTGTTGGATCATTTTCATATATTGTAGTTCTAACAAAGGGGGAGAATATTCCTGCGGAGCACATCAATGACTTAACTCATTTACAGCAGAAATTATCATTTGATACTATTCTAGCTGCGGTTCTTAATCCAGGAAACCCCCAGACAGTATCTCTATTCCAGCTATGCAAAATTGATTAGAGCTGCAGCAGATGGCAAGGCAGTGATATTATGTGATGGACAATCCTTCAAAGCCTTGTTTACTAATACAGGAGCACTTTGCAGGTATTTAGAGTATTATGAACATTGGAACATGAGAAATAGGAGCAGGAGTGGGCCATACATTCCCTCAAGCCTGCTCCATCATTCGATGAGATCATGGCTGAACTCCCACATCAATTTCACCTTCCCACCCGATTGCCATGTCCTTTGATACACTTAGTGTTGAATTTAAATCTCTGTTCTTACAAACAAGTACATTTATTTTGTGCAATATTTGTATTGCCCTAGTTTCTCTCCTCTTCCCCAGTAGCTACTACAAGGACAGTCTCAAGAGTATTAATAAGCAACTGGTGCTCAATAAGATACTATTCTTCATGTGTGAGCATGAACTGTGTACACTGCCAATTCATACAAACCACCAGAAGGAATCAAAAATGATAATCATCTCACTCCAAATCCAAACCTGTGGACGTTGCAAAACAGTTCATGTGTTCCCAAATAGTGACAAAGGCCTTGGGTGCTATTCTCCCCCTCTTTGCCTGGAGACAGAGGGGCTAATTGGAGTTTGCCTTTGCTTTGATGGTTAAGATTTATTCAGTACAAAGCATAGATCAGGCACGGAAACTTTCAATCCCACCATGGTTGGGAACGAAAGTGGATAGAGACCGTTTTGGCCAAGACGAGTTTAAGGTTGGCAGGCTGTCCCTCTCATCAAACCTATCATCTGCATTAAGAGCCATTGTTAAAGGCAGGTTAGGTTTCTGACCAAATGGGGAGCAGTTTGGCTGTTTGGGGGCAGGCACTGAGCAGCAAGTTGAGAGAGGGTGCAGCACCCGAAGCAGGTGTCATGGCCTTTCTTCTCTGTTTGGCTTGAGGGATGCACCTCACTCTACAGTGGTGGTGGCCTAGTTGCTGTTCTATGCTTGGTTTTTATTTAAGCCTTCATAAAATTTGTTGATGGATGCCATCGTGTTGAAATTCCTGTTAGTTACTTATCCTCCATTACAGCCTGCTGTTCTTTTCAAGTTGGTAGGCCATTGACTGGTCCTCCAGTTTTGACAGCCTGCCACTCCATTTATTGGGACGCCTCTGTGAACATCTTAAAGAGTGACTGTTTCCACTAGTGGTGATGGGGAGTGTTGTTGGGAGGGTGCGGTGGGAAGATAAAATTCACCAACTGTGGAAGCAGTTCTGACCTCTTGTTTCCTGTCCCAGAAAGGAATGTATTCCAATATGCAGGTTGTTTTAAACAGTGGTATCGTTTACCCCTTAACATATAGCATTTATGTCAATGGTTAGCATTGCTGCCTCACAGTTCCAGGGACCCGAGTTCAATTCCAGCCTTGGGTGACTGTCTTTATGGAGTTTGCACATTCTCCCATAGTCTGCGTGGATTTCCTCCAGGTGCTCTGGTTTCCTCCCACAGGGCAAAGATGTGCAGGTTAGGTAGATTGGCCATGCTAAAAATTGCTGTTATGTTCATGGATGTGCAGGTTGGGTGGGTTAGCTATTTTAAAAACTCCATGGGGGAGTTACAGGTTGGGTGGGTACAGGGTTGGTCTGGGTGGGATGCTCTTCAGACAGTCAGTGCATACTTGATGAGCTGAATGGTTTCTTTCTGTTGGGATTCTATGATTTATCCAGCGGACCAGAAATCACTGAATTCAGGCTTAACCACAACGGGAGAGAACAATGAATGCTTAATGTCAACCTTTGTTAAAATTTAACTTTTTACCATTCCAGTGTTTTAGCATTTTCTACAGCTTTTATTCCAAAATTATTCAAAACTGCTAATTGGTATTGTCGCATCAAAACCACGAAACAGCTTGAATTTTTATAGAGATAGTAGGAACTGCCGATGCTGGAGAATCTGAGATAACAGTGTACAGCTGGATGAACAGAGCAGGCCAGGCAGCATCAGAGGAGCAGGAAAGCTGAAGTTTTGGGTCTGGACCCTTCTTCCAGACCCGAAACGTCAGCTTTCCTGCTCCTCTGATGCTGCTTGGCCTGCTGAGTTCATCTAGCTCTACACCTTGTTATCTTGAATTTTTATAGGACTTTTTGTGATGTTAGGACATTTCAAAGGCTTTCCAACCAGTGAAGAGCCCCTGGATTTGTATCACTACTGTAATGTAGGAAACACAGCAGCCAATCTGTGCACAGCAAGTGTCCATAAATAATAATATGATATTGACCAGATAACTTATTTTGGGTATTCATTAAGTGATAAATATGGTCTGGGATAATGGGGAGAACTCCCCTGTCTTTGTAATTGTGCCATAGGATCTTATGTATCTATCCAAGACTGCAAATGGAACTCTGGTTTAACATCCCTTCCAAAACAGCTCTGACTGTGTGACAGTCCCTGTGTACTAAACTGAAATGTCAATCTAGATTTTGTGCACACAAACAACAGGCAATGCACATTCAGATGAAGCCACATCACCATTTATATTACAACTATTATAAATATTAAATATTTAATGGTTTTTGAGCACCACTGATTATGTGGAAAGACTGGGCATCCCACTAAAGACTGTAGTAGGTCTGCAGTGTGTAATGTACGAAGCACTGGGGATATTTCGGACTAAAGCACTAACTATTCTCAACGGATTAAGTATACTGGAAATTGAGCTCTTGCTGCCGTGAATGAATGCTTGGATATGGATATTACCTCCTTCCTTTTCTTCCTAAGAATGTGCCTGCAGCTGGGTTCCACCTGCTATATTAATTTTGTCAGTAATGATTGTCCGGGTCCATTAGTGAATAGTTAAAAGGCTTTTTTTTCCCAGTGCTCAAGATTCGGCTTGCTCAGGTATTTTGTGCTGGTTTCAAAAGGGGCTGGATTGAAGATCCATCCTTTCACTGTCATGCTCCCAACTCCACCTCATTGTTACAGCATCTTATGTGTATTTTTTTTAGAAGTATTCGACATTCACTCCTAAAGAGCAGAAAGGATATGAACTAATTCATTTTATTGTTGCAGCCTTCCCCATGCTGGGCTCCTCACTGGTGAATGCTATAAAATTGTGTTCCTTTTCAGTGATAGTTTCCTGGGTAGGCTAATTTCCGTCTAAGGCAAGTAATCAGTTCAGCAAGATCAAGTATTGTGCTTGTGTTGACCTGGGTGGGCAGCTGACCTTCATCTTGAACCAAGCATATCAAGAACAAAGGAAAGTAGCACTAGCAGTCAGCTTTTGCCAAGTTGACTGAAAATCTGTTTAATACACTCAAGTCTTCTTGTTTCTCTGAGCAATAAATGCAGCATCATCTATTAAAATGTGATGTCTTGTTTATTTGCTAATGCGACTTACCCCTCTCTGTAGGCTGACGGACTCAGTTTTCTGAGGTTCCTCTCTCATTCTCTTCTGCATGTGATGCACAGGGGCCAGAGTGCATGCTCTGTACCATGGATTATGTGCTAGCTCAGGATAAGGCAGGCACTTGGCAGCAGGAATGGAAAGCTTAGCTTCTTCTGTACTAATTGTACAGGGTGGCGTGCTGAAACCAAACTGGAGGAATGACAGGTGTCCTACTGTCAAGCCAGGATTAGCTTTTCTTTTCTCTGTAGTCTTTTGTGAATACATTTCATGTATCATGCAGAGTAGTTAGCAGTTGCCCATGAATCGAATAATTCATCCTTTTCCAGCTGAGAAATTTACAGCCTTCTGGACTCAACATCAAGTTAAACAATTTTAGATCAAAGTGTGGAGTCCTCCTAGGCCCTAAACAATATAAACAATGCTGAGAAAGTTGAGCGGCTCACATGAAATCAGCAGTAAGGAGATTTCCAACGTTGAGAGCAAGAAGTTCTATTTTCCAACCAAGTGTTGTACAGTGAGATGAGATTCTTGTTGGCGAACAGCAAGGGGCCTATTTACATGCATTAACAGCCTTATTATTCAGTCACGTCACATCATTGATATCAGTTGACACGCACACCGCCCCCTGTACACCAGGACATCCAGAAAGGGTGGTGAAAATTCCCTCTGTCCGACATGTCTGCATCAATTGACAGGAACTGTGCAGGGCAGCTGTGCATTAATAGTGCATGAGTGGGTGCACAGCTGGGTTTTTTAAGATAGCAACAGAGCTAGGAAGCCCGAGCAGGTTTCAGTAATGGCCAGTACTTACATCTGTAAAAAGTGGGAGAATATGACAAGCGACATGACATTGGGGTGTTGTGTATAGATAACCAGGAGAGTTTGAGACATTTTAGTTTGGCACAGTGGTTAGCACTGTTGCCTCACAGTGCCAGGGACCTGGATTCAATTTCAGCATTGGGTGAATGTCTGTGTGGAGTTTGCACATTCTCCCTGTGTCGTGTGGTCTTCTGCCAGATGCTCTGGCTTCCTACCACAGTCCAAAGACGTGCAGGTCAGGTGCATTGACCATGCTAAATTGCCCTGTAGTATCCAGAAATATTCAGGCTACGTGAATTAGCCATGGTCAATGCAATCTTACATGGGTGGGCTGGGATGGTCTTCAGAGGTTGGTGGAAACTCAACGGGCCAAGTGGCCTGTTTTTGCACTGTAGGGATTCTATGATGTCCGCTTTAGAAAACAAACTCAGGCTTGCGGAGGGAAATATTCCATGTAACTCGCCAAAACTAACACTTAGCCAATTTCTGGTTAAATTTAAACTGACATTTCTGCCCTCATTTTGTTATTTTTTTCCTGGTTAGCTTCTTTCCTTACTTCGTTCAGACATGCCTATCCTACTATTCACACCTCCTCTATACGCACTGATGTTCAGTAGCAGCAGTATGTTCCACCTTCAAGATGCACGGCAGAAATTCACCAAAGACCTTAAACTTCACCTTCCAAATCCACAATAACTACCATCTAGAAGAACAAGGGCAGCAGAGGTATGGACGCACCACTGTAGTGATTGTAATGAGGTCAGCCAGGTGGACCTCATAGAACATGAGTTCCCTCATTGGGGCTGTTAGCCTGGTCCAATCAGGGAGCCCTGGCTGATAGATATAAACAGAAGTGTCAGACGTTCTGCTCACTCTGACAGTTGGCTCTGAGGAAGCCAGACAAGTGTCGAGTACTATGCACATGTAAGTAAAGGGTGACTTGGTGATGCGATACTGGCCTCTGTGGAGTTATTTCAACCACCACCTCAAGTTCGTCTCCAAAAGAACTCACCATCCTTGGAAATACATTGCTACTCCTTTAGTGTTTCTGGATCAACACAAAATCCTGGAGCTCCCTACCTAATGGATTGTTGGCCAACTTATACCAAATGTACCGCACTTGTTCAAGAAGGCAGCTCACCACAACCGTCTCAAGGATAACTAAGGTTGGGCAATAAATGCAGTCCCAGCCAATAGTACCCAGATTGTATCAGTATAACTTGTGCTTCTTTACTTTTCCCATTACCAGTCTCTTTCTCCTAGCACCATGAAACCTTCTGTCACTTAATCCCTCCTGCCATTTACTCCCTCACACACGCTCCCTTGTGTACTTCTTCTCACGCTACTCCCTATCATTTGCTCTAAATTCTATTACATTTCTAACTTTCCACAATTTTGATGGCAGTCACATACCTAAAACATTAACTTTGTTTCTCTTTCCAGAGATGCTGTCAGTCCTGCTGTACATTTCCAGAATTTACTATTTTTGTTCATGAAGGGATTTCATTTAAACTTGCATTGGGAAATGATTCTTCCTGGAATTTAATAGGACACTATATGAAATGGGTATATCAAATCATAAATGAAACTATTCTAGTAATTCACATTAATCATTAACATTTCAGATTGACAGTGCTGGATGAACCATGAACATTGAACTTGCTGTTGGAATTTGTTGACAACTATCAATGCAGCCTGTGTGTAAGGAGAGAGCTGTGTCATAGAGTTATGGAGATATATAGCACAGAAACAGACCCTTCAGCCCAACTTGTCCATGCCAACAGGATATCCTAAATAAATCTAGTCCCATTTGCCAGTATTTGGCCCATATCCCTTTAAGCCTTCCCAATCCATATACCCATCCAGATGCCTCTTAAATGTTGTAATTGTACCAGTCTCCACCACTTCCTCTGGCAGCTCATTCCATACACGCACCATGAAGGGTGAGGAGACAGGAGAACTCAATGACATATCAGGCTTGGAGCAGGAAGTGTCTGGAATTTGTTTACACTGATTAATAGATGAGGCATACAGTTTTGATACATTTAATTCGATGACTGTGTCTCTGGTACAATATACATGGTTGGTGCAGAATATCTCCCTCTGAAGGTTTAAAACATTGGGCGTGCTCCCAGGTATAACTTCATCACAGGACAGTACAAGTTCAAGCAGCAGCACATGAGATTTTTATGAACTGGGCCACAGAAGAGAACTTTAGCCCATTCCAGGCTGACTTCGACAGGGAGTGGGAGATATCACAGAATTCATGCAACCAAATACAATCTCCAGTTACAGGATGTAGAGGCACTAAAAAGAATTGCAGGGTAAACAAACTGTAGACAGAGTGACCAAAAATATATAGACTGATGATAATGTACAGTTGTTGGTGTAATGTCACAGCAAACAAGGTGGAATTATAATGATAACAGAGAGCTACAAGGAAACAGTCTGGGAAACTACATCCTCTGAGGAAAATGAATTCAGGGGTAATCAGTAACAGCCTCAGTGCTCAAGCCAGATTGCGCTGATAGTTATTGACCAAAAGCAATCAATACATTTCACTGAGATTGGTGGCTTTTCAGATTATTCTTCAGATTGTCATGATATCCAAGACCTTGGATAGTTCAGGAAGCATCAGGTTCTTAGGAGGAATGTGAAAGGACGGCTGGTAATTCTGTACAGGATTGTGGAGCATTGTCAAGCTCAGGGGAAAGCCTTTCTTAAATTACCTTCATCTGTTTTGCTACGGCCTTCAACCACAAGCCTCATGTAATTCTCAACAAGAAGCTTTAAGAGTTATATGGAGCATTCTTAGATTTGTTCAGGTATGAACTTAAGCTCCAAGGCATTCTCAATCCCAATGGACTGCATAAGAAGAGAAGAGACTCAAGCTCCAAAAGTGGTGCAAGTTATTCTCTGATATCATTGTAAAAGCAAATTAACTGAGCAGGTATCTCACATTTTATTTGAAGCACCTTGCCATGCATTGATGAGCTGCTAGATTTGCCAATGCTACAACAATGACAATATTTCAAAACTTAATTCATGAGCTACTTTTGAAATTTATTATAGAAATGCAAGGTTTTTCTGTGATAAATAAGAGACCTACTAAAATGCTGAGGGGCAGGGTGGTCCACTGTCACTCATTATCATTAATGACATTATAAATGACAGGTGATGTTGCATTGTGAGAGTGTCAAATCTCATCTCAAAATGAGAGACCAAGTGCAAAATATAATCTCCTAAACATTGTTGAAAATTCAGGAAGCCCTTCCAAACTGAAAGACATCTGAAGTTAATTTATTCACTCAGCAGAATGGGTAAAGCTAATGTAACACAGAACTACTACCTCATACAAAGATATACATAAACGTCCCAATGTTACTTGCAGCATTTTTGTGCTCTATTTTGGCAACCCAGCGCAGGCAGGTGGGACTAGTTTATTTTGGGAGTATGGTTACCACGGACTGGTTGGACTGAAGGGTCTCTTTCCATGCTGTATGACCCGATGATTCTATAACTGTTCGAGATTTTTAAATATGGTCTAGATATCTTTCAATGGCAACTTTCCTTAAAATGTGTGGAATCTTCTGTTGTTTATATATTGCAGTAATGCATTACGTAGCATCTGGGTTGATGCTTCAGAGACAACACCACTCAAAGCTATTGTAATACACTGCCTCTAACATTCTCGTATTACATTCTAGATCCCTACAGATATCATTATGTTTTGAGGAAGACTTTGGGCGGATGAAAGTTGTGATCTTGGTTTTTACTTAATTGCAGACGATGAGGCTGAATATGGTAGCCTAGACGCTCTCATGTGTGGAAAGACAATTCGATACTTCTTAGTTAGCAATCGTAAGTGGGCCTTTTGAGTAATAATGAGTGTATTTGAACAAAGAAGACTTAGTGAAATGTTGAGTGGAATTGACTCCTAATCCAAATGTTCATTCAGTTGTATCCCCAAGTACTATATTAAGAACAATGACAGAACACTGTAGTCAGTTAGCAGCAGGGTAACGAGTTCAGCAGTTATTACTTAGAAAAGAAAGTGGCAAGATCTATGTGTCACAAGGGCAAGATCTAGGGAGAGAGCTATGACATGCATGATGAGGACAGAACAGAACTTCACGTCACATCTAATTGAGGTATATAAGGTTAAGGTATGCAAGATACTAAAGGGGATTGACAAAGTCATTATACAGAGGATACTTCCTCATGTGGGGCAATTTAGAGTGAGATGTCATAGTTCTAGCATAAGGGTAGCAGATGTAAAACAGAGGAGAGGAGAAATTACTTCTTTCAAAGGTTTGGAAATCTGTGGAATTGACTACCTCAGACTGCACTCGATGCCAGGACATTATGTTATGGACCAGACTAAACCCCCTCAAAATATATTAAGAAGATAGTCTAGACCATAACTTTTTCTTATTTTAAGGATAAGTGTAAGGCTTTGCATTCCAGATGCAATTCGACTGGTCAAACTTCTTGGCTTTAAGGTAAACACACTTCATTTTTACACTACAGTTAAAATACGAATTGGCCTAACTGCAACTCTATTGAAATGAACAAAATTAACAAAATAATTGATATATTAACCACAACTAATTAACTGTTCCAATACAATAACATTCCATAAACAACCCCTTGGCAAAGGCAAAGTCCAATAAAAAAAGATTGTCTCAAAAGCAATTGTAGCAGCAGGAAGAGAACCCCAGCTTTTAGCTATAACAGAGAGAGGAATTAGAGCTTCCACATCCAGCTTCAAAACCCCAGCAACTTATTAAAGTTAAAACTAAAAATCTTGGTTCTGTGGGAGCATGACCCTACCCATTCAGGCTGCTTCTATTGTTTCAACTTAAAAAAAACCCAAGACCTCACAAGCTGTTTACTCTATTGGCTTTGAGCAGACTGCTCGTCACCTCTGTCTCAACCTTTCTTCATTGAAAAACCAAGACAAAATACACTCTTAAAACCATAGTACCACCACAATTGAGTAAACTTAAGGAGGAGATAGGCTGATTTTTAATTGACAATAGATAAAGAATAGGTGGGAAAGTAGAGGTGAGGCCAAGATAACATCAACTTTAATTGTATTAAATGGCGGAGCAGGCTCAAGGCCCTGCATTGCCTATTCCTGTTCCTAGTTCTTATGTTCTCAGATCAGGCTAAGAGCAGGAAGCACAATACACAAAGAGGGGCAGGGAGCATGAAGAGTCATAAAGGATAGGTCACAACAGGTAGCACTTTGAGACACAAAGCAATTGGAATGCTGTAGGGAATGTAGACCAAAAGAATCAGTGCCCACCAGGAAGCACTTCATTAGAAACATTTTGATATTATTACATTTTTTTTGTCATCTTTGCAATTATTAGTCAATGCTGCTGAAGCAATCAGAAATTAGATGCATGATTATATATTAATAACCTTTTTCTGCCAAGACATTCTATCTTATTGTTGTTGGTTAATTAAGTCTCATTAAGTTATGTGTCTTCTATCCATTGTGCCAATAGTATGTTTTTAAATTATTTCATGCCATCTATTTTCATTTTCATTAGCATTAGAGTTCATAATAGCATTATTACTGGACAAATAATAGTAACAGTTACAAATAGGTCATTCTTGGCTATGCAGACATGTTGGGCTGAATATCACTATATTCACTAATTCAGAGGCCCAACCTAAAGATTTGTGGTGAGTTCAAATCATGCCACTGTAGCTGCAGAAATTTAAATTCAGTTAATTAATAATTTTGAATTTATATCTATTCTATGCAATAGTGCCTTTGAAACTCTCATTGATTGTTGTAAAAAAAATTGATTCACAAATCACAGGAATGTGGTTGACTCTTAATTACTCTCTGAAGTGGTCTAACAATCCACTGAGTTGGAGAAGGTGGCTCATGACCACTTTTTCAAGGGGTATAGGGATGAGTAACAAATTTCTCTTTCTTTCATGTTGCCCTTGCCGGTGACGTTAACATATCATTAAGGAATAATAAAAATAACTGGCTTCCTTCTGTGCAGTAAATTGTTTAAGTCCAATTTTCCTGTTTCTATTGACAATGCAACAAGACAGGTTTGGAAGCTCATGAATAAACACTGGACAGCAATGAATATTACAAGAAGACAGCAGACAGCTATAAATAGGCACATGCAACATATGACAGTGATAATCAGCCTTATTTCATCAACAAATTGAAGTGACCCAAGTCCCACCTAGTTACAGTCATCAGAATTCATCACAGTATTCGGAAAATGTTGTTGAGGAGCATAATGCAAATGAGGATGTGGATGAATGACATTGAATAATTTTATAACAGGCTGTTGACACAACATGTAATACAAGACAGATAGCTGAAATGAGATTTAATTAAGCTATAACAGTAAGGTACAATATCTTAGTAGAAAAGGTTATCGGTGTATGATGAGGATCCACTTCCCCATTGCTGGTGTAATGTGTGGAAACACATTGCTGTGAATTGCCTACACTGTCATGTATTTACATCACTGCGCAACAAGGAGTGCATTTCTTCACTTAGTAGAAGCTTTACATATTCTTCATGGAAACAAATATATCTTTAGAACTACTTAGTACCTGCAACAAGGGGACGTGGGGAAAGATTAGACCGTCACTTTCAGACACTGTACAAAATGAGCTGTGAAACTGAGATTCAGTATAAGTGGGGTACAGTTCACAAATTAATTAATCAATAAGGATGTAGTCACTCAACAACTTAAATGTTCCATATTGAAGGAATGGCTCTCCATTGCAATAGCCCAGATTTTTCTGTTTAAAGGAAAAGCAAGGTTAACAGTGTTTGCTATGTAAATGGTACAACAATTTCAGATGAGGTTAAGATGTGCAGTTAATCATAATATGGAAGTGCTCTGGTGTTGTGTGACTTCTGACAGTTAACCATAGATATGCAAAGGATACTGTCCAGTTTGTGCTATTTCATCATTAGCTTTGTGAAAGTGGTCTCTCACTATCTGTTGGGCCATTGAACAATATGAAATTGCTGCATTTGCAGGATAAATTTATCATAGACAGTTAAGTCACTCCAAGTCTAATATACTTTTAATAATACGGTGAATGTTCATTATGGTCAGCCAACCACTAGAATTTAAGAAAATGTTTACAAGCATGCAATCACATTATGTTAGGTTTTAATTTTTGATGGTGATTTTAAAAATATATTTGTTTTGAAACTTTGTTTTCTCCCCCAACTCCCCACTTATTCTGAACTTTCTCTTAGCCTGTTTATTCCTTCCTACACTTAATTTGGCATTAAATTCACCCATTCTACCCTACATTCCTTTCTCACTCACTGTTATTCATTGCACAATCCTATAATCTGATTGGTTAAGGAGATACAAAACTGCTTGCTCTATTTGTTAAAGTCCCATGTGAGTTTCCTTCCAAGTTCTATTATCAGACTGCACTATCAGCAAGTTGGCAAAACAAAAAAAAAACTTTAAAACCTAAATGTTCAAGGGCACATTTAGCTAATGACATACACCATTAGAAGGCTGCTTACAATAATTTTTGGTCCATCATGATGTTCTGTTCACACATTGGACAATAAGCCATGAGCAGATGGCATGGAGTTTGTTACTGTCACCAGACTAATAAATATGTCTATTCACTGTGGTTTGATGGGCCTCAATGTAGACACATCTAATACTGTGAAGCAGGTCCTTTCTGAACTGCTCATCACTTTTGTAAGGTGGGACAAAAATCAGTTTATGGACATACCCCGGACTTAAAACTCCCTGAAGACAGGAGTTGTGGAAATTACATTGGATTAAATTCACTGAACTTTTAGGACTCCAGAAACCATGGGCTGCAACTGAAACAGGAAAAGGCTGGTTGGGACAGATGGGTAATATGCAAGCCCAGGGGCAGATGTCTGGAACAGGGTTAACTTGCAGAAACTAAAGGAAGACCCCCATTCATGCCCCAACTTAAACAATGGAAGCCTGACTGCAGGAAACAAACAGCTTCAATAACTTCTGACCTTCTGGAGCCTACAGAGTTACAAAGCCATCCAATTTCCAACCAGAGATCAGGCACAGAAATACCAAACATTTCACACCATTGTGCTACATGCAAACTTGTTCCACCTATGGATGTAAAAACGTTCACAACACTACTCAAACCTAAATGAATACTCATCCAAGGGAAATAGTGGACATTCCAAAACCATCAAAACCATTCACCTCAATCAAAAATCCATTCACACCTACTCCAGTGATCAGGAAGCTCATTCAGCCCCGAGAGAAAGATCAATAGCTCAACAAATTTGGCGGGAGATAAGGAGGGACTGAAGATCCCGAGCCCAGCACGGCAGAGAAGGAAGAGAAAGAGAAAGGCAGTGATACCAGCCTTGCGATACCAACACTGCGATACCAGTAACGAGCCCCGAGTCCAACATGATGTGTACTCTGAGGTGGACTCTGCAGGGAAAGTTTGAGAGTCCGAGTGAGAAGTAGGCCCCACTCGCGAAAGAAAACAGCCCTCGCAACCACTGAACACCAGCAACTAACCGCTAGCCTCCACTAGACGTCTAGAGGCAACTGAAGGCATCCAGAGACACAAGACATTGACCAGGGCAACGCCAGCAACATCCAGCACTATCCAAAACAGTAACCCACTCGCAAGGTCTACCAGAAAAGAAAGAAACCCAATGTACTCACCGGTCTGGTCCCACGTGTCTAACCGCATCAGCGGACACCACTAGACTAACTATTATTGGTACTTGTGGCCCTTAGCGGAGTCCCAGCTACAGCAAGAGACGACGGACAACAGCCAGTCAAAACTGCATTTTCATACCAGGGGTGAGCCTAAGGTCATCGAGACCCTCTAACCCAGATTGGCTCGTCTCAGACAGGGGAAGGTGGGGTTCAGGAAGGCTAACGGTGCAGGGCACCCCTCAGGAAGGCAAGTGGATAGGTCAGCAGGTTCTATCTCTCTCTCTCTCTCTCTCACACACTCCCTCCCCCTCTCTTTCCCCTTCTCTCTCTCTCTGTCTCCCCTGTTAGCATAAGTAACAGCCACCCGCTGTATCTATTTACCCAATGTGTCAAGTCTTGGCTGCAAGGCTTACCTGGGGGTCAGTTAACTGGGAGACATGTCTCAGTCAGAGATAGGCAGGTTTTAATTTTGATATTCACTTTCTTGTTTTCTGTAAATATATTCAATTTGCTTGTTTGTTCAATAAAATCAGTGTTTTCTTTGCCTCTGAAGCACCTGCCTCCTGTGTTTTCCACCACACCGCATTCCACTTGGTAAGTCCAGTGTCAGAACCAGGGAGCTGGTGAACAATAAACCAGGCAGCACTCTCTACACTTTGCTTTCACCGTGAAGAACCTTTGATTCTGTGCTTTATATTTCATATTGTGGCAAATGTGGTAATTGTTCGTATGACAAAATCTATTAGTCTTCACAATCCTACACAATCACAAACCCTACTAATGTCTCTGTTTTAAACATGAAAGAGTTTGTGGTGCAGTCCTTCACAGCGAATTGTGCTGTCCACCTGCACTCCTGTCTGACTTTACATTGTTCATCAGTCCTTGAGACAGACATTGTCTGTGGGTAAGATTACAAAGTAAAGCTTATATTAACTGGATTCCCTTGCAATGTGATCAACAGAAAATGGGAAAATCATGCAAGGCTGAGGATTATACAGTCCAGCTTATGTTAATAGGATTGTAGTGCTTCAGATGCTGCAGAAAGCAATTTGTAATACAGTAAATCAAACAGTCTTGGCAGCCAAACAGGCCATATATTTCTGTTGAAGATAACAGCAATAGTTATATGTTGCAACTCACTTGTCAACCAGCTGTGAGTTTCAAAAGTCTATCATTTAACCCACAAGCAAAGGTCTTGATATTTGCTTGATACATTCTTCAATTTCTATTTTCTTCATTCTTGGTTAGGGAATCAGATCAAGCTAGTGAACAATCCTATACGTTTCTTCTGCTAGTACCTCCTTAAGATCAGTCAGCTATGTTCCCCATAATATGAGTATCATCGCACATGTGGGTGGATGAATGATACTGAAGCTGACATGTTATATTAGGAGAAAAGCTTGCACAGACTAGGCTGCATTCTCTTGAGCCAAGAAGATGAAATTGTAATCTAGTTGAAATATACATGATTTAACGAGTTAATTCAGTAGATGTTGAAAACCTAATTCTTCTCGTGGAGGAGTCCAGAACAAGGAAGCATAGCATTAAAGTTGGAGCCAACCTGTTCAGGGCTGATGTCAGGAAGCTCTTTGATATAAAAAGGGTAACAAAATTATAGAAGTTTTCCTCAGAAAGAGCATTAAAACTAGGGGTCAATTGGAATGTTGAAATCTGACATTGATAAGCAAGGGTATTAAGGTTAATGGAAGCAGATAGATGGAGTTAGGATATATATCAGTAATGATCTAACTGAATGGTGGAACAGACTTCAGAAGCAGAATGGCCTGCTCCTGTTGCAATGCTCCCATTAAATGAAGCACTATCAATTAGTGAACATTTCTTCAATTATACTGCTTTTATAGACACTTCAGTTTAAAACTAGTGTGCACCATGTTAATGCATAAAATTCCATTAACTATCAGGCATCTTGATGAACACTGGTGAGGAATCACAGGTTCTGATCCCACTAAATGAACATAAAATCAGTGGCTTCAGGCACTGATTAATCAGAACATCTGTAGCAGTAATAATGACAGTATCAGTCCTCATGTATTTATTGAAAAAGGTTTTCCTCGCACTTCAATGGTAGATATTTCATTGATTCAGGTGTGAAGCATGCAAAACTTTTAATCAATTAAAGTGAAAAACCAAGAAAATCCATGTTATTGATTTAACTGTAGAATCCTCAGTCTGCTGTCAAATTCGGGATGCCCATAAACCTGGATCAATGTCAAAATAGCCATCATTCAGTAATGATAACAAGACAGTACAGGGTGAAGCCCCCAAGTCAGTACAGCTGAAGGTTTGGAACAGGTAATAGATGTTAAATGTCCAATGGGTGCAGGGAGCATGTCAGTATACTTGATCCTTCTTATGAACATTAAATCAATGGAGGATGCTATAAAATATGCAGTGTCCATTGAGCAGGCATGTCAACGGTTAGCTATGTTGGGCAGCAATGAAGAGACAGCTGGTCTGTGCTGTGATCTGTATTGACCAAAAAATCTCTCAAGTTGAGTCCATGGTCTGTGCAGGGGTAGTTAATCTCAGTTGGTGGCATAACTGTAATAAAACCGAGGCAGAATTTTCATTCATATTGTCAGTCTGGTGACCTCTGTTGGTAGGTACATATAACATGCAAAGTTAGGAGAAGACATAACAAGCAATATTTTACTGTTGACTGTGTGACTCTGGCATTGCGACCGCATGGGGGCCCTAAGCCTGTAATGTCTGGAAACCACACCGGCACAGTGATTTTCATTGAGGTGGTAAACAAATTGGCCACTTCTGGATTTGTTATCCTACCAAGTGGATGGTGAGCAGGATCTGATGCTGCCAGTTTGCTCAGCCTGCCAGCTACTCTGAAGTTGTGGCACCTCCAATGGAGAAATGTCTGCTGCTAAGGGAGCTGAGGGAAGATGAGGGCACCTCAAAGTGGAGGCATCCTTGGAGGGGCTGGTATAAGTTAAAAAATATTATCTAACTGAGGGTAGTTACACCCCATGGAATGGTGGGAAAGGATTCTGGGGCAGGGTGGGGAGCAGTGTTTGGGCCACGGAGGGTATGTTTCCTTGCTCAAATCCTTAGACCATGATGTTCTGTGGAACCACTGGACATCCATTTGGGAACATTCCTCCCTGGAGCTGGCAGCCTCCTTAAGTGGCAAAGATTAGGGAGGCCATTCTGTCACCAGCAAAATGCCAGTAGGCCCGCTATACCACCTCTTATAGGAAGCTTAACTATTCAACTTGTTTACTTGCCTCAGTTTTTTGCGCAGTCAATCAGCATCTGGTCCCCATGCTGGGAAACTTCTCTGGTGGTGGGAATGCGTCAGGAAACCATCCGATATGGCTCCACTCCTCCAAGACCACTAACCTGAAGCAATAAAAATCCTGCCCCATTGGAGTTGAGCTGTTACACCTCATGCAGTCTGAAAGATAACCAATACTAAAGCTTCACAAGAGCAGAAATTGCCTGAGGAACTCAGCAAGTCTGACGGCATCTGTGGGGAGAAAGCAGGGTTAACGTTTCAAAGTCAGTGTCACTTAACTCTGCTTTATCCCCACAGATGCTGTCAGGCCTGCTGAGTTTCTCCAGCAATTTCTGTTTTGTTTCAGATCTCCAGCATCCATTCTTTGTTTTACTAAAGCCTCAGTGTTTTTGCCTGGAGGGGGTTTTTGATGGTCCCAGGAAAGGGGCAGGGTCTTGTGAAGATCTGTGCACCCCACCTCTGCATTAACAGTGCATCCAAGATAGCTGGCAGTGGACGTTCAGGAATTAGGAGCTTGGCATAGCAACAGACAGACAATTATGGGCATTAAGGTATGTTGTGCTGAGAATGCTTTGAGATGGTCCAGTGGGAAGGAGAGTGCACCCAGTGCAGAAGAGGTCTAAACATTCCTTCTGAATTCTCAGAAGGCATCCACCAATGGCCAGCCAGAAATATTAACAAGCAGGTACTTAACCTTATAGTCCAGCAACTAGCAAAATCATGCACCTTTTTATCATCAGAGTGAAAATTTCCACTTTTAAGATGCAGTTATGAACGTGCTCAGCTTTCATAAATTCCAGAAGAAAGGGGATTGCCTTCCCTGAATTCCATTAATTCAATGGATACATCTTCTAAGGCAATTTTATGATCAGATAGTCATTCCATAGATAAATTGTTGTGCTTTATGAAAGCACAGTATGCTTCAATGTATAGCAGTCGATGCCACAATATCACAGTGTAATGCCTAGCAAGCCCCTTTCAAAATTGCTTCTTGTGTCATGCTGATATTTTTCCCCTCCTGAACTCAGTTTGTAAAATTACTGCTTGCAAAAATGGCTTTCTGCTCATTGATGTAGAAGCCTGCACAGCACAAGAAAATGTCATTAAAAATCAGCCCTTCTCAGGTCAAGTTCCTAAATGGTAAAACAAAGGACGGCTCACTGCATGTAATGTGCAGCTTGAAAATTCCCACTTAAATTTTTACATGAAACATCAGCACTTGCTGCTTCTGAAATGAGATTTTATAACCTGATTAGCATTTTCAACACCAGCCAATATTTTCTTCTGATGGAGTTATCTGAAACACTGGAAATGCTCCTGTTCTTTGATACTCTGAATTTCAATGTGCAGTACAGATTATGGTGTCATTTTGTCAGTTCTACATTATAGTCAAAACAGTAAACTGTTAACCAATTTGACAAAGGCTTACACCAAGAACATTGGCTATCAGTCACTACTAAAATCCCAAGCAGCAAATACCTGCAATGAACAGAGAGAATAATAGACATTGATGCATTGTCAGATGGTTGTCCATGAAACAGTTATTACATGCTAATAACAATTCTTTATCCTAAAGTAATTCCAGCTGTTACATTGTGAGAAAACAAGAGATTTATAGAAAGAATAGCGACATGATTTTAATCTGTCATTTTAAAATCGCTGTGGCAGGGGAGGTGTGTAAATTGAACGAAATTGTGGAAATTTAACAGGTGAAGGGAATGTCAGAGATGATTCGCTAAATTCACAGTGGCAATCTTAAAGGGTACGATACTGCAGACTGACCAGTTTCCTGTCCAACAATGCATTTTAGGTCCCAGAAATATTGAACAATCAATCTTGCATTGTTCTGCTGGTCAAAACAGAAATTATTAGCCTTCACTCTTTCAATGCATGGCATAATCGGTGACTGTGATGTAAAAGACAGGGTCATCTAACTTCACAATTCCATTGCCAATTAGTATGAGATGCCTGAACAAGTCAGCAAGAGATAAAGGTGTACTGCTATAAATACACAAGAGTATAAATTTCTACTTCAGAGCAACATTAGAAACTAAATGTTTACATTAGAGAAGAGACATTGCATTGGCACTAGCTTCAAGGGGATCTTTCTCCAGATCTTCATCTAGTGGGAGTATCATATGGGAGTACACATAGTGACTTCTATTCATGGTCAAATCACAGTCGGTAATAGTATTTTCAACAATCTGAAATAGGTTCACAAGCAGGATAGGTGCAACAATCAACCAATTTTAATGACTATTTTTCTCTGAAGGAACAGTGCTGGTGATATTGATTAAGAAGAACACTGCAATGTCAGGGAAACAAGATGTTCCAGACCTGCCAAGGACAAAATCTATCTGGCTAGAGCTAAGGAACAAAGTGCAATTACTTGGCTCAGTATAGTCTATAGGCCACCTAGTAGCGGGAAGGGTGGAGAAGAACAAATTTGGAAAGAAATTACAGAGAGGGGTAGAAATTTTAGGGTTGCTATAGTAGGGGACTTTAATTACCCCAGCACAGACTGGGGCAATATTAGTGTAAAGGGGGCAAGAGGTCCTATAATGTGTTCAGTAAAATTTTCCACAGGAGCATGTTTCCAGTCCAATGAGAATGGAGACACTATTACTCCTGGTTCTTTGGATTGAGGTTGGCCAAGTAGATCTTGTCAATAGGATATCATTTAGAAGATCGTAATCTTTGTATCATAAGGTTTAGACTGGTTATGGAAAAGGACAAAGAACAATCCAGGATAAAAATTATTAACTGGGGGGGAAACCAACTTCCATGAGGTAAGAGTGAATCTGGGCCAAATAAATTGGATCCAAAGCTTGACAGGTACAATTGAAACTGAACAAAAGGCTATCTTAAAAGAAGAGGGGTATTAGGTACAGTCAAAGTATACTCCATCAAATTGAAAAGTTGAAAAATAAAGCCACAGCACCTGGAAACAAAAGTGATATAAATTAAAATAAAGAAGAAAAAGTGTACTTATGATGAATGTCAGGAGAAAGTACAATTGAGAACCAGACTGAATGTAAAAGGTTCATAGGGGAAGTGAAAAGGTAAAGGAGGAGAGCACAAGGAGAAAAATGAAAAGAGTCTGGCAGCCACATAAAAGGGAATTGTGAAGTTTTCTGTAGGAATATAAGTAGCAAAATGGTGTTAGAAGCAGGTGTGGGGCCAATTTAGGACCAAAAATGGGATTTATAGAGGCAGAGAGCATAGGTGAGGTATTAGATTTTTACTTTGCATCTTCTCTTTAACAAGGAAGAAGATGATCCATGCCATAGTGACAGAAGAGGTCATCCAGAGGAGTTTAAAATTGTAAAGGAGTAGGTACTAGATGCAATGTCTGTACTTCAAACATGAGGTTTGAATGAGATGCATCCAAGGATACAGGTGGAAATAAAAGTGGAAATTACAAAGGCAATCAGCCCTGTGAAAGTACAGCAGTTTGTAAACACTGTGGATATGCAGGTGTATACCTAGGAACTGGATCAGGGTTAGATTTTTGGACTGATAATCAAAATTTGGCTTAAGAATGTGTGTAGCATTAAAACCACTATGCAATGTGTTTCCATTATGGGTTACCTAGCCAACTTTAAAGCTGACCTGAGAGATAGTAGGAACTGCAGATGCTGGAGAATCTGAGATAACAAGGTGTAGAGCTGGATGAACACAGCAGGGCAAGCAGCATC
>NC_063363.1:19717606-19787105 GCF_021869965.1 Rhincodon typus | reverse complement strand
TCTGAAGAAGGGTCTAGGCCTGAAACATCAGCCTTCCTGCTCCTCTGATGCTGCTTGGCCTGCTGTGTTCATCCAGCTCTACACCTTGTTATCTCTTTAAAGCTGACCTGTTGTTCCTGCAGCAGGACAGAGACCACATTCTCTACAGCTACAGATAATGGTCAAGCTAATGGTCCCATCAGCTATCGATCTTGTCAGGAAGTTTGCCATTCATCTGACTCGGGTATTCTGCTGTGGGGAGGCAACTTCACTCTCTGCAAAATATTGACCAGCGGTTGGTGGCACCTCTGTAGCAGACATAATGTATGAAAACATTCCCATAAGATTAGTTCGTGTGTTCAGCCCAGCTTTAAAGAGTGAACAATTGACTGTCAATCAGCAGTTCCAGCTGCTGCTGATGACATCAAGGTCAGTCATTCTCGGCAGTGTCTTCAACTGCACAATCAATGCAGCTGGACAGTTCAATAGGGTTGACAGCACACTGGACACCATGGACAGACTCCTGATGGAAACAATCAAAGATATCAAGTTGTATGATTTCTCCAGCAACCCAGCAGATGCAACACAGTGTGAGTACATTGGCAGCTGTTGGATTGGTCTGTCTATTCCAGGAGACTTCCAGTTTGTGCCACAAGAGTCCATGATCAGATCCACTAACATCAAGTCAGTGTTCTTCTCTGACCACTGCTTCCTACTAACTGACTGTCACCTGCAGAAAGACCAAAGGGGTGGCACGGGAACAAGCAAGCAGAATGTGAAACTATTGATGCCAGGAAAGATCGAGGAACTCAAAAGGAATTACAAAGACTGGAAAACTGTGAAATCTGGTAGGAAACAGTCAAGGCAAACATCAAGAGGCTTTTCATCCTCAAAGGTTTCATCCTCAAAAGAAGATGAGAATAAATGAATGTTTTTGTATGCTGCCAGGAGCCAAACATTTCAAAATCATCTGTAACACCCATAAATAGGACTATTGACAGAACAGAGGTATAAACTGAACTGTTATTCAGTACATTGAAATATGTTTTTGCACTGCTAGGTTAAAAGCAAAAATACCAATTTGAAATATATGCAACATTTTCAGTGTTATTCCGAAAAGGTACGTTATTTTTGTTTTAATTCAAAAGTTGTGTTATACTATAATCTGTTTAGCAACAATGGGAAACAGACTAGTTTTCAAGTTGGACCAAAAGTCATTTGCTAAAGTTGCTGTTGAGGACACAATAAAACATCAAATACAACATCACAGATTGGATTACACTAAATTAATTCCTCCTGTATTGAATTCCTGACACAACCTATGACTATGGAATTTACTGAGTGCACTAGATTGACATTTTGTAATAAGAGGTGTGATATCAGAACGCTGGCTGGTGGAAATGGAGGAGTTTTGTTGGTTTGCAGGCACTTCACAGATTTCATCAATGATTTCATTCACACAAGAAAAGTTGCTATGTGACATTCTGACAAATTATCTGCAGCTGATAACTTTAAAATACTGAGCAAGAAAATCTTGGTAGCATTGTTCTTAAAGCTAAGTGCACTGCAATAGCCTTGGTGCATAGGCCATGATAACTTAAAATAAACCTATTGCAGAGGTCAATTACTGATTAATCTCACTCAATCTAAATGCAGCTTCAGTTGTACCAAAGGTTACAAGCATCAAGTGTAAATGAAGGTACACTGTACCAACATCATATACAACATTACTCATGACTGAAAGCATCATTGTTAGGTACAACTTGAGGTGATTTATCTAATTAGGGCTACAATGGAATTCTCTGTCATGGCTACGGTCTTTTGTAGTATTACTCACCATTTACTGTGACATACACCCAGCTGCCATTATGAAATGTGTCATATTGCTGATCCAACATGAGCACTTTGCATTCATACCATCCTTGGTCCTCTGAACGGAGCTGGTCAATTCGCAAAGAAGCTTTGTCATACAGACTGGCACGGCCTTCAGAAACAAAACAAGAAAACACTTATTAATGTTAAAATTTCAGGAATCTCAAGTGGCAGAGGTTCACACAGATTGTATCCACACAAATGTCATAGACACAGCATGTCAATATTATTTCCGGGACTGTCACATTGTGAAACTAACCATAGTGGTAATAGTAATTTTAATTCAAAAGTTGTGTTATACTATAATCTATTTAGCAACACTGGGAAACAGACTAGTTTTCAAGTTGGACCAAACGTTATTTGCTAAAGTCATTTGTTGCTGAGAACACAATAAAACATCAAATACAACATCACAGATTGGATTACACTAGAAGTCTTGAAGTCAATCACTGCAGTTCAGAAATCTAGTAGAAAAGTCTATATTATATTAAAAGCAAAGAATGCAGAAACTAGAGATCTGAAATAAAAACAGAAGATGCTAGACTAACTCAGTAATGGCAACATCTATGGGGAGAGAAAAAAGTTAACATTTCAAGTCCAATGACTAGTCTTTGGAATCCATCAATTCAAAAAAACAATCATACTGGACTCAAAATATTAACATTGTTTCATTCTCCGCGATGCTGCCAGACCTGCTGAGTTTGTCCCTCATTTTCTGTTTTTACTCTATCATGTAGCACTGACAAGTGATTTCTGCCCAAACACAAAGGGCACTCCGGACTGCACAAAATTATCATTCAATTCCAGATGCTCCTTTTTCGATTTATTTTCCATGTTAAACAATACAGCTGCTTCATCAATGACTTAGCCTCTGTCATAAGCTCATAAATGGGGACGTTCGTCAATAATTGCAGAATGTTCAGCACCTTTCACGACTCCTCCGATACTGAAGCTGCCCATGTCAAAACTGAACAAGATCTGGACAATATCCAGGCTTGGGCTGACAAGTAGCAAATAACATTTGTGTCACACAAATGCCAGGCAATGTACATCTCCAATTAAAGATAATCTAACCACTTCCCCCTTGACATTCAATGCCGTTACCATCACTGAATCTCCTACTATCGACATCTTGGGGATTACTATTGACCAGAAACTCAACTGAACTTGCAACATAAACACAGTGGCTACAACAACAGGTCAAATGTGAGTAACTCACCTCTTGACTCCCCAAAGCCTGTCCACCATCTACAAGGCATAAGTCAGGAGTGTGATGGAATACTCCCCATCTGGCTGAATGGGTGCAGCTCCAACAACACTCAAGAAGCCTGACACCATCCAGGATAAAGCAGACTGCTTAATTGGCACCACATCCACAAACATCAATTCTATCCACCACTGACGCTCAGTAGTAGCAGTGTGTACTATCTACAAGGTGCATTGCAGAAATTCACCAAGAGTTCTTCAACAGCATCTTCCAAATACATGACGCCTTCCATTGGAAAGACAAGGTTAGCAGATACATGGGAAGGTCACACCTTCAACTTTCCCTCCAAGGCACTCATCATCCTGACTTGGAAATATATTGCTGTTCTTTCACTGTTGCTGGGTCAAAATTCTGAAATTGCATTGCTAAGGGCTTTTTGGGTTTACTTACATTCGTGGATTGCAATGTTAAAGAAGGCAGCTCACCACCGTCTTCTCAGGGGCAACTAGGAACAGGTAATAAATGTTGGCTCAGGCAGTGATACCCATGTACCACGTGTGAATAAAATAAAAAATAATATAGGCTCAGCTCTAAGCAAATAGATTTGTTTCACTGAACACTATCAAAACAGTTAAATCTTATATTGACAATTCTTCTTTGAGCCACGCAGTCAGGTAACATTCACCACTCCTCCATCATCCTGATTCACAGAGTTCTTGAATGCACTTTCCTATTCTACACCACTACCAACAAAACAGTTCTGACAGTTGGCAATTTCATTCCTATTTACACTGCTGGATTCCCCATCTGTAATGGGAAAAGAAAAGCTAAGCTCCTGTGTTAACATAAACAGCCCAGAAGGAAAGGATGCTTTGGACTTTGCAACTATTGTCCACCCTTTCCCCACTTCAAAATCAATTCGGGAAGGTGAATAAAACCAACAACCAACCTGATCCCACCTATTCCCACTAGATGGAATAGGTCAAAAACTGGGGCTTTAATGTTTTGAGCAGTATCTTTTCAGAAGGATTCTCTCCCAAAAGGTAAGCTCTCTTTCCATGTTAGGTGCTGGCAGATCTGCTGTTGTGTATTTCCAACATTTTCTATCTCTGACAAGTAAACATTAGATGAGAGAAACAGACTCAGTGGAATGCTGACAAAGTGTGACTAATTCCTGAGAAAAGACATAGGAGTAAATGTGGTGCAAAAATCAGAGGTTGTGGCCCAAATTAGTGAAACAAGGAGCAGGATATGGAGATCCCTGTCTAAGGATAGTGGTAAGATCTCTGTGGGTAAACCACAATGTGGAGGTGCTGGTGTTAAACTGGGGTGGACAAAGTCAGAAGTCACACGACACTAAATTATAGGTCAACAGCTTTATTTGAAATCACAAGCTTTTGGAGCACTGCTGCTTCATCAGGTGAAGTGACAAAGGAGCAACAGTGCTCCGAAAGTTTATGAATTCAGATAAATCTGCTGGACTATAACCTGGTGTCGTGTGACTTCTGACTTGGTAAACCACAAAGTAAATTAGCTAAATTTACCAAATGGATTCAAATGAAGAGTTCACTAACAATATTTCACTTTTCGTAACTAACTGTATCACAAATAAGACAAGTCACATATTAACAGGCAAGTGAAACTCGATGTAAGTAAGTACATTTCACTTGAACTGGTCTTAACAGCCATAAGCAGCCAAGTTTTGAGTCTGATATGACTCTTTTTTGAAGGTTAACTCTCTTTCTCCCCCCACACATGCCACTAGACCTGCAGAGTTTCTCCAGCATTTTCTGTTTCTACTGTGGTAATTCCTGATAATGTTAGATGCAGAGTAAAGTCCTTTCAGTTGTAAACCCATCTGTGCTCAAAAGTGTTATTTCCATTTACCATATCAGCCCTGAGACTGCCAATTATTGCTGAAATGTTGTTCTACAGACGGTCATTTATTGAGTGTGAAATCTCCAGTTCTGTAATAGCCATTATATTTGTCAAAGAGGGTCTCTGATTTATACAGGCTGGGGCAGACTCCAGCAGCATACAGGAAAATTAGAACGTCCACCAAGTGAAACATTACGTTTCTGTGGCAACCACTTCCTTCACCTCTAAATCATAGCGGTACCTGGGGACGTGTAATTAGCTGCTTAATTATTTTCTTCTAAACTATTGTTCGTAATTACAGCACCAGCTTTTGTGACAGACTACTTCGGGATGGAGATCCACCTTCTTTCTATCTTGGAGCACATTTCCTTGCTCCTACTTCAACCCAACCAATGCAAACCAGTCAAGTATCAACTATTTTTCTCAATTGTGCCAGATATATGATCATTGCAAACAATGACAAATGCACCAACTGTACTGTGTCACTGTACTTCCTGTGCCATCAGTGCCAGCCATCAGTGCCAGCTAATGGTGCCAGCAACGTCAAAAACAGAAATCAGACAGCTCTTTCAGCTATGCTAATTGTACCTGGCAACTGTATTATAAATTTTCACTTAGATAAACTACATCCTTTACGCCAAAATTTTATCCTTGTGCCTGCCAACTTTGTCTATTTCTGTCTCTGGAAGAAAATAAAATGCTTTAGGCCTAATAATATTCATTGTTACTTACAGGATTTCCCCAGTGCATTAGGCATGAATGCCTATAAATTAAACTCCGGTTACAGAATAAGGAATAGTCAACAATAAAGTAGCCTTGACTTGTACTGAAAAATAAATGGATCATTCAAGCAGCATGGTCTAATTGCCTTGGAACTGCAAGGTCTGGAAAGAAGTATCAAGGTTACCTTCACTGTTCTGAGATCATTATTCCAGGAAGGACAGCATGGGAAGTGACATGAAAATGACATCATTCAAAACTATCTGCCTAATCATACCCATCCTTTTTCTGCCCACTCTCTGACCCTGATACGATTGCAACATTCAATATTTGGGTAGTTACAATTACCAATCATATAAGTACAATGCAAGCTCATTCTTTATCAAGAACTTAAAGGTATAGACTCACTTAATCCCTCAGTTTTTCCACTCTATACAGTCTGCAAGATTTTAAAACCTGTCACAGAATGCTACATGGAAATTCACTCCACCTTCGCTCCTACTCAGTTCAGCTTTGGTGATGTCCTTCAAAAAAGGGCCAAGGCTCCTTAAGCAAATTTCTCAACCACAGTAATAGGAACACAGGATATAGAATCCGTTCAGTGTGGAAACAGGCCCTTCGGCCTAGCAAGTCCACTCCAACCTCAGAGCAATCCACCCAGACCCATTCCCCTATAACCCACCTAATCTACACATCCCTGAATACTACAGGTAATTTAGCATGGGCAATCCACCTAGCCTGCACATCTTTGGACTGTGGGAGGAAACCGGAGCACCCAGAGGAAACCCACACAGACACAGGGAGAATGGGCAAACTCCACACAGACAGTCACCTGAGGGTGGTTCTGTGAGGCAACAGTGCTAACCACTGAGCCACTGTGTCTCCCCAAAACATTCCAGAATGTTCCACCAGTGATAGTGAAGGAACAGCGCTATAGTTTCAAGTCAGGGATGGTGTGTGACCATGGGCAACTTGCAGATGGTGATGTTCTTAAGCATCTGCTGCCCCTGTCCTTGTAACATAATGGGTAAAAATCATTGGTTTGGAATTGGCATTGAAGGAACCTTGGATATTGTTGCAGTGCAAATTGTGTATGTCACACATTGTTGTCACTCTGCACTCCTGACTTGTAGATAGCGGAAAGATTTTGATGAGACAGGAAATGATTAATCCCTGCAGAATTCCCAGGCCTCAGCCGCGATATTTATATAGCCACTTCAATTGAATTTCTAGTCAATACTGACTTCCAGGATGTTGTTCGTTGAAAATTCAACATTGGTAATGGCATTAAATGTCGAGGGCAGATGATTAGATTTTCTGTTGCTGGCAATGGTCATTGCCTTGCATTTGTAAGATACAAATTTGCCATTTTAAAACCCAAGTGTAAATAATATTCAGATATCATTGCAGGCAGACATAGGATACTTCATCATGTAAAGAGTTATGAATTTTACTGAAGACTATGCATTCATCAGCAAGCAGCATCACTTCTAACCTTATGATTGATGGACAGCCATTGGCAGAGCAGCTGAAGATCATTGGGCCTAGGGCCTTACACAGAGGAACTGCCAAAGTGATATTCTGGGATTGAGATGATTAATCTCTCGCAGCCAAAACCATCTTGCTTCATGCTGGGTATGACTCCAAGCAGTGGAAAGCTGTCTCCAAACTCCCCACTCCCCTCCATTTCCATTAACTTCACTTCAATTTTGGCAGGTCCCTGTGCTGTAATAGTCAGTCAAATGTTCACTTCTACATTGTGATGTGTGAACATAAAGTCTCAGTGGAGTCTGACCAAGGTTCTCTCTGACTGAAGCAAAGCTTTGTCTCCCTTGTATTCCAACTCTGCCAACTCACAGGCTACATTCTATTATACTTTTCAATTGCTTTCTCTATCTGTTTACAAGCTTTAAGTGATTTGTGTACATGAACATTCTGATCTTGATAACTTGGTGGTTTTAAAAATGATTAATTTTCCTTGATTCCAAATTGGCTGATCTCACTCCTCCCTACATTGAACTCTTTCTGCTATAGTTTCTCAATATCCGTTTCCAATTTCATGCTCCTAGTTTTCTGCGCCTCCTACCGTAAAAAAGTATAGAGTTGTATGTAGATCTCTCTGTTCCCTTACTCAGGTCATTAATACACATGCCTGGGGCGTCCCACTTGTCACATCCCACTACATTGCTTTATCCCATACTCACTGTCTTCAACCTCCCAAACAATTATCATAAAAACACTTTATCTTTCGATTTGGCAACAGGCAGACAGTTTAAAAATGTTATCTTGTATCTACTACACATCAAATAGACTCATGACGGCACACGACTTTAATTACTAACCTTGGCACTGCTCTCTGTAACAGAACGTAACTCAAAATTAATATCTTGCATTCAGCAATATAGATGGTTTCTATGCGAATCAGTTATAAATGAATGCAGTAGCTCTCTTTTAAGCTGTTGTTGTCACCCAATTTATTTTTTAAATGGCAATTATTGTCTGTTGTTGGTGACAGATTATAGAATAGAATCTCTACAGTGTGAAAACAGGCCCTTCGGCCCTACAAGTCCACACCGAACCTCAGAGCATCCCACCCAGACCCATCCCCCTATAATTCCCCTAATCTACACCTCCCTGAACACTATGGGCAATTTAGTTTTGTCATTAAATTCTAAGCCCGAAGGGAAAACCATTTCTGTTTCAACAGGGTGTGCCTGTCTGTGACACACAAAAGTCAGTGCTAAACTATTCTATTACATCTTCCCCTTAAGTAGCTTTCAGAATACTCGCAGAAGTTCACAGCATTTTTGTAAATTAAAGTCACTCAAAATGTCATGAAGTAGCATTTTGGAGACAAAATGGAGTGATGTAAAATGAGATGCCAAATATCTAATACCAGTTCTAACTACTGGGTCCGGAGCAGACCATACCCCAGCATGTTCAAAGAGGCACAAAAAATTTCATGGCACTTTCAAAGTAAAATTATCTTGCCATCAGGTGCCACCATCAAAACAGAGTATCTGATTAGTCAGTTCATTTGTCCTTTTTTTGTGGGATCTCACTATGTGTCTGCAAAACAACAGTGACTGCAGTGAACAGTCGCTTATCTGCAACCAGTTCAAACAGACCGTGGGAGACAAACTGAATCATGGCGAGATTGAGGCCAGTTCTTTAAGAACTGGGCTAATCAATCCTTTGTGCTCTTCACTGTGAAGTCACACTGCACAGAAGGCTACTTAATAAGATTGTATTGGGAGCAGTAGTATTAACATGGTCAGAGGATTAGCAACCAGTTAGGATAAGGGGGTCATTTTCAAGATAGCAATTGTAACTTGTGGTGTTCTCCAGGGATCAGTGCTGGGGCCACAATTACTTATGTTATATATTAATGACCTGAACAAGAAAAGCGAATACACTATCGCCAAGTTTGCAGATGAAACAAAAATAGGTATGAAGGCAAGTGATGAGATAACACAAAAAGTCTGCAGAGAGATATAGATAGGCTAAGCAAGTAGACAAAATCTTTGCAGGATGAAATGTGTGGGAAAATGTGAGGTTATGCACTTTGGCAGGAAGAAAAGATACTGAATATTATTTAAATGGAGAAAGACTTCAATAAGCTGCAGCGCAGAGGGATTTGGGAGCCCTCGTGTTTAAATCGGAAAAGCTAGCACACAAGTTCAATGGATGATAGGGAAGACATATGGAATGCTGAATTTTATTTCAAAGGGAATAGCTCTGACATAGAAACGTCTTGCAGTTAGACCATAGCTAGAATACTTGAACAGTTTTGGTTCTGTTATTGAAGTGAAGATATACTGGCATTAAGGGTAGCCCAGAGAAGGTTAATTGAGCTGAAAACAAAACAAAGAACTGCAGATAACACAGTGTGGAGCTGGAGAAACACAGCAGGCCAGACAGCATCAGAGGAGCAGGAAAGCTGGCGTTTTGGGTCAGGACCCTTCTTCAGAAATAGGAGAGGGGAAGGGAGCCCCTTCCCCTCCCCCATTTCTGAAGAAGGGTCCCGACCCGAAACATCAGCTTTCCTGCTCCTCTGATGCTGCCTGGCCTGCTGTGTTCCTCCAGCTCCACACTGTGTTATCTCAGACTCCAGCATCAGCAGATCTTACTATCTCTGAGTGAGAAAGAACTGCAGATACTAGAAATCAGAAACAAGAACAAAAGTTATTGGAAAAGCTTAGCAGGTCTGGCAGCATGTGTGGAGAAAAGGTAAGGTCCGAAGAAGGGTCACTGGACCCAAAACGTTATATATGTTTGATCCTGGACATGATAGCATTTGTTCATGAGGCGAGGTTGAGTAGGTTGGACTTGTATTCATTACAGAACGAGAGGTAACCTTGTGGAAACATACAAGATTCTTAGTGAATTTGAAAGGGTAGATGCTGAGAGGTTGTTTTCCCTTGTCGAACAGGATTGGAGGTCATAATTTCAGGGTTGTCCATTTAAGACAGAGATGAGGAAAAATTTCTTCTCTCAAAGAGCAGTGAATTTGTGGAATTGTGTCATTAAGTATATTCAAGGATGAGCTAGACAGATATTTAATCAGTAAGGGAATCAAGGGTTATGCGGAAAGGCAGGCATGTGGAGTTGAGGATTATTGGATCAGCCACGATCTCATTAAATGGCTGAATTGATTATCGGAATGGCCTGCTTCTGCTCTGTATCTTATGGTCTTAACCTGCTTGGAACATGG
This sequence comes from Rhincodon typus, assembly GCF_021869965.1. Lineage (NCBI taxonomy): Eukaryota > Metazoa > Chordata > Chondrichthyes > Orectolobiformes > Rhincodontidae > Rhincodon > Rhincodon typus. Next base: position 19,776,735 of record NC_063363.1, on the reverse strand, counting down.
TTCAGAGGGGCTGAGACATGCAATAAACCCTAGAGGAAATGAGTAGCTATGACAATGCGAAGCCTGGGCTTATGAGAGTGATGCTCCCTCTCCTTTGTGGGTAGGAACATGGTTATCAGATGTGAGTTAGAGTTGCTCAGTGCTCTGAATATGGCATAAGTCTAGCTCCTTCCTCATTCCTGCACTGTGGGCAATTTTCCAAACTATTTTCAGCATTATCTGAAGGTTGGAAATGAATCATGTTTTACAGGGACATGAAGTACATTCTTCTAGATAGAGCGAAAGAACCATATGCAACACTGTCCTTATTCTAATAGCCACCTTCATGTACTACTACATCACACTGCACATAGACCCTCAGTATGCAAACACCAAGTGACTCTACATGCTGAGGTTCTACCCGTCCCCGATGTTCCAAAGGATAGGTCTGGCCACATTTCCACGGAATGCTCCGAGTGGTTGGAAAGTGCCGTATCAGCTGTCCTTTGTGGAGAGGTCGATGCGGCCCCCAAGTCCATCAGGCAGTGGTCAGCACGTAATGTCTCAGAAGCCCTGCAGGTAAAGCAAAGGGTTAGATCATATTGGTTGCTTTTATGGGCAGACTATCAAAGTCATTTCGCAGAATATCTCATCACCAGCGCACATTAAGATATAGCTTGGCTGGGAATGAGAAAGGCCAGATCCTTCCTACACACCTGGAATTGTACCATCTCTACAAATTGCTCTTGAGGTGGCTGCGATGGGCAAGATAATACTCCAGCAACTTGTGAAATGTGCCTTTGCAAAGAAGTTCTGGAGAGATCTAGTGCTTTTAGTCAAGGCTCAGCCTGAGCAGATCTGAGACATGTGACTTTAGTCTATGAGATTTTCCCAGGCCCACACACCAAAAAAAATCAATTGCGATTGGAGGATCATCAATTCAGTGAAAGATGGTCTTTAGTCTGCTCAAAACATGTTGATCTTTCAGTTCAACAAGTTTCCTTGACTGACTGTTGCAGATTGACAGATTCCAAAGTTCCAGAATACATGCTGAGAATGCACTAAAGCTTGGGACAGCTATCACAGAGACACAGTGGGGAAAGATTGCGGCTAAGGTATTTCACTTACAGTACATAGAAGGGCTGTAAACTGTCGAGAACCTCTGGCTGAACACCTGACACAGAATGTAGATTGTGAACATCAAGTGTATTGAAATTGAAGCACATCAGAATGGAAGGTTATGTGTAGAAAAAAATTATTACTACTGCCCTTTCTAAAAGTTTCAATTTGAAATGTTTTGCCTGCATTATGTAATTTTCAAGCAGAAGTGTTTTACAACAGACTTTTACAAATTTTATTAATAAAGTATATTTTTGGGAAAGAATGTCACTCATTGCTTACTTCTAGAGCTATATGTTTGACATGCAATGAACATTGTATATTAACTGTGAGTAACAGGGAGTATTGGAAGAAACTGATTTGGTTTGCATGTTATGCAAATTTGAACAGTGCACTTTTATACATGTTATGAATATTATATCTTAAGAAATCATGATTATGTCAAAGATATAAGAAACAGAAGTAATTTCGTACTTCTAATTTTGCTACTTATTGCTGTAGCCCTGAAGACAAATTTGAACAGTACATCAGAAAAACAGTGACAAGCCAAGAAAACAAGGAAAAGCAATGGCAGATGCACCAATAGCACCTTGCCAACAATTGCCCTCAAACGAAAAGGAAATAAAAATGATTTTTAAGATAACAGGTCATAAGACATTTTGACTATGGTATCAGGCTGTATACTTTATTTTAACTTCACTGCTAAATATCATTCATTGCATCATTGGTAATGATAGAAGAAATTGACACTCATGTTTAATTATTGCAGTGCACAACTGCTCAATATGGCATTCGAAGTATGACTTTTTTAAGAGTGTAAAATTGTATGAAATGTATTATTGTCAGCATCACAGTGAGATTATGCCACGCAAAATGGAAGTGTTGGCACACTATGTGAAGGATTCCTTGATAGCCAGCAGTTGCCGTTGGTTATTTTTACATATAAACAACAATTATCATTTTTATTGTAGATGTATCAGGACAGATTTCCATTACAGCAGTCCCTCATTAAATAAGCAGCAAATAGGAGCTAATTAAATAAGTTTAGATTCACTCATGTGTTAACTGGCATTCAATAAAGAAAGCTGTAAGTACTTGCATATTGTAGCAAGCCTACCATTTTGTTCTTATAATCTATTGAAAGCAACTAAAGTAATACATACAAATAATATTTTGGCCTACAGAGTTTCTGTTTGTTCATGTAGTGTCCTGGCTTTAAATGTAATTCTCAAGGTATATTTTTAAATATCTAAAGTTGATTTTATATCTTTTCCACAGCAACAGTGCCATATATATGTTGATATAAAGTCTGGCTATTTACTTATTAACCTGCAGCAATAAGCTGTCCCATAAGAATTAGGAAACATATCTCCTCCTGCGTAATACTGTCAATTCAACATACAAAATTAGTTGCGATTGCATTCACAATCTTGATAGACAAAAAAAAATGATGCTAATAATGATTAGAACATTGCTTTTGAATCACAACTGAAGGCCGCAAAACTGATAGGTGACAGAAATATTTTCGACGCTATAAATGTTATTTCTGCCCAAATTCCTACGGTGGATGTCCTGTGCCTTTCACATAGCTTCATAAATGGCCTGACTAGACAAATCAATTCAGTTTGAGTGAAGTTAAAAATGGCGTCAGATTAAGTGCACAGCCTTCTGTGCATATCATGCATCAGCTCTGGCACCAGAGAGCAATTGTGAATTAAAGAATATCTAATGATCAAGGATGCAAGTTTTCAAGACCTTGATCTCAACAGTTACCACACATCTTCTGGAGAGTGACTCAACCACATTCGACCCAAACCATGACATTGATTTGGATGAAGCAATCAACCCCGCTGTGGCACTGATTAAATCATAGATTTACAACAGTTCTCTCAGATGACAATACTCCATGTAATAATTAAAAGATATTGGGTGACTCCAACTATGTCAATGGGCAAAAGCAGGCTCATATGTGTCCCAAGCCGACCACAGGTCAGATACAATCTATTGACTCTATTTCTGGAATATTGTGCGACTAAAAAGTAATTGCTTTCAGCATAGCCAGAGTGGTTGCTGACTGGAATTTCTCCCAGTATTCTCACTGTATGGTTAATTACACTTGCTTGTAAGCCATTTGTTTTTCTCTGAGATATAAACTGGAACACAGTTAATGTGTGCAACCCAAGGCAAATAATAATTGGTTAATGACAAGCATTTCATATGAAACAATGAGTGCACATCATATTTTCAGCCGCTATAACTAGGTCAATAACACATTCTGATGCATTCAGCACAGGACACTGAACTGTTAGTGCATGATTAATGATACCATCTACAGGACCAGTAGGGTGAAAGTCAAGGTCAATTTTCACCAGGCAAAGCTGATCCAGGAAAAGATTCTGCTTGTATTTGCTCCTTATAATGCTGAATTGTTCCTGACAGAAATGTGCAGGGGCTCCTAATGCTTTAGTAAATATCCATTTATGCTGCAGGCTTGGATTTGGAGTTCTCATAACTGTGGAGAAACAACTGCTCAGTGTTTTCTGGCAGAGGCTTTTCCCAACACTGTGAGCATATCCCTAGCTTCTAAAGGTGGTTTGAGAGCTTAAGTAGAATATAAATAGTAGACTGTAATAATTCACGCACGGGAGGCAACTGCTGATGATTGCCCTAGTTGGGGCTGTGCCTTAAGCAACAGGAGAGTGAAAGTTACCTCATGAAGTAACCCAGGACCTCAGGAGCATTAATACCATGTCAGCTTTATTTCATTAGTACCAATGTATCAGGGACTAATGCCAGCAGCAGGACAACCACATGGAGAACACATAAATAGAAACCTTTACTTAAAATAGAAATTCCAAAATTTTATTGAGAAAAAGTCAAACGTTGACCAAGTGAAATTGGACGTGTGTCAGAGGAGCCTGTGGGGAAATTCTGTTCAGAAATATATGGTAGAAGTGAATAAGGAGCTGTGGATCAACTTTGCCCACCCTTTTATATCCACTGTTCAAAGTCTCAGTGTGAAAATAATCTAAATGGGCACATCACAAGGACAATCAAGGAACTGAAGAATATCCAAGTTAGCAGAAAATGATGTTGTTTAAATGTATTTGACAGAATAGTAACTGCATCATGAAATCTTTTCCAACCACTCCTCTCAGTCATTTGGTTCCCAGTAAGCAGAAATTAGTTTTATTGGATTTACTGTATCAAAATTCATCATAATTCTGCAACACAGAAAAACTTGCACATCAAGCATTATAAGTAACAAGCTACAGACAGAGCTAAGTGATTTCACAACCAATGGATCAGATCGAAACAAACACAGTCTTGCCACATCCAGTTATGAATGGTAGTGGACAATTAAGCAACTCACTGGAGGAGAAGTCTCCACAAATATCACTAACCTCAAAGGTGGGGATCCTGTCACATCAATTATTAAGCAGCACCCACTCAGCAATAACCAGCTCACTGATTTTCAATATAGGTTCTACAAGGGGCACTTGGCTCCTGACATCATTACAACCCGAGTCCAATCATGGACTGAAGAGCTGAATTCAAGAGGGGAATGAGAATGACTGTCTTTGACATCAAGGCCACATTTGACCGAGTGTAGCATCAAGGAGTCCTAGTGAAACTGGAATCAATGGGAATTGGGGAAAATACTCAACTGTTTAGAGTCAGCACAAAAAGGATTGTTGTGATTATTAGTCTCAGCCATAAGACATCACCATAGGAGTTCCTCAGGGTTATAGGCCAAACCATCTTTAGCTATTTCATCAATGACTACCATTTATCATAAGGCCTAAGGTGGAACCGTTTGCTGATAATTGCATAATGTTCAGCACCATTAGTGACTTCTCAGATACTAAAGTGTCCAAATGCACAAGACCTGAACAATAGAAATTCCAAAATTTTATTGAGAAAAAGTCAAACGTTGACCAAGTGAAATTGGACGTGTGTCAGAGGAGCCTGTGGGGAAATTCTGTTCAGAAATATATGGTAGAAGTGAATAAGGAGTTGTGGATCAACTTTGCCCACCCTTTTATATCCACTGTTCAAAGTCTCAGTGTGAAAATAATCTAAATGGGCACATCACAAGGACAATCAAGGAATTGGGGAAAATACCCCTTGAGGTTCAATGGTATTATCATTGTTTAATCCCTCACTATCAACATACTGATGTTATAATCACCATTAACAACTTGACCTGCCACATAAATACTATGTTTACAAGAGTAGGTCAGAGGCTGGGAATTCCCAGCCAAGGAAGTCATCTCCTGATTCTTCAAAGACTGTTCCTCATTTACTGGTACATGTCAGGAGTGAGTGAAATGCTCCAATAATGCTCAAGAAGCTCACAGCTATCCAGGACATAGCAGCCCATTTGATTGACACTGTCCATTGAACCTGTCCAGCACTAACACACTGATGCAGCAGTGTGTACTCCCTACAAGATGCACTGTGACAACTCACCAAGGCTCATTAGGCAGCACCTTTCAAATTCATTACTTTTACCACTTAGGATGATAAGGGCAGCATATAAATGGAAACTCTAGGACCTGCAAGTTCCCCTCCAAACCTCAGAGTTAGTTTTCTGTTTTCTCATTGTCGCTGGGTCAAACCCCTAGAGCTCCCTCCCTAACAGCACCATGTTGAGTACAGCAGTTCAAGGTAACAGTTCACCACCACCTTCTCAAGGGGATTTAGGGATGGGCAATAAATGCTGGCATAGCCAATGATGCCCAGAAAAATAACTCCCTTCTAAAGGGGTTTCATTCACTGTAAAGTGTTTTGAGATGACTGGTGGTATGAAAAGCACCAAATAAAATGCAGGTACTTCTTTTAAGCCATCAACTCAATATATTGTTCACTCTTTGCCCTTATACTCCTCTTGAGCATTCTTTCATACTCAGGACTACCTTAACTTCATTATGTAAGCAGAGAACCGAAAAAGAAAATGATAATAATTACACAATAAAGGGAAGAGAGAACTTCAGTTAATTTTCGAAAATCTTTAGCAGCAAGTTTCATGAAAAAGCCATGGCTGCTTTTGAAAAGTAAGGAACTTAATTATTCGGTATCTTATAGAGTCAGATAGTGCTGGCAGTTCTCACACTACTGCAAGCGGCCAGATTCCTACTGGAGGTGTTGAGTCACTGAATAATATGGAGTGATTAAGAATTGAAAATGACATGAACGGCAGCAATTATACAGAAATTAACTTTGCAACAAAACAATTTCTTTTCTCTGCTCTACCTCGTTCCATTCCCAGCCTGCTTAGTTAAAAAGATTTGATCACCTTCTTAAACTGTTCATCTTGAATAACAGCGTAGACCTTGCAAATCCACTCAGGGTAGTATTCCAAAACTTGCTGGGGGCCCCAGAGGTCAACTGAACAGTTTTAAAACAATCAGATGCCTTTGAACCCATGTTTCAATCGAAGAAATTTTAATTCATTGAAACATAGTGAGAAATCAGTTTACCTAGATATGTTGGAATCTGGATTGAGGCAGTTAGACAGGAAATGATAGGCTTGGCTCAAAATTCCTTTACCACAGAATTTAATGGAAAAACAACTTATGCCAATCAAATTCTGGACAGTGTTAACTCTATAATAATATTCTCCGTGTCTCCTTATTCAAGCATTCAAAACTTGACACTCGTCGACGATATTTAGTGATCTTATATAATAAATTTCTGTGATCCTTGACATATTTAATATATAAACAAGTGCAACTTGCACTGAACCGGTGTTGTTTATTAAGTATTTCCCATAGAACATCAAAGGGTTCCTTGCAAAGCGAGTTCAAAGTGTGATGACTGAAAGCATAGTTAAAGAAGAAAGTTTTAAAGAGAATCTTAAAGTAGGATCACATGAGAAGGTGGAGATGTGGAGGGTTTAGGAAAGTTAATTCCAGAACATAGGGCTCAAAGTTGAACATATGACCACCAATGAGTGGGAACTGTGGTTGCGAGTGCTATTGGAAAAGGCTACAATGAAATGGGATTACAAGGCTATCAGCGACTTTAAATATGAGGAGGAGAATTTCAATTTTAGGCACTGGAAGAACTGAAGACAAAATTTCAGCGAGGACAGAAGCAATGCATCAATTGGATGTGGGTGGCAGATTTTGGATGAACTGTTATGGTATCTAGGAGGCTGGGCAGGAGAGAATCGGAATTTAGTTTGAGAATTCCGAGTGAAGTATGGGCTCAAAAGTTCAAATCAGGTTTGAGTAGCTGACACACATATACAAGCAAAAAATTGCAAGTATATAGCTCAGTCAGGTTTAATAAGGTAATATCAACAATGCTAAAAAGTGAAGGTCAAGTCATCTTCAGTTCTTGGCATTTCACTACGGACAGAATTTATGATAGACATGCATTGTTATTTGTAACACAGTAATTTCTCATTAAGCATTGTTGCTGTGTTCCTGAAATGTGCAACTTTAAGCGAAACATCTTTCAGCAAATCAGATTTTCCCATGACATCCAAAATAAAAACTGTAGTTTGATTCTGTGGAACATTTCATTAAAACAAAAATTAAAAGCTATTATAATTATATATTAAAACTTGGGGCAGCACGGTGGCTCAGTGGTTAGTACTGCAGCCTCACAGCACCAGGGACCTGGGTTCAATTCCAGCCTCAGTCAACTGTCTGTGTGGAGTTTGCACATTTTCCCCGTGTCTGCATGGGTTTGCTCCAGTTTCCTCCCACAGTCCAAAGATGTGTAGGGTAGGTGGATTGGCCATGCTAAATTGCCTGTAGTGTTCAGGGATGTGTAGATTAGAGGGATGGGTCTGGGTGGGATGTTGCGAGGGTTGGTCTGGACTTGTTGGGCTGAAGGGCCTGTTTCCACACTGTAGGGATTCTATGATTAATAAAATGTATACCTGCAAGTTGAAGTACTGTATGCTCCTAAATTTCTTTACTCAAAAACTAAATAACTTCTAAAATAAAATAACATTGAAAGTATAAAAACGCTAACTCTTTCTACTTATCTCCCGATTGCTTCCTTTCCACTTTCTGGTTCGCTCCAATTGGCTACTTCCCTCTCCTGCTGGCCAAACATTCATCATCTCTCCCACTCACCACTTCCGGTGAGTTTGTGTCGGTGGGTTTCTTCTAGTCTTGTGCGTTTAATAATCACGAAGGTGTCATCTACATAGCGAACCCAGAGTTTGGGTTGGATAGTGGGGACACTGTCCGTTCTAACCATTGCACTACCGCTACTGTTATCAGTCCTGATATTGGGAATCTCATCGGTGTTCTGTTGATTAGTTTAAATGAACATCAAGTTGAATTCGACTGGGACAACACATCCATAATAGCACAAGCCAAACAGAGACATGCCAGTGAATTCATGGAGGTCTGGCATTCCAACTGGAACTCCGTCAACAAACACATTGAACTGGACCCAATATACAAACTGCTGAAGAACAAAACTGGAAGTAATACCAACCACCCCAGCAAACCGAGGTGTATAAATAACAAACAAAACAGAATACCAACGCTTCACTGGAGGCACAGTGACAATGTTACCTAGCAGGGTGACGAAACTTCTGCAACCAAACACACTGGCTCGGTGAGCAAGTCTACAATCTTATCCACAACCCGAACTACAAATCTTCTCAAAAACTTTAATAGTGCATGTATATTAATAAACGAAGCAGGAAATGAAACTTTGCACATTGGCAGAGTGCTGACAAACCTTAGTAAGTTCAGAGATGCACACGTCCAATGCTCTCCTACTGGTCTCAGCTGATTTTACAGGGGTCAGGTTAACAATGTAAACATTAACCATATTAGAAAGTCCTCTAGGTGGGATGATAGCTAAATATGTACAATAGCTCTTGAATGCCAGTCAGAGTCTCGTGTAGCTGGCATCTTTGCGATTCCTGGATACAAATGGTTTTTTCAAATATGTGGCTGAATTCCATGATAGTCTGACAAAAAAATCAAACTCTCTTAATACATAGTGTACTCTAGATCTTCAGATTCAAAGTACCCTACTGCCACCATATTAACAGGAAACAAATTGGGTGACATAATCTTGTCACTTAGCTGTCACGATCACACTCTTAAAGTGACAAGTAGGGTGTTATGTACATCAACCCTTAGTGCACAGATGGGCCTACCATTTGACTCCATAGGGGCTTTCAGTTTCAGGTTTTTACTTTTAACGCAAGTGTACTTTCAACTAGATTGTTAAACTAATCACAGATGGATTCCATTAAAAGCTTGAAATATAACTCCAAAATTCAGTATCTAATAAAACATTCTAGAACTACAATGGATTATCCTGAGTCCTTGCCGGATGTGATCTAGATAAATCCCAGCTACAGGTTTAGCCATGCTAAGAGGTCAGGACCGTACAGAGATACAGCAGGGAGTGTGAATTTATTTAACATTGACCCTTGACCAGAAATGCAAAGCAACAATTTGAACTTAGAGATTGCTAAACATAAATTAATCCTTGTAACATTGGAAAGGCACTTTGTTAATGGCGCTGCAAGAAAGACACCACTTTCCAAGAGATTTCTGGTTGTGGAAGTTGTTCTGTTAGTATAGAAACTGATCATAGAATCAGATTAACACTCTGAAGCATGAATCATCACAATGTAGAAATGGCACACTCAGTGGTAGCATAGAAAGTTGCAACGTGCAATCAATGTGAAGATGAGAGTGTTGCTAATCACAGAGGGAGCTTTGCAGACACCTACTAAACAAGTGATTTCATATGTAAAGTAAAACACAAAACATCATGACTTAGAGTAAGTAGTGAAAAAGAAGCAAGGTTGCATCTGCTATGACAATATGCCACTAATGCAATAAAGTAACCTATGCATAATAATAAAATGTGATGGTAGGTTGCACTGGTTTCTTTAAACTGGTAAAAGTGGTAAATTCTGTGCGCACTGCTTTCTATCGAAATTGATCTTTCAGAATTTCCATGGATTGGGGAGTACTTGGATTAGCTTGCAGCCCAGGACTAAAGGGTCACCATAGGTGGCAGAAGATAGCCTTATTTATTTTATTGATTTATTATACTATTATTTATTTCTTTTTAGATGGTTTAGTTTTATTCACCAGCATTTAACAGGTTCCTGAAAAAGGCTGCAGGGACGCAGACACTCAAAGGCATAATGACACACACCTGGAAGAAAGGGGATGATGGTAATGGGCGTGGTTAGTGATGTGAAATTGGTTACTACTTCAAAAAGTTGCAAACACTTAATTTGTCCTTATAATGACAATGTAGAGGGATGCCCAATGGGCAGCATAATAAATATAATGGCAATAAATGCAATCTGCTGATGTGTGACAAATGTTGTCTTTAGAAGTGATGGTGCTCAGTATGAGGTAGGTGGACAGAAGGTTGCTCTGTTTGTCACCTTCAGAACATTTCCCCTCACTACCCTGACCCTCTCTGTTGGCAACGTACCCCACGGATGGACAGCACCCTTGCATGTTCATCATGAAGTTGAATCAGAGCCATTAATGAGAAGACGTGACTCTTAATGGGTACCAATGCTTTGGTGTCATCAATAAGTGCCCTTACAGGGAATGGAGCAAGGGTTTCAGCCTGTTCCAAGGTCAATTCCCAATGGTCAATGCCAGTTAATGTTTCCAGAAATTAGACATGCTTGTTACCTCTATCTCTGAAATCTCCACCATTTCCACAACTAACTGAGATAAAATAGCAACTATGAGCAGGAGTAAGCCCTTTAAACCTGCTCCATCATTCAATCTGCTCACGCTATTCCTCTAACTCAATGCCACATTTTCACTTTCTCTCTATACTCCTTGATGCCTTTAAAACCTAAAATAAAACACTCCTTGTAGAGCCATAGAGTCATACAGCATGGAAACAGACCCTTTGGTCCAACTCGTCCATTCCAACCAAGTTTCCCAAATTAAACCAGTCCCAATTGCCTACGTTTGGCCCATACCTCTCTATACCTTTCTTATTCATATACGCACCCAAATTTTTTTAAATGTTATAACTGTACCTGCAAACACCACTTCCACTGGCAGTTCATTCCACATATGAACCACCCTCTGTGTGAGGATATTGCCCCTAAGTTCCCTTTTAAATCTTTCTCCTCTTACCTTAAAAATATGTCTCCTAGTTTTGAATACCCCCACCCTGTGGAAAAGACACTTGCTATTGACCTTATCTGTGCCCCCCAATGATTTTATAAACCTCTATTAGGTCAACCTGCAACGTTCTACATGCCAGTGAAAAAACTCCCTGCTTATCCAGCCTCTCCTTATAACTACAACCCTGGAAACATCCTGGTAAATCTTTTCTGAACCCTATCCAATTTAATATTATCCTTCCTATAGCAGGGCAACAAAAACTGTACTCAGTACTCCAAAAGTGGCCTCACAACTTCCTAGACAACTTCAACATGATGTTCCAACTCCTGTACTCAATGGACTGTGCAATGAAGGCAAGCGTGCTAAACGCCTTCATAACCACCCCGTCTACCTGCAATGCAACTTTTAAAGAACTATGTACCTGAACCCTTCGGTCTCTCTGTTCAACACTATCCATGGCTCTACCATTAACTGTATAAGTCCTATGCTTGTTCATTTTGCCAAAATGCAATACCTCGCATTTATCCAAATTAAACTTCATCTGCCATTCCTCAGCCCATTGGCCCAATTGTTCAGGATCCCTTTGTAATCTTAGATAACCTTTTTCACTGTCCACTATACCACCAACTTTGATGTCATCCATAAACTTACGAACCATACTTCCTATATTCTCATTCAAACCCTTTACATAAACGGCAAATAATAGTGGACCCAGCACCAAACCCTGCGGAACACAGCTGGTCATAGGCCTCCAGTCCAATAAAACAACCCTGCATCACCTCCATCTATCTCCTACTGTCAAGTCAATTTTGTATCCATTTGGCAAGCTCTCATTGAATCCGATGTGATCTAACTTTACCATTCGGTGTACCATTCAGAACCTTGTGAAAGGTTGACATGTAGGAACTGTTTAAAGACCTGCTGGGGAGAGTTCAAGACCGGCATGTTCCAGTAAAGAGGAAGGACAAGGATAGCAAGATAAGGGACCCTTGGATAATGACAAAGGTTGTGAATTTAGTCAAAAGGGAAAAAGAAGCAGATGCAAGATTTAGGAAGCTGAAATCGGACAGCGGCCATGAGGAATATAAGGAAAGCAGGAAAGTACTTATGCAGGGAATTAGGAGAGCAAGAAGGGACCATGAAATGACATTGGCAAGCAGGGTTAAAGAAAATTCTAAGGCATTCTATAGATACATTAAAAACAAGAGAATAACTAGGGAGAAGCTAGGAACACTCGAGAATAAAGGAGGGAACTTGTGCTTAGAGGCAGAGAATGTGGCTGAGATCCCAAATGAGTATTTTGCATCAGTATTCACCCAGGAAAAGGATATGGAGGATAGTGAGATTTGTGTGTGGAGCATGCTAACATGCGAGGGCATTTTGAGATCAAGAAAGAAGTGGTGTTGGATCTCTTGAAGAGCATTAAGGTGGATAAGTCCCCAGAGCCTGATAGTATCTACCCCAGGTTATTAAGAGAGGCAAGAGGGAGATTGCTAGGGCCTTGACTAAGATCTTTGTATCCTCACTAACCACTGGAGAGGTCCTGGAGGACGGGTGCTTAGCTAATGTTGTTGCTCTGTTCAAGAACAGAAATGGGGTAATCCAGGAAACTACAGACCATGAAGTCTCACATTGGTGGTTGGGAAGCTGTTAGAAAGAATTCTTAGCAATAGGATTTCTGTACATTTGGAAGGGCATAGCCTAAATAGGGTCAGTCAGCACGGGCTTTGTGCAGGGCAGGTCATGTCTTATTAACTTGATTGAATTTTTCGCAGAGATGCCGAAGGTGATCGATGAGGGTAGAGCAGTGGATGTTGTTTACATGGATTCTGGTAAGGCTTTCGACAAGGTCCTGCAAGGTAGGCTCATCCAGAAGATTAAGATGCATGAGATCTAAGGTGACTTGACCATGTGGATTCAGAATTGGCTTACCTGTAGAAGAGAGAGGGTATTGGTGGAAGGGTGTTTTTCAGACTAGTGGTGTTCCGCAGGGATCTGTACTGGGACCTCTGCCGTTTGTGATATATATAAATGACTTGGATGAAAATGTAGATGGGTAGGTTAGTAAGTTCTCAGATAATACAAAGATCGGTCAAGTTGTGGCTAGTGTAGAAGGTTGTCAAAGGATACAGCAGGATATAGATCAGTTGCAGATATGGGCAGGGAAATGACAGATGGAGTTTAAACTGGGTAAGTGTGAGGTGCTGCATTTTGGGAGATCAAACGTTAAGGAAAGATATATAGTTAATGGCAGGACTCTGAATAGCATTGAAGTACAAAAGGGTCTTGGGGTTCAAGTCCATAGCTCCCTGAAAGTAGCCACACAAGTAAATAAGGTGGTGAAGAAGGCGTAAGGCATGCTTGCCTTTTTTGGTCGGGGAATTGAGTACAAGAGTCAGGACGCCATGTTGCAGCTTTATAAGACTTTGGTTCGGCCACATTTAGAAGTGTTCTGTTCAATTCTGGTTGCCACATTACAGGATGGATTTGGAGAGGGTGCAGAAAAGGTTTACCAGGATGCTGCCTGGATTAGAGGGTATGAGCTATAAGGAGAGGCTAGAAAAACTTGGGTTGTTTTCTCTTGAGTGGCGGAAGCTGACGGAAGATTTGATCGAAGTATATAAAATTTTGAGATGCATTGATAGGTTTGACGATCAGAATCTTTTTCCCAAAGTTGAAATGTCTAATACTAGGAGGCATGCACTTAAGGTTAGAGAAGGAAAGTTCAAAGCAGACGTGAGGGGCAAGTTTTTTTACACAAAGAGTGGTAGGAGTCTGGAACATGCTGCCAGGGGTTGTGGTGGAGGCCGATATGATAAGGATATTTAAGAGATTTTTAGATAAGCACATGAATATGTAAGGAATGGAGGCATATGGACCAAGGGCAGCCAGAATGGATAAGTTTCATTTGGAGTCATGTTTGGTACAATATCATGGGCCAAACAGCCCGTGCCTGGGCTGTACAGCTCTATGTTAAAGTCCATGTAGACAACGTTTACCGGTCTGCCCTCATCAATCTTTTTGATTTTGTCCTCAAAAAACTCAAATCAAGTTTGTGAGACATGATTTCCCACGCACATAGCCATGCTGACTATCCCTGATTGGTCTTTGCCACTCCAAATGCATGTAAACGCTATCTCTCAGAATCCGTTCCAACATCTTACCCACTACTGATGTCAGACTCACCAGTCAATAGTTTCCAGGCTTCTCCTTACAGCCTTTCTTAAACAAAGGAACAACATTAGCCACCCTCCAGTCCTCCAGCACCTCACTCATCACTGTAGATGAATCAAATATCTCTGCTAGGGACCCTGCAATTTCTTCCCTAACTTCTCACAACGTCCTGAGATAGACTTGATCAGGTCCTGGAGATTTATCCATATTTATGTTTTTTAAGACCTGCTTGAACATATTTTGGAGGCTAAGCCACTGATCTTCTTGTGGTAGAAAATTCCACAGGTTCACTACCCTTTGAATGAAGAAATCTTTTTATAATCTCAGTCTTAAATGACCAATCCTGTATCCTGAGAACGTGACTCCTGGTTCTAGACTCCCCAACGAGTGAAAACATCCTCCCTGCTTCTATTCTGCCCAGCCCTGTCAGAATTTCATACATTTCAATCAGATTACCTCTCATTCTTCTAAACCCTAGTTAATACAGGCTCAGATGAACCAATATCTCGTCATATGACAGTCAGGCCATCCGTAGTACCAGCCTAGTGAACTTCGGTTGTACGCAATCATGAAAAAATTGCAGAAAATGCCAATGAAACAATCAACTTTTCACATTTTTACTGGCACTCAAGAGAAAATGTAACATTTTCAATTTTAAAAGAAAAAAATGATGTTACAAGGGGGAAGCCAAGGAAACAATTTGTCCAACATCATGTCAATAGCAAAATTTCCAGGGGTAGATGCTAGATTTCAAAATGTGGAGGAAAATAAATGTAACAGATGATTTATTTGACCACTGGTACAATATAATGAAAACTCTTGTGTTTTCTCTTTATTATCCTGTATTACAAGTTCTTCATTGCGCAGCACCATTCAAACAGGAGCATTGGACCATAAGACCATAGATATCGGAGCAGAATTTGGCCATTCAGACCACTGAGTCTTCTGAGATAACAAGGTGTAGAGCTGGATGAACACAGCAGGCCAAGCAGCATCAGAGGAGCAGGAAAGCTGACGTTTTGGGCCTAGACCCTTCTTCAGAGTCTTCTGCACCATTTGACCATGGCGGCTATGTTTCCCAACCCACTCTCCTGCTTTCCCTCCATAACCTTTGATCTAAGTTCAGACAACTGTTCTTGCTAGAATTTCTTTGCACTGTGCTCCATTATAGTTCAAAATACATTTGCTCATGCACTGCTGCGATACACAGTACATTAGAATTATGCCAGTAAAATCAGGTAACTGTCAGTATTGTTTCCACTCACAATGGCTGACAATTTACTCCAGCAAAGCTGCAAATCATTTTACCAATGAGCAGAAAGACATTGGCTTGCTACGAATTAAATGATTACTACATTTCGATTGGACATTATGAATTATGACATAATTGTAGCCCCTCATTGTGTTCTCTCCTCCCACATGCTGCAACCTAAGTGTTATTCCAACATACTCCCTTTAAAAGCATCGTTGGAGGCATTAAACACACATATTCATTTGGAAATTCCTGTCTGACAAAAAATATTCAACAATTTTCTGCATGAAACTATGTTTTGTTAAGGCAGTTGTGGAATCTGTTCAAGATTTGGAAAGCCAATTATCACAAGGTGTGCAATTATATAGCACTTTTCCCTACCTCAGGACAAACCATGAAGTACTTGTGAAGTCATGGAGAAGATGAAGCGGGTAATTTGCTCCCATTGTTAGCCATAAATGACCAGATCATTTATTTATTAATGTTAGGGATTGAGTCATAAAAATTGGCAAGGACACTGGCAGAACTCCTCTGTTCTTCTTTATTGCCATGTGAACATTTACATGCACCCAGGAAGGTAGATGCCTTTTCGAAAGAAGCACCCTGACAGTACAGTACTCCCCTCGTAGTACACTGACGTACTAATCTAGATTAAATAAAAACCGAAAGAACTGCAGATGCTGTAAATCAGGAACAAAAACAGAAGTTGCTGGAAAAGTTTCGCAGGTCTGGCAGCACCTGTGAAGAAAAAGTCAGAGTTAACGTTTCGGGTCGGATGACCCTTCCTCAGAACTGATGGTAGCTGGGAAAATGTCAGTTTATATGCAGAAAATAGGGAGTGGGGTAGGATAGGGAGTAATCGATAGGATAGAGCCTAAAGAGAGAGAACAGTTAGACAGACAAAGGAGTTGATAATGATCCGGCTGGGAGGGTGAGTGGTTGTTAATGGGGACTGTTAGTGACGAACAACAGGTGGCATGTCATGGCAGGCTATGTGGTAACAAGGCCTGGTGTGTGGGAGAGTTTAGGCCCTAAAATTATTGAACTCAATATTGAGTCTGGATGGCTGCAGGGTCCCCAAGCGGAAAATGAGGTGTTGTTCCTCCAGCTTGTGTTGAGCTTCGTTGGGACACAGCAGCAAACCAGAGACAGAGATTTGGCCAGGGAACAGGGTAGTGCGTTAAAGTGGCAAGCAACAGGTAGTTCAGGGTCTTCTTTGTGAGCAGAACGTAGATGTTCTGTGAAGTGGTCTCCCAGTCTACGTTTCGTTTCCCTAGTGTAAAGGAGATCACACTGTGAGCGGCAAATGCAGTAGGCTAGATTCTGGGAAGTGCAGGTGAAGTATTGCTTCACCTGGAAGGTATGTTTGGTCCCTTGGATATCGGGGAGGGAGGAGGTAAAAGGGCAGGTGTTACACCTTCGCCAGTTACAGGGGAAGGTGCTGTAGGGCTGTGGGGACGTGTGGGGGTGAAGGACATGTGGACCACGGTGTCTTGGAGGGAACGGACCCTGCAGAAGGCGGACAAGGGAGGGGAGGGGAATATGTATCTGGTAGTGGCACCTCATTGGAGGTGACAGAAATGGCGTCTGATGATCTTCTGGATGCAGATGCTGGTGAGATGGTAGGTAAGGACAAGGGGAACCCTATTGCTGTTGCGGGAGGGAAGAGAAGGGGTAAGGGCGGAAGTGCCGGGAGATGGGTCGGACTTGGTTGAGGGCCCTGTCAACAATGGTGCAAGGGAATCCTCGGTTGAGGGAGAAGGTGGACATTTCGGAGGCTCCCTTGTCGAAGTTGGCTTCATTTGAACATACACAACGGAGACGCAGGAACTGAGAGAATGGGATGGAGTCCTTACAGGAAGCAGGGTGTAAGGATGTATAGTCCAGGTAGCTGTGGGAGTCAGTGGGTTTGTAGTGGATATTAGTGGCCAGTCTATCCCCAGAAATGGAAACAGAAATGTCGAGGAAGGAAAGGGAGGACTCAGAGATAGACCAGGTGAAAGGGAGGGCAGGGTGGAAATTGGAAGCGAAATCAATGAACTTTTCCAATTCCGGACGAGAGAGGGAAGCAGCACTTATGATATCATCAATATATCAGAGTAAGAGTTACGGAAGAGGATCCGAAAAGGACTAGAACAAGGAATGTTCCATGTACCCCACGAAGAGACAGGCATAACTGGGGCCCATGTGGGTACCCATGGCCATCCCTCTTACCTGAAGAAAACGAGAGGAATTAAAAGGGAAGTTGTTGAGGGCGAGGATGAGCTCGGCCAAGCAGAGGGTGGTGGCCGGTGGGGATGGTTCAGGTCTTTCCTCCAGGAAGAAGCCTTAAGACCCTCCTGGTGGAGAATGGACGTGTAAAGGGATTGCACGTCCATGGTAAAGAGGAGGCGGCTGGAACCTGCAAATTGGAAGTTTTGAAACCAGCGTAAGGCATCAGAGGAGTCACGGATGTACGTAGGCAGGGATTGGACCGGGGAGAGAAGACTGAGTCAAGGTAGTCAATCTGGATTTGGTGCTTAAGTCTCTGAAGCAGGGTTTGGGGTGATAAAGCTAGCAATGAGAAGATGTGACACAATCAAACCTTGATTACTTTGTCTTTGTCGGAAAACTAAGTCCATTATCAACAGGAAGACTTGAATATGACCAAAAGTTAAAAGAAATGCAATAATATTTCACTGAAATTTTATTCACCTTTCGCTCAGAGGGAAAAGACCTTTAAATTTGTTGTATTCAGCAGCTTTAAAAATCTTCCAACAGAATAATGAAAATAAGCATTTTTTTGTTCACTCATGGGATGTGGGGATTGCTGGCTGGACCATTATTTATGGCCTGTCCCTAATTGCCCTTGAGAAGATGATGGTGATCTGCCTTATTCAACTGCTGAAGTCTGTGTGCTGTAGGTGGACCCACAATGTTGTTAGTAAGGGATTCCAGGATTTTGACCCAATGACAATGGAGGATA
Source organism: Rhincodon typus (assembly GCF_021869965.1). Lineage (NCBI taxonomy): Eukaryota > Metazoa > Chordata > Chondrichthyes > Orectolobiformes > Rhincodontidae > Rhincodon > Rhincodon typus. The sequence continues at coordinate 19,758,140 of NC_063363.1, read as the reverse complement.
CGAAGAACACTGCTTTGAATCATGCATGTATCACTTACTATGGGATTCACCTTTAAATGAGCCCAACCAGAATTTGCTTTCCAATACCAAACCGGTTAACTGGTATTGAGCTGATGTTCTGCACTGGGACTGCTATAGAAGTATAAATTCTAGCAGGCCTTTGGGTACGATACTTTTTGAGCTTACCGTTTATGATTTGTGCATAAGCAAGATATAAATGATTTAACAAAGTTCAGCACGTTGGCTTAGTGTTTAGCACAGCTGCTTCACAGCACCAGGGGACCCGGGTTCACTTTCACCCTTGGGTGACTGTGTGGGTTTCCTCTGGGTGCTCCGGTTTCCTCCAAAGCTGTGCAGTTTAGGTGGATTGGCCAATGCTAAATTGCCTGTAGTGTCCAGGGATGTATTGGTTAGCTAGATTAGCCATGGGAAATGCAGGGTTACAGGGATAGGACAGGGGACTGGGTCTGGGTGGGATGTTTTTCAGAGGGTCAGTGTGGACTCAATGGGCCAAATGGCCTGCTTCCACATTGTAGTAATTCTGTAAATGCCCAAGCTTATAAATTATACAGTCTCAAAGAAGACATAGGCACTGAGTGAAATCATGAAGAAAAGTGAAGTTAGATTAAACTAGAAATAAATTCTTCAGCAGAATAAGAGTATGGTGTCATTCAGTAAAGAAAGGAAAACAATTTAACTAAAAAGAAATGAAAGTGCACCGTGGTGGCCAGTAGAGGCCTGATATCTGAGAAGAATAATGCAAACCTGCAGACAAAAACTTATATGTATTTACACAGCAGCTTTAATCTGGGTATTGAGTGGTTCTAGCTTTAAGATGACAGTAAGCTTGGAGCAAGATCTTGAACAAAGTCAGTAAGTGTTGAGGGTTCTTGGTTGATTGTTTTCCTCCACCACACTGTATTAATGCAACATTATTGCAATTATGCAGCTCTTCTTTGAGGCTTTTTCTCTGTTTGGTTGATGCTCTGTAACCACAAAACTAATCATTTTTAGTCAGGAATTCCATCATACTGAAAAATCTGCAGGCTGATCCGCTTCCAATAACCTGCTCTAAAAACTCTGCTCAACATTTTATGACAAGTTGAGATAATCCACAACACTTTAAATAAACGAAAATCTTTAAAAATAAGTCATATTATCCTGTTTCTCAATTTTAAAGGCCTTTAAAGAGAATCCAGGATCTAGATCTTCATATTGACCAAAAATCTAATCAATTCATCCTTGGGCCATATCCTGTACAAGTTCCATTGAAATCCATCTATTTGTATTTGAAATGCATTATTTGCAGACAGATGATTAATGTGCATGAAAATGTTATCTCTTCTCGCCTTAATTGGTGGAGGCGTTTGTAGGAACCTAAATGGTAGCAATGGAAGGAAATCAACTGATCTAATGCAAAAGATAAGTTGTCAAGGACAGATAAGAACGAAACAGAAGATTCTGCCAAGATAATTCACCAAAGATGTTAGTGAAGTACAAACGCAGTAAACACAGCCACAGAACAAAAAAATTCAGTGTGGAATATAACTTGGTCGGAGAATCAGTGATTTACAATTCAACGTTAAGCTAATTTTATCAGAAGGCATTATGGTTACACAAATAATTTCATGGAATGTGTTAATCCATGGCACATCTAAAACATTCCCACTTGCTTGAATATAGTAATTTTAGTTGCCCAACACTGACATTTTATACAAGAAAAACCATGAAGGTAGTATTATCTGAGCAGATTTGAGCAATAGAGAAATCACTTCTTGTAACAAATTAATTGACCTAGTTATTGCAAAGTAATCAAAAATTATAGCTATTCCTTCCACCGATCATGAGCAAAATCCTAATTATTGAATCAATAGAAAGAAAAGTAGAAAAAAAGTACTCTTTGACTCTGAGAGATGATCTGATCTTGCTAAGTTTAGACTTTTCCTGGTATCTGCTGCTACATTACTGAAAGTGAAAACCCATATTCTAAGTGTTGCTCCTGCACTTGAAGGCATACACTTCATTAAGTGTTATTTTAAATTTTGAGACTCAAATCCACTGGGGATATGGTCCAAACATGTATTTCAGTATTTTATATTGCTTACTTAAACATTTCTTGTAATGGTGCTGACAGTATATTCGAGAGCATTGGTTCTAATATCCTACAGCAATTCTGAATATGAAAGTATGATAATATTTAACAAGACACCTGCCAACTCTGAAGCAGTAGCATTTATGTTGAATCTATGATTTGGAAAATAATTTAACAGGAAGGGAATAAATAAGCCACAGCATTAAATATTACTGTGTCTGTTCCTTAGTGCCATTCTGTTCTTTAGATCACCAAATGCTCTCTTTTATTCGGTGCATTCAATGGTTGTGCGGTTGAGAAAACATTCACCGAAAGGTTGATCAAAATCTGAGCGGATAATATTTTTCCCCTGTCGACAATTGGCTTGTACTTGAACATGGGCACCCCCATTCACAACTGACAGCACACATTCCATCTGAAACTGCAGACTTGCACTGAGCACTTTAAGTTAACATGCAGTTTCTCAAAGGTCAAAAATCAGCCACGCAAAGTTGACACATGCACATACGTAACACTGGTGCACATCCTGTACTTTAATATAAAACCCTTTTATGTTAATCCCCAAATCTCTCTCTCTCTCATCTGCAATAATAACTACAAAGTAAGAATGCAAAACTCCATTTTAAGGAAACGAGTTGGCAGAGCATCTTATTTCTCTCTTCAGAAATATCTGAAAGGGGTTTGCACACAATGAATTACTTTGAAACACAGTAATCATTTTAACAAATACAACAGCTATTTTGTACACAGCAAACAGAAATAAGATGAAAGACTGATAGTGCTGATTTTGGATGGTGGCTTAGAGAGAAAAGTATTTGGAAACCTATCTTTTTATCTTTGAATAGGACCAAAGAGCTTTAGTTACCATTGGAAACATGGACTGGTCCCCAGTTCCACATTTCATCAAAAAGACAAAAACTGCTACAATGCAACATTCCCTTAATAGTGCACCAGAGCATCTACCTAGACTATGTACTCATGTCATATAGCAGAGGTTGAACCCACATCCTTTGTGTTAGGGGCAAGAGTGCAACCAGTTGAGGAAAGTTGATGATGCTATTTTAAAAGGAAGAAAATCATTTTGCCAGAGATAGTAGGAACTGCAGATGCTGGAAAATCTGAGACAACAAGGTGCAGAGCTGGATGAACACAGCAGGCCAAGCAGCATCATACAAGCAGGAAAGCTGACGTTTCGGGCCTAGACCCTTCATCAGAAATGGGGGAGGGGAAGGGGGTTCTGAAATAAATAGGGAGAGAGGGGGAGGCGGATAGAAGATGGATAGATCAGAGGCTGCACTGAGGATGTTACCCGGCACGGTAACGAAACGTCTGCGGAACAACAAAACAGCTCAGCGAGCTAACCAACCTCAACACCCACAACCCAAGCTACAGATCTACTCCAAAACCTTATTGAGTCTAATTAAATGCCATGTATAAAATATTGAGCTGTACATCTGACATTCCTGTAAGGAAAGAAAAATTTACATTTTATGGTGCTGGTTGTAGCAACCAGACATCTCAAATAAAGTTATAGCTGATGAATTACTAATTTGAAATGTTGTGATGCATGAAACATAGCAGCAAATTCATGCAAAGCAACACAAAACAGCAATAGCAATGTGATAATGAACTGATCATACTTGGGTTTTTTTTTTCACAATTCTGACTAACAACTAAATGTATGCCAGAATAGAGCCATTAAACCCCAGTACACTTACTTTGAATATAGTGCTATCATGGGATCTTTTATATTCACCTGCAAGGGCAGATGGGTCCTAGGTTAACATCTCATCTAAGAGCTACAACCTTCCACAGTATAGCACGCACTTAGTACCGCACTAGCATGTCAGCATTGACTTCTGCACTCAGGTACTACTCAAGTGGGATTCAAAGCGAGAGACTTCCAACTCAGAGGTGAGAGTGGTAGCAATGAGCCACAGCTGACACAGCATTCTCACCAAGCAATATTCTTTATGCTTTCACATTTAGTCAAACTTCCCTTGGGTCCACAAGGGAAAATATCAAGGGAACTGACCATGTAAGTGCATGGGAAATACAGGCAGAAACTGAATATGATAAAAGAAAATGTGTTAATATTTCCTTGCAGTAGGCTACGATATTCTGCACATTAAGGGCCTGATGTGATTCCTGTTCTTATCATGTGCAAAGCTCACTGATATTGCAAGAATCTGCTCCAAATTGCATTTGGGAATATCAAAGTAAAGAGATGGGTCTGAATTTTACCCTGAAATAACTCCACAGACGCTGGTATCCTGTCACCAAGTCACCCTTTACTTACACACACATAGTACTTGACACTGGTCTGGCTTCCTCAGAGCCGGCTCTCAGAGCGAACAGAACCTCTGACACTCCTGGTTTTATCTGTCAGCCAGGGCACCCTAATTGGACCAGGTTAACAGTCCCAATCAGGGGACTCATATTCTATGAAGGCCACTTGGCTGACCTCATTACAATCACTACATACCCGAAATCCGAGAAGTGTCAATTTTGGGGAATACCATGGAGGTTTCTTTCCGCACCTTGTCTATTTAGCATCTGGCTCGCTCTTGTACATTCAGCTATTGTGGAAGTAATTGCCATTGCTGGGACATCCCAGAATTCCATAGAATGGAAACACTTGAAATTTTTGAAAATTGTCACTATTATTCAGCAGCAAAAGTGAAGAAGCAAACAAAAATAAAAGCTGCATTTGCTTCTGAGAACAGACAAGTGCTTATCTTGCGATCAATAACAAATTTACAGTGGTTCTGAAGAGAAGTCATATCGGACCTGAAACATAATCTGTTTCTCTCTCTACGGATGCTGCAAAACCTGCTGACTTTCTCCAGCACTTTTGGTTTTATTTTAGACTTCCAGCATTTCTGTTCTGTTTAATAGAATGGAATATCTTTGTTTCCCTCCATGAAGAATTGAAAACTCAAACATTTGAACCTAATACGACTGTGCATTTAGCCACCTAGCATAAAAATAAAATTTGGGGATAGAAATGTAAAGAATGCACTACTAATTAAGATACTGATATCAGCTCTGAACACTTCGTGTTGTCAATTTGAAACGTCTAACAAATAAATTACTGACAATTTCGAACATCAATTGTGTGTTTCAAAACTGTGATTCATTTAAAAAAGTAATTAGCGAGATTCTAAATGCTCAAAAGAACTTCAATATTCATTTCATCCTATTATGCTTTTAAAATGCTCCACACCATTCATGCAAATAACTAGCTGCAATAGTTTAATTATTAATTATTCTTTTACACCCTTTCAATGGTGATCAAATTATTTCCCTCCATGAAATTCCTGCACACCAGGACAGCAGGAAAAGCCCATCCAATGGACTTATGCACTGCTATACCATCTGCTGACAGGAACTAAACTGTGAAGGAGGCCTAATAAAGCAATCCAGTTTTCTATTTTCTTCAAGTTATCTTCTTTAACAACAGAGGACTGTTCCTTGTTAATGCAGAGAAAAATAATTCCTTTATTTGCTGGTATTCAAGCACATAGTGGTAAATGTGGGGGAGCCACCCAGCTATTGGCACTGTCTCAACTCTTTGGTAGATCTGACCAAGATCAAGGGGGCCTGGCCCATTTGCTTTCACATGCTGACAGATGGTACACTGTGTTGGTATTTTGTTTACATGCTTAGGTTGTAACACGGCACAAACGGCACATGCATGCAGAGATATTAGATATGCCAAGAAAAACTGGAACGAGACAAAACAGCAGATGAAAACCATGCCATCAAAAGATATAGCAAGAGGGCAGTCAAGGAGAAAGATAAAATCAAAAGCAGCTAAAGTGGAAAATGAAGAGATATTTATCTATTGAAGCTTTTATACTGGGAAAGCGTTAGCAATATGCCATTCAGAACCTGAAACTTTCATATGATTCAGTTAAAAGTTCTTGACAGACTTGAACAGATAAAAGCCAATAAGCCCTTAGGATGCATAACTCTGTCACAGGGTACTTAGAAGGACAATAATGGAGATCCATGAAACACTGATAATCACTTAAAGAGGCTAATGAAATTCTGGGAAAATCTCACAGACAAAGGTGGGTCATATTTTCTAAAAGAGTAACATAGCCACTCCTGATAACTGCAGATTCATGAGTCTGACCTCAACAATGGGAAAACTAATTGAATCAAAAATAAAATTAAGACTGGCTTTGTGAAGAGCCAATAATTTGCAGCAAATCTCACAGAATTTGTCTGAGAACTTGGCAACCTAAAATGACAAGCAGGAGTTTACATTGAATAAGAGCATGTTCATAGCACAAAAGAAAACCATTCAATCCTTTGTCTCCACTCCAGCCTTCCTCAAAAACAACTTTATCAGTCTCACTCTCCCATTCATGCACTTTTTTTTTTAACAGTTTTTTACTTAACCTATTTTTCCCTAATCAACCTGTTCAGAGATGTTATGACACATCCCTGCAGCAAGTGGGACTTGAACCTAGGCCCTTCTGGTCTAGGGGTAGGGACATTACCACTGCACCACAACAGCCCCTAAGCATTCCTCATTTTTATTTAGCCTATTTTTCCTAATCAACCTGTTCAGAAATGTTATTACATACCTCTGCAGCAGGTGGGATTTGAACTTAAGTCTCTCACTCCAGGGGTAGGGACAATAGCACTGTGCCAAAAGAGGGCCCCCAAAACAGCATTTGATTTTAACCTATTTTTTCCAAGCAACCTGTTCAAAGATGTCATTACACAACTCTGGAGCAGGTGGGACTTGAACTTGTTGTACTGATTGTAACAAGGTCAGCTAGGTGGACCTCATATGAGTTCCCTGATTGGGGCTGTTAATCTGGCCCAATCAGGGAGCCCTGGCCAACAGATAAGAATAGGAGTGTCAGACATCATGTTCAGTCTGAGAGCTGGCTCTGAGGCAGTTGGATCAGTGTCAAGGACTCTCCATGTTTGAATAAAGCATTATTTGGTAACTGAATACTGGCTTCTGTGGAGTTATTTTACTCAGGTCTCTCAGTCGAGGGATAGGGACACTACCACTGTACCACAAGAGGGCCCTCATCCTAATCTTTCCTCATAACCTTGAATTGTTATTTTCTTAAGGTGCTTATCCAATTCTCTTTCGTAAACCATCAAGTGATCTGCCTTCAACACACTCTCGTGTTACAAATCCTAATGCTTGCTGCCTAAATATGTGCTTTCCTTTGCACCCCCCTCCAAAAAATCTCCTTAAATCAGAGCTCTCTAGTTCTTAACTGTTCTGCCAATGGTACCAGTTTCTCTCTATATATTCTGTGTAGCTCTCTCAGGACTTGAGCAACTCTAGCAAATCCCCTCTCAGTTTTCTCTTCTTTAAGGAAAATTGCCCCAACCTTTCTAATCAATGAGGTTAGGCTCCTGGTTGGGTTAACAGCATAGGAGGCCTGCTCACCTTTCTTCATTAGCCACCTGCCTGTCTGCCATTAGTTAACTGGAAGGCCCCAGCAGCACTGTTTTCTTATTTCTGCCACTCACTGGACACCCTGATATCAGGATTTCAGCGGTGTCAACACAATCTCATCCATACTTTCTGACATCACCAAACTAGCTCAATGGTATTACTGCTTCACAATCTCTCGTCAGGTACTCAGGAATCTCTATGAAGTTGAAAGCAGTTTAACCAAGTGACTTTGAAAGAAATAACGTTCCTGGGTAAGCAGTCATCTTTTTCAAATGGAGGACAAGGAATGATTTCAGCCTCATATGTGATGGGTTACAACAGTCTCTTAATCATGTTCTTTCGTAGATTCTTTGTTTCTTCATACTGTTGTACCATGATGCTAACTACCATGTTACATGTGCTGTCCCTAATATCTTTAAGTGTTCCTCCAGGGCCTTCTGAAAAAGGATGAGGATTGAGCCTTCTGAAAAACCTCAAGATATAGTTTATTGCATTGCTCCAACTATTTACATGTTATAAGCTAGAGTATTGTGGGCAGTTCTGGAATCCACATTATAGGAGGGATGTAATTGCACTGGAGAGGGTGCAAAGGAGATTGACCAAGGTTTTGCCTAAATCTTCAGAGTTATTTATGAAGAGGTAGACTGGGATGTTTTCCTTGGAGAAGAGGGGACTGAGGAGGTACATGATTAAAATGTATTAAATGATGAGGGGCATAGATAGGATAGACAGAAAGGAACTTTTTGCCTTGCTGGAGGAATCAATGATCAGAGGATATAAATTTAAGGTAAGCAGCAGGAGGGTCAGCAGGGATGAGAGGAAAATATACTTTAACCCAGAAGGTGATGGGAATTTGGAACTCACTGGCTGTAAAGGTGATAGAGGTAGAGATCCTCAAAACATTTTAGAAGTATTTAGATGCACAATTCAGATGCCAAGGCATACAAAGCTATGGGCCATGTGCTGGAAAATGGGATTAGAATAGTTAGATGCTTTCTTTTGACTGGCACAGACTCCACAGATTGAAAGACCTTTTTCTATATAGTATGCATTATTACAAAGTCTGTTAGGAGGATTTGGTCTTAGGCACATCGCCTTCAAGATCCTTAGTTATTCTCCCCACCAATCCTCATGAATTCTTCACGTTGGGTAGGACTTGTAGCATTGAATCAATATATGACCTTTTCAGACTCATATACACGTCATACATGTGAAGGCCAGGTTTCTAGGCCACTTTTAAGTATTATTTTTAACAGACAGCACAAGACGGTAACATGTTCTGACCTTCTGACCACCTAGCAGAGTATTAACACAGAATTACTCAGGCCACAGTGACATTGTAGCTTACCTCAGAGGTGTATCTACATTTTCACCTAACCCGATTTCTAAAAATGACATCCAGGGTTTTTTGGATATACAATTTTTGAGGTTGGTGAATACAGGATGACCTGCATAGATAATGCAAAAAATTCCTTGAAGAAAAGATACTGACAATTCCAAGAAGCTGTGTTTCCTCCAAGCGGAAAGATTTTGCTCACTTTGATAAGCGGACGATCAATGTAGTTCCCGTCCCACTGCTTGGTTTGCTAAAAGATCATCCCAAATAAGTAGAGACCATTATGCCATTTACATGAAACAGACAATGAGATCAGCTATTTAATAAAAGGATGATATATTTATCCAATAAGCTGCTTTTGATTCACAAATCCCATTTTATTTTCCTGCTTCATGAACTTGCTCAGTGACAGTCATGCAACGAACACCATCACTTAGCAGCTGAAGAAGCTTTTAATATTTTTCCTCCGTCCTTTTTCTCTCTCTTTCCTCTTCTCCTGAAGTGGTAAAATATTCTAGAATTGCTTTTATTTTACCGAGTGCCATCAAGTTTTTAACCAGCGTTAAACTCTCAGAAGAAACTGCCTGAGAAGTGTAACTATTGTTGTCACTAAACTAATCTCTGAATGCTATTTGGATCTAAAAGCCATCCAGTTAAATATTGTAGCAGTGACTCACATGTCTCACACTCCCAGGAGGGATTACAGTGTGAGGTGTAGATGTTGGACAACTGGGACAGGCTTCTCTTTGTTCTCCCTCCTGGTGAATGTCACCCACTGCATGAGTTTGGAAAATCTTGGGGTCACCCCTTGCATCTCAAATTTCTCCAGGTACCATTCCTAAACTCTGCCACACGGGTGATCTTTTGGCTTAAGCTCACTTGAATATCAGGTTTCAACAAAAATTGAAAAGTATGCAACAACAGAAAAAATAAAGCTATTATTAAACCAAGCATGTCTCCATTTGACTTTGGAATATACCAAAATATCAACAGCAATCCATTTTTCAATGTGATTTGTAGATATGACCCATTCACACCTATTCACCCCGTACATTAACAAGTATTAAAGAATAATCATCTAATTATGAGGGACATAGCTGGCTTAGTTTATCTTGTGGCAAATCAGTATTGAGGACAGTGCTTTCCAAACTGACTCTTACTGTGACCACATATCAAGGCTTGCAAGTGTGAGCTGTAGTAGGGGTGGTGCGGGAATGTATGAGAGTGGGGAAAATGGGAGGTCTGGAAAAAGGGGCACATGTCTGTTAGAGCGGGAGCACAACTGTTGTAACTCGGGCAGTTCTGCAGCAGCCATTGGTGCCTTAGGGCAAAATTGTTGGAGTGGTAAATAGTGAGGAGGAAAGCTTTGGAGCACAGGCTGATATATACAGGCTTGACAGATGGGCAGAACAATGACAAATGGAGCTCAACCCTGAAAACTGTGAGGTGATATTTTTGGGGGGCACTAACAAGGCAAGGGATTAAATGATGAATATTAGGAGCCTAGGAAGTGCACAGGATCAGAGAGATCTGACACGTACGACCACAGATCCTTGAAGGCAACAAGACAGGTGGATAAGGGGATTAAAAAGTCATTCAGGATTCTGGTCTTTATTAGTCAAGGCATTGAACTCAAGTGCAGGAAGGTTATGGTGGGGCTTTGTAAGAATTTATTTAGACCATTGCTAGAGTACTGTGCATTGTACCAGTAGCCACACGAAAAAGAAGGATGTGATAGCACTAGGGAGGGTGAAGAGAAGATTGACTGGGATGTTGCCTGGGTTGGAGCATTACAGCTATAAAGAGACACTGGATAGGTTGGGGGTAGTAGGAACTGCAGATGCTGGAGAATCTGAGATAACAAGGTGTAAAGCTGGATGAACACAGCAGGCCAAGCAGCATCAGACTCTTGTTATCCCTGGATAGGTTGGGTTTGCTTTCCTTGGAACTGAAAAGGTTGAGGGGTCCTGATAAAGGTTTATAAAATTATGAGGGGCATAGTTTCCCTTAGTAGATAGATTGATAATCAGGGGACACACTTAATGGTAAAGCAGGAGATTTTGAGAAAGAATTGTTTCACCCTGGGCGAGGTGGGCATCTAGAACTCGCTGCCTGTAAAAGCTGTAGAAGTGGGAACCATCACAACATTTATGAAGTATTTAGATTAAAAATTGAAGTGCCATAGCACACAGGGCTATATGCCAAGTGTTGGGAAATGAGACAAGAGTAGATACGTGTTTGATGACCAGCCCAAACACAATGGACTGGATGGAATCTATGACTGGATGAACTTATGACACGAAAATTTCAGCTTGTGATCCTACTTGGGGTCCTGACCCTGATTTTTAGGAGGTACTAATTTAAAACAAAATAATCATAGCTGATAGTACCATAGAATCAGAGAATCCCTACAGTACAGATACAGGCCATTTGTTCCATTGAGTCTGCATCAGCCCTCCAAAGAGCATCCCATCCAGAACCCCCACTCACCCAAACCATTCCATAACCCCACAAGTACTATGGCTATCCCACCTAGCCTGCACATCCCTGGACACTATGGGCAACTTAGCACGGCCAATCCCCTTAACTTGCACATCTTTGGAATGTGGGAGGAAACCGGAGCACTCGGCGGAAACCCACACAGACACGGGAAGAATATGCAAACTCCATGCTATAGGTATGAATGAACTCACTTTGGCTATTTACCAGGGCATTATTTGGTGTCTCATGATGCATGCAGAAATGATTCAGCATTTTAAACCTAAATTATTGCTCATAATTTCCAAATGGCAGAGGTGTAGTGGTATAGAAGGGGTGAAAGAGGCATAGTATAACTGAACAAATGGCAAAGAAATACTGTAAAACATACTGCATGTTCCTAAACAGACAGCCATGCTCATGGAAAACCATTTAAATGAATGCATAAGGACTACAACTGTTGAAATCCCAAATTGAAAATCACATGCCAATAAAAATGAACAAATTTTTTAAGCTGTCACTAATTAACAAGTAAATACCATTTCTTACACTTGTTGCAGCTGCGTAATTCAATAAACAAATTGACATATAGCTAAGGTTTTATTTCTTTGTTCACGGGATATGAGCTTGCTGGCTAGGCCAGTGTTTATTACTCATCCCTAACTTCCCAGCAGAAAGTGGCATTCCATTCCTGGGGGTGTAGGAACACCCACAGTGTTGTTAGTAAGGGAGTTCCAAGAGTTTGACCCTTGAATGCAGAAATAAACTTGTTATATGAAAATGTAAGAAAGCATCTCAGAAAGTTTCAGTTTCTTTCAATGGAGACTTAAGATGAACCCATTTTATGTCCATGTACATGTAAAGAGATTATTTAGAACGTTCGCAGTGATATTGCCACTATTGCCTCATTATTATAATAAAATGCCGACCCAGAATTGATTTCATGCTAGAATCTCTGTCACTTGGGAGTTATGAAAAGTTGTGATGAATGGAATGTGTTTTTAAAAATTTTTTTGTTTGAGACATGGGATGTGGGTATTGGTGGCTAGGCTTGCATTTTTTCCCTACCCCTGGTTGCACTTGAGAAGGTGTTGGTGGGCTTCCTTCTTGAGCCATTACAGTCTATGTGTTCTAAATTTTAATATATATGTTTAGGAATTTGGGTTTCAAACTATTGTCATTTTGTTTTAATGAAGAGGTTTAGAAATCATTTGGATCTCTCTTTCTGAAAGGGTTATGTTAAACCAGCACATGCCAATCAGCAAGTGATTGCTGGGTTTCTTAGAATCCTTACAGTGTGGAAGCAGGCCATTTGGCCCATCAAGTCCACACTGACCCACCAAAAAGCATCCCACCCAGACAAACCCCCTGCCCTATCCTTGTAACCTTGCATCTCCCATGGCTAATCCACCTAGCCTGCACATTCCTGGACACTATGGGCAATTTACCATGGCCAATCCACCCAACCTGCACATCTTTGGTCTTTCCTGGAGGTTTCTTCGAGTGCGAATGGAAGTTTGTTTCTACTGTGTGGTTTAACAATTGGAAAGAGGATATATTAAGCCATTAGCTTTACTAGAGTCTAAGATGAGAAAGTTTTTTTTTAAGAAAATTAGTTCAAAAGATTTTGGTTTAGATTGAAAGAGGCCTGACTGTCCTCAGAAGCAAATATAGTCTCTCCTTAAAAAAGCAGATTTTTGAAAGTAGTTAAAGGAATAAGTGAAAGAGTGTAGTTTGTGAACCTTCCAGGCTAGGACTGTTGGTTAAAACTCTGCAGATTATTAAAAAACTGAGAAAGTCTAACTTTTCAGTTGTGTTAACATTCAAAAGGAAAAGACTTTGCAGCTTACAGGAGCAGAACCGAGAAGAAGCAGTTAAGTCAAATGTACCCATTTAATATGGAATAAAATTTCTCTGGATTTTTGATTAACTATTAAGTGATGGTTTGGGAGAATAGATGGCATTACATTTTTCTGTATGTTGAAAGATTGCTTGTTTTTTTTAATCTCTCTTTTGGAATAACTTTCAGTTACTGTTAAAACCAAATCTGCTTACTTTCTAGTGAAGGATCACGCTAAATAATTTTTTTTTAAAAACTGTCAAGCCACATTTCACTCTGGGATCTAACCCATCCAGTAGCAATATCAACTAGGTTCATAATACTGTAGACACTATATAACCTATGGTTTCACAGCTCCAAACTAAAAGACTAGGCAATGCAACTCCTTTGGGAATCAAGCAAATATGAAGGAATACAACTATCTTTAATATTTTTTTGAATATGGCCTGCTTGATTTTTTTATTAGCTAAAAGAATTATTCAATCAAACGCTTGGCAAAGCTGAATAAGTAGTACAGTACTGAGGTTACAGTCAGAGTCTCAAAATCATGATGCCATTTTAAGTCTACATGTTAATTCAAGTAGGCTGTTTGACAGAATGGTAGCAGCCCTGCTGCTTCAGGTTGATTAGCTCAATTGGCTGGATGGGTGCTCTGTAATGCAGAGTAACCCAAAGAGTATGGGTTCAATCCTGTACTAGCTGAGGTCATCATGAAAGTCACTACCTTCTCAACCTTACCCCTTGCCTGAGGCCTGGTGACCTCCAACTCAGGTTAAAATCACACCTGCTTTCTCTGCTGAGCAATTCTGCATTGTTGTGTATGTCAAAGGCTGGGTTGCAGGACATTACCTGAAGATCAGAAGCTGAATGTACTTGACCGCTAAAACCAAATTGAATCATTGAATTAGTTACTTTCTTTAGGATTAAATGCTACCTCACTGGCTAATTTATCTAATAATTATCTGTGTGAGAGAGGTATTTTGTTTATTTGGGTGGAGAAATGCAAAGTCTTCATCAAATCAAGGCTTTCTTTGCACTGCAAAGTTAATGGCACAAATTGTGAGTTGTGTAGGTCTGAAATTAAGGTCCAATGGACACATGGTGTTCTTTAATAAAGTCGATCCAAGATTATCTTCTATGAAGTAGCCACTCACATCCGTCTCATATCTGTTTGGACCCTGGTTCTAGATTTGGGATTCATTAACACTACTACTGTTGAATCAATAGGAAGCAAGTCCACTTTACATGAAGGCTAAATCTGTTGACTTATTACATTCTGAACTCATATTAGCTTTGACAGGTTTAATTTGGATTTGGCAGTTTTTATCCTTGAATAATATGTAAATAATGAAAAAAAAAGTGTATACATGCCTGCAATGTTAGATATTTGCAACTTGAGTTCGAAGAAAAATCATCCACCTACAAAGTTACTCAAATTTACATCATTTCAAACAGAGTATAATGAAGCATATTGGAATTTATACATAGATAGTTGTCATTTATTTTATGTTTTGATAGATTGCTAGAGGTAGAAGCAACTAGTTTGATTAGAGAAAACAGGACAGCGAGCCAAAAAATCAGCCAGCTTTATCATTTATTATTCCAAATGGCTACCTTTCCTTCTATTTGTAACATTTAATAATAAAGATAAGGCTAATTGCAAATAAAAACAGAAAATGCTTGAAACAGTCAGCAGATCTGACTTTTTATTCAAGGCATATTTTTCTACAGATATCATGATGACAACGCTATGAAATTCCAATGAAGAAAGAAGCACCACAGTGTGAAATCATAAAACCTTCAGGCTCTACAATCAAAGGATAACAACGTCTGTCAGCTCACAAAAATTGCAATGCAAAATCCAGTTGCACCAGATAAAAGAGGGAGGTCAGACAAAATGCTCTTTAATAACTGTCACAATTCTAATAAAATAATAAGAATGCATCTCAGATTAGGTTACCCTGGCTCTCAAGGAAACTTACAAAACCAACTGTGATTTACTTAAATTCCAAATGATAAATCACAGAATTTAGCATGCAAAATGTAACAAGGCCAAATTTCAAACCTACTTCATGTTTTCTTATTATTATTGCATGATTCTAGATCTAGAGTCATAGACATGTACAGCATGGATACAGACCCTTCAGTCCAACTTGTCCATGCCGACCAGATATCCTAGATAAATCTAGTCCCATATGCCAGCATTTGGCCCATATCCCTCTAAACCCTTCCTATCTATATACGCATCGAGATGCCTTTCAGATGCTGTAATTGTACCAGCCTCTACCACTTCCTCTGGCAGCTCATTTCCATACACCAACCACACTCTGCGTGAAAAAGTTTCCCCTTAGATCCCTTTTAAATCTTTCCCCTCTCACCTTAAACTTTGCCCTCTAGTTTTGGACTCCCCCACCCTGGGGAAAAGACCTTGTCTATTCACCCTATCGATGCCCCTCATGATTTTGTAAAATTTACAAGGTCACCCCTCAGCCTTCGTTGCTCCAGGGAAAATATCCCCAGTCTATTCAGCCTCTCCCTATAGCTCAAATCCTCTGACCCTGGCAACATCCTTGTAAATCTTTTCTGAACCCTTTCAAGTTTCACAACATCCTTCATAGAGCAGGGAGATCAGAATTGCACGCAGTATTCCAAAAGTGACCTAACCAACGTCCTGTACAGCTGCTACATGACCTCTTAACTCCTATACTCAATGCACTGTCCTATAAAGGTGAGCACACCAAATGCCTTCTTCACTACCTTTTCTACCTGCGACTCCACTTTCAAGGAACTATAAACCTGCACTCTAAGGTCTCTTTGTTCAGCAACAGTCCCCAGGACCTTACCATTATTTGTATAAGTCCTGCCCTGAAAAAAAAACAAATTAGAATAATAAGAATTAAGATTATGGATCTGATCAATTTGACTATACACCGCTTTCCATTGAAGTGGCAAGCTGATGGCTAAAAAGAAAAAACAGCAGGACACCACTGCACATAGTGGACCTTAAGATCACAGCCTTAATTAGAACATCAGACAGCGGCATTAACATCAGAGAACAAGAAGGAATACCGGATACAATCACCTCTTTAGGCCAAATGACTTGCAATGCAATATTTATTTTTGTTGGGGGACCTTAAAAACATAACAAAAATATATCATGCTCTGGATACTTAAGTGTTCTATCGAATAACCTGAAATTGGAATGTAACTGGAACTGTAGCCTGTGAATTCAGTAAATACGAGCATTATTCTGATAAGACAAGGTCGAGACACTCAATTGATCTGCCTGTCTTTGATTTCCGAGCACAGTCTACATGGAAGTCAGTTACTGCTACTCAATCGGATCATTTTTCAAAGAATAAAAGCATTTTTTTATCATTACACTGCTCTGTTTATAGTGGTTCTGTTGGCTTGTGTCCTTACTGCTAAACTCAATTAGTGTGTAATGTGTAACAGTGCCTCTCAAGCAAGATTAGCTTCACTTCTATCAACTACCTGAATCAGCTTCAATTTAATTAGATGCTGCATGTTACTCAGGCATGATCATATTCAGATCAAAATGATACTTACTGCCTCAGTGAGAAGCCAGCAATGGCCTTAAAGAATCTTTGAGTCCTCTTTTGAATAATATGTGAAAGGGGGTATTTTCAGAGTCTTGAATACATATCTCTCACACATAACGATACAGACTCTCCTTTGGCTAAAATATATGAAGTAAATTATTGCTTCCAGGTATTCACAATCTCAACCACACTAGGAGATATCACTGACTTCATTACTGATACATTCCAAACAAATACAGCCGCAACTCTTCAATCGGTCTATGGATACCGAGAAGAATCCTCAACTGCAGACAATTTAGTTCATCAGTTTTGAAGTTCATTTGGAAGGCAAGAGGGATTTTTTCAATCCAATTTTGTTTAAAAAAAATTAGCTCAGCTATATATATATCTAGTTTGCCATTACCTGGTTATTTGCAGCTGCTATATCAGTTCTCAAAGCTGAATATGGTTTATCTTAAACCTCCTTATAGAGGCCGAGAAACTGATGCATTTCAGCCTGGAACAGCACTCTGTATTATCGTGCTAACGGCACCCTTTTCAAACTACATGAGGATTTTCCAGGATATAGTTCATGGCAATTTAAGGAATACATTATTTTATAAGAGCAGAAGATTGTACCATATAAATACAGAATACTTTATTTGGTTAAACTAGTACTGTGTTATTTTAAAACCAGCGGGTCAATCAGAAGTTAATAGTTTATTCAGGGAATTTTGCAGTAATTAGTTTCAAACCTTGCCTCAAAGACAGCAGCATCTTAAGTTGTCGACAATGCAATGTTTGCATTCTAACCTTTCACATGTTTCCTGTAAATGTAACACGAATATTCAGCGACAGTCTTTCCAAAACACTCTGTCAAGAACACCAACAGTTTTGAGTTAACAAATGCTCTGACACCCTGCAAGCAAAGTTGCTGATCTGTTAGCATGTAAATATATACATCACATGTAATAGGCAGATCTTGTGTCCATTTTATTTGGTTTACTTCTTTCCATGATTTATTCTTCAACCGACATGACGAGTTGAAAGCTACACTGTGACTTGTGGGTCCAAACATGTCTGATCTTAAAACATAGAAATCTTATTGCACAGAAGGAAGCCATCCAACCTATTGTCTCTGCATGTGGTCAGCCAAAACAGCATGCTCACTCTCCACTTTCCGGCTCTTGGTCATATCTAGGTTGAGCTGCTTCCATGGGTTTCCCTCATATCCTGGGTTTAATCCTATGCTGTTATAACCTGATGGATTCTGCCTATTATGAGATCTCAGTTTCAGGTCTCTGTTCTCACTGCAGAGGCTTAGACTGTACTGTACCCACTGTATGGGTCACCATAATTATTAAAGGAAATTAATGCATAGGAAGCAGTTCAGAGAAGGTTTACGACATTAATACCTGGAATGAATGACCTGCCTAACAAGAAAAGGTTAGACCTATATTCTCTGGAGTTTGGAAGAGTTAGAGGTGAATTAATTGAAAAATATAAGATCCAGAGGGGACTTGACTGGATGAATCTGGAACCAGGGGTCATAGTTAAAAAAATAAGGAGGCATCTATTTAAAACAGAGATGAAGAAACATCTTTTTCTCTCTGAGGGCTGAGTATTTTGGAATTCCCTTCCTTAAAAGGCAGTAGATGGACGTTCCTTAAACATTTTTAAAGCGGAAGTAAATAGATTCTACTAGATATGCAGGAGCATAACGTTCAGGTTAAAACCCACTCAGCCATGATCTTATTGAATGGCAGCGCAGACATGAAAGCACAAGTAGCCTACTCTTGGTCCTTGTTCATATGTTCACTTTATCCTGGCCAGTGCTTCCTAAAGTTTTTCCCAATTGTGGCCCCATTTCAAGACTTGAAAATTGTCAGCTAACATTACAGGAAGAACCTCAACGCTCCAGAGAGAGTACTGAGGAAATAATAAAAATGTTGGCAGAGATTGAAAATTGCAGATAATGGGGACAGGTTAGATAGGCTAGGGTTGTCTTCCTTAGAACAGAGGAGGCTGAGAGATGACTTAATCCAGGTAATCAGGGTCTTGGATACAGTGAGTAGTCATTTACAAGGAGGCACAGACAGAAGGATAAGAGGGGATGTGAGGATATTCCACCCAATGAGAAATGGTTGGTGCCTGGAATTGCTGCCCAGTTTGATCGATGGGCATAAACCATAAACTCACTTAAAAGGGACTTGGATCTGCACCTGATGTACTGCAAGGCTATAGACACAAGCTGGTTAAGTGGGATTATAAAGAGTGTCTTGTTTATTCAGCTGGCACAGACATGGTGTTGATTACAAGATGGGGGTATCAATGTTACTGAGGTGCCAGGAGTCAAGACATAGAGTGATGATGAAGTATTGAATAGGCTGAGGTGTTTTATTTTATGGAGGAGAGATTTAATTGATACATAATATATTTAAATTATATGTATATATATATTTTAATTGCGGGTGCACCTACATCCCAGTGCAGTTCACAAGGCAGTTCCCCAAGCACTTTCTCCAGGACAATAACGGAATAACGGTTGAGTGACAAATGCTGACCTAACTGGCGAACCCACACACCATGAATAAATTAAAAAACATGAGAAACTGAGATCTAGGTTGGACGAAGCGGGGAGTCAGGGCATCAAGTGGGGTCACAAGCTGAGATTTTAGGAGTGGCAGCTCTGAGCCAGTAATGGCCAATTCCACCCCCTGTCCCTGCTCTCACTATTTTCTCTTCCCCATCACCCCCTTGCCACCTAACCAGCATTCTCTGTAGGCCTAAATTATATCCTAAATTATTGCATAAATCATGTGGCTTCCTTTTGTTTGCCATCTTAACTCCACCACACTATTAATTTCTCAGAAACCGTGTTCTTTACAATCTAATGATATGAGCAGTATCATTGACTCTACTTCTGCACGCCCCACTGGTGAATGTTTAAAATAACATACATTCCCAGATAGCAAAGCAGCAAAGAATATTAAAGCAATAGCAACAGTGAGCACTAACACTCAACATTACAGACACACACTGAACACATTACACTCTTAAAGGTTTCTCAACTAAATTACAGATTAATTCTGAGCAGCAGCTGCAGACTTATGGCCTTTGCATCTTATTTGTTTTATGTCTCCTATTCAACACAATGATATTAACCTTTGCTATTAACTATTTTTCCAGATTTGGTTAATTTGGATATCTCCAGCAAGATTGTTTGGTTTCAAATGATCCGTTTAAAAGCCTTGTCACTTTGGGTAATAGTCATTAAAAGTCTTGTGAAGTTGGGTAGAATACTTGTGGATTGGAAGGGAGGACGTTAGAATTTGGTATTTGTAAAATATTGGTGTTTGTAAAATGCTAGGTGGGAAAGAGGTGTGTCATTCCTTTAAAAGATGATGTGTTTTTTCTATGTTTAGAGATGTAAAAAGGATGTCTGTACACAGCAGCTTGTGGGTTTTCAGGTGCACAGAGAGCCTTTAAATTGAAACATTTGTATTAAAAAGCTGTATAGTTAGCAGGCTAAGCAACATTTTGTTTTGTTATCAAGTCAACAAGTTTTGATATTAGCCAATCAATTTGAATCTGGCACTTGAAGATCAAAATAAAGCACTTAAATTTAAATCTGATGACAACATAGGACCAATCCTGTTGTAAAAAATTGAGACATCATAAAGGATATAAAAAGAAGAGGGCAGATGGATAATCAGGAGAATTAACTGCCATCTGCCAGAGTTAACACCTCTCAGTTCTCAAGAGAGAATCGCTAGCTCTCACAGTCTTCTTTACGTTTTAGAGAAAGCACCACCTAAATCAAACGTACGTACGGCACAACTAGTCAATATTCCTGACATGAGAATTCAATGGAGAAGGCGTTCCTGACAGAACATCTGACAGAAAAGGCACAGAGCATTCCAGAAGGCATGTAATCTGGTAGTAATTTCGAGAGACTAAAGTCTGCATTTGTTTTTATATATGTGGCACTTCCATTTATTGGAATAGCATACCATTAGAATCTTGTTTCCTTTGGGAATAGTTAGGAGGGGTTATTCAGCTTGTTAATACTTTAGCTAATTTGTTCACTGTTACAGTTAGACAAATAAATTGTTATTTGTGATTGTCAGGGACTGGTTTTATTTAGCCACCAGAAGTTGCTGAGAAGCAGGTTATACCACTTTTCACACTCCTTTTTAACAGATTATAAGGCAAGGTGCTCTTCTCTGGGTGTTTCAGTTTTAGTTATTGGGGGGGTCAACCTTTGCTTTATATCAGATTGGGGGTTCAGGTCCAGGATCTGGCCAGATCGGGTCTGGGATTTGGACAGGTTAGGATGGATCGGGTCTCGTATTTGGATGGATTTGGACAGAATTGGACAGATCTGGACAGATTTGAACAGATTTAGGGTATGAAAGGTCCCAGCAGATCTACACAGACTTGGGAACTAGTGTCCTAGATATTTTCTGGGATAAAAACTTGAGTAAGAAGTGGAAAATCGGTTTAATTTTGGTTGCTAGCTGTTGGTTAAGTCAAAAGTGGGGAAATGGCTCTTAACATTGCTAAAGAAGTTCTGGGGGTCAACGGTGCTTCCCAAATTTGCCAAGAAAGTTTAGAAAGACAGAGAAAGGAGAAACTTTTGGAATTAGCAGACAGGCTAGAATTCGGTTTAACTAGAGATAAGAAGAAAGCTGAAATTGTAACAAAGTTAGTCAAGCATTTAGGTATATCAGAGAAACAGTTAAGTGCAGTGGAGTTAGAAAAAATTAAATTGCAAATTAGATAATTGGAGATAAAAGATAAAGAGAAAGAAGAGCCAGGGCAGAAGAGAACGAAAAGGAAAGAATGTTCAAGTTGGAAAACACCTGAACATGATCAAGAAAAAGAGAGTTTGAACTTTGAAGGTTGACAATTAGACAGGAAAGTCAATTTAAAAGGATGGAGATGAAGAAAGAAGACAGGCTTCGTGAGGAGGAGAGTGATAATGAGCAAACCCATCATACACAAAGGCCTGGTAGGGATACATAAAAAAATGTCAAAACATTACCAATCTTAGAGATGTTATTCTGCTGGAGGAGTTTAAAAACTCACGTTGATAAGAACTCATGTTGAGGAACAGAAAGTGAAAACAGTGAGAAGAGCTGCAGAGCTGGTGGATGAATACACATTAGTGCATAAATTGAAATCTAGTTTCCAACAACAATTTCATTCTGTGATGGATAGAAATTGGGAAAGAGGGAGATCCTTCAATGAAAACAAAAAGTAGATCACACTGGGAACAGTTTACCACATGTGAAAAAAGAAACCCAAGAGGGTGGAAAAGAGGTGAAAGATCTCAGGTGTTTTCACTGTAATAAGGTAGGACACACACAGTCACAGTGTTGGGGGTTTCAGAGAGATATTGGGAAAAAGGATGTGATAAAAGAGGTTAAACTAATGGGATTAGTTCAGGTAGTGAAGGAAATCCCAAGAGAAGTGAAGGAGCTGCAGGAAAGTGCACAGCCTAGTCATGGGCTGGACAGTAAGATAGTGCCCGATCTTTCCAAAGACTTCACTTGAGTGGGTAAGGTTTCCTCAGGTAGAATAGGGTGAGAAGGTAAAGAAGTTAACATATTGAGAGATACAGGAGCTAGTCAGTCTCTAATAGTAAGGGATGAAATTATTTGCACTCCTTCTGAAATGGAGTGGAATAAATGGAGCAACAAATAGTGGTCCCCTGTGCAAGATAAGGCTAGAAAGTCCAATCAAGACTGGGGAAGTGATAGTCCGAATGATGGAAAAATTGGCTATTCCTGGAATACAGTTTGTTCTTGGAAATGATATAGCTGGATCAAAGGCAGGAGTGATGCCCCTTGTAGTGGACAAGCTGAAAGAAAATCAGGGAACTGAGAAGTTAAAAGGAAAATGCCCTGAATTTTATCCAGACTTTTTGGTGACAAGATCCCACAGCCATAAGGTAAAACAAGAAGAGAAAACAAAACAGAGAGATGAAGGAGTTGAGGTCCAGTTAGCTGACACTCTATTTGATGAAATGGTAAAGAAAAAACCTAAGCAGGTAAAGGATCAGGCTGACGTGTTTAGCTCTGAAGGATTTATGGAATTACAACAAAAAGATGAGACAATAAAAGATTTATATCATAAAGCCTACTCTGAAAAGGAATCAGAATGTATTCCAGAATATTATTACCTTAAGGATAGAATCCTAAGGCAGAAATGGAGACTTTGGCAGGTTAGTGCAGATGAGAAATGGGCAGAAGTTCACTAGATTGTGTTGCCGGTAGGAGTGAGGAAGACTCAGGCTCGGATACAGAAGCATTTCTATTGGTCTGGATTACATAAAGATGTGGTTGAATTTTGCAGTACCTGTCATACGAATTTCCAAGACCATCCTCGAAGAAGGAAGTGTGACAATTTTTATGATCAAGTTGATTCTATAGGAATTTTGTACCAAATTTTAGTAGCATAGTCGCACCGTTGACGGATTGGTAACAAAAGAACATGAAATTTCAGTGGACAGAACAATGCCAGGAGGCACTTGAGAATTTAAAAGCAGTGTTAACCACCATGCCAGCTTTAGCCACGCCAAATTTCTGGAAACCATTCAAAGTTGCCATAGACGCAAGCAATTAAGATGTTGGAGCTGTGTTGTTACAGGAGGATGACTGTGGAATGGGAAGGCCAATCGGCTATTTTTCAAAACAAATCAATATCCACCAGAAAAGATATTCGGCCATTGAAAAAGGGTTATTGAAATTGGTAATGGCCTTACAACATTTTAATACTTATGTTGCAAAAAATGCATCAGAGATGGTTGTGTATACTGATCACAATTCTTTGACATTTCTGGAAAGATTTAAGGATAAGAACACCAGATTATTTCATTGGAGTCTTATGTTACAAGCATTTCATTTACAGATTGTAAATGTTACAGGTTGTAAAAATATTATCACGGATGCTTTATCACGAGTTTAAATGTTAGACATATATAGAATTAGTATGAAATGTGTAACTCTAGATTAATGGGCTATGGATCTAGTAATATAATGGAGTTAAGGCCTTTTTTTAAAATAACATCTTTGCATAATGATGGTACATGTTTTTCTTGAGGGGGGAGGTGTTGCAAAGTTGGGTAGAATACTTTTGGATTGGAAGGCAGGACATTAGAATTTGGTGTTTGTCAAATGGTAGTGTTTGTACAATGCTAGGGGGCAAAGCAGTGCGTGGTCCCTTTAACAGATAATGTTCTTTTTCTATGTTTAGAGATGTAAACAAAATGTCTGTGGGCAGCAGCTTGTGGGTTTGCAGGTGCACAGAGAGCCCTTGAGTTGAAACATTCGGATCAAAAAGCTGTACAGTTAGCAGGCTAAGCAGCAGTTTTGTTATCAAGTCAACAGGTTTTGATTTTAGCCAATCAATTTGAATTACGCACTTAAAGACTAAAAAAAACCTTATTAAATTTAAATCTGATGGTTTTGACAACATAGGACCAAACCTGTTGTAAGAAATTGAGACATCATCAAGTGTTAAAAGGAGAGGGCAGTCAGAAAAATCAGGAGAATTAACTGCCATCTGCCAGAGTTTACAGCTCTCAGCTCTCTAGAGAGGACAAGGCATTCCTGATAGAACATTTGATAGAGAAGGTACAGACAATTCCAGAAAACACGTAATCTGGCTATAATTTTGACAGACTAAAATCTGTGTTTTTTTTAATTTTATATAAGTGAGACTTGTATTTATTGGAACAGCATACTATTAGAATCTTGTTTCATTTGGGAGTAGTTAGTAGTTAGAAAGGGTTTATTCAGTTTGTTAATAATTTAGCTACTTTGTTCACCGTTAGAGTTAGATAAATAAATTGTTATTTGTTGATTGTAAAGTGAGTGTCAGGGACTTGTTTTATTTAACCACTAAAAGTTGCTGAGAAGCAGGTTACACTACTTCTCACACTCCTTTTTCACAGATTATAAGGCAAGGTGCTCTTCTCTGGGTGTTTCAGTTTTAGTTATCAGAGGGGGTGTCAACCTCTGTTTTATAACAAAATGATTATACTTTCAGTGGTTTAGTCAACTGTCTTTGACTCTCATACTTAAAACAAATGTTTATAGTTTCTAGTTTGTTGAAGTTACCTTGGCTATTTCACATGTTTGGGCAGTAATTCTTTGTTTGCATTATGGCAAAAAACATTTAATTTGCTCAGTTGTTCACTTTGCCAACTTTCTACTGTGGTATAAGACAACCAGGTCAGTTGAAAGTAGGGCAAGTGCTTGTTGACTAAATGCATTTTTGTATGGTAGTTGGCAATTTATCTCAAATTGCTCACTTCCCATCCAGAGACGTTTTGGACAGCTGAGAAACGAGTTGAGTACAAATGTTTTGATATAAATTTTAGGTCTAGGTGATTTAACTCATTATTGTCCAATTGGCAGATTTCTAACCTGAGTGTATCAAGGATGGAAGGCCTGCCCATTTTCTAGGCATAAACTACAACAGGTCACTGAAAGCCTATTTACAGCAGGAAGGTTCTTCTAGTGCATTGCTTCAAGATGATGTTGTCCATGCTTTGAACACTTCAACCAGTTTATGTGCTTGAAACACTTTACCCAAACACTCTTGTCAGAGGCAGACAAGGGAACACAGAATTAAGTTTGTAGTTCAACTTCATTTTAATATCAAAATGTTCTTTATTAAAAATACTGTGTGTACATTCCCTCAATTCCCACAATGTTTACTCTGAGAAAGGACATTACCCACAATGATCCATGTGCCTGAACTAGGCCCATTGGAATCTCCTTCCTCTCTGAAATAGGGTTGGCTCTCATCCACTAAGGTGGGTCTTGCAGGCCAGGGAAGACCTTCTCCTGGGTCTTCTTGAGTTGCTGTACAGTCTTCTGCCACAAGTCTTGCTGTGAGTCTTTGCTGAAGAAGTGGGTTCCAGGTGTGTTTTTAGCCCCCTCACCCCAGATCTTCCAGAACATTCTGTGGCTTGTGACCAAAGGGGTCATGAGTGGGGTTCAAAGTGTCCATTGCGGTCATGTTAACACCCTTCACTGTTCCCATGCTGGGAAGCTGTAAAGTGTACATCCTCAAGCACTCACTGGAAGTCGAGACGCCAGAAAGTCTGATGGATAATCATTGAATACACAACCCTCGGGCTCATTGTAACTGGTTCCCCTTGAACGTTTATTACTTCTTTGATCTTGGTTTTCACTGTTCTCTGTAGCCAATAGCTACTGGCTGCTGTTTCATTTAGTTTGACTGACTTTCTATCAGGTCCAAATTCGCCTGCCGTGGGTCAATTTAGAATGCCCAATTTTGGACCGTGGTCACTTGACCACAATGACTTTCTGTATCAATGCTTTCAGAGCAAATCTTTAGATTCTCTGAGGCCTGACTCAGCAAGATGAGGAGTGGGGATGGGGGTGGGTGAGATGGAAGGGGTGGGAACAGCGAAGATTGCAAAGATAAGCATACACTAGGCTTAGAGACAGGCAGCAAAGATCGGCAGCTCAAGGGTGCATCATTCTCATAATCTGGGTTTAATCCACAAAACATTTCAAAGTGTGCTGAAGAAAGCAAGAAGGATAAGTTCAGGTCTTCTAGTGTCACTGTGACGTTTGACAATAATGTAAAACAGGTGTCATTGGACATGTCATTTGTTGAAATATTTCATGTATCTATTGGATCAGGCAAGCATGTACCTTTAAGACAGCTCAGTGATGATACTCATGTGATATCAAATCATGTGATATTGTGACATCATGTCATGTAACTTTCTTGTATAAAGGTACTAGCTCTGACTTGAATCACTTCCAACTGTACCTTGAATACATTAGGAAAGTCAGTCAACCAATTAGTTAGTTCAGGGATACAACCCAGATGATATAGACAAGTGTGATAGAGATATAAAGTGTTTAGCTGTTTTGGGAATATTTGTTCTAAGAACTCAACCTCAATGTTCATACTACAAGGGGTAACATAATTATATAAGAACACATCACCATCCATTATCCCTCACTACAAATTTTCATTTGATGTTAGCAACATACGAATCATTTCCCCTGAAAATTATTAAGGATAAAAAGCTTAAAAGTGGAGTACTTTCACAGTCAGGTGACAGGGGCGTATACTGCAGGATATAAAGAAAACGTCTCAGCCAGTAAGCAATAGAGATATGGTCCTGCGCTACAGGAGATAAGATGTGCTAATGTCATTCTACTCTCTCTCATGGAGATGTCATCATGAGCCAGGGAGCAACTCAATGACTCAGCCTAAGAGGTGGCAAAGCTGCTACTGGTAGCTTATATTGTCAGCTGCTTCTTTTGATTAAACCCACTGGCAAAGAGCTGTGAAGTAGACAAATTAACAGATATAACAGTGCCATAATTTCAAGATAGAATTTCTGTAGACAACCTTTTGGAGGTCACTAAATTCTGGTTATACTGATCATTTAGCAGCTGCCTGATTCCTGTTTTGGTCACCGGACCCGAAACGTTAACTCTGTTTTTTCCTTCACAGATGCTGCCAGACCTGCTGAGCTTCTCCAGCAACTTTGTTTTTGTTCCTGTTTTTACTTTTTTTTAACGATACTTTGTGTAGGGAACATGACAGGATTACTATGCAATGCATAGATCTACAATAGGAAAGGATAACACTAATAACCATTATGAGGTCATGTACCACGTGGGCATTGAGAAGAATTGGTACTGACAATGCAGCACTGAATCTTCACAACATAATCACGAGAGCTGAGTGAATGGTTACAAGCCTTAGAACCATGATGAGCCCATATCCATCACCTTAACTGCCATTCACAATTCCTATTTATATAATTCTGAAGTTTGCAAGTACAGCAACAACGTGACAAGTTCACAATATAATGGATTTGTTGCCCAGATGTGATATTTCATAGGAAAATGGATCATAATTGTTTCTAGAGACTGCTTAGCTCTCATTTTTGTTGACTTGAGCTATGCATGATTTTTTGAAAAAAAAATATCCCTTTAGTCCTATGATTAGAGCAGAATTCCAACCTGTTCAGGCAACATTAAACAGAAGAATGAATGGGTACTAATCAAGTAATTGTTACACACTATTTTAACAATGCAGCTATAGATCTATAGAGGGAGGATGATAGAATAATGGACTGTGCTTGTACTGTCTGAGCAAATGGAAGCTAGGATTAATAATTGAAGATGAAGGTCAAGCTTAATAATTCATCCTATTCACAATTATTTCTGTCCAGTCACAGGCAAATAATTTCAAATTTCATAACTTGCCTTTTTAACAATGGGTTGACTCATGGTATCACAGCAGTGTCTCACAATTGTGGCATCTGCAATGGAGACAATTCAAATTCTGTCGTAAGCCAGACACTTGCTTCATTTGGTCATTACAATCTCAGTGAACGACTGGTTACTTTCTTTTAGTAGTCCAATGTGTAACTTTTGGTGCTTTCTGCTGCTGATACTGTTTTTGATGTAAAGATATCACTACAGTACTTGTTTTGCCACAAATTCATAAAAATGAACCAATCATTTTGGCACAATTGGAAGAGAGAAAGTGGTCCTGCAAACTTATACTTTATGTAGGTCTTCTATACTTTGCCCATCACTGCTGTATCCAAACTATGTAACCTACCAAGTGTTTTATTAAAATTTTCTCTAGCCTCAAAACATGACAGTGAAGCTCACCAGATCACTGGCTAGCCTCCAACCTCCACCATCCAAGGTTTACCAGTTTTTTTCAAAACTTGGCAACTCCATGGTACCATGCAGTGCAGAAAATAATGCCTTCAATGCTGATAAGTTTTAGATTATAGAATCAGAGGGCAGAATGATCTGAGCCCCCTGGTGGCAGACTTGAGAGGTTGAACAGGAAAGTCAAGGAAAACAGGAGGTGCTACATTGAGGTGGTTCCCCATTGCATTCCCTGACACTAGGGAATGTTTCAAGTACTCAGATCAGTTGCCCCATTCCAAGAAGGTGGGCAGCCAGTTGAGGTAGTTGAGAACCTAACTACAGGTAATTTTACAGACTCTTTGATAACTTACCACCAATTGAGCAGGTCCATCCTGGCTGTGCGTAACCTGCAAGCTCAATAGAAGTGACCTCTTGGATTGGGGAAGGATATGCCAGCAGAAACATATTGGGGGTGAAGTTTCATGCCCCATTTCTGAGCTGGTGGGCACGTCAATGCAATACTTTTGGCTCAAGCCCTTCCTACAGATAGGGCTCCCTCAGGTCAGAGTGCCTGACTGCCTTCAGCCTTCATTATTCTTGATTTAGACACTTCTGAAGGTGCCCTTTTGTTAAGGCCTTCTTATTGGTGTTGCAGCATCAGGACCCCGATAGCCATCCTTAATTGGATGATGAGATGGAAGTAAACAATTAGGAACTCACCTTCAAGCTGATTGCTTTGCTAGTCTCTCTTGCAGCAGAGACTGTGCCTGGAAACCCCACTTGGCCCTGAATTTGTGGTCCAAATGCCTCCAGAAAAATTCAGCCCAGAGCTTTTATTCTGCTTTGGTTATCATTTTGGTGTTTGAAATGACTTGGAATGAATGAGAAATGTAAGCAAAGAAATTGCATGAGGTTTTACTTATCCAAACCTTAACTCATGCTAGATCCATCAGAAACATTTCTGTCGCACAGGAACAGGGATCTGCTTGCTGCCTATACATTACAGGTGCAGATTTAAATCTAATTGTACTGAGCAGAAAGTTAAAAGGGACTTGTTATTTGTCTTATCTAGAGGACATGAAATGCTGCTTTGCTTAGGGAAAATCAGCAGGATGAAAACTTGCCCCAGATTTGAAAAGAATGTAGTGTGCAAATCGATGTTTACACTCATTAAGGTTAGGGGGCTGCTGGTGGTAAAGAATAGAAAATTATTTCACCTCTGTAACAAGACAGCACAAAGCATTCCCAGGTCAGATATAAGCCAGTGCAGAATATGACTCCATTTACTCTACCTCAAATGAACTTGCCTGACTTCAACTGACAAAGGAGCAGCACTCCGATAGGCTTGTGATTTCAAATAAATCTGTTGGACTATAACCTTTTGACTCAAACGAACTCAAATATCAACTGATCATCTTTACTGAACCACTGTGATATTTCTATCCTGATAACTATCACTACACCATCAGATAAAGGATATAAGCATCTGTTGATTATCTACAATCGCATGCCCTCTTGAAAGCAGATCCAGATTTTCAAAGTTGATTTCAAATGAAACTACCACATTTTTTCACTCGGTAACTGTTATGTCTTGGCAGCTTGGCTTCCAGTTGCACACTAAATATTTTCTGAAGAGTCTAGGCCCAAAACGTCAGCCTTCCTGCTCCTCTGATGCTGCTTGGCCTGCTGTGTTCATCCAGCTCTACACCTTGTTATCTTAAATATTTTCAACTGTCCATAATCTAGCCAGTACTGGAATAATCCTGTATCCAGGATGAATCTTTAATGACTCTTTTGCATTTTTGAATGGGATAGAAAAAGATAAGCTTTTTATTCAATTAGCCAAATCTTCTAGTTGCCAACAACTCTCCATTGGAACTTTTCCAATACTCCCTTAACCTCTCCCCTCACGTTTTTTTACTTTTCATAATCACGGCTTTTCTGAATTTTTCTTTCTTACTCCTTCCAAACTGAGAACATGCTATTAATAACTCCCTTCAATATTACTCTGTGTGGATCAAGCTTCACTGCACAATCTTCTCCTCCAGCTCATTTCTTCCATTTGCTTCAAAGCTGTAGGCCTCCTTAAACAACCCCTTGCCACATTGGTCCCTCCAATCTACTCCTGTTGAAAACCTAATGTTCGCATTACCCAAGCTGCTTCTTTCTGATCTATCACTTCAGTTCTGATATTTTCCTGTGGAATGGACCTTGATGAGAGCAGAAAACAACATTAATCCATTCATTCACATTCATCAGAGGTTTACTGAACTGAAATACTGCAGGAAAACTAAACATTGGTCCATTTGAAAATCAAAGCATAGCCAAAATCCGGCCATTCATGCTAATCATACTTCCCAGAATTTCCCAGCAGGAACACACTCAGTTATGGAAATCAGGGATCTTGATTAATTCTCAGTCATTATATTCTTAACCAAAAAAAACTTGGAAGATCACCAGGCATGTTGACCTCTCCAACCGGTTTTTCAAATTATGTTAACCTTCTGCCCAGGATCAGTAACACAGCACTTACTGCTATAAGCAGTTTATCTTCATGCAATAATTATATCATGTACTCATGGAAATTGCATTTTTGGTGCAAGGAAACAGAACTAATTATCCTCACTTCCTTGCTTACTTATCAATAAACTCAGACATCAGGTATTACTGTCTACTATAATGGCGGGTTCTACACCAAAACTGCTTAACTTCTTGCACCCTTAAACCAAAACAATCCAAAATACCATACATTTGGGAGTGATACAACACACACACAATGTAATGACTGAAACAAATCAAAGAAATCCAGAATATTATTGACAATTGACACATCAAGATAAAATCTGTTCATAAAAGAGAATAACAATTTTTAAGTTATCAGAGTAAGTTAGACATGGTGGCCTGGTGGTTCAGTGCTTAGCTCTGCTGCCTCACAGTGCCAGGGATGTGGGTTCAAGTCCAACCTTAGGTGACTGTCTGTGTCTGCGTGGGTTTATGCTGAATGCTCCTCTTTGGTCTGTGGGTTTCCAAAAGATTTGCAGGTTAGGTGGACTAGCCATGGTAAATTGCCCTGTAGCGTCTCAGGACGTGCAGGCTTGGTAATTCAGGGCTACAGAGACTGGGTGAGATGCTCTTCAGAGGGTCGGTACAGACCTTGCTGGGCCTTTATGCACCGTAGGGATTTTATGCATTCATTTATTCCTTTAAGTAATAAGGTTGCAAGTGGATGGTAAAAGAATTGGTGAATGAATAGTACTTGTAGGGACAAGAAAGATTTATGTGAAAAGGAAATGTTGGAAAAGGCAAATTGTTCATTAAGACTGGGGCAATCAGCAGTTTGATAAATCCTATGTGCATTTGGAGAAGGAAAAAGTAAGTGTTGGGAATGGTGATGAGAGTCAAGTTCAGTGTGATAAACCGGGCATGCCCAATTCTGCTACTGAGAAAAACTGCTTGTGTGTGGACCACAGTCTTTCGGGGTGAACATTCAGATTCCTCACATTATATAAAGTAGAATGTTCAAAGACAAATATCTCAAATGCACACCTGAGAATAGAGAGAGCGGCCATTGATGCTGTCAAAATACAAATGCTGAACAAATGGTTTATGAAGCTTGTGATAAAATTGTTGATTTATAAAGGGAACGTGATATACACTCACTCCCAAAGCTCACATTCATATTTAATTACTGAAACATATTCCTTGACTTGAAAAACCATCGAGGATACACTAGCCCTGGAGATGATGATTCTTCTATTCCATCATACTGCTCAAGCAGTTACTCAATATATTCCACTACTAGTGGCAATCAGGACTGACAAGACTGCATCTGTACAGTTACTGTGAAGGTAGAGCAGACAACGAGACTGTATAAACTGCTGACCTGGTCAAATCACTGCACTGGAGCTGCAGTACATGCTCAAAAGGAGCAATGGGGCAATCATTTCCCAATTATTCTCGCTAAGTCCAGGCATTTAAGAACTTTGATATCATTCCTCAATGTAAACAAAATTCCACATGTTCAAATGGATGGAAGAAATCAATGTCTCCTAATCAATTCTGTCAGATCAAGGATATATTGTATTGTTGGAAACAAAAGAGCTAATTCCTCAATCCTTGCAATGAAGCTGCACTCAAAGGGAAGGAGTCTGATTGTCAACAAAGTGCTATGTTTTCAGGACTATGTGCAGGGGTAGCTTCAGCATGCTATTCATCAGTTAAATAGTTAATAGTCAACAACGTAACTGAGTTGGAAACCAACACTTCCAGCTATTTCACTATTACAAATGTTCTCTCTATGAATCAGTTTAGCTTGAATGCCAATTTGTCACAACACCTCAAAGCACAGAGGTATACAGCAGACTCATTAACACATTTAAGACATAGGGAATCATTTATAATTAGAACTGAATACACATATGGGTTTTTACTCACTAATAAAACAAAAATAATCTGCACGGCTCATATTCATGGATTTGAACAGGGCAATTGACATGGTTTGAAAGGATTTTTTTCCCATCTCTATTACTTCCTGTTCAAACTTTACGAAGTGTCTGTCCTCAAAGTGATCTCAAACCAGCCTGCAATGTAAACAATGTAAACTCTTTGCTTTGTGGTTCTTCCTTGCCAGTCACGCTAGTACACTTATGCTGCAACTGGACACAATAAATCTGAAACCCTTTACTCACAGCAAATGGTATGGCTCTGCCTGCAATTATAGTCAAAATGGTTCATATTATTATGTAAATAAGATCGTTTACATGATCAGTGATGCAAGATCATATGATCACCAAAACTATTGGATGAAGCTTGTATCCAGAAAATATGTGCAACTTTTTATGCTATATGTAGTTAGAAGACAATATTCAGTAACTGTTATATCACTGACAGACCGGCCTCATGCAGTCTGTGCGATATAACTAAATGATAATCACACAGAAATGTGCAAACGTCCTTGACCCCTGAATCTGTGATGCAGTCAGGGGCCCCTCATCTGTCATGTGCAAGTTCTACTTCACTTCAAATTTACTTTCAAAAGGTCCACACTACCACCTCCCCACCTCACCCCAACCTTTAGAGTTTCCAGGCATTTGCTCCTTATCTAGGCAAAAGGCATTAATAGCTCTTCAAAACCTCTATGGCACCAGACACATGATATTTTATTGAAATTCAATTCAAGGATCAATAAAACATAATCTCATAAACTTGTTCAAATATCAAAGCTAGAAAGCAGCAACTACTAACTAGCAGCAAGATAATATTGGTAAATGCAGCCAATTATTTACAGGGTATATTCCAATTGTTAAATCAGCCACCTAACAGGTGAAAGGATATAATTCAATTTACAGAATAAAAGCATGCCATATAAGAAAGCATGAAATTAGTTTTAAAAGATCAACCCATCTGCTCCAATCATGTATAATCTACCTCATCTTCAACTCTAATTAAATTAATTTATCTCCCAAAGGAACATTGTGCATCAATGCCTGATTCCCAAAGTTTATGCCTAACATAAGCGGAATATTAACTATTAAGGTATTAGATGAATTATTTAACTTGATTTACACCTGTATCTATTACTTTTTCTTCCGTACCAGAGGCTCATGCAGGAAGATATTAACCAACACAATATTATTGGGAGGGAGTGCTGCAAATCCCTATTTTTAAGATAAAAATATTTCCTACAGTCGGTTTTGTGCTTCTAATCAAAACTAAGTTGCTTGTTTCATGGCCATCACTTGGGCTGAACAGTGATTTAAGACTCTGCATCATAACGTTCTTATCTTCAATGAAAATGGAATCTTAGACTCAGTGGGCAGCATGGTGGCTCTATGGTTAGCACTGCTGCGTCACTGCACTAAGACCTGGGATTCATTCCAGCCTTGGGTGACTGTCCCAGTGGAGTTTGTACATTCTCCCATATCTGTTTGGGTTTCTGTCAGTGCTTTGGTTTCCTCCCACACTCCAAAGATGTTTCACTGGGCATCTTCTTTTGAGAAGCCAAGAAGAACAGGAAAAGAGAGCGAGTGTCTTCTAGTTCTGTTGTTATCAATTCTTTTTCTTCACTCTGCTATGCCTCAAAAGCTGCTTTCTGAAATATTGTTCCTTTGTGTACACCCATGTCTGGCTTCACTTTTTCCCAAGCTAGAGAGTCAGCAGGTGATTTTCATCCCAATATGGGAAACATCGAGGAAGTTGTGAATCAACCAGGAGATGCAATTTGGAGTTGCAAATCCTTTTTCTTAACAATGTAATTTCTATTCAGACTGATTTTTGTTTGTTGATGCCTTCATAAGTTTGGCTCAACCTGGTCAGGTGACCACTGTGGCCATATTAATTCAGTATTTTCCCTTCCTTAATGCCGATTAGAAGGTTCTAGGTATTAAAATCGAACAATGTAAATTGTAAAATTGAGTCCATTTTTACTAGTATTGTATTACATATCCAACGACAAAAAAATTTATGAGGATTTCTGCCTCTTCACTCTTCAAGGCCATCTTTTCAGATCCCTACAACCTGCTGTGTAAAGAAAATTTTGAATCCCCTCTAAACCTCCTACATCTTTTCCTACATCAACTGCCTTTGTTCTGAACCCTCAAGCAAGCGAAATAAGGCCTCTCTATCTACTCTGCCTAGAATTCAAAATTAGGCATTTTAATTGGATATGTCTCTCTAGCCTTTTTGTTCCAAAAGAAGTAACAACAGTCTATTCTCCACATAATTGAAATTCTCTAGTCAAGGCAACATGTAGACACTTGGTTTAAAGAAACTGGCATTGGTGAATGGGTTCAGGGTGAAGCAGGGAAAGTACTGGCTATTAGTGAAATGCTGTGTACCAGTATTGCCTTCATTCTGTGAAGGCTATTTGCAGTGTTCTTATTGTCAATACTGAGGCAAACTGCACATGAGAAAGAGGTCACATTTCTAAATGCTAAATATAAAACATACTTACTGAGAACTGTAACTTCTGGTCATAATTGTGGCTATGTAGAGGGATACTTTACAAGTTGTAAATCCTGCCACAGAGCCCAGAGCTGAGAGCAACATGGAAATTTCAGCAGGCTGTAGTTAATGCCCCACCCTCACCCCAAAATAAACTGACACAAAATCACAGACAAAATCCTCTCAAATTCCTGACTGTGCTTCTGACAGGCCAGGCTTTGGATCACAATTTCCTAAAACGAACCCTGAGATGTAGTCCACATTGTTTAAAAGTTCAAAGGTTTCTATCATCAGCTCTGTCATGTCCCACTGAATCTTTTCAAATAGATCCTTTGAGAAACAAGGTGACAGTCTTTTCCACTAAGCCATCAGTAACAAAAAAGCAAGTACCTCAGAAATGCACAGTTCACTGTGTGTTTTATGGAAAACATTCAATGTTTACTAATGTTAGCTGTCAGGAAGTTGTGCTCTGCATAACTGTTCAGGATAAACATGGAAATAATTCATAAAGTGAATATCCTGCTCAAACCCCACTGCTTCTCTATCTTGCTTTTTTCCCTTTCAGACACACCTACAGATCTGTCAGCGCTGGTCATTTGATGCGATTTGTCTCTGTATTTCATTTTCTAATATTCCATTGAAGCACTTTGGGGCTTCCAATTACATAAAGGTGCTATACAAATATAAGTTCATGTTGTTTTTGAAGAAAGATAGGACTTTATCCCCTTAGTTAAAACAAATACAACTTGACCTAGTAAATAATACAAATACATTCCAGTGGTGCCTGGATGATGGCTTAGAAAACAGACCAATCAGGCCTCTTACACTGTTCAAAGCAATGAAATTCTACATTTATTCACAATTGAGATGCTCATTGATAGCCTTGAATACAGGCCTGAGTGACACTTAAATTAATCACTTACCACAAAAAGGGAAAAGAAAACATTGATTAGCTGAGCAGTATCAGAACTGGGGAAGGTACAACCTCCTCATAACAAGACCTATGGGAGCAACATTGCTGTCTTGTTCAAAATGTTATGAAATTAAATCTATTGCTTCTGGATGCCATAGTCCATCTGGGGTAAAATCAAGTTTTGTTAATACCTGAGCAAATAACTGTACAAAAGGGTTTCATAAGTTCAAATTGAAAGTTAATCATGAAAACTAAATATTATTGTTTCAACATATACAAGCACTGCTTCAGGTGTAGAACTTGTTTTCACGTGGATCTGAAAGAATGAGTGGCATATTACTGGCATTTGGAATCCAAAGTAGAATTTAAGCTCCTAACAATGAGTAAATTTCTGTTTGAAACATTTGGGAGACACTGAAAGAAAGAAGAAAGCAGAGTCCGTAACAGAAATTGCTGGAAAAGATCAGCAGGTCTGGCAGCATCTGTAAAAACAAATAGGAGTTAATGTTTTGGGTTCGGTGACCCTGAAGAGCTCCTATTTCTCTTTACAGATGCTGCCAGACCTGTTGAGCTTTTCCAGCAATTTCAGTTTTTGTTTCTGATGCACAGCTTCTGCAGTTCTTTCAGTTTTTAAGAAAGGAGAGAGTTGAATGGGTCATAAAAGGCAGGGAGGAAAACACAAAAATCTACATCACAGATAAAAATGGTGCAATTGTCCATTCAACAATGAACATCCAATGCACAGAACTGTGGTTTCTGACATTTTAATTCTTTTCTTCTCTTTTCTGACCTTCCTGTGCTACCTCAACCTCCAAGTACTTAATTTGCCAGTTGGAGTAGCACTTAGAATGAATACTGCATCTATTGTATCAATTAACATTTTAATAAGGGGAAAAGAACCAGAAAATGCACAGGTAAAAGATTAATAGAATGTTTAACAATTAGTCTAACAAATTGTGTTAGGACAGCATGTGGAAATGCATTTCAGGATAAATGTAAAATGAGCAGTCAGCCATCACATATTTTATAGTATTGTATGAAGTCAACATCCGCTCCCCAAGTCAGGATGTGATAAAGGTCGCAAAGACCTCATTTTCTTCTGCCAACAGCTTACCTTCTGACTCCCCAAACCTGCCCATCACCAAACAAGACACAAGTCAGGAGTGTGATTGAATGTTCCCCATTTGTCTGGATGAGTGGAGGCCCAACAACACTCATGAGGCTTGATACCATCCCAGACAAAGCACCTGCTTTGTTGGCACCAGATCCACAAACATTCAGTCACTTCACCACCGACATACAATAGCAGCAGTGTGTACCATGCACAAGATGCACTGCAGACATTTGCCAATGATTCTTAGAAAGCACCTTCCAAACCTATGACCACTTCCAAGTAGAAGGACAAGGGCAGCAGATACATGGGAACACCACCACCTTCAAGTTCCCCTCCAAACCATGCACCATTCTGACTTGGAAATATATTGCCATTCCTTCATTGTTTTTGTCCAAAATCCTGGTTTTCCATCCCTAACAGCATTACTAGAACACATGGGCTGCAGCAATTCAAGAAGGCAGTTCACCACCACCTTCTTAAGGGTGATGCCCATATCCCATGACAGAACTAAAAACACCAGCATGTGTTGAAAGTAACCTGGAGCATTCATCTCAAATTAAATGACAGAATATGGCAAGTTAGCCCTTTCATGTTCGTGACTTGATCACAAATTAGCATTTTACAAATGTTCAATGATCCTGAAATGAAACAACTAAAAAGAACTGCTTGAAGTACAGTTTTCTTAACTATTTCTTATTACTTCATTGATGGAGAGATAGAACTTCTATGAGAAAGAATGTGTGTTTTGTTTTAAAGTTTTGCTTGTTCACAAAATGGAGCATCTGAAACCTGAATTATGAAGTTCTGAGATGCCTCATAGTTCATCTGAAAACCTAAATCAATAGCACTGCCTGAGCAAATGATGTTTGCACACTGTCCCAAAGTGGTTCAGGGGCAAAACATTTAAATCAAAATGTACTTACATTCACCCATAAGTTATCCTCCTTTACCAATTATTCATCTCCTCAATCTGGATGCAGCTACTATTTTGTATGTCTTTCAGACTGCAATACAATTCAGTGAGAGGAGTTCACAAGAACAGGCAACACTTGATAATGTCAAGTGATGCTGTGTGATTGCAACTACTAACATCCAAGGTGCAAATTGAATAACTCGGGCACAAATCTGATGTGGTTTGCAGAGGTATAATTTTCAGAGAGTACATGGGAAGCTGTAATCTATCACAGATTCCATCAGTCTCTCCTCTCTAACACTTAAGGATACTTCCATGAGATGGCAAGTCTGGATCAGGTTAAATCTCTGTGATTTTCAGGAATTTTTAAAAAGGCCGCAGAATCTTGACCCTTCTCAGGGAAAATGTCATTTAAACATAACTCCACCAGGGAGCTAGCCACAGGAGTTTCTAGTATGCTGGCTCACTTGGGATCTGATGTCGCTGCAGATGCCAGCAAGCACGAGGCTTGAGACGTGCTAAGATCCAATTGGGTGAATGTGATCTGTTGACAGAATCCAGACCAGCAAAGCAATCCGAATCTATG
Source organism: Rhincodon typus (assembly GCF_021869965.1). Lineage (NCBI taxonomy): Eukaryota > Metazoa > Chordata > Chondrichthyes > Orectolobiformes > Rhincodontidae > Rhincodon > Rhincodon typus. The sequence continues at coordinate 19,719,269 of NC_063363.1, read as the reverse complement.
ATATAAAATCAGCATCCTCCCAGCTCTTGTACAGGCTGTAGCTGGGCCTGGATACACAGATAGTTACAACAGGAGGCTGTGGTGAGATTTTCCAGAATGATGGTTCTCGAGGTATAGCCTAGCAACAGCCTGTTTCATGGAAATCAGGCACTCTCTTACTGAATTCACAAAGTCAAGTGGGATCAAAGTTATCTGCTACCACTGAGACTGCAACTCCCAAGATGTTTCAACCTTACTGTGTCTTTGTATAAAACAAAAAAGCGCAAACTACAACAACAGCTAGGGTATTGTGCACAATTTTGGGCACCACAATTAAGGAGATCAAGGACGTTGAGGTGACACAATGGAGACTTTAATTGTCAAAAATCAGAAAATTCTAGGAACACCAGCAGGTCAAGCAGCATTTGAAGAGAAACAAGTGTTTCAAAGTCAATGATCCTTCATTAGCATTTTGTCACTGTAGGATGTTAACATTGATGAGGGACATAATTTTTGCACAGAGAGTGGAGAAATTGATATCATACTCATTACAACAGAGAAAGTTAAGGGGAGACCCAACAGATTTATTTAACATGATAAGATTTTTTTGTTTCAGAGCAAGTAGCTAGAAACTGTTTCCCCTGGGAAGTGAATGGGTCGGTAACGAGATATCACAGCTTTAAAATAATTGGGAAAGAAAAGGGGAAATAAGGAGAATTATTTTTTGATACAGAGACTGGTTATGCTACTTGAAAGGCTGGAGGAATCAAATTCCATAGGATCTTCAAATGGCAAATCAGACATGCAGTTGAAAAGGGCTCATTTGTAGGCTCGTGGGGATTGAGCTGGTTGCTAGAGCTAAATTAGACAGCTCCATCAAAAAGCCGACACAAACCTGAATGTCTTCATTTATGCCATAAGATTCTCTGATTCTAATATTTTCTTACTTAGACTACTCTTAAATAACTGAGCTACTCAGCTATTTTCCTACTAAATGCAATCACAGTCCTTGAGGGCTTAATACTTCACCAGGATAAACCTATGTTTTTGAGTAAAGACCTGTCAAATGGTCAAGCAATTACACACCCTTTCCTATGTAATTAGGTTTAACACTGACAACACACAGCAGATGACAATGCAAGGTGGTCCAATCAGCTAACATGTTATCACTTCATCTCTGGCTTGGGCTTGAAGGCAATGCAGATGGATGGGATGAAAAGCTTCTTCCTCTGCATTATTTATAAAGATCAGGTAAAATTAATTTGAACATATTTGGCTCAGTCCATTAGAATTAAAAACAAAAGACTCACAGTTTAGAACTGTGGTAGTAGGAACTGCAGATGCTGGGGAATCCGAGACAACAAAGTGCAGGGCTGGATGAACACAGCAGGCCAAGCAGCATCATAGGAGCAGAGAGGCTGACGTTTCGGGCCTAGACCCTTCATCAGACAAGGGGGAGGGGAAGGGGGTTCTGAAATAAATAGGGAGAGAGTGGGAGGCGGATAGAAGAGGGATAGAGGAGAGGATAGGTGGAGAGGAAACAAACAGGTTGAAGAGGCGGGGATGGAGCCAGTAAAGGTGAGTGTAGGTAGGGAGTTAGGAAGGGGATAGGTCAGTCCAGGGAGGACGGACAGGTCAAGGGGGCGGGATGAGGTTGGTCGGTAGGAGATGGAGGTGCGGCTTG
>NC_063363.1:19696346-19712606 GCF_021869965.1 Rhincodon typus | reverse complement strand
GAACCCTGCAGCCCAATGGTATCAATGTGGATTTCACAAGTTTCAAACTCTCCCCTCCCCCTACCGCATCCCAAAACCAGTCCAGCTCGTCCCTGCCTCCCTAACCTGTTCTTCCTCCCACCTATCCCCTCCTCCCACCTCAAGCCGCACCTCCATCTCCTACCGACCACCCTGATCCAGCCCCCTTGACCTGTCCGTCCTCCCTGGACTGACCTATCCCCTTCCTAACTCCCTACCTACACTCACCTTTACTGGCTCCATCCCCGCCTCTTCAACCTGTTTGTTTCCTCTCCACCTATCCTCTCCTCTATCCCTCTTCTATCCGCCTCCCACTCTCTCCCTATTTATTTCAGAACCCCCTTCCCCTCCCCCTTTTCTGATGAAGGGTCTAGGCCCGAAACGTCAGCCTCTCTGCTCCTATGATGCTGCTTGGCCTGCTGTGTTCATCCAGCCCTGCACCTTGTTGTCTCAGTTTAGAACTGTGTTGGAATCACAATCAGAAAGTCCTTGAGGGTGACAGGTATGAGAAATAGAAATGACACACTGGTGTACAATAGGATGTCATTTTGAAACTGGGACTATGACACTACACTGAGTCAGGGTCGAGAAAGATTTAATCTGCAGCTCACTCATGTTACTCCTGTTTGGGGTGTGTTAGGACACAGTGACACCAGCCAAATCAAAGCAGTCTCCCTGCCCCTGTATTCGCAAAACAGTAAAATTAAAACATTTAATGGTCCTCAAGATTGGCCTCAACAGTTCCTCGCCAGACTTTTTGAAGAACCAATACCAAACTTTATGAATAATTGATTCTAGACACTGGGTTTGTAGCTCAAATAAAAGACTTAACAATTTATTAATAATACAGTAATATTAACAGAGCAATGTTAAACAACAAGGTAATCTAATTAATGTCCAATTCTCTTTAAAAATAGCCCCCACTCTCACACAAAGTCAGACAGACAAACTGACACAATTATGAAATAAATCAAAAGGGAAAATTAAACGAGATGTAACTGGCCAGTTCACTTAAGTACTCTCCACAATTTGTTACATCACTGGCATATGGGTTTATATCTTGCTTGGTTTCTGATGTCATCAATGCATGCAGATAGCTTCCAGAAGACTCCAAGGAGTATTCATTTAGCTCTGATAACTCAGGTTGTATTCTCCAAACTTTGCAGAAGTTAATAATGAGAGGACAACCTGGGAACAATCAAACCTCCATCCTGTAGCATTCACAGGTAAAATACTTATGACCCAATATGTTTAAAGAGTGGGAGGAAAAGAGGTTGAATAGCTGAAATACTTTGAAGCAAATCCTTCTCCTTATTATTCTCCTATAACTCAATAACATGAAAAGTCAGCACAGTTCCACTCTTGCATTAAGGAGATGACCGATAGTGAGTTTAACCTGAGGGCTACCAAACCTCAGGTGAGAGATTGAGGTTGAGGGCCTTCATAATAACCTCAGCACAGGCAGGTGCACTGTTGTCTAGCCAACTGAGCTAGCCAATCCCTCTTGGAAAAGCATACCTTATGATAAAACAAATGTCTCAGAGGTCTTCAAAGGGTGTGTTCACAATCTTAGATCTGTCAGCAGTGAATGGCAGTCTGATCTACACAAGGCAGGAGGACAGAAGGCCAATGACCAGGGAACAAGATTTCAAACAGCTAATGTTAGAGCAATTTTGGTAGGGTTAGCATCCGTGCTACATCCTAAATTTCAAGTGTAAGCATAGGCAAAAATAACTTGAATGAAATATTTGCAATAGCTTATGCAAAATGCATTTGCTGATATAACTGTGGAATATAACTGTGGGGTATTAGGATCTGATGAGCCTTTAAAACTTCTTTTCAACATACCTGCATCCATTACCTTTCAACCTATCCAATATCATTAAGCAGTGCATAATTCATTTTACAACTCCACCCAAATGACATATAATTGAAAATAAGAGGCTCTGCCTCACATCTTTGGGTCTTCGTTGGAGAATATTGCAAGTAAAAGATGGATTTTTTTTTCTGAATGTACAAGGATTGTGGACATCATTAGCTGGGCCAGCATTTATTGCTCATCCATAATTGCCCCAGAGAAAACTGTGTTGTGCTGTCTTCCTGAGCCGCTGCAGTCCTTAGGGTGTAAAAGCACTTACAGTGCTGTTAGGAAGGGAATTTCAGGATTCTTAGCTAGCAACAGTGAAGGAATGGTGATATAGTTCCAGGTTGGGATGGTGTGTGGCTTGGAGGGGAACAGTTAGATGGTGGTGCCCCCATCCAACTACTCCTCATACCCTCTAGGTGGTACAGCCCATGGGACTCAAAGGATTTGTAGGCTTTTTGCTTTGCAATAACTATACATATGGCAGACAATAGGATGTCTCACCCTATATCATGGGAGGATTTTATGAACTCCGACAACAATCATTGGAAGTACGCAAACTTGTCAGACACAAGTATCGGACCATAGATCAACGGAGAGATCAGAGTTTGAATTTCAGGCTCCATTTGCGAGGTGCATTTACTGCAAGATTTTAAACTCACACTCTGTAATTCAGATAACAACGCAAACGCTAAGCTGAAGGTTTGTTCTGCTATTTTCAAAAGATGGAGTCATTCACTAAAGTGAGGGTCTTTCAGAACGTGCATTAAATAATAGTGCCGGAGTAACAGAAATCGTGTAATCTAGAAAATCCTCACTATTTCATCATTGCAACTTGCAATCAAATTCAGTCCAAAACAAATGACATGAAAGGCTCTACTTGTTGCCAGCTGGAAGATCTTTAAGGGAAATGAATTTGGACAGTTACATTCAGAATTGAAGTGGGTGTGATTACATGGTATCACAATTGCTATAATTTAATATTAATTGGCAGTCTCTCCAACAGCTCGAGAATATCTGCAGTACAAAATGAAATTATTGCACCAGTACAACAGGAGAATGAAGCTAAAAAAATCATTGTTTGGGGATAGTGAGATTTGGATGATGAATATAACATGAGAAATGTCAAACCTGGGAGTTCTGAGATTTGATGCTTAAAGTGGTAAATGTTCAATGCCCAGCAGTAGCTTCCTTCCTACTGTTAGTTAACAGCATACTATGCTAAAAAAATTCAATGATTACTTTCCATAACAGGCTGTCTCCTCTGTTGAATCCAAACTTGCAGGTGAATGGATCCCTTAGGATTTTCTGGATAATTTATCTTTGGATGTTATAAAGCATCAACACTTCTGACATTAACGTTTTTATCTGAAGGTCTGCAATGTTTTAATCTTCAGAAATACCATCATTGTAAAGTGGGAAGACTGCAAGGCCTTACCACCACAGTAGTACTTGTAACAAGCTCAATTTATTCTGTGTGGCTCCTCTACTGGTCGTCTCACCATCCAGTACATCAGAAACAATGAAACCTACAGACAATGTACTGTAAAAAAAACTGATCCTTGCAGATTGCACGTGCAAACTAGACAGCCACAATGTCCTTTCACATTTTAGAATGTAGGAAGCTGGAATTATGCTTAAATTCTTCCACCCTGCACTTTGGTACTGGTATAACCCAATAAATAGGTGCTGATGGATCAAAATCATGTCTCATGCCAACTGATCTTATCCTATGTTTGGTAATAATGGACATGTGGACAGCCTTCATGTCATGCCACCAATTGAGGCTCTTAAGTGGGCAATTAGTACCCACTTCAGCACCTGAGCTTGCTAACTCACCATGCAGGAAGCCCGAGAGAAAACCTTGCCAGAACTGCATGCAGTCTACCAGGGGGAGGTGATCCCTTGTTGTCAGAAACACAGTGATGGAGAGACCTAGCATTGGGAAGGGCAGTCCAATTTAGAGCCACACCCTGCCCTTACTGCAAAATCCTCCTGAATTTGGTAAGCCTTCTTGAAAGTGGGAGAGAGGGTCTCTCACCAGCTCCCCAGGCACTGGGTGAGACCTACTATTTCCTCCATTACACTCCACCCTGTGACTTGCCCAAGATTCTCCTACATAGCATTCCTTAAAACACAACACTTAGCAGCTACACTCATTCCTCTCTCTGCAGGCACCTCACATCTGTATGTTTATTAAATCATAGTTTCTTCCTACCATCACTGGGTAGATTTCATCCAAATCTTTCCTGAGCACTACTTGAGGAAATGTCCAAATTTGACCCTCTCTGCAGTGATGTCATTAGCATGATAAACAGGATCTATAGCTGGTTTGTTTCTATATGCGTTTTGACATTGTGATTATAATTATAGAGGGGACCTATTTTCACTCTCCATTACTGCTGCTATTTTCCACTTTTCTGAGGACTTAGGTCAGCAAACACCCTATGTAGCAAGTTAGCAGCATTCACTGAGATGGCTCCCAGTTCTCAGGTCATTCTTCACCACTCCAAATTGTTCACTGGGGTGATCAAACCTCTTTGTTGCATAGTCCACACCAGAAGCAATTTTACTTTGTTACATTCGTAATGCATTTTCCATGTCAACCTTATGAGCATGTGATGACACACACACGTAATGTGGCAGGTAGACAGTAATTCATTTGTTCTCCGCATATGTTCTCTGTCCACCAAATTCCACAAAGTTAATTGATTTACAGAGCACAATTTTCATATCTTAGTCCATGGTCAGTTGCAAATGGGGAACCTCTTGAACTCTTCAGTGACCTTTGCTGAGGTTCTTTAACTGAGTCCCAGTATTAGCATCCCTTCTCTACGCTCTGCAGTCAGTGAGGACAGATAGGATGATTAATTTATTCCGTCCAAGGAAGGATATCCTAGTAAAGGGACCATGGCAGGGACTTCAAGGGTTTACCACCACATGGATCTTTGAGGCAGCATAAAAATAATGTTGGAGAGGAGATCTGGGAAGGATGCCCCCTGGTTATCTTATTCATACATCCTGCTGCAGGATCTGAGTTACTGTAGTAGGGAAAACTCTAGCAAAGTCAGGAGCAACAGGACAAACTCTCCATTGAGCACTGGTGGAGTTGAATGCAGCTGTCAGTAGCAAAAATATGACCTCACCAGCCTGGAGACAGTACACCTTGAGGATCTCAGACCTCAGAAAGATCAGAAAGTGAATGGCAGAGCAATGTCATTGGTTGAAACTCACACTTGGGGTAAGTTAATGTCCTTTCTTCTGATGAATTTGGGAACCGGGTTCTTTTAAGGAGCTGAGGAAGTTGTGGACCTCACAACACTCCCATCTTAGCCCTGAATAAAGCTGGATGTGTGGCAGGAACCCTGTCCTGCCACCAATTGAGGCTCTTAACTGAGAAATTAGTACCCAGTTCAAGACCTGAGCCTGCTAACTCACCATTCTGGAAGCCTGAAAAGGAAACCTTGCCAGGATTACATGCAGTCCTGCGGGGAGAGGTGGTACCGTGTTGTCAGACACACAGTGATGGAGAAACCTACCACTGGGAAGGACAGTCCCACTGAGAGCCACACCCTGCCCTTGCTGCCAAACCCCCCTGAATTGGCAGAATTTGGTAAGTTTTCTTGAAAGTGGGTTACGAGGGTCTTTCCAGATCCCTTGTTACGTTCCATTACATCACCCTCACCCTTACCTTATGACTTTCCCAGAATTTGCTTGTTTAAAATTCCTTAGAAAAACACATTTTTCAGCAACACCCATTCCTCTCTCTCCAGGCACCTCACCTCTGAGCAGCCAAATCCATGTGACCTGTATTCTGTTGCTCTATGCCTTACACTCAAGCTCCACAATTAATGGCCTACATGCTATCCACATAAGCTTTGCCTAACATTTGTCTTTTCTTCTTGCAGGGGAAGGAGCCACATCACATTGAGGACGGACATAGACTCAAGGAAATGGCCTTCCAGTGACAGGAACCTTGAATGACAATGCCAATGTGTTTCCACTTGGCCCTCACAGTGGGACGTGAACCTGTTCAACTATGACCCTCTGCTAAAATCTGCATCCCCTGAGGCATTGGTGCTCACATGTTGAGGGGATGCCATGTGCTTTAAGCTGGAAATCTGTGTCTATCCACTCGGTCCCTGAGGACAGGCATGTAGTTCAAAGGAAGACAGATGGTGCTGCTGCTTGATGCCTACTTGCCTTTAAATTTGCTCGGGTGAAATGATAACAGAAACAACAGGTGGAATCTTCCCAGCCACTGAGCTTGCCAGATATCAACAGCCAATCCCTGCTGCTCCATGATTTGCATAATTTTTGGTATATCAATGTGATAGAATATGCCTTCTTTTCACTATTCGTTGGAATTAATTCCAAAGTCAAAAGGTCTTTAATTATTTGGATAAGGCCAGTGATTGGCCGAGGTAAAAGTGCGTATTTTTATTTAATGACTTCTCAAATAAATGTCCCATATGTTCATTTGTATTTTAGCATCTTGCCCTGGAGTTTAGCTCCAAGATCTTATTTGGTACTAGAAATGTTGACAGGAAAGAAAAGATCACCTGACCACTAATTGCATATTGTTTTTAAAGTATCTATTTTCTATATTGTTTTACAGTAATGGTGGCTCAGCGGTTAGCACTGCTGCCTCACAGCACCAGGGACCCGTGTTCGATTCCACCCTCGGGCAACTGTGTGAAGTTTGCACATTCTCCCTGTGTCTGCGTGAGTTTCCTCCGGGTGCTCGGTTTCCTCCCACAGTCCAAAGATGTGCAGGCTAGGTGGATTGGCCATGCTAAATTGCCTGTAGTGTTCGGGGACGTGTAGATTAGGTGGGTTATAGGGGGATGGGTCTGGGTGGGATGCTCTGAGAATCGGTGTGGCCTTGTTAGGCCGAAGGGTCTGTTTCCGCACCGTAGGGATTCTCTGATTCTATGAAGTAAAGTGTCCATTTTGCTTTTAAACGCCAGAGATCCATGAGTTCATATTGTATGCACGGGTCACATGCAACAAGAACAGAAATACACAGGAAGCACATTCACCAACATCCTCTTATTAGCAATGTGGCTTTCCTTGGGTGATGCGTGTGTGAGAGGACAAGGCATCAGTAATCATACTTACAATCTCCAACACTATTTGTGGCGTGTGCTGCATTAAGTGGAATAAGATCCCTATGTCAGAGCTTCATGTGGAGTTATTTCATGGCCCTCAATATCAGAGTCCTCCATATCCTACTGTACGGGACATTATGAGTGATGTGAATGCTGACTGCTCCCATTATAAGAACCTGATCTGTTTCTTATGTCTTCCACAAAAGTTCATGACAAGTGTAAACTATGGCTGAGGTTATTGTTGCTGTTGCTAGAATGCAACAAAGCCAGAGAGAAATGGAAGAGGAACAGATGCACGAACAAGCCCAGGACTGGAAGCAATTTCCAGCAGCTTCTGAACAGCTCCCCATGAAATGTCGCGGCTGAAAGTCCCCTCTGGATGCAAAGGTGTTCTGGCCAGTATTTGTAATTAAATCAACATCATTAAAAACTGATTATCTTCTCATTACTACATTGCTATATTTGGGAGCTTGCTGAGTGCAAATTGACTGCCCCGTTTCTTACAGTACAATACCTACACTTCAAAAGGATTTCATAGTTCAGCAGTCATAAAAGGTGATATATAAATGCAAATCCCTCTTTTTCTCCCTTCCACCTTGGAAATGGGTTGATTTACCATCTAGAATTTTCCAGACATCCCCTCACTAAACTCGGAAGCATCTTCCCATGTAGCATTATGGGTGCAAGTATATGTTTTCTCTGAAATTGCAAGAATACTTATAACCCATAGACAGCTGTACAGAGTGAAGATTGGGTGTGAATGCAGAACACCGAGAAGCAAATCATCAGTGCACTGTCATTTCTCACTAAATTAACATGCAGAGTTTTTTTTAATGTCTGCTGTTCCTTCAAAACCAATAAACTAAATACACACGATTTCAATTACTTCCAGACATAAACTCTAGACATTCAAGTTTGCAGACCATAAGGAATTTGTAAATCTCGACATCTTTTTTTGTTGCTAATTGTGAAACACAAACAAAACTAAAGAGAGGCCTCATTATGAAAACACAAACTCTCAGCATGTAGTGAAATCCTGGTTATTTATCAACATAACAGCAATAATTCAACTGCAAGTCTCACATCACAGCACTGCTGTCAGTTAGATTGTAAAATCCTACGATGTGTTGTGTTCCATGGTTTCTGATGCATTTTCTTTAATTAGTTACATACCCATGGGCTTTGATTTTGCTTTCAGCTCCTATATTTTTCACATGTCTCATCAGGTAATTACATTCCAGGCAGCTACTAGCAGGGGAGGTCATTTGAATGTGTTTGGATAATGAGATCCTCGTCATTTTCCGTCATTGGAAATCGTTAATTGAAATAATGGTAATTCAGGGAGAAATAGTTTACATTCTAAATGTTAACTTAGGTGCCCAAAATTGTCAAAGCAGAAAGCAAGCTCTACAAAGCAAGAATGGGTTTTGGGTTTTAAACTTAATGTTCAAAGTTATAAAGCAGCTAAAAGATAATAACGTCAATTCTAGCATTTGACATTTTTGATAGGGGAAAACGGTTACTGCTCATAAATGGTTTGAGGCAGAGAGCGTACAAATTTAAATTAATTTGCAAGAATGCAAATGGAAATGTGAGAATGAACTTTTTCACACAGTTAAAAGTCTGGAATGTACTGCCTCGAAGTGTGGTGGAAGCAGGTTCAATCAATGCAGTCAAGAGCGCATTTTATATTAATTTGAATAGAAACAATGTTCAGGTTTGCAGGGGAAGCAGTAGAATGGCACTGAAGTCAAAATGATTTTTCAGAGAGCCGGTGCAACATGATGAATTAAATAGCCATTTTCTGCACCGTAACCCTCTTTGATTCGGTGATCTTTTCTCCATTCAAGATTGAGCTATTGTCTGCCTTTCTGCTCTGTCCACAACAACTTTTCACATCCAATAAATGTTTACCCTGCCAGACCTGCTGAGTTTCTCTGCATTCTCTGTGTTTGTTTCTGATTTTATGCATCCATAGTATTGCGCTTTCGCTTCAATGGAATGTTCCCTTTAAAGGTTAACAATGCAAAGCCAATATTAATCAGTGAATGGACTGTTTAGATACATTTGTGTGTTATTTATCACTGAATAAGGCCTGTCTTGTATCTTTCCTGTAGCCTAAATGGCTAGCGAATGATATCCATCAACATTAGTTATTGGGGCCGTGCTAGAGAAAGATTAGGGACCATAATGGTAATCAGCGTGTGGGCCCAGAAAGCACGGGCACAGTCCTCATGAATATTATGTACTATCTTCACAATGGAAATGTAAAGGGAATGCACAAGTATAGACATCAGAGTGGATGACTGTGAAATATTAGAACAAATTAAACCAAAAAGAGAGAAGGTAGTAGAGGGTTTAGCAGCCTTGAAAGTAGATAAATCTTAAGGTCCAAATGAGATATACCCCAGGTTAGTGTTGGATGTTAGGGAGGAGATATCAGGGGCCCTGGCAGTTATTTTCTGCTCGCATTAATTATTGAACTCATTTTAGGGCCTAAACTCTCCCGTGTCCCAGCCCCCCACCCCACACACCAGGCCTTGTTACCACATAGCCTGCCACTACACACCCCCTGTTGTTAGTCACTAACAGTCCCCATTAACAACTACTCACCCTCCCAGCCTGATTGTTAGCAACACCTTTGTCTGTCCAACTGTCTTTCTCTCTCTTTGGGCTCTATCCTATCGTTTACTCCCTACCCCACCCACCTCCCTATTTTCTGCATATAAACTGACGTGTTCCCAGCCACCATCAGTTCTAAGGAAGGGTCACCGGACCCGAAACGTTAACTCTGTTTTCTCCTCCACAGATGCTGCCAGACCTGCTGAGCTTCTCCAGCAACTTTGTTTTTGTTCCTGATTTACAGCATCTGCAGTTCTTTTGGCTTTGATTTCTCATTGTATCCTGATTCAGTACTTCCAAAGGGAGTAGGAAGATGTCCACTCATTGCTGTAGCATAACTGCAACTGCAATTATAAATACAACTGTAATGTATCTATACAACAGCAAGGAAACCTTTTAATGACCTTTCATAATAGTTAAGAAAAGGAGGAAATTCAAAAGAACTGAGCTTTGATCATCAACTGATTGCTAACTTTTCTTAGCAATTTATAGCCTCTCATCAGATATTGAAATTATAGAAAGCAGAAAGGATATTACATGATACTACCCAACTATGATTTTTCTCCTGTGCTGTGCGGCTCTTTGCAAACGTGGCAAGTTAAGACTGAATGTTCTTCTCATTCTCCTCCTGAGTCAACTCCATTCAAGTTCCAACTTGGTGGGACACATCATTAATTTTTGTTGCCTTGGTGCCTCGTTACTGGTTACACAATGACTTCTTCAAAAAAGTTCTACTTTAGGAAAGCTGTTTTCATTATATTTATCATTATGGTTATTCAAAATACATAATCGATATTGCCATTCATCTTGAACAGCTGACAGGATGATTGGCAAGAGGAACTGACACATCAAGCATTTTTCCAAAATCTCCTAAATCATTTCACTCAGTAATATCCTCACCAAACTTGAATACCCCATAGTCTCACTCAATTTAGTGTGATGTTGCTGCCCTTCTTTCTTATCCATTCATGGAATGTAGGCATCACTGACTGGACCAGAATTTATTGCTCATCCCTAGCTGCTCTTCGGGAGGTGGTGATGAGCTGCCTTTGTGATCTGTTAAAGTGATTGTTGCAGGTAGACCCACATTGCCCTTAAGGAGCAAGTTCCAGGATCTTGACGTAGTGAAGGGACAGCAATATATTTCCAAGTGAGAATGACGATTAGCTTGAAGCGGTATTTGCAGTTAGTGGTGTTCCCATGTATCTGCATCCCCTGTCCTTTTTGATGGCAGTGGTAATGGATTTGGAAGGAGCCTTGGTGAGTTTCTGCTGAGCATCTTGTACTATGGGACATCCTGCTGCTGCTGAAAGCCAGTGTTTGATGTGGAAGTGGTGCCAATCAAGTGGGTTGCTTTGTCCTGGATGCTGTCAAGGTTCTGGAGTGTTGTTGGGGCTGCACTCATCCAGTCATGTGGGGAGTATTCCATCACAGTCCTGACTTGTCCCTTATCGGTGATGGACAGGCTTTGGGGAGTCAGGAGGTGAGTTACTCACTGCAGGTTTCCAAGCTTCTAACCTTGCTTTTGTATTCACATTACTGATATGGCCAGTCCAGTTGAAATTCTGGTCAATGATAATTTCCAGGATGTTGATAGTGGATGTTGATAATTTGACATTGTTAAGTGTTAAGGGGCAATGATTAGATTCCCTTTTCTTGGAGATGGTCAATGCCAGGCACTTGTGCCCCATGAAATCACAAATGTTACTTGCCACTTTTCAGCCCAAGCCTGGATATTGTCCATGTCTCACTGCATTCAGATATGAACTGCTTAAGTATCTGAGGAATCACAATGGTACCGAACATTTTGCAATTATCAGCAAGCATCTTCAAATGTGACTTTATGATGGAGGGGAGGTCATGATGATGCATATTGGGCTGAGCACACTATGTTGAGGAACACCTTCAGAGAAATCCCAGATTGGAGATGACTGATCTCCACAATTATCTTCCTTAGTGCCAAGTACGACTGCAACCAGCAAACAGCTTCCATCTTGATTCCTATTGACTCTGATTCACTAGGGCTTCTTAAAACCAAACTCAATCAAATGTGGCCTTAATGGTAAGGTTTTCACTCTCACCTCACCTCTGGAATTCAGCTCGTTTGCCCATGTTTGAACCAAGGCTGTAATGAGGTCAGTAGCTGAGTAATCCTAGCAGAACTCAAGGTATTACCCAGTAGGGGATGCTTGAAGCACTATTGATAACACTGTCCTTCACTTTACAGACGAACATGAGTAGACTAATGGAGTGGTAATTAGCTGGCTTGGATTTGTCCTGCCTTTTGTGTATAGGACATGTCCAGGCAATTTTCTGCACTGTTGGGTGGATGTCAGTGTTGTAGCTGTACTGCAACAGTGTTGTGGTTGGACATGGGAAGTGCTGGAGCACATATCTTCAGTGTTATTGCTGGAATATTGTCAGCATCTACAGTCTTTGCAGTATCCAGAGATTCCAGCCATTTCATGATATCACATGGAGTGAATTGAATAAGACTAGCATCTGGTAACCTCTGGAGGAGGCAGAGATATATCATTACATGGCACTTCTCACTGAAGTTCATTGCAAAAGCTATAGCCTTCCCTTTTGCATTGTTGTATTGGCCTCTGATTTCCTGAGGATAAGGGTGTGTGGAGCCTCCTCCTCCTCCAGTCAGATGTGGCAGAATTGCAGAACTTAGATCTGATCTGTTGGTTATGGCATCATTTAGCTCTGTCTATCACTTGCTGCTTATGCTGTTTGGCACAGAAGTAGTCCTATTTTATAGTTTTATCATGTTGACACCTCAGTTTTAGATATGCCTGGTGCTGTTCCTTGCATGTAATCCTGCACTTCTCATTGAACCAGCCTTAGTCCCTCGCTTGATGGTGATGGGTAAGTGAGGAATATGCCTGGCCATGAGATTACAGGTTGTGTAGAAGGACAATTCTGCTGCTGATGGTAGCCCATGGATGCCAGTCTTGAATTGCTAGATCTGTTCAAAGTCCATCTCATTTAGCATAGTGGTGGTGCCCACACAACATGATGGAGGATATTCACAACGTGAAGTAAGAAAGAACTACATCTCCACAATGTCTATGCAGTGGTCACTCTAACTGATACTGCCATTGTCAGATGCATCTCCTTCAGGTGATGAGGATAGGATGAAATACGTTACACCCCACTGCTCTCATGCTTGTTCATTCCTCACTGCTTGCCGCAGATCCAGACAAGCAGCAGTGTCCTTTAAGACTTGACTAGTTCAGTCAGAAGGGCTGCTGCCAAGCCACTCTCGACAATGGAAACTGAGGTCCCTCCCATTGTTGCCTTCAGGGTTTCCTCAAAGTGATGTCCAGCATGGAAGAATACTGAATCAATAGCTGAGCAGTTGGGGTGTGGTGTGTGCAGGATTGGGGTGCAGTGTTGGTAAAAATCAGCAGCTGGTTTCCCTGCCCATGTTTGACCTGATACCGTGAGACTTTGTGGGATCCAAAGTCAATGTTGAGAATTCCCAGGGCAAGCCCTCTTTACAACATACCACAGTGATTTGGTTTGATTTGTTGTCATGTGTACCTAAGTACAGCGAAAATCTTTGTTTGCAAACAGTACAGGCAGATAATAGTAAGCAAGGACATACAGATCATTGGGTGCCTTGGGCAAAGTGAGGCATACAGGTTACACTGCACAGGAGGTGCGCAAGGCAAGGTCAACAATGTGGCAGGATCAATAAGATCAACATTGAAGTTAGACAGTCCATTCAGCAGTCTAATAACGGCAGGGAGGAAGCTGTTCTTGAACCTGTTGGTGTGTATATGCGAGGTTCTGCATCTTCAGCCTGATGGAAGAGGTTGAAAGACAGCGTCACCAGGATGGCAGGGGTCTTTGATGATGTTGGCAGCCTTTCTGTGACAATGAGAAGTGTAAATCAGGTCCATGGATGGGAGGTTGGCTTCTGTAATGGTCTGGGCTGTGCACACACCTTTCTATAGTTTCTTATGGTCCTGAGCAGAGCAGTTGGCGTACCAGGCCATTAAGCACCCAGATGCTATGCTGTCTACGGTGCATCTGTGAAAGTTGGTGAGGGTCGTTATGGACATGGCAAATTTCCTAAGCTGCCTGAGGAAGAGGCGTTGTTGTGTATTCTTGATCATTGCATCTGCATGGGGGTCCAGGACAGATTGTCGGTCATTATCACTCCTAGGAACTTGATGCTCTCAACTCTTTCAACTTCCGCTCCATTGATGTAGATGGGGCCACATTCTCCTCCTTTCTTCCTGAAGTCAATAATCAGTTCTTTTGTTTCACTGCCATTGAGATGTTGTTGTCTTTGCACCATATCACCAAGCCCTCTATCTCCTTTCCGTATTCTGACTCATCGTTGTTTGATATCTAATCTACCACAGTGGTGTCATCAGCAAACTTGTAGATGGCATTTGTTCAGAATTTGACTACATAGTTGTGGGTATACAAGAAGTCCAGTAGGGGGCAGAAACCACATCCTCAGGGTCTCCAGTGTTGAGTGTTATCGTAGAGGAGGTGCAGGTGTCTATCTTCACTGATTGCAGTCTATGGGTCAGGAAGCTGAAGATCAAGTTGCAGAGGGCAGACCCAAGACTTAGGTCATGCAGTTTTGAGATCAGTCTAGAGATGATAATGGTGTTGAAGGCGGAGCTGTAGTCAATGAGCAGGAGTCTGACGTAGCTGTCCTTGTTGTGTAGATGTTCCAGGGATGAGTGCAGGGCTAGGGAAATGGCATCCACTGTGGATCGGTTCTGTTGGTAGGCAAATCTCAGGGGATTGAAGCAGGCAGAGAGGCTAGAGTTGATATGGGGCATGACCAGCCCCTCAAAGCACTTCATGATTAGGGAGGTCAGAGCCACTGTGTAGTAGCCATTAAGGCATATTGTATTCTTAGGTACTGGGATGATGGTAGTCTTCTTGAAGCAGGTGGGGACTTTGGCTTGTAGGATGGAGAGGTTGAAGACGTTGGTGAATACCTCAGTTCTGAGGAAGGGTCACTGGATCTGAAACGTTAACTCTGATTTCTCTTCACAGATGCTGCCAGACCTGCTAAGCTTTTCCAGCAACTTCTGTTTTTGTTTCTGATTTACAGCATCTACAGTTCTTTTGCTTCTTATTAAGTATGCTTTTGTCATTTGATTTCAGTCTAGGGTGACTGGCTGTGTGGAGTTTGCACATTTGTCCCGTATCCACGTGGGTTTCTTCTGGGTGTTGTGGTTTCCTCCCACAGTCCAAAGATGTGCGGGTTGGGTAGATTGGCCATGCTAAATTGCCCACAGTGTGCAGAATAGGTGGGTTAGCCACAGGAAATGCTGGGTTACGGGGATGGGATGGAGTGTATCTGAGTGGGATACTCTTCAGAGGGTCGGTGTGGACTCGATAGGCTGAATGGCCTGCTTCTACACTGTAGGGATTCCGTGATAATTGACTGCTACAGTTCATCCATTTCGGTTTGGAGATTTCTCCATTCTCGAAGATTTGTTTTAAAACTACAATATTGATCCTCATTCTTTTGTCATTCACACATTTTGTTGAGCATACATCAGCCCACAGTGACTTGTTATTAACATAGCACTCAATGGGGATTCTGCTGAAAGTCTTTTTAGAATTTCTTCCAATATTTTCACCGAGATAATTGACATATTTATCACTTCACTAAGAGTGAGGGTTGCTGCTGCTAAGGTATTTTTACTGCTCTCTGGATTGTTTTAGCTAAAAGGCAAGCTAAAAGGCAAACTTTACCTTCCCTTTCTACAAGAAAAAAACAATTTGTCCTCAACTTCAGCACTCATCACAGAAATTTGCAAAAGAAGTAGCACTATAAAAAGTTCCTGAAAATTTTCTGAAGAAGGGTCGAAGCCCGAAACGTCAGCCTTCCTGCTCCTCTGATGCTGCTTGGCCTGCTGTGTTCATCCAGCTCTACACCTTGTTATCTCAGATTCTCCAGCATCTGCAGTTCCTAGTATCTCGCAGCACTATAAAAAAACGGGTTTCATTTTCCAGGCATCTCCCACTGATACTTATGATCTCCTAGTGACCTTGTTAAACTACGCCCCTCTATCTTGCTTACCGTTACTGCTACTGTTTGACATCTCCCTCCTATTAAGAGGATTCCTTTCAGTGTCTGTGATCTTTCTAGGGGCATGTTTGTTGCCAGATGGACTGTTTGAGTTTACACTGAATGTTCTTGCATTCGATTTGTGCAATTCTTATTCAAAAACCTACTGCTACCTATCCAGCTTTTATATTTTCCAGTGCCCTTCCCTTCTCTACTTATAGCAGTCACGCTTCTCTATTGACCAGCCACTTCTGGTTAATATTTGAGTGTACTGTCCACTTTTGGCAGTTGTCAGTGCAGCACAGAACAATCTGTGTGTTCTTGTGCCTGAAGTGCAAGAAGTCAGTATGCTGTAGCCGCAAGTAATTAAGAAGGCAAATTGAATTTTGGCCTTTATTGCTTGGAGTTGGAGTTCAAAAATAGTGAAGTCTTGATACAACTATACAGGGTGTTGGTGAGAGATAGTAGGAACTGCAGATGCTGGAGAATCCAAGACAACAAAGTGCAGAGCTGGATGAACACAGCAGGCCAAGCAGCATCATAGGAGCAGGAAGGCTGACGTTTCGGGCCTAGACCCTTCTTCAGAA
>NC_063363.1:19622268-19695946 GCF_021869965.1 Rhincodon typus | reverse complement strand
GTCAGCCTTCCTGCTCCTATGATGCTGCTTGGCCTGCTGTGTTCATCCAGCTCTGCACCAGGGTGTTGGTGAGGTCACTTCTGGAACATTGGTGTACAGTTTTGGTTCCCCTATTGAAGGAAGGACATACTGACATTGGAGATAATTCCAAACAGATTCACTCAGCTGACTCCTGGAATGAAGGGGTTGATTTATCAAGAAAAGCTAAACAAGTTAGGACTTCATTCATTTGAGTTTCAAAGAATGAGAGGTGATCAGATGGAAGGAAGCGTACAAGATTCTGAGAGGGCTTGACAGGATAGATGTTGAAAAGATGTGTCCATGAGTTAGCGAATCTCAAACTAGGGAACTTTGTTACAGAATAATGAGATACTCATTTAAAACTGAGATGTGAATGAATTTATTCTTCCAGATGGTAATGAACAGTTCAAATTCTCTTCCCCAGAGAGTTGTGGAAGCTAGATTACTGAAAATATTTAAAGAGGAAGTAGATAAACGTTTGAAATATTGAGGGTTTGAAGGCAATAAGGATCTGGCATGAAAGAGGAGTTAAGGCCTGTGGAAGATCAACCATCATCCTATAGAATGGTGGAGCAGGCTTGTGGGGCTGAATGGCCTATTCTTGATCCTATTTCGTATGCTCTTAAGTCCTTCACAACTAATGGTCTCATAACGTCCATCAATTCTGATCTGTCCATCATCAGTTAAATAGTCAATTGCAGCAGTCTGATCATCTATTCTGTGAAACATTTTGGTATGTGAGGGACCTGCTCCGTATTATTTTATATCCTCCTACATTTGTAATCCATGATAACCTTGCAGTGTGTACCTGAATAGTATGATTCACAAGCTGTACAATTAACATTTTCCCATTCTTACCAATAACTTCCCCATGCCTCCCCATTCTTCAAGCCCCTCTCTTTCACAATAGTCCATTTTTCCCTGATTGAAACTGGTTTCCGGTGGCCTTGATTTACATTTTAAGGCTCGTTGAATTCTTTCTGGGGCATAAAGTGCAGTCAAATACTTCGGAAAAGTAGTATTAATTGTAATCCCTTCCCAAAATAGGTGCTAATCACTTACTATTCATATATCCAGTTTCGATTCACATGTCTCTCTCAATTGTTGTTAGCAAATTGCAGCCCTTCCACTTCTCCAATATCAGTGAGAAATTTTGCCAATGGTTCGAGACATCTAACGCCTATCCACATTTTTAAAATCTTCGTCATTTATTATTACTGACTGTCAAAATCTGATGGCCAAATCAACCAACTATCATTTTTATTTCCTTCATCCCATACTTTTACATCCATAGCCATTAGTTCATTGAAATCTCTTGATAAGGGTAGACTTATCAAAGGCTATGGCAGTATCCTTTGGTTTTGGTTTTACAAATATCACGTCTTTCAGTTATCTCTTCTTTGAGCTTATCATCTGCCCATCCCTGTATACATCCTTAACTAAAATGTTTAACCTTTTAGAGGATGGACAGGCAAAAGATTCTAAGATAGCACCCTCCAAAACTAAAACCACTAACAACTAAAAGGAGAAAGGCAATAGATATGGGGACGCTGCCACCTGCAAGCTCCCCTCCAAGCCACACACCATTCTGGCTTAGAAATATACTACCGTTCCGCATGGGTCAAAATACTGGAACTCTCTCACAGCATTGTGGGTGCACCAGCACCAAATGGAATGTAGAGATACAGGAAAGCAGCCCACCATCACCTTCTCATGAATGAACGAAAGAAAGAAAAAAAAGCTCAAGATCTTCTGCTTGGCAACGACCACCTCTCATGATTGGTAGCTGTCTCTTCACAGCCAATGGCCCTCTGATTGAACTGGCTGTATTAGAAGCCTGCCCATCATCCACATTGTATCATGAGTCTGGAGGCAGACTACTAGGAGACAGTCTGCCACAAAATCACTGAGTTCTGTTGCTGGCAAAAGCAGGCTCGAGATCTGCTTATGGCCTCAGGCTCAGGGCCTCAGAGACTGAAGTAAAATTTAGCCGTATGAATCCGAGCAGCTAAAGTTAAGTGAAGGGTGAGAAGAGTAAATGTTTATTTAGAAATACAGGAATCAGCTGAATGTGCAAATGGCCAGAAACATAAAATGAAAGACAGATGGGTAGGATTCATGTAATTGTTCAGCATACAGCTGTTTCTCAACTGGGTGATAAATGGCAGCTCCCAGTGGCACCTGAGAATGAAAAGGCTGACAAACTCTGCTGAACAATGCACCTGGTCATTGACTGAAGCCATAGCTACAACCTGCATGTTAAAAGCTTGTTTTTAATAGTTTCCTCAGAGTTGGGGGCAATTACTTCATAGTGAACAATAATAACTTCTCCTGATGGCAGTTAAAAGCTTATGAAGATCAAGTTAAATGCAAGGGGCATATTTTAAAGTTATTCTCTTGTATAAGTAATTTTTTAATGCAACTTTCTAATTAAAAGTTCGGAAGCTCCAAGATTTTTTTTGCCTGAAGGCTGAATTTTTTTATTGTTATGGGAAACGCCACCATTTCTTATTGAGTTTGTTTGCTGTGAGAATAGCTACTGACAGGAAGTGAGAGAGGGAAAGAATGTGAACGGGAGAGCATGAGCAGATGAGAGTATGAGGCAGTGGCTGAGAATGACAGAAAGTGAGTTCAAAAGAGTGAGCGAAAGAGAATGGTAAAGTGAGAATGAGACAGCGATTGCGTAAAAGAAATTTATGGGCCCAATTTGTACAACATGATTCAAAACATTTGGATAAGTTAATGTCTTCAGTAAAACAGCAGACACAGTGATTTTATAACAAATGGTCATGTTAATATTACAAACGTATGGAAGGCCAAGTCATGAATACATAATTTTGAAATTAAAATCCAGAAAATTGATTTTTCAATACTTTCATAATACTTGATAGATAAACACTTTTTATTTTATGCTTGATTTGCTTTTGTTAAAGAAACCTGTTTTCTGGAAAGTCTAGCTTTATTTAACCAGAAAGGAATTGAAAATCGGTCAAATTGATTGAAGGAGCAGAATGACCTTCAGCCCCTTGTCGGAAGATTTGAAGTACATGGAAACATTTTGAATGCTAACAATACTCAGAAGAGTTTTATGTTAGACTGTTCTTTCCAGTTGAATAGAATTGCTGTGGCTTCCGCTACAGACTTTACAGAATGTGAACTGTGGTCAAGGTTTGGTTCTGATGGGGAGGACTAAGTTACTGGAGTTAACTGTAAAAGCAATTAGCTTCCATTTTAGTTGCTGAAGACCTGCAAAGAGAATTGACAGTGGATACAAAGATACATCAAAAGCATTGTCATGTGGGCCAGAGACTCCAACAAAATGCTTGTCAGAAGTTGGAAAAATTGCAGTTTAATTCTAACTATACACTCAAGAAAAAGCTACTTTTAAATTTTGCTGAAGTCAAACAAAAATTTCAAAATATTCATTCTTTTTGTGGCTTTCAAATATTGTTTAGGAGTATTTATTTCACCATATTGGCACCATGCCATTCTCTAACATTGATTTGATATCTCTTTGTACATTGAGCTGGTCTGCAATGTCTTAACTCTGTATGTCCTACCTGCATATTCAGGGTCCACATGAGGAGGATAGAAGCCAAATTTGATGAATATCGGGATGGGAACTCCAAACTTAAACCACTCTACCACATAGGGGGGTTGCTGTCCTGTCACTGGGTGCACCACATCACATCCCAGAATCACGCTGTCACCAGCACGGGCAGTCACAAATTGAGGCTCCTCCCTTACACTGTGGGCACCTGTAAAAAACAGACAAAAGGTCAGCTCTTCAAAAATGGACGAGGTCCATTTCTTGCTATTACTCAAAACGCAGCGTTGCTTAGAGCACAGAGTACTGGAATTGTTGAGTTGCATTACATTCTTCTTGTAAGTAATACTCCTAATGAAACAGGATACGAGCAACACTATAATAATGTTTATTGAATATTTTCAAGACAAAGGTAGTTAGATTATTGATTAATGACAGTGTCAATGATTATCGGATGTAGTGATTGGAATGAGGACCAGGTAGTTCTCATTGACTATGATATCTTTGATTGGGGTTGTTAACCTGGGCCAATTGAGGAGTCTTGGCTGACAGATATAAACAGAAATGTCAGAGAGTCTCCTCATTCTAGGGATTAGCTCTGAGCTGGTTGGTCAGAGCCCATGTACTGTGCACATGTAAATATTGGATGATGGGTACCAGCCTCTGTGCAGTTATTTCAGGGGGTTGGCAGGAATGTGGTTTTAGAGCTATGGTCAGACCAGCCGTGATCCTATTGTATGGAGGAGCAGGCTCAAGGGACTGAATGGCTATCACCTGCTCCTAGTTGGAAGCCTCAATGTGTGAAGAGCATTGTCTAACATAGCCATGCAATTGGGATTACAAAAACATTGTGCTTCTGATGGGATATAGCGTTTGCATTGTTGGAATGTGAAGTAATATTCTTTTTCATTGTAGTTATCTATTGGTCAACTTCTGTTCTTGTTGTCACAGAGGCAGAAAAATATTATTATAATTCACATGATATTGCATGAGTTGATGTGATTTTCATGATGCAGAGAAAATATCACATAATAGCTGTGAAGAGCATTCCTGTATCACCAGTAATTTTAAACAAAAGAGAAAAAAGTACCTCAGGTTGCATACAGGTCAACTTAAATGATAGGTTTCATTTATGACAGTGATTGCCAAACAATACTCTCCAAATTCACCTTTCCACACTTCCAAATCCATTTAACACTCATTGTTGTTTGCAGCAAGATATAAATCAGGATATCACCACAGAAGTTTGATCATCCCTGTCATTATTACTTTATAACTTTCCATTTCCCCTCAGCTGCTGGAAAAATATGCTATAAAATTAGTCATATGTGGCAGATGCCCATGTTTTCTGATCTGTGCCTCCAGAAGGCAAGGCTCCCTGGCAAGAGAGCAAAGTCAGAGTTTTACCAGGTATGGGTGATGCTCTCTATACCATGTGGAATATTTATTTCATGACTGCATTATATTTGCATTGGCTAATACGTGTGTGCCACACAAGCAGAATGGCAGTATCTTGCACTCATCTAATCGATGATCAAAAGCATATCAGTCACAGTCAACAAAAACTGGGTAAACATTCAAAAGTGTTACAGACTTACTCAAAGCATATTTCAATACTCTATGGAAGGACCCAGCATGTCAATACATTCCATGCTCCGCCATCTTTACTTTGACTGCAGCTGTGTATTAATCAAGTCTTTCAGAGCAAGTACATGGGAAAAGTAGGTTAAACTGGTGTGCAATCTGTGTATACTAGTTAATATGTGAATACAATACATTACAAACACGGTAATGGTATTTTGCACTCACTGGAAAATAATACTATTCTTTTTGTAACATGGCATCACCCAAAACACAATAATATGGTGGTATCCAACACATCGTGCAAAGTGGTAGTAGCCTGCTCAGTGGTCGTGTGATGTTATCCAATGCTCTGGGTCATATGGTACACCACAAAATATCTGAAAGCAGCAGATTTATAGCTTTAGTTGGGGAGGCTGGAGGAGCACCAGTCATGACATTTTGTGATTAAGTTCTACTCACGTTGGCGAGCAAAATAACAACTCCAGCTCTAACAGATTTTATCTAAATACCTGTTTTAACAATTCAGATAAAAATGGTAGGATTGGAAGGAAGTGCAAGCAGAAGGGAAATGAATTACTGTGCCCAAGGGGTAAGCGCAAAATACCATATTCATTATTAACAACACCAAACTAGCACTTATCTGATTGATCCTTCAATGTGTATGAAGTGTAGCTAATAGGAAATGGATTCGTATTCAGAAAGCTTACATTAATCTACCTCAGTAAATAACATATGAAAGGACGCTGAATTGTTAATAGATCCAGACCATCTGAACAACACTGCCACCAGGAAAGTTATTAACATTTCCTTCCATGGAAAGTGACCCAAAATACACGGATGTCACCTTGGACTGGAAACTCATCCACTGGACTCATCACATCTACTCAGGTCTAAAGTAAAAATCAGGGCGAAACCCTGCCCAGAAACTCACTGCAACATTATCGTGCAAACACACCCAGATTGCTCTGTACTGCATATACTGACCCTAATTTACCGTGCTGCAATAAAACTCCTCTGCTTCACATTGCTGAAGCTCCCATAGAAAGATCACAGATGTGCAGCTGAACACTGCTATTGGAATGGTGTCAGGGACACTTCAGTTCATTCACCCCAACTCAGTGGCTCCAGGTGCTGTCCCTCAATGTCCTGCTGCCATTCAATACCAGAACCACCCCACTCCATGTAATGAAAACATCCGTGAGCAACACTGAGCTTTCATTGACAAATTCTTTCAAAACTCATCACAAAAGTGCTTAAACATGTCCCTGTCAGGGAAACAGCAGCTCATACTCAACCCTCTGGTATTAACCCAGTATACATGATAGCAGCGTGACATATGATACAGACAAGTGGGAATGCACAACAACGTATAACAGAATGGGAACAGCAACTTTAAAGGCAATTTCAGGATTCAGTGTGGGAACCAGACAGAGACAGTTCTGAGGAAGGGTCACCGGACCTGAAACGTTAACTCTGATTTTTTTCTTCACAGATGCTGAGCTTTTCCAGCAACTTCTGTTTTTGTTCCTGATTTACAGCATCTGCAGTTCTCTCGTCTTTTTTAAAGAGATGGATATAACTATTTGAGAAAAAGTGTTGTTTGCACTGACACAAACTCCAACCAGTCCACCTCAGGGATTTGTTTGAACATGTTTGGCTTGGAGGTTATTTTGGTAAGGTTTTAAGTGAAAGATAAACTTCAAAAATGGAAGTACACAGAATTGCCAGTAAATTTGTGGCATGGTATGTGGTCTAGTTGGAAGGCAGGCAATAAAGTATCAGGATAAAGGATAATTGGTGGGAGGTAATAAGTGAAATTCTCCAACAATCTGTATTGGGTTCTTAACTTTGTGTCCAGAAGTTCATCTTGTATAATGTAATAGGTTTGAAAAGACTAATGTTGCATTAAGCTTCATTCAATCTAATGATGTCATATGATCTTGGTAGGAAAATCAGAAGCCTAGAGCTCTTAAAGGGCTCCTAATAATCGTAGTTTTATGACCTGTACCTATTGTTATCATACCCTGTTGTCAACACCAATGTCTTTCCCTGACAAAGCTCACGAGTGGTTCATCCTCCATTATTGTTAATCAAACAGGCCATTAGGCCCATAAAGGAAGGAGGATTGGTGGCAACATACTATCCTAACCGTTACCTGGCTCCACAGCACAAACAATGATCCTTTTGCTTCAGAGGAAAAAATGGTTATGCATTTGAACGCTACACAAAGGATTTGAATACAGCAATGTAGGTTAAACTTCATTGCAGTGTCAAGGGAGTGCTGCACAATCAGAGGTGCTGTCTTTTCAATGAGATGTTAATCAGGACCTAGATTTCCTTCTCAGTGGGGTGGGTGTGGGGGGCGGGGGGGGGGAGGTGGTGGGAGGGGTTGTGTACTAGATCCCAAAGCACTGTTTAAAGGAACAGCAGAACAGTCATCCCCAGTATGCTGGCCCTATTGTTTAACCGTCATCACAAAAAGAGATTATCTGTTCATTATCACGTTGCTGCTTTTCAGGATTTGTTGTATGCAAATTAGCTGCAGGCATTTCCCACATTATAAGAGATGATACTTCAAAAATACTTTATTGATTGCAAAGTGCTTGGGGATATTCTGTAGTTATGATCAAAGTTATATCAAAGCAAGTTATTCTATTCTTTCATACATTAATGACTCAGATGAACAAATAAAGGACAATATATCCAAGTTTATGGTGGCACTTGTTAGAACAAAAAATAATTTGTGTAGATGGGATATAAATGATTCTGCTACTAGGTTGGTGGCATGGGAGCATAATTAATAATTCAGACAATTCTAGTTAAAATCTCACCATGGCAATAATTTGAACAATTTTTTTAAAAATCTGGAAATGAAAGTTGGCATGACTTCAAAAGAAGTCATTAAGAAACTTCAGAATGTCATAAAGTTCAATTCTCTAATAACCCCTGCGGAAACCTTAGTGGATCTGGTCTAGTCTAGATATGACTCCAGTCTTTTGTTACTGTGGTCGATTTATAAATTTTCACTGAAGTGGCCCAGTAAATACCAATTCATGGCAATTAAGGATGGAGAATGAATACTAGCTCTACTTGTTTTAAGAACGGTGACAAAAAAGGAAGTACAGTAGCAACATGCATAGATTAAATGACTGAGCAGAACTAGGGTGAATGGAAATCAATGTAGGGAAGTGTGAGGTTATATATTTTGTATCCAAGAAAAAGCAAATTGAAACGTCTTCCTGATATCGTGAGACTAGGTGATATGGATGAGTTAGGGACTATAACTATCCTATACTGGCTATAGCTACTGGCTATAACAATATGGGACAATAAGTTGTTGGACAAGGACAAAAATAAATGCTAAATGAAATGTTTCCCTTTATGTCAAAGGATTTAGAATATAAAGATGAGAAAATGATGCTTCAATTATAGTCTTAGTGAGAACACATCTGAGTATGCTTTTTGGTCACTACATCTTACAGAAGAAATATTGGAATTTGGAGGAAGAGAGGGTCAATTCACCAGAATGATACCAGGGATGAAAAAGTTCAATTATGAGCACATTTGGTGATGATTGGTTTATATTCCCTGGAATTCAGAACATTGAGCAGTGGTTTAATCAAGCTGCTTGAAGTGATCAATATGCTGATACATTTTGCGTATCTACCTATTTCTCTGGTGGGGAATAAATACATATTGTTAAAATAAGAACTGGGGCAACCAGGAATAAATCAGGCATAGATAGGGTGAATAGTCAAGGACTTTTTCCTAGGGTGGGTAGGCCAAAATTAGATGGAATATGCTTAAGGTGAGAGGGGAAAGATTTAGAAAGGACCTGAGGAGTAACTTTCTTTTATGCAGAGGGCTGTGCATGTATGGTACGAGCTGCCAGAGGAAGTGGTAGAGGTGGATCCTATTATAAAATTTAAAAGCCATCTGGATGGGTATATGAATAGGAAGAATTTAGAGGGATATGGGCCAAATTCTGGCAAATGGGACTGGGTCAGACTGGGGTATCTGATTAGCATAGACAAGTTGGACCGAAGTGTCTGTTTCTGTGCTGTATGACTGTATAAGTACTTTCTCATTGAAAGGGTTGTGCATATCAGAAATTCTCATTCCTGATCAGAATTCTCAAAACTCAAACTGAGATTTTTTCTTTGGTAAGATATAGATGTGAAGGGCCAAATTCCACATTCCTATGAGATTGATCCACAATTGCTGCACACAGTGTGCAGTATTGCCTAAGTGATTTTGAGTCTGCCATGTCTCAGCGTCTTCTGTGCAGTGAATGAAATAGGGCATGAACAACAAAAAGCCAATCATTAAACCCACTCAATCTGCAGATCATATGCAATTTCCTGAATCAGTGAATAACTCAGTGTAATCAGTCTCCTGAGACTACAAGTAATTACACGTAACCTCCAAAAAGATAGGGTTCTATGGAATATCTTGACGATTCCTAACGATAATAAAACTGTAGCAATTTAATCCAACTTCATAAACCAAACTAACTAATTACTCTCCACAGTTGACAATCCCAGCAATACAGAAAATGCATTACATAAAACCTGTGGGCTGAAAAATCCCCTCCATTCATCAAAATCCCTCGTTTTGTTACCCTTTGATGTTTTTAGGATCTTAGAAGGGTTCAGATTTGAGTCAAGCTTGAATTTCCAAGCTGGCCCCAGTGAACCTTTTGGCATGCAAGTATGCCTGAAATGACTTATTGAGGGGGCTCCCCCACCCCCCCCCCCCCCCCCCCCAAGAGCACTTGTGCCCATCTCTAACTTCATTTTGGGTAGGTGGAGATTACAGAGGAAGGTCCAGAACTAATTTGGAGGCTTTTTACTGGATTTCAGTTCAAATATAGAACCAGTAATCCTTAATCTCAGGGCTCATTATACCCTGAGAAAATGTGAAATCCTAGTTCCATTCTTAAACTGATATTAGCCTCTCTTATATTAATTAAATTAATTACACAACATAGAATTAACTGCTATTACCTCAAGGTTAAGACAAGTTAATACTGCTCCTCCTATGAGGACTACCACTTCAGGTATAATATCCTCTTCTCCATACGTTCTCTGCCTCTACCAATTGGAAAGCTCTTTCGAAGAGCTGGCACAGACACAGTGGGCTGAATGAATTCCTTCTGTTCTGTATAATTCTATGATGCCACCAGACCATACAGAGGCTTGTGAAAATATAAAATTCAGATGATGCATTTCAATGCATAGACAGGCAAAGGTACAGCTAGTGTAACAACGTAATCTGCCCTCTCCAACTTCTGCAGAACTGAAAATTCAAAGTGCAAAATTACAAGTTGGCATTTTTTCCTACATGACTCTCCCTTCACCCTAACCTCCTTCCTGTTTATGATAACAGCAACAAAATACTGAAGATGCTAGACAAAGTCTACAAGTTTGTGTTCTTGTCTCAGTTAAGAGATTAATAATCAATAAAATGAATGTCTATTACCTGTAACATAAGAACATGAACATATTTTGACATAAAGCCATTTAATTCAAGCTAATTTCCTGCTGTGAGCTGAATGAATTTATATCCATCACATTAGAAAATGATGTTACGTGAAGTCTAAACAAGCAGATCAAGGTAGTACAATGTTGTTTTCAATAAAAAGCTAACAAAGTAATCTTGCTCATGACACTAAATTGATTTATATGTACATTCTCCATTTATGCACCATGAAAATTATAAGATGTTACACCAGCAGCTAAAGGGACCTTACACATTTTAATGTAATTAACGCACTGTAAATGGGCTTAAAAATACAATTTTAAATTGCTGTGGAATTTAAATTATGTTCTATGTTTGTCTTGGAGTTTTGGCTTTGAAAAATGTTTCTTCAAGGAAATTAAACTGAATGAAGATCACACAATGGCGTCACATCAGCTATCTTTTATTTTGGTGTTGATTCCTCAGGAGCCTTTTATGCGTCTAAAGAGACTTTTTTAAATTTAAATTGAGGTCAATCTCTTGCATTTTTCATGATATTACTGCTTTTATTGCTAGTGCATGCTAATTTCTACTTAAGGTATGTGTTACTGCCTCAGTATTTCAATGAGTATCACCTCAGTTTTACTGGTCCTGCTTAATGATCCATAACATTGAGAACAAGATTGGCGATACAAGGATTGAAATGTGGGCCATGCACCGATCAACGCGGGATATAACACCTAGGCTGGAATACATGCTATTGGTCAAATAAAAAATAGGGCAAAAATCGACCACAAATTTTGTAATATTCAAGCTGAAATGTTTTGTAATATATTTTACAAATGTTAGGATAAGATATATTTTTGGAAAACGTGATAAATACAGGTTAGCACAAAGGGAGAATAATACAGAATGTACACAATAACATACTATATACCTGTGGAATAATATACAATATGGTGAAGAATAGTAGCTGCAACATGTGTTATCTGTAGAAATAACACATTGAATAAAGCACCTGATACGCAAAGGATATGTTACAGCGGAAATTGAGTTCAACACAATTACACAGTAAAAAGATCCAATAATACAACTTGTAGAAGTGCAAGGAGTCACCCCGGATATCCTGGCCAATAATTTCTCCATCAAAAATCAGCAAGAAAAGATTACCTGGTTATTATCACATTTCTCTTTCTGAGAGTTTGCCAACTGCAAATTAACTGTCCTATTACCTACACTACAACTGTGACAACATCAGAACAAATGCACATTGACTGTAAACTGCTTTGAGACAGCTAGTGATTGTGAAAAATGCTGTATAAATGCAAATCTTTCTTTCACTGATACTTGCAAACTATAAAATGCACAGTCCTGACTATATGGGAATCCTACATCCTTAGAGAAATTGCTAATGTCGCAATCAGAAAGAAAACAGGATTTGATGTGAACCAGAAAAAATTTAAATGGTGAAACTTCAGTAAAAAACAATATATTTATTTAAATTATTTTAAATAAACCAATCCCAATTAGATTTTTTTGTATTCTTAATCCATTTGTTATGTTTTGAATCAAAGCAAAATTGTTTCATGACATGTAGAAAGAAAGGAAATACATGGTCTTTTGTCATTTTGCTCAAATGCATGCTGTATTCAGTGAGTAATGATTATAATCATGCAATTACAAGTATAAATATTGCATACATTTTCACTGAACTATCTCCATCAGCAGCTCAATATCTTTTGTGGGTTCCTAATGATGTGGTACTGATACTATTGCTATTGCCAAATTATTGATATTACACTGAGCAACCCATTTACCACACCTCAACCTTTGCACTCTAACATCTTACAACTGCTCAACCAGTCTAAACACATCTAACATCTACAACGGCCGACCCTTAGTGATGTACGACTCTAATATATTTACTCTCGCTGTAAGAACTTGTCAGAGTACCATGTTAAAAATGTATTCATTTGCAGGATGTGGGTGTAGCTGGCTAGGCCAGCATTAATTATCCATTGATACTAAGAAGGTGGTGGTGAGCCATCTTGTCAAACTGTTGCAGTTCACATGGTGTAGGTGCTTTTATGTCAAGCACATCCACACTGCTATTAGGAAGGGAGCTCCAAGATTTTCACCTCATGGTGTATTCCATGAAAGGACAATGTTTGTCTTGGAAAGGAACTTAAAGATGGTGCTTGGCCCAGGCATCTGCTGCTCTTCTTCTTTTAACTGGTGGATTTGATGCATTGCTGCCACAGTGTGTTGCTGGTGTAGGGAGCGAACATCGAACTTGGTGAATGTGATACCAATAAAAAGGCTGCTTCATGCTGAATGGTATCAGCCTGCTAGGCTTGTTGTAGCTGCACTCATCTGGGAAAGTGGGAAGCATTCCACCACATACCTGACGTGAACTGTAAATAACAGACAGGCCTAGGGTATCTGGATGTGAGCTACTAGCTGCAAAATTCCCAGCCTCTGTTCTGTTCTTTCATGAAAATGTTTATCTGATTAGTCCAATTAAGGTTTTGATCTATGCCATCCTTAGAGCATTGATGGTGGGGGATTCACTGATGGAAATGCTGTTGAATCTCACGGGGAAATGTTGGATATATTTACTGTCAGGTACCTTTGCAGTATAAGTATACTTGCCATGTATCAACCCAAGTCTAAATGCTGTCCAGATCTTGTTGCATATGACAACAGGCTGCTTTAGTACTCGAGGTGTTGCTGACGGTACTAAACAGTATGGAATCATCAATGAATATCCCCATTTTGACCTTATGACCGAGGGAACGTTGTTAATGAAGCTGATGCAGGTGGTTGGACTTCGGACACTTGTTAGAACTGATATTGTCCCAAGTTTAAAAGAATCAAAGTGATTTCATTAAAAAGTATAATATTCTAGAGAGCCCAAGTCAAACACACCATTCTGATTTAGAACTATAGAACCCCTGGCTAAGGGCACTCTGGGTGTACCTACACCAGGGGGACTGCGAGACAACAAGGTGCAGGGCTGGATGAACACAGCAGGCCAAGCAGCATCATAGGAGCAGAGAGGCTGACGTTTCGGGCCTAGACCCTTCATCAGAAAAGCATCACCTTCTCAAGAGCAATTTGGTAAGAGCTGTAACTCTGGCCTTGTCGGCAATGCTCATGTCCGAAGAAGCAAGTTTTAAGAATTTACAAACCTCTCCTCAAAGACATTATTCTTACTCTGAGATCAATCCAACTTCAGATATCCTACGTTAGATAAGAGATCAAAATGTATTCAAGGTATGGTCTCACCAAAGCTATACCTAACTCGAGCAAAACTTCTTTACTCACATTCCAACCTTTTTCCTATAGTGGCTGATATATTTTTTGCCTTCTTAATTATTTGCTTGTAACCATTGTAAACCTCTGATTCGTGTCAAAGGACACTCAAATCATTTTACAAGCCAATATTTTCTGATTTCTCACCATTCAAGCAATATTTTCCATTTCTATTTTTCCACAAAAATAGATAATTTCACATTTTCTCACATTAAATTCCATCTGTCATTATCTTTTCCAGGGCCTTAACCTATCTATATCCCCTTGAGTATACCTCACAATCTACTTTTCCACCTAAATTTGCATTGGGTATAGATCACTGGATTCCTTGTTACTGATTATAAATGTCATCACAAGTAATCCAAACAAGTTTAACCCAGTTCCTCTGGGCATATCCCACAGCAAAAGGCTTCACTAAAGCTTATTTGACTGAAGAATGGCTTTGTTCATGTCTTCAGAGAAGGTTATCTTGCTGCTTCTTTTCCAAGAAAGGTATATTGCTGAAGAGGACTAAAGAGATGGGTACATTACAGAGGATAAATGTGAGGAAGATAGGAGTGGACTGCATCATCATGTCATTGAAAATAATATCCTCATTGAAGTCGGAGAGCTAACACATTTTGAAAACAAGCTTCAAATAAAACAGGTACACCAAGCAACTCCTCTTTGGATTTTATTAATGTCCCTGCTTCTGCAACAGTCAGATGTA
Source organism: Rhincodon typus (assembly GCF_021869965.1). Lineage (NCBI taxonomy): Eukaryota > Metazoa > Chordata > Chondrichthyes > Orectolobiformes > Rhincodontidae > Rhincodon > Rhincodon typus. The sequence goes on along the minus strand of NC_063363.1, from coordinate 19,681,310 downwards.
AATCCCTGATACTGTTAAAAAGAGTGCACATTTGTATGCAATCACATTCACTCTCCACATACTGCCATATGTAAAGAGAAGATCAATTAACACCGAATTTTTTAAAAAATAAATCTTATTCCAGTCAACTACAAGTAAAGTTACAAAAGGCAGCTACTTATTGTTTTGCAGCCAGCAGTTTGAAGAGTAAGTTTGTTAGAAACTGGCATCTCCCCGTCTTCTCATTATGCAGTGATCTTTTTTCTTATTTGAATCTGAAAGGATTTCATGCTCCACTGTTGAATTTTAGAATGTACTAATAAATGGTCCTGTGTCATCAATCCCCAGCTGCTTTCCCTCTCACGCACAATCTCTTTCAGTTACTGCTGTAGAGGAACGAGACACATTCAAATAGAGAAAAGGCCTTTGTAAGTGAGTTCACTGACCTCAAATCTCAGATGGAGATTACCACAGTGCAATAGCTTGTGCTCTTTCTGTTAGCTTTTGGGGAGGCTTTTCAATTTCCCCTTTCCAAAATCATCCTTTATTTCAATGTAGAAAGCAACAAAGACTATTTTTTAAAATAGGAATAAATGATGCTCCATTTGCCTGAAAGGTTATTCTGAAGCAGAAAGGCAAATTTGAAACTAAAAAGTGCTTGAAGTGTGTTCAAATCCTGTGTGATGTGTTTGTTGCTTAATGGGTGAGAAGTTGCACAGCAAGCCCTTTCTTTTAAATTCACTTGTGGGATGCAAGTGTCGCTGGCTGGGCCAGCATTTATTGCCTGTCCCTAGTTGCCCTTGAGAAGGTGAGGTTGGTGTCTGTCTTCCTGAACTGCCGTAGTCCATATGCTGTAAGTAGACCCACAGTGCTGTTGGGAGGGAATTTCAGGATTCTGACCCAGCGACATTGAAGGAACGGCAATATATTCCTGTCCTACCAAAATGCATGAGGACTGAAATGAGACCTCAGGATTAAAGTAAAACTCTAAGATTATTAAATAAGGGACTGTCTACAATTAACAGGAGAATGATATATTATAGGAACTGGAATGCAAGTACAGTATGTATATCATAAGAGCACAACATATAAAAACTGAATAGTTATCATATGTTGATTTGGATAAGCGTACAGAAATTGTTACATTCCAAACATTGAGGCTGATATTATGATGACTGGCGACTGACAAAGCAGGCACTGAGGCCTAAGCCTGCAACTGGTTGAAGAATACAGAACCACCAGCAGCTGGTCTACACATTGTGAACCAGGTTCATTATGCACTTATTGACCTGTGAAGAGGAAAGGGTTTTCACATTTGCATCAAGAAAACTTTAAGCACTCTTCCCACCAACCCACTAAGGTGCACTATTTGTGATCAATATTAGTTGCTCCTTTGCTCCTCACACCTAGGAAGTCTTCAGCTCAGTGAGTTAGTGAGCCAATAACCATTTGCTGACTGTTAGTGCACAATAATGCAGTCTTGGTGTGCCGGATTCAAATGCAAGAGGTACTCAGAGTGCCAGTAAATGAACCGAAAGGGCTTACCTCAGCATAGTTGGCACATGGTAATGCCTAGTTAGTGCCCAAGTCATTGAATCACAGAATTCCTACAGTGTAGAAGCAGGTCATTTGGCCCATCGAGTCCACACTGACCCTCTGGTAAGCAGCCCACTCAGACCCACCCACCTCGCCTATCCTTGCAACACTGCATTTCGCATGGCTCATCCACCTAGCCTGCACATCCCAGGACATGATGGTCAACTTAGCATGGCCAATCCATCTAAACTGCACACCTTAGGACTGTGAGAGGAAATCGGAGCACCCGGAGGAACACACAGACACAGGCAGAATGTGCCAACTCCCCACAGAGAGTCACCGAGGGTGGAATTGTATCCTGGCCCCTGGCGCTGTGAGGCAGCAGTGCTAACCACTGAACCCAAGTCATGCCATGGTTGTTATGGAAACAGGAGTCAGCTATGTGTAGTGACAAAACATGCCTCATTTGAATAGGGCATCTTTAAGGTTTGATGCCCCACCACTGATCGGGTTCTATTAAAGGAAAAAAACAATGGGTTGAGGACTCGATTCAAGCTTAATGCAATTTTTATGGTCACCAACAGCTATGCTAAAACCGATGGTGCATTATTAAAGCAACCCTAGGTCATATAAATGCCATCTTGTAATTTTCATGAATTTTAATATTAGCAGCTAATGGGTTACACTGATGGACTTAAAGCAAATGAAGCAGTGGTGGAGAGGCAAATCCAATTACTTCAAATACCTCCGAGGCTACAAAAACAGCCTTACAGAAACACACTAAAACCAAATTAATTCATCCCTGTTTAAAACCCAGAAGCATTGAGAACACATATTATGTCATAATGTACATGAGCTGATGTAGCTGATGGTTTTGATCCTGGATTAGCAAGCAAGGATTGGGAGTACATATCTCACCGTACAATTAATTTGGTGATTTGTCAAAAAACATCAAGAAAATAAGCTTGTATCAAAAATCAGACCACAAAACACAAGTGGTTTGTCGCTGTTGTTCAGGGAACAGAAGCTACCTAATCTTACTTAGAATTGACTCCTGCTGTACAGTATGTGGCAAATTCTTAAGAACCTAAGGGAAATGATAAATAGGAAACATGTACCCCCTCTAAAGAAAATTCCACACCTTAAGAATCTGGAAGAATTACAGAAGCACAATACATTTTAACACTGGGAATGACACAGTAACATCGCACAAGTATTGCTCTGAAGATTCCTTAAAGCACAATCATGTATTACTCAGAATCACAGAATTATTGCAGTGCAGATAGAGGCTTTTCAGTCCATCATGTCTGCCTTGCCTCTCTGAATGAGGATCATGACTTAGTGCCATTCTTCTATCTTTTCCCAATAACTCTATTCAACTGATCGTCTAATGGCCTCTAAAATGCCTCAACTGAAACTGTCTCCACCACACTTTCAGGCAGTGTATTCCAGTCCTTAACCTCTCACAGTGTGAAAATGATTTTTCTCACATCACACTTGCCTCTCTGTAAATTACTTTAAATCAATGCCCTCTCATTCTTGACCCTTTTATGTGAGTAAGGTGGCTGTGTACAGATGTCTATGAGTGTAGGTGCACAGTGGTAACTTCATCAGAGCTCTTGGTGACCATTGCTGCCATGGGGCTCATGACCCCAAAATTTCAGCTTGTAGCACCAGTTGGGCAAAACCCTCCTTTTGGGAATCCCTGCCCCTGCAGGAAATGTGTGGAGAACAAACAACTGACGTGTGTAGAGATAACAAGGTGTAGAGCTGGATGAACGGAGCAGGCCAAGCAGCATCAGAGGAGCAGGAAGGCTGACGTTTCGGGCCTAGACCCTTCTTCAGAACTTCAGAACTGAGGTGTGTAATTTTGCCAGGAAATGCAGTGGACTCAAGGGCCACAGGTATTGGAGAAAGAAATCAGAACAACTGTTCTGAAGAAGGGTCACTGGACCCAAAATGTTAACTCTGATTTCTCTCCACAGTTGCTGCCTGACCTGCTGCATTTTTCCAGCAATTTCTGTTTTTGTTTCTGTTTTTCAGCATCTACAGTTCTTCCAGGTTTTTGCAAGAAAAACAACTTGACAGGAACTCTACTTCAGGAATTAGCTGCATTCACATCTATTAAAAGATTACACATGTCTACATGTTTAACCTATCGGGTTTTACTTAGCTTTGTTTTCTAGGTGGGATGGCGCAGAATGATGCCAAGGGCAAGGATTCAATCCTTATACCTATAGTGGTAGGTCACAGAGATCAATGTTTAAAGTGGAATGGTGCCAATCAATCATATAATCTCTTGTCTCTCTCAGCAGAGAGGGTGGACCTTGTGGACTATGACTATTTCACTTACATATTTACCCTAACATGATGTGAATCACCAGTGTCCTAAAGAGTCAGATTTGGGCCTGGTGAGGCCAGCGTCAGCCAAGGCCTCAGCTCCAACCTGCCACTGAGCCATTTTTTATGGAGATGAGAGTGATGCTGGCTGGGTTCCCACATGGTGGTAGTCAATCAAGCGCATTAGAAGCCCAGCTAAGGTCAATTGCAAGAGACATTTACCAGTTGGCCTGCAAGTTCCTAGAGGGATGTCAGGGCAATTCAGACACCTGGAGACAGGCACTCTCCTCCACCCATCACAGAGTGCATGGTCAAATTGCAGAATCAATTCTTTAATTATATATATTGTAAAATGTTGGGGAAAGGTCAACCCCAATTCTCTCTTACCTTTGATTGCTCCCGTCTTCTCCTTTCAAACTGGAAGGCCTCTGATTGGCTGTCCAACTTCAAAAGTCCAGCCACAAACCTTAGTTGAATAGGAAACCTGTCCATATTTTTAATTAACCTGTTTAGAAGCACTATTACACTCCTCAGGAGTAAGCAGGACTTGAATCCAGGCCTCCTAGTTCACAGGTAGGGAAACTATCACTACATCATAAGAGTCCGACAGAGTGCTTGTATCATTGTGAATTAAGGTGTCCCCACGGACTACTCCAGTAACTGTTTCTCCCCAGGGTGGTTTCAGCCTCTGGAAACAATTCCTAACTCTCTATCCCAACCCCAGAGGAAAACTCTTCCCCAATAATTTTGTGCAAAGGCTTCCTCCTGACAAAAAGTTACTTGTGACATTTGTAGTAAAAGAGCCCCCACGTCAATGAAACAGAGGTGAAGCTGGCTCACTGATTTGTCCTCCCACTCATCGACGACTGATTGTGGGTTGATGAATTACATAGAGAACATGAACGTGGCCAATGTTGACTTCTCACACACAGAAAGTACCCAGACAATCAGCATGTCCATCTGATCCTTGGAAAAATGGACATGCTCAATGGTGAAGCAAATATACTGGGTGTGATAGGGTGAGAGCTATCTTTGTTTTCTTTTGCATTTCTACTTATATACTTTATCTAGCTGTCCAATATAATTGGCCAGCTGAAGATCTGATACTGCTTGTGTTCCTGCTGCCTTCATAGTCCCATCCTGACACTATCCTGCCTCCAAAATTAGATGGAGCCTGGAAACTAGCACGCTAACTAATGGCAAGAAACTCTGCTTCTGCATGCCTCCAAACCCATCTCTATTTATCGAGTCAAAAACTTGTAGAGATGTACAGCATAGAAACAGACCCTTCGGTCCAACTTGTCCCATGCTGACAAGATATCCTAAATTAATCTAGTGCCATTTGCCAGCATTTGCCCCATTTCTCTCTAAACCCTTCCTATTCATGTACCCATCCAGACGCCTTTGAATTGTGTAATTGTGCCAGCTTCCACCACCTCCTCTGGCAGCTCGTGCCATACACGCACCACCCTCTGCCTGAAAAAGTCGGGCTTATGTCCCTTTTAATTCTTTCTCCTCTTATCTTAAACCCATGCTCTCGAGTTTTGGAGTCCCCTACTCTGGGAAAAAGACCTTGGCTATTCACCCTATCCATGTCTTCATGAGTTTATAAATATCTGTGAGGTCTCAAAATTTGAGAAGTTAACCACGTTGCCGCCAATGTTTCCTTACTTTAGAGTTTTAATATCTCACCCTTTCTGGAATCCTTTGAGATACTGAACAAATGATATTTGTTGCACGACTGAATTGTTGCATGCCTGATTGCTCTCTTGCACTTTTGGTGTACAGAAATGTGAAGGAGAACTTTGAATTATTTTTTACAAGCCTGTTGTGACATTCTGCCGCTAGTGTGGAGCAATCACATAAAAAATGCAGGCAAGTTTGAAGCAATTTACCTGCACAATCTAAATAGCAAATTGTGAAATATTACACCCTGTACCCATGCACAAAGGCAGTCTCTGAAAGGTCATATTCTTGCTATGTTTAGAAGCTGATGACTTAACCTGGGTGCTAGTTCTATTTAGTCTCTGAAACGAGCCATTAAACGACAAAGCAGAGGGGACAGGACTGGGATAGGTTTATCAAAAAGCAACACAGAGGTAGTGCAGAAGTACTGCATCATCCTTGTCAAAGATAAATATCTCCCTGATTTAGTCCATCACCTTTACAAATAATCGAAAGCAGTTTGTGAGATAATGGAATAGTGGCAGCTTCAAGGTAAAGGCTGGTCAGGTAAGCCATCGTTATTCTGAGCACAATTAAAATCTGCTTTGGCTTCTTTCCATAGCTGCAAAGGATCAAACATAAATCTTTGGCCGGCTGTAGCTACCTGTACAGTTCTACCACAGCATGACAAATTGATGCCAGCTTCTAATTAAATGTTTTGCCAACAAATATATTTTTATATGTTTGTAGTACAGCGATCTTCAGAGGACATCAGTATGCACGCCTTTAATCTCAATTTCCACAGCCAGCTCAGGAGACAGAAGTAAGCACAGAACACTACCAATAGAGAATGAATTTCTCATCTCGGATACAAGGGACTACATAACTAGAAACTGAGGTCTAAACCTCAGATGCTCATTCAATCCATATCCCCACTGTTCAGTAATTATGAGAGTATCTCCCCAGACCTTGATATCATCCATGATAGTGAGACAGCTGGGAAAATACGATGACCTCCGCAGAAATAAGATTTGCAACATCGAAAGCCAATTTTAAACAATGGGACAAGAATCTTACTCATGAGTTACAACGGCCTATTTACATGCATTAACATTCCTTTAGTACATGATCTCAGCTTACTGATACATGTTTTTCAATTCTCCCAAGTGCCAGACAGAAACTAGATGGCAACAACTCCCGAAATGAAGGTCGGAGTGGGTACCTGGTAACTTGAGCTCATCGTTTGCTCCTCTGCGCCTCCATCTTGATGAGCAGTCACCAACATTTCAGGTTACTCTTCACGGACCACATGCACATCACATCCACAACTATTGATACCAGACACATACCAGACTCACCACACCAACGTGGTACATGTCCAACATCTTACAATACTGTTCTAACCTCAGTGCTGTGCTTTGGAGTGCACCATACTGGTGTCAGGACTCATTCCGCGTGAGGGAGACCCTGTCTCATGGATTCAAACAGACTGCATCTTGGGGTGGCTCCTCGCTTGATCTCCTAGTGCCCACTTATGTTGTACCAACTTAGATGCTCACAACAATTCTTCTATTCATTGCCTTCTTACACTTTGTCCCCTCAGCCAGAGCTTAAAGGCTCAAAGTATTTCTGTCACACCTTGCTTTCGAGCAGAGGCACAAGGCAAGGCAGCTTGTCATGGTTGTCAGCAATGATCAGTCAAGGGAAAGATGTGTTGCTTTATGCCATAAAGCTATATCAATGTTACACTTACACCATGTAGCAGAAGCTTACACAGAAAAGGTACTGCACATCCTTCAACTAAATGGCCATGGCTCAAAGCCTAAGGGGAGCAGTCCTCTGCCAGGCAAGGGAGACAGCCTTCAGTCATGGGCTCCTGGTCCAGTAAGTTAAGAGCATCATATGATATCAGCCCAGGGAGCTTGGATATAGCCAAACAGTTCTCAGTGGCGGGGGTCAGTGGGGCTGTTTCACTGCAGTCCGGGGAGTGACCACAGTCAATCCTGCAAGTTCAGTACAACCAGTCCAGGGAGTTGGTCAGAGAGGGTTGGCCATGGTCAATTCTGGGGATCTGTGCACTGAAAATTAAAGGGGTTTTATTAGGGATCACTGCTGTAGTAGGGAAGCTGGGGAACTCAATTGTGGGCATTAAAGGCAGCATGCTGGGATGCAGAAGGGAAAAGAGTGGCCAAAGTGGGGTTAAAGTCATCATATAAGGGACAGCAGATGTTACAGCAAGGCAGAGCGAAGGATATCGCAAAAGGGGTATCATCAAGAGTCAGCACCACCGGTTTTGATGGAAGGTCAGTATGACAGCTCGATATATCTAGGGCTCTGGAGTAAAGTGGATGAACAGTTAAATAAATAGGTTGTTTGGAACATGGAAAAGGTGATGGGGATGACAGGGATTATAACAAAGAAAGGAATATGCACATTTGGAAGAGTGCCACCTAAACTAAAAGGCTATGCCTGTGAATTATTCCACGAAATATAACTGCTGTTGCCTCCCATCATGATCCAAATCACAAGTATGCATTGGGAATGAAAATGGCTGCCAGTACACTCTAAGAAGACAGAGTAAATTATCTGAAGAGGGTTGAGCGCCCAGTTTATTGCAATGTGAGACCCTTCAAAGAAAAATAGCATTAAACAGATACCCATATAAGTGAAAGACTTCTATGACCACCAAATGTGAATCTCATGCATTGATCTATGGTGTCAAATAAAAGTTCTGGCCCCAAGCCCTCTTGACCACATCATTCAACATTACAAATCAATTATTCTAATAGCTGTGAGGACAAGCAATGTTTCGCAACTTGGAGACATTCACTCCATTGCCAAAATAACTATCACCTTAAGAAGTGCCATAGTTTGTACAAGTTGCAGGAACTGCTCATTTCACACATTGAACCTTAAAATGCTTGCACCAGTATCCTAAATGAAATGCTGCCTTTCTTGTGTACTGTGGGAGTTGGGGATGGAGCAGAGGTCCTCTTTAACGCTGGCACACATAGAATCTGCTTCTGTATGGGGAACCAAAAGGCTTGAGCAACAACCACTTGAGTCAGCAACAATGTACAAAGACCGTGTTGAAGCATCCCATGATCTCCTTAGCAGGGACCTCGATGTTCCAACATTTACAGGATGCTGGTTGAATGTTATTTATGTGTATTATAACTACTGAATGATCGGTTATTGAGAAGCTGCTTTGTTTCTGATATTGCCCTACATAGGTCCATTGGAAACATTCCCAATGAATCCAGGAGCAGGAACTGTGGCTGTCTCTGTGGGTCTGCTGCAGGAAGAATGCTACATGAAAGAATGAAGGACACATGTCCATGAGACTAGGACCAGCATCAACTTTACGGGATGTGGAGCCAACTCCCACTGTTGAGCTTGCAGCCATGGATGTCCTCAGGGTTGGGGTAGATGCAGGACAGCAACATTCACTCAGTTTGTATGGAATGCTGTGCATATGGGACATGAGCAGTTGGTGGACCGAACACCAACTGGGGCCAAATGGGAAGGCCTCTTCAGCATCAGGTTTCAATGCAGGTCATGTTTGGGGCATTATACCAGCATTGTCCAGACAGAGGATGCTGCATGAATCCCTGGAATTTCTGTTTCAGACAACCAGAGGCTGCATTGAGGCTATGGGATAGACAATGAGGGTTTGTGACAGCTCAATATTGCAATGGTGAGGATGTTCTTCAGACAGAACAGCATCCTGAAACACAGACGTGTACACCAAAACAACCCAGGAAGGACTTCTTTGTGAACATTGTTCAATGGAACTGAGTTAAGTGAATTCCTCTTTCACTGACTGCGAATGTTACACGAGGAAGCATGTCCTGTATAATGGCAGTTGCAAGTGCAGCTTAATGCTTTATCTTTCTTTGTGGCTTATGCGGCTTAATAAAAGTGAAGGTTACAAATAGATGGAAGCCTTCACAACATCCAAACTCCATCATTCAATCCTGACAAAGGTTCATGCTAGTCTGGGTGTTATTGAAAGGAGAGCTGTTACTCAGACAGGATTAGGACATTATGTGGTGCTAAGGATAGGCTAGCCTCTGCACCTTCATTCTTGTTGCTGCAGCTAAAATGATATTTGCTCACACAGCTGTTGATGAAAATTGAGCATATTTTACTGATGGGATAACATATTTACAATGAATTTTCACTCATGCCACCTACGAGTCCTCGGAAGATTGTCTTCTTTCTTTCCATCTCACTATGTCCAGATGTACTCCCAGGACAAAGCAGGGGTGAAGGGAGCCCATTCCAAAGTGGAACTTGTTGGTCTTGGAAGTTTGGTCTGACAACCTCGAGGGTTTTTCTGGCCAAAAGGTCAGAACATCATCAGTACTTCCTGCCCAGAGGTAGGTACACCTTCCTCAAACACTCACTGGACTATGCGGGTCAGGCAAGTTGGAAAGCATGGCCATGTCTGGGTAGTCCTAAGAGAAGATTTCTGAGGTACCTATATGTGGTTGGGTATCTTATAGCACCATTCAAGCTCCTTGTGAGGAACAGGCACCTGGACTTTTTTTTTGATATTCACTCACAGAAAGCAGGTATCACTGGTTAGCGAGCATTTCATTGCCTGTCCTAGTTGCACTTGAGAAGATGGTGGTGAGCTGCCTTCTTGATCCGCTGCAGCCCACATGCTATAGGTTGACCCACAGTGCCATTAGGGAGGGAATTCTAGGGTTTTGATATATGGTGATATATTTCCAAGTCAGGATGGTGAGTGGCTTGGAGTGGAACTTGAAGATGGTGGTCTTCCCATGTATTTGCAGTCCTTGTCCTTGTAGATGGAAGTGGTCATGAGTTTGGAAGGTGCTGTCTGAGAATCTTCAGTGAATTTCAATAGTACATCTTTTAAATAGTACATACTGCTGCAACTGAGCGTCCGTGGTGGATGGACTGCATGTCTGTGGATGTGGTGCCAATCAATCGGGCTGCTTTGTCCTGGATGGTGTCAAGCTTCTTGAATGTTATTGGAACTGCAACCATCCAGGCAAGTGGGGAGTACTGCATCACACTCCTGATTTGTGCCTTGTAGATGGTGAACAGGCTTAGGGGAGTTATGAGATGAGTTACTTGCCACAGTATTCCTAGCCTCTGATCTGCTCTTGGAGCCACCATGTTTATGTGATGAGTCTAATTGAGTTTCTGGTCAATGGTAACCCCAAGGATATTGATAGTGGGAGGATTCAGTGATGGTAACACCATTGAATGTCAAGGGGCACTGGTTAGATTTTCTGTTATTGGAGATGGTGATTGGTTGGCATTTGTGTGGCATCAATGTTACTTGCTATTTGTCAGTCAAAGCCTGGATATTGTCCAGATCTTGTTTTGTTTGAACACAGACTGCTTCAGTATTAGAGGAGTCGTGAATGGTGCTGAACATTGTGCAATCATCGGCGAACATCCCACTTCTGACCTTAGGATGGAAGGAAAGTCATTGATGAAGCAGTTGAAGATGTTTGGGCCTAGGACACAAACTTGAGGAACTCCTGCAGAGATATCCTGGAGCTTAGATGATTGATCTCCAATAACCACAGCCATCTTACTACATGTCAAGTTGGACTCCAACCAGCGGGCAGTTATCCCACTGATACCCATTGATTTCAGTTTTTTGAAGGCTCCTTGATGTCACACTAAGTAGAATGCAACTTTTACATCAAGGGCGGTCACTCTCGCCTCAATTCTGGAATTCAGCTCTTTTGTCCATGTTTAAACCAAAGCTGTAATAAGATCAGGAGCTGAGTAGCCCAATTGGAACCAAAACTAGACATCACTATTTTGGAGAAGCTGGTGCTTGATAGCACTGTTGATGACACCTTCCGTCACTTTACAGATAATTGAGAGTAGACTGATGGTTCGGTAATTGGCTAACTTGGATTTGTCCTACTTTTTATGTACAGGACATACCTGGGCAATTTTCCACAGTATCGAGTAGATGTCAGTGTTGTAACTATACTGGAACAGCTTGATTAGGGGAGCAGCAAGTTCAGGAGCACAAGTCTTCCATATTGTTGCCAGAATGTTGTCAAGACATTTGCAATATCCAGTATCTCTAACTGTTCCACGATATCACATGGAGTGAAATCAAATGGCTGAAGACTGGTATCTGTAATGCTGGGGACCACTGGAGGAGGCCAAGATGGATCATCCATTTGGCACTTCTGGCTTAAGGTTGGTGCACTGATGTCAAGGTCACTTGTCCTCCTGTTACCTTGCCACTGGTTCTTATATTTAACTTGTTTCCTTGCTCAGATTATGTGCTATTAATCAATGATGCTTCAATTTGATTAGTTAGTGAAATTCAAAATTGCTTGCCCTCTCCATACAGGTCTCAAGTGCCCTCAGGACAGTACCAAGCCATTTCCATATCACTCAAATAAAGTCTTATCACACAGAAGCTCATGAAAACTAAACAAATAAAGGCAAGCCTAACAAATGAGTGCCACTCGTTTTCCAGCATGAATTCTGACCCAGTGTACCTTCTTAAAGAATCTGTAACGATTGTGAAACATGGTTCACTTACTTCCATTAAATGACAATTATTATGAATTGATGCTAATTACATTGAACAATAAAACTGCATTGTTGCTCTTAAAGAATATCACCTTAATGAAGTGTAACTCACAGCCAACAAATTTTATTTTGAAGTACCTCAAATAAATCTCACAATATATACAGATGAATAAATCTATTCTATCCATTTCACCCAATCCACTTCGAATGATAACCTCCACCAACTCATCCGAGTGACTTTTTTATGGCATTTTTGCTGCAAACCATATGGCTGTCTTCTTCTCAGTATCATCCTCAGTTTCAGTATCAGCAAACCACAGCTTAGGCCATGATTTTACTAGGGCGAGGAGGCAGGGCCTAGCTCTATCTCAGCCATCGGGAATTTAATCCGATGTTGTAGGAGTTGTCCGATCACTTGCTGTCTAGTCAATTGAATCAGCTGACCTCCCACAGATGACTATACCAAATATTAATTGCTCTTTGCTTTCCTTTCTGACTTCTACGCCACATTTTCCTTTCACTAATTCTGGTACTCTGGCCAACCTTGAACTAGATTTCTACATTAACCTTAAACTTCAATATCTTGATTTTATAAGTTCATAGTGTCATTGAATGACTGTGGCAGAGAGGGAGACCATTTGGCTCTCAGGATCTATGCAAGCTCTATTCAGTCAGGCCTATTCAATGCTCCTTACCCTCCAAGCCTTCGCATTCAACCCTGCTGATGACCACAGAGTGGCTGTTCTGTTCTAGTAACTCAGTCCCTTAAGAATGGGGCATTAAAACAGACAAAAAGTCAGAAATACATTCTCTTAACAATAAAGATGATAAATGCAACACTGTTATGATGTGAATGCTCCCCCATGTATTTTGGTGACCAAACCAAATGTAACATGCGAGGTGAGGTCTGACCAGGACAATCATATAATTATAATCTTGGATTTCTTTTGAACTGGAACCTACTGACTGATGAACACAATTCAGATTACTACTTACTTTGTTTCTAGTTGCTCACAACAATGTGACATGCAAAGGGCTGAGTCTACTATCATAAACAGAGCCCATTCTGTTTCATCTTTAACTACACTCTATCCCATTATATACTTGTGACATCCATTCTTCTCCTGGTAATATTGAGGTCTTAGCAATGCCGCAATTTATCTGCCATTGATTCCTCCAGTGACTTATCTAATTTGTTTTGTAGGTCCTTGCTTCGTTCACTAATCTTAATGCCTTCTCACTCCAAGTGTAAGGTCATCTATGAAAGTAACCAGTTTTCATTGGGTTTCTGTATCTGATGATTAGCATTGACTTGAAATACCACTCAGTAAATGCCTCACTGTGATAACACTCCCCAAACAATAATCACTTACTTTTCTGACACTGGAGATCTTGTGGTGCAGTGTCCCTGTCTGAACGAGACGTCCTGGCTTTTGAGTTCCACTCCAGCACTGAATGGCCAAAGAAGGCAAATTTATATTCAGATTAAATTACTTCAACAAAATCAAAATTGAAGTGTTATGTTTCATGATCATCGATTGAGAGAGATTTTTCTTTATATCTTGCTAATTCTCCAAAGACATTTTTTTTGAGTGGGTATTTAGAAGAGCTGCGAACTTTGAATGCTAATAGTCTGCTGCAAATATTAATTCATAGTAAATCTGAGCAATGTACCACATCATGATCTCCACCAAAAAATGCAAGGTGCAGTAGGACAAATACACAATACAAAAATCACAGAATAAATTAAATAATGTCAATAATATCATTATTTCTCAATGTAGAATCATAGAATCATAGAATTCTAAACTATAGAAGGAGGCCATTTGACCTATCATGTCTGTACTGGCTCCTGAAAGAGCTGCCCAGCTAGTTTCCTTCTCCACCCCTATCTCCATAGCTGTCAAATTTCATCCCTTTCGAATATTTATCCAGATCTCTTTTGAAGCCTCTTATGGAATCCGACTCCACCAATCTCCCAAGCAGCACATTCCAAACGCTAACAACTCTATGAGTAAAGAAATTTCTCCTCATCTCACTCCTAGCTCTCTTGCTGACAAACTTGAAATTGTGACCCCTAATTACTGACATACCAGCCAACGGAAACGGAATATCCTTCTTTACTCTGCCAAAATTGTTCATTGTTGTTCATAATTTTCAACACTTCAGTAAGGTCACCTTTTAATCTTCTCTGCTGTAAGGATTACTATAATGCTCATGGAGTTAAGTGTCTACCTTAACTTGCCTTTCTTCACAACTCAGCAAAGGTCTGAGTGTGAGCCACATTCTCCAAGAAATTCGTACATCTGATCTTAGCAAAATTTCAAGCACAGTTAACCCTTTAGTAACTCTGACCAGAACAGTTTCTAACAATGGAATTTAGTTCCTTGGATCCCATTCTCATCTGCAATAACTGGATTAATTTTGCCATTGCGGATCCACTTTGGGAATGCTTTCTCATAGAACTGGGAGTAGTAGTACAGGCCTTTAATGCAAAAACAATTTATATTTAAATCGTAACATTAACATATAGCTAATATACATATTGAACACTCTCATTGGGTTACCACATTTCATCTCAAAAAATGTGAAAGCTTCTAATTCCATGTGTACCAATATTTAATTGCTAAATGCAAGTTATGCCTGTAGTTGGCACTATGATAGGCATTTATAGCATTGAGACCAATCCCATATCATTTGCTGAATATTTGCGACTGTAACCCAGGGTATCTCTCTTCATGGCTTTCTAGATAGTGCCCACTGTATGGCTCTGCAGCAATATTCATCCTGTAACCACAATATCTGAATGAAGGACGTAATCTTAGATTAGTTATAATACCAAACAATTTTTAATGTCAAAGCAGTCTTCAATACCAAAGTTGCAGTGCACCCATAGATCATGTTAGATCTGAACTTTCTAATGCAATTGATGAAAATGTTTGCAAGGCCACTGCAAATAAGTATTTAACAATGCTTATGCCAACTCTTATTAGTTGCCATAATTTTTGTTTCTTAATCTGCTGGCAAGCTTCTCTCACCCTCTCTACATTCAGATCCCTAACTAACCTGACTGGCATTCCATACACTTCCTTGGCAAATTTGCTTGTTAGGTAACTCCACCCCAACTCCTCCCAATCATCTCTTTGATGACCTGTGGGCCAGCTGGTACTAGTAATTCTGCTACAGTGCCTTCCTCCTTGTGGTACCAACTCATTCTGCCCTAATCTCAAGCAAGAGACACCTGAATAAGTTTTCCCATTAACTCAACCCAACTGAAAAATGACCACTACAAGCACATGTTAAATTCTCCCATTTCCTGACTGGCTCCAATCCTTGGCTCTGTCAAAAGAGAACATCTTCACCACAGACAGAACTCTTGGGCTTCACAGACAGCAGATGGAACATACTCCCACCATCACTAGATGATGTTTGGGACTCTGGCAGATCAAAGATCAGTCTATTCTCCCCTACAATGTATTTTATTTGGCTATGCCAATCACTTGATATATAATCTCTGTGTCTCCCCTTTCCATTAAGTTCCATATTAAATTCTTGGCACCACCAACCCTAAGATTGTATACTTTTCTTTTGATATTCCCTCACTTTTTTTAATCTCCCTCTGTCCATGCTTTTTTCCTTCTCTCTCTCTCACTCCATATCTCCTCTATCTTTCACACTGTGTCTCCTTCACCCTCTCTTTTCCTCCAAATATTTTTCCTCCCTTTAGCCTGCCTGAATATGACTTTGACTGTGTGCAACACTACAGAGCAAATAAAATTCATAAAGAAATGTGCTGAACCAGCCTGGATGTTAAGTGTGTCAGTACATTTTGCACCATTATTTTTTAAGTCTTCATTTGTCCATAAGTTGGATATTTATGCAGAGAGTATCATGACTAGTAAAGTGTATTCCAATTTGCTGTTTTTGCTTATGCCTATTTACATTTAAGCACAGATCTTGGTTCTGTGATGCCACTTCCATCTGTCTTGCTCAGAATCACAGAAACCAATACATCTGTCTCAGCAAAGATCAGCCAACTCAGCAAGTATGAGGCCTTTCTGACCTGTGATTTAAATCATGCATCATTCATGCAGACACCAGGGAGATATAAAGAACTCATCTTCAACACCTCCTTCAGTCAACTTATCAATAACATAAATGCCACAGACTTGCCATCCTGCGTTCCTCTCCATCAATTCTGATTGTTAACTGCTTGTTGAGGTTCTTAAGGGATGATTATAATTCCTTGTATCCATCATTCCTGATCCCTCGACTCCCACAGGCAGGAAAGATGATGTCTATGCATTCCCAGCCTTCATATTTTTTGTTTTCTTGAATTCAGGTACAAGAGTGGCTGAGATCTAATTTGAATGACAGAATCATGTCCCAATTATGCTGTGAGAATTAGTGACGTTTTCATTGTGAGCTTGGCTAAGGATCCCCTGGTCTCCACACGAGGAGTGTAGTTCTTGCCCTCAACCTTGGCCCTCTCTTTCTTCCAGGGATTCCTCAACACGAACTTGCCAACCCAACCACCACCTCCTAAGTCCTGCATCAGGGACTATTTCTGTGGGTTCTCAGCAGACAGCTCGTACTGGTCCCAAGCCCCATCTCTATGCTCACTCTGAAGGGCTGGAAGATTCAGCACCAAACAGTGCCTTAACTGAGCCTACTTCGCACTCCACCATCCCTCCTTGTTCTCCCCCATTCCCTGTGATTCCTGCACTGAGTTATTGCTGAATTTGATCCCTTACATTCAGGACGTCTCACAGTAAAGTGCCTTGTCAACACTGACTGATTCATTTAACAGTCTTGGCTACTCCACCTCCCATCAAATAACCACCTCAGAAGTATTGATTCAGTGGTGCTAATCTAACAGCTCTCACTGGAATAGCAAAACAAATACCTAAACAAAAATCCTTCAACTCCATTTAAAAAAACCTTTAAAGTAATCTCTGTTTTCACTCCGCAGGAATCTGTGAAATCTTTAATATCTCAGCCTGTTTTATGATAAGCAATAAATCCTGAAGGACACGTCAGTGTATCATTAAGTAATTTTTTTAGGCTGTTTATTAAATATAACCCCACATGCAGAGCTTAAAGCATGTGCTTTAATCTCAAATGAGTGCAGGTTCTATCTCCCTGTGATAACAAATGCAGTGGTGCAACATGCACAACATGACCTCAGACTGCTTAAACATGCGCCTTCCTGTTCCCATATCCTGCTGGGTGAGCAGTTTTTTACACCAACAATGTTCCTTCAGCAAGAGAATCCACAGATAGTCACAACCTCTGCTTGCATAATCAAGCACATATTGTAAGCAGCACATATCCAGGGTGGGTAATATATTGAGAAGGCTTTGTTCGCGTGGGTTTACATGTCTTGAGTAATTCAACCATCAGTTCGTATCATTTCGGGTTCTGCTGTCCATCAAAATGAATGATTTGTTAAGCCATTGAATGCAGAAAGGGAGGCTAATTTATCATAGATCTGAGAGGCAAGGTTGAATAAGAGGTGAATGGACTAAAAGGTGGACAATTTGGAAGGGTTGAAAGGGTCCAGCTGGTTGAAAGGGTCCAGAAGGGTCCAGTTGCACTGGACACTGTTTTTAACAAATATAACTATTCAAAAAGAGTTAAAACTTTCGTTTAAACAACATTATAAGCAAACAAGTGTCTGACCTTAAGGAGTGACTTACTTGCTTTTGTGTTTATTGAATTTTAACTTCAGCTTTTAGCTCTTAGGATGAACTTAGAGTAGTGAGTTCTTCTGGCAAATTACAGCAGGAGGCAATAGTACTCCACATTACCGAAAACAAAAAATGCTGGAGATCACAGCGGGTCAGGCAGTGTCCATGGACAGAAAGCAAGCTATCGTTTCGAGTCTAGATGACTCTTCATCAGTGCTTTATATTATCTAGTCAGACCTGACAGTAAATGGCTGAACCTGTACTCTGTCATATTTATTCAAGTTTGCATCCTTTGATTGATGTTAATGTCCTATGTCAATGGGAATAACTAAGATGTAACAGTATATTGGCTTTAACTGGGACTGTGACATCAAAGGAGAAGGTGGGGTTTGTTTGAGATGATCGGCAACTGCAACATAATCATGGTAATAGATGCACTAAGTGAAGAATCCTGCTCTTGCATTTTATGTTATTTGTTCTCAGAATATAAATCTGGTGCTCATGATTTCTACTCTATTTCATTACGGGTATCCTTGCCTTTAAAAATCCCATGTATTTTTATCAGTAATTGGAAGTTTCAACATAAAACAAATACCTGTAAGAAACTTGCATCCTACTGTGACTATACCTGACATATGTAGGTAACAGTTAATCTCTAAGTAGGTGATACCTGGTTTTGCACATTTCCAGGTTTTCCATTTTTTTCAAATTATATTGACCTCTTTGAAGAGGGTTACAGGGAAATAAACATTGCAGATGCTGAAGCAACAGCAATTGTTGGCCCATATGCTACTTTGGCATAATTGCAGGAATTCTTTCTCTATCAACTGAAACGGTAATCGTACTGTGTCTTTGTGCAATGAAGTGAGGCCACATTTAATCTGTGTCTGATCTGACTTTTTCAATATTACTGAAAATGACAGAGGAAATTATAATTATAGAATTGTGTCAGCTGTCAACTGCAACATTTTCAACCCCTCAGTTGTTCTAAATAGAGTCTGAGGTGCTGTTATCTACAGACATTAAACACAATGATAATAGGCCATTGGTAATATGCTACGGTGCACAGTTGTGCAATTTTGCCTCAAGGTGCAGTGTGATTCAACTGAACAAGTACTTTCCTAAAAGGCCTGCAGTGAGAAGATGCTGTTTCAAATGAAGCTTTACGGAGAAGGGGAAGCAGCAAAATGAAACAGACCAGCTCAATAAAGCAGCTCCTGCTGTCTGTGCACACAGTACTGCACAATGCAGATCTCAAGCAGGCAAACACATTCTATTACCTAATAAAACATAGCACTTCCCAGCATCATCAATTAGATGTTTAGATCCCTCACTGCTGCACCACAGTAGACCCAAACATTTTCACCTACAATCGAGCAACATAAAAAGGAGCGAGGAAATACATGTGCACCCTTCAGATATATCTTACCCAGGAGTCCATTCTATAAGACTAATATTTTCAAAAAGGTGTTTTGAAAAAGTACTGTAAACATGCAGTTATTGCTTCTAAAAGGGAAATGCAATTTACTCTTATTCATCGGTAGGGTGCAGAAATAATTCTTCATAATTAAAATAATGAGGAAATTGATTGACTAATGCCATCTCAATTTCTTTGGAGTCTACCAGGTTTAGTAGTGAGGCTGTTGGGAAATGAGGGGCTATGGTGCAGGTCAGCATAGCTACAGTTAGCTTGATGGTTCTTTCAAGAAGCTTTTAACTAAGTCTCTGATGAACACTAAAAAGGTAAAGACTTCATAAGAGTGCACTTTCGTTACACAAGGGGTGGTTTACGTAAAATGTATTCTATGAGCTAATTTCTACCCAGCAGTTCTAAAATACATATTTTCCCCAAAAAGATACTTTATATATAAAATTGTAGAGGTACAGTTCAGTACAATTCTAAACAAATGCTGCAGTTCTCATAGTGCAATTCCCATCAAGTAGGTTAAGTACAGGTCATAACACTCCAGAGTGCTTCAGTCCATGTACAGTGCAGGGTGCATCGACATCTACATTACATTAAACGTTTCCTAATACATCCAGCCTGAGTGTGTTCCATTGGTCCCAACTGCTTAGTATATGGGAGATGATAAACGGTGGCTTTTCTACATCGAGCCATTATCCCAAGCTTTGGAACATCACTCAGCATAAAGGCCTGCGTTTGGAATGTGTCTGACTGCAACAATCAATCAATCTAATCAGCAAGGCTCTGCTCAGCATCAACTGTCACTGCCATAAGGCATTCACCACGTGTTCAGGGAAGCAGCCAGTATGTTCCACCAACTTCCTTCACATTGAACCTTGTAAACGTTATAAGTCAGCCATTGCTTGATGAACTTGTGGTCAAAAGTCTTTCCCAGCAGAAAGGGACAACCGGCATGACATGGTCCAACTGAATAAAGTGCTCCATGGCAACCTTGCCAGAAGTCTTTAGTTGGGAAAGATAAAACCTTAGCATGCAGTGACACTTGGTGTTTGCATACCACAGGGCTTCATATCTTAAACAAAAAGCACACAAAAATATTCATCCAGATAAGGAAGGTATTCAATACATTACTCATCTCTATGTGTGTGACATGGTTCATTTTCCATCATCAGGTCAAGATAGCTCAGGAGACTGTTGTGATGCAGGAGTATGATATAAGCCAGAATTGCATCATGTACAATAACAGAGTGTACACATCTGATTGCCAGCAATCCAGTGTACACATCACATATATCCATTCTTTTTCTTCTGAGCTGTCCTCACCTCCCAGTGCTTGATGCACACTCCAACCCCCCTAAACTATATTCCCACTCCTACAGGCAATCTGGTCAGACCAGCCCAGTTCTCAAAGAATAAAATCTTCCTTTTGTTGTGATTTACTCTGGCCAAGGCCAGCTTAAACTGCCACAGCTATTCATCAGTCAGCATACCTACAGTGGATCCAAAAAAAATCATGGTTTTGTAATCCATGTACAAAGATTCTTTAACCCAAGCTGTCTGGATTTGTTTCTCCCTTTAAGCTCATATCCTTCTTGATAGACTCAGCATAAGAGCTCAATACATTGTGTAAATGAGACAAGAGAGCTGGTGTTGCTGTTCAAGAGAAGAGATAACCTTGTTTGGCTCCATATTTTACCATAAAGCTTTTTTGATTCCCATGCATTAATTGAAATTGCGTGCTGGATATTTTTATAGAGTTGTTGGGTTCAGTTGTGGATTCCCTCAGTCCCAAATCCCACTTTGAAGAGCTCATCCACCATCTGATCACATACTTTTTGTCAAAGGCTTTCTCTTGGTCCAGGCCATTGAAACATATTCCTGAGCAGTGAGCAATGCTGTCAGAAATTGTCCTGTTGAGTACAGTACAAATCTGGTCAGGGTAGATCACCAACTCCAGGACATACTTAACCTGATTGATTTGGACAGCATTTTGTAGTTCATATACAAAGCTGTAAAAGGGAATGCCAACTTCTGACCACTTCCCCGACTGCTTTAAATGCAGGTGATGATTCGGTTTTCCATGGATTCTGATAGACTGCCATCGAGAAGCTTACTCTCAAACACTTCCAGCAGATCTGGGGCAATCCAGCCTCACAGAGTCAAATACATCTGGCCAGTAAACTACTGCTTCCAGCAGTTTCTCCTGTTTCAAAGGACAATGGGCTTTGTCAATTTTAGTGGGTGCTCCAGACTCTTCCCCCACGCAGTCATCCTAAACATCTGCGATTGAGGACAGCTAAGACAGGAGGCTGCACTATGTCTGTGGAGCTCATCTCATACAATCTCGCATTAAAGGATTTGCTGATCCTTAATAACATTACCAAGTCGTTGTCTTCATTTGGGCACTCAGGATCAGAGCTCTCTCCGTGCATCTGTCACAGAAGGAAACATAAGCAAATGCTATTCTCCTCCAGAGAATGGAATCTGGCCTGGAAAATGATCTTGGAGGACTCTGAGGCAGAGAGCAACACCTGCTAGCTCTTCACGTCTTGAAGATCTTCCTTGACCAAGACTACCATCAACTTCAGTCAGTGCAGATTCTGCAGATTCAGAAATCGTAGGTGCAGACTGTTGAAGTCAAAGGCTGGAATGCAAAGATTGAGTCCATCGCATCCATTCCAATACTTTTTCTTTGCTGTTAATTGAATCTGAATGAAATAAAAATGATAATCCCCATGTCATGGGCTAGATTCAGTTCCAGTTTAAACTCCAAGCTGGAAAACTGGAAAATCAGATGACAGGTTTTGGTTAATAGGGTATGTGGGAATTCAGATATAGGACATCTATGTAAACAACTGACCCAAATAATAGGTTTTGCAGAAATAGACCCAAATCAAAGCTTTAGATCATAAGGCTGTAAGACAAATGCAATAAGAACAGGCCATTTGCACAACCCCCCCAAGACTGCTCCACCATTTAGTAGGATCATGACTGAGCTAACGTCCTCACATCCACTTTCCTGCCCATTCCCCATAATCCTAGATTCCCATCTGATCAAGAATCTATCTATCTCAGCCTTAAATATACACAAGGACTCTGCCCCCATAGTGGCAAGGAGTTGCAAAGACTCACAACCCTTTGAGAGAAGAGTTTCCTCCTTATCTCAGTCTCAAATTGGCACTACTTTATTCTCAGACTATGCCCACTGGTCCTAGACTCTCCCATGAAGGGAAACATCCGCTCAGCATTTCTCCTGTCAATCCCCTTAAGAATTCAGAATTTTTTAATGAGATCACCTCTCATTCTTCTAAACTCCAGTGAGTAGAGGCCAAATATGTTTAGCCTTTGTTCATATGACAATCCCTCCACACCCAGGGGTCATCCTCATGAACTTTCTCTGAACTGCCTCCAATGGAATGATATCTTTCCTTTAATAAAGGGTTGAAAACTGGTCACAATACTCCAAATGTGGTCGCACCTGTACCTTGTACAGTTGTAAGACTTCCCTAATATAAGAGTAGTAGTCCTACTAATGTCTATTTAGGCTATTGAGTCAACTTCTGCTGCTCCAGTCTCTACCTTTTAAACTCTGAATTGTTTAATATCATTGTTGATGTTGGAATTAGCCAGGAAGGTTGCATTAATGTAAAATAATGCAGGCGCACAATCTTCTCTCACAACTGTCCTTTGAAATAATAATCAAAATTCCATTAGCCTTCCTGATTACTTGCTATACCTGTGTGCTAGCTTTCTGTGGTTCGTGCACACGTATGCCAAATTCCCTTTGAGTTATAGCTTTCTGCAGTTTTTCTCCATTTAACTATTCTGTCTTTTTGCTGTCCTTTTCAAAATCAGCAACTTCATATTTTTCCCACATTATACTGCATTTGTGAACTTCTTGCCAACTTACTTAACCTATCAATATCTCCTCGTAAATTGTTTTTATCCCTCTCACAACTTGCCTTTCCACCTATTTTCGTTATACCTGCAAATTTCACTACAGTACATTCATTTTCTTGCTCCACGTCATTAATATATATTGTAAAAGTTGTGATCCCAGCACTGATCCCTGTGGAATCCTACTAGTCACAGGTCAACAACCAGAAAAAGAATCCCTTATTCCTACTTGCTGTTTCTTGCCCGTGAGCCAATTCTTTATCCATGCCAATTTAGTACCTACAACACCATGAACTCTTATCGTATAACAACCTTCGGTGAGGTACCTTATTGAATGCCTTCTGGATGTCCAAATACAATATATCTAATGGCTCCCTTCTATTTGCTCTGGTTGATACTTCCATGAAAAACTCTAATAAATTAGTCAGACAGCATTTCACTTTCATGAGGCCATGCTGACTCTGCTTCATTAGATTATCATTTTCCAAATGTTCTGCTATTACTTCTTCAATAATTGATTCCAACATTTTTCAAAGAATAGCTGTTAGACTAATTGACCTATAGTTACCCTTTTTTTTTGATGTCCTGTCTTTCAGAATAGAAGTTTTCCAAACCTTTGGTGCTTGGCCAGAATCCAAGGACATTTGGTAAATTACAACCAATGCATCCACTATGACTACTTGTTTTTGGATCCAAGGACGTAAGCCATCAGGCCAGCGAACGTTAGTGCCATTAATTTGTCTAATACCACTTCTTTATGATGGTAATGGTACTTGACTCCTGCGCCATATTCTTTAATATTAATGAAATGTTTGAAGTATCTTCCACTATAAACATTGATGCAAAATATCTGCTTATCTCCTCAGCGATTTCCTTGTTCCCTAAAACAGTCTCCCCAGATTCCTTGCATTTGGGTCTATGTTCATTTTGGCCTCTCTCTTCCTTTCTATAAATTTAAAGAAGGTCTTATTGTCAGCTTTTATACTCCTCACTAATTTGCCTTTGTAGTTTATTTTCTCTGTTTTTGTTATCTTTTTAGTCTTCCTTTGCTGGATTCTGAATTTGTCCCAGTCTTCAGGGCTATCACTGACTTTGGCCTCATATGCTTTTTCTTTAAAACTAATACTCTCCTTAACTTCCCTGATTAGCAATTTTTGGTTTATCCCTCTCAGAATTTTTGCCTCCTTACTGGATCTATTTTTGCTGAGAGTCATGAATTACCTCCTTAAATGTCTGCTACTGCTTTCTTACTGTCATTCCTGCTAATCTATCTGTCCAGTTCGCTTTAGTTAATGCTATTCTCATTTCACTGTAATTCAGTTTAAGTTAAAGATAGTTGCTTCTGACCCACATTTCTCACTCTCGAACTAAATATTAAATTCTATGATGATACAAACTCTACTTTCTGGGGGATCTTTTACTCAGTGGTCTTTTATTAAACTTGCCTCATTATCCAAAACCAGATCCCTAGTTAACTCCATGATATATTGATCTGGGAAACTATCCCCAATGCACTCTATGAATTTGTTGTCATAGCTACCCTTTCCAATTTGATTAACGCAATAAACATGAAGATGAAAGCCACTCATAATTATTGGTCTATTCTTTTTAGATGTTCCTTTTTTTACAAAAAATTATCGCCTTTCCCTTTTAGTAACTATGTGGGCGCCTGTATGCTACTCCTACTAATGTCTATTTAGGCTATTGAGTCAACTTCTGCTGCTCCAGTCTCTACCTTTTAAACTCTGAATTGTTTAATATCATTGTTGATGTTGGAATTAGCCAGGAAGTTATCATTAATGTAAAATAATGCAGGTGCACAATCTTCTCTCACAACTGTCCTCATATCATTTCTTATTAACAGTGCTACACCACCACAATTTCCATCCCTCTGAAAGGTCATATATCCTTGAATGTTAAGTTCCCAGTTTTGATTTCCTTCAACCTTGTGACCTTTCCCTCCAATTTGATTCTGAAGCTGAAATTGGACAGAAGTCTGGGGGAAGGAACGAACACCAAAGCTTGAACCTTGGCAGCATGATGCAGACAAAATTTAACTTCTGGTCATTTATGTAAGTTGAGGTGTATATTTCCCTTGGTAGATGTCATACTTGGGCTGGGCAGAGCCAACAGATTGGGGGTTCGTATCCCTAAGGCAGAGGATACCTAAGTTTTCCTTTTGGGTTCCAGCTTCAAACAGATGCCTCATTATACGCTCAGAACATTCAAGACATCAGCAATTCGGGATGGCCCAGCATGCAATACCCAAATTCGGTGACTGAGCAAATTTTTAAAAAAATCGTCAAGAAAGAGAAGATACCAAGCAAATTTTAATGGGTTACACTAAAACCGATGCCAGCCAGTCAGGCAAGAATAACAATGTCTTTATCACATTTAAAAAATGCTGAAAGCTTTGGAAATGGAATCACCTCATTGAATAACTTTACACTATACTTCAACAACAAAAACAAAGTTGCTGGAAAAGCTCAGCAGGTCTGGCAGCATCTGTGAAGGAAAAATCAGAGTTAATGTTTCGAATCCGGTGACCCTTCTTCAGAACTTCCTCAGAAGTTCTGAGAACCTCAGGGTTCTGAGGAAGGCTCACCGGACCCGAAACGTTAACTTTGATTTTCTCTTCACAGATGCTGCCAGACCTGCTGAGCTTTTCCAGCAACTTCTGCTTTTGTCCCTGATTTACAGCATCCGCAGTTCTTTCGGTTTTGATACACCATACTTCAGCAGGAAGAATAGCTCACAAACAATATTTTCTTTCAAAACATCAAGAACAAAAGTCTTGTTCACTATGGTCCAAGCTAAGCTTCCTCTGACATTTTTTTTATCTTTGTCAATGGTACAAAAGGCAGCCAAGTACTGGCGTGACATTTCATTCCATTAGGGGACTCAGGTTAGCTTGAGGAAAGAATCTACAACACGAAGCATACTGTGTCAAGTAGATTCCCTGAACAGGAGTTTCTAGTTGCTAGGTTACAGGACAGTCTGGCTTTAGTAGCTTCAACAATTGATTGTTCACATGGACCAGTAGAGCCACTATGGAGCTTGCAGCTATTCACGGGAGCCCGCAATCGCCTTTCTTGGCAGAAAGACCACACTGGCAGCATTTGAATTCCCCACTGTAAACAAGACAAGATCTTCACTGACTCTCAGCTAACTGTAGCATGTAGCTGCTTTTTGAAAGTTAGGTGCTTTAGACACGCATGGTTTGTTTTTCACTGAAGATGCAAGAAGGAGCTACATATGGTACCTAAAGAGGTGCTCAGCTGCTAAAACTTAAAGAGAGAACACTTTTTTGTGGTTTTTTTAAATTGCTTAAATATAATCCACTGGAGTACAAAGTATGGAATTGATTTGTAACTATTTTTAAAGGGAAAGTAACAAGTTACTAATGAACATAAAAACACAAGAAATAGGAGCGGGAGCAAGCCATCTGACCTGTCCATACTAAAATTCCATTTTACCTTAAAGATGCCTTCCTGACTAATTCCTACATTCAACCATAATGTTGGATAATTTAGAGTTCCGGAGGTAGAGAGTCCAGCAGCAAAAGTTGACTAAGTAGCTAAACTGGATACAACTAATTATCATTACAAAAAAATGAAACTGACCCCTTCTGGGATTTGATTTAGAGTGATCCTTTTATTGGTTTCATTAAGTAGCTGGGTTCTCACTGAAAGATATAACCAAATAACAAACAGTAACTCTGACACCCAAATAGAAAAGCATTGCTGTGTTAACCCAGGAGCTTTAGTCAGGAAAGGAAAATGAGATCTTTCCCTGAACACCCTCAAACCGATCAGATTCAAAATGAGTCAAGTCAATCTCTTGCTTTGACTAAGAAGTTTATTTGTGTATGCTTGTGTTTCAAAAGACAGCGTTCATGAGAAAAGGAGGAAAGTTGAAGACTATCAACCCAAGAAAGACAAGATGGGGTCCCACATGATAGCAAGATGTCCCAAAGCACTTTACAATCCAAAAAATGACTTTGGAAGTACATTCACTACTCTAACATAGGTACTGCAGCAACTAATTTGTGTGCAGGGAGCTTCTACATACAGCAAACTTCAAATGTGTAAATTTGTACTCACATTATTCTGTCATGCCTTTCCCAAGCTGTCACGAAAAAAATGCCCAATTTGAGAAAAATTGGAAATGGGCTGTCTGTCTCAAACTTTGACCAGGAGAATACACCATGTGGAATTATTTCAGAGACAGATCCAAGAGGAAAGAAGAATAACATTTAAAAAACATGCTTGAAGATTTTTAAAAGTGCCACCTTTCTACAAATTATCTTTAAGTCTTAGTTCCTCTTTTCATTGCCGTTGCCATATGAGGAAGAGAAAGTACTTGCTTACATCTGTTTCCATGGCTAAATTTTCTTGGAACAGTTAGCTAGCCTCTCACCAAAGGCTGTAGCTTAAAGGGTGCCACTCCAACAGATTGTCTCGTTCTTGCCACCTGCCTTCAGTATATAATTTACAACCTGACCACCTGCTTGATCATGTTCTGAATGTACCTTTCCATGGCCATCAGGTCTTAGAGTGAGAACCCAGAGCTCTGCTTCAGAGCAGAGATTCTACGCACACCATCACAGAGCTTCATCATTAAAATATCAAGATAGAAACATAGAATATAAAAGCAAGAGTAAGAGTAGAACATTTGACCCTGCTCCCCAATTCAGCATGATCATGGCTGATGATCAAATTTAGTACCTTGTTTCCATTTTCTCCCCATATTCTTTAACTCCTTTAGCTCTAAGAAATAGATCTACTTCTTGAAAACATTCATAGTTTTGGCCTCAACCAGTTTCCTTGGTGGAGAATTCCACTGGCACACTACTTTCTGGGTGAAGAAATTTCTCCCCATTTCTGTCCTAAAAGGGTTACCCTATGTCCTGAGACTGCCAATCCCGGTTCTGGATTTCCCTGACATCAAGTACATCCTTCCTGCATCTACCCTGTCTAATCCTGTTAGAATTTTATAGGTTTCTATGAGATACCCCTCAATTCTTCTAAACTCAATTGAATATAGTCCTAATTGATCCCATCTCTCGCTGTATGTCAATCCCACCATCCCAAGAATCACTCTTGTAAATGTCCCTTGCAATCCCTCATTATCCAGAACCTGTTTTAAAAGCTGGAAGAACCCAAGAGATATTCAATCTTTTATGCATGGGAAACTTTGTACAAACATCAAACACCTACCACCCATTATCCTGACTGTTAAAAATGATAGGCTCCCAAATGAAAACAGCAAATCCGTAATATTTCGATCATTAGTACACAGCAACAGAAAGTATAGGCAAGAGTTTTTTCCTTGGGTATACTAACAAACAATGCTCCAATTGCATCCAGAATTGCATTTGTTTTACAAGTATTTTGTTCTTTAGTTTCTATTTGAATGTAATTGTATACCACCTTACATGAAATCCTCTATGAACTAATTCAGGTTTAGTTCAACTATAAAATGTTCCTTGATATACATAACAGTGTTAACCAGGAATATGTTAATATGGATGAAATTAGGTCCATTAGAAAACATAAGCATTTTTACTAAAAGTGCCTGGTTATCAGATGAGATTTTACATTCAATTATAAAATTAGTTTTACATAATCTAAAATTACATTATAAAACAAAACCATTTATCACTTTCACTGTCATAAAGTGAAATTAAATTATATTTCAAAGCTTTTAAAACAGGCCTATTAATGACCTTGCAACTAAGAATCATTTTCTTGAGTTCTCTGCCTCATGGCAGATCTGACCAACAGCGCCATGACCTCCAACAAGGATATAGAAATGAGGCAAATCCCAAATCCATCCAACTGGAATAGAGAATTAACCTTGTGCTGTTAGTACCAATCTGATCCATACTAGCTGTCCAGCCACCAGACCCAAACAGCTCTCGAAAAAGTCCGAGTTTCATTGGCATTGTACACTTCTACACGCATGTTGTAGCCTTGAGCTGTGATACAGACTCCAATTGTATGCATCTGCTGCCCTTGTCCTTCCAGGTAGTAGAGGTCACAGGTTTGCAAGTTGCTGTTGAAGGAGCCTTGCTCTAGTGCATCTTGTGGATTGTACACTACTGTCACTATTAATTGGTGGTGGAGGGAGTGAATGTTAAAGTGTTTGATGGAGGGCAAATCAAACAGGTTGCTTTATCCTGGATGGTGTCAAGCTTCTTAAGTGTTAATGGATCTGGATTCAATCAGTTAACTGGTGCATATTCCATCTCACTCACTCCTGATGTGTGCCTTGTAGATATTGCACAGGCTTTGGAGAATCAAAAGGGTTACTCTCTGCAAGATTCCTAGCCTGTTTTTGTTGCCGCAGTATTATTTGGCTGTTCCAGTTCAGGTTTTGGTCAATAGTAGCACCCAGCTGATCATAGAGTCATAAAGGTCTACACCATGGAAACAGGCATTTTGGCCCAATTTGCCCATGCCACCCAGTTTTCATGATTAAACTAGTCCCATTTCCCTGCATTTGGTCCATGTCCCTCCATATGTATCCCATCCATGTACCTGTCTAAACGTTTTTTAAGTGACAAAATTGTACTCTCTTCCACCACTAACTCTGGCAGCCCATTGCAGACACTCACCATCGTCTGTGTGAAAAAAACTGCTCCTTTGGACCCTTTTGTATCTCTCCCCTCTCATCATAAACCTACGCCCTCTAGTATTAATCTCCTCTACCATGGGGCAAAGTTGTTGGCTATCTACCTTATCGATGTCTCTCATGATTTTATGAGCTCCAAAAGGTCTCCTCAGTCTCCTACACTCCAGGCACAACAGTCCCAGCATGTCCCAGCATATCCAACCTCCCCTTATGATTCAAACCTTCCAGTCCAGATAGCATCCTAGTAAATATTTTATGCACTCTTTCTAGTTTAATAATATCTTTTCTATAGTAGGGCTATCAGAACTGCACGCAGTTTTCCAAATGTGGCCTCACCAATGTCTTGTACAGCTGGAACAAGATGTACCAACTCCAATACTCAATGCAGTGACCAATGAAAGCAAGCCGAAAGCCTGCTTCACCACCCTGTCTACTTTTGACTCCACTTTTAATGAGCTATGAACCTGTGCCCCTCGATCTCTTTGTTCTACACCACTTCCCAGGGCCCTAACATTGACTGTGTAAGTCCTGCTCTGGTTATGGGGAAGCCTGTGATGCCAATGCCAATGCCATTGAACGTCATAGGAAGATAGTTAGATTCTCTCCTGTTGGGGCTGGTAATTGCCTGGAACTTGTGTGGTGTGAAAGTTATTTGTCACTTATCAGTCTGGGATTGTCTTATTGCATATGGATACGGACTACTTCATTATGTGAGGAATATCAATGGAATTGGGACATTTTTCTGGACTGAGACATCTTCTAGAAAAAGATCAGGGCAAGTCTAATTGTACTGAACATAACATATTATTGAATTTCCTCAACCTTTCCCACTAAGAAAGACAACACAACATAACAGTAACTCTTTTGATGTTCATTCCACAAACAAAAATAGAAAAGGGGTTATTGATTCACAGTGCTCATGTTTTGAATTGAATAGAAACTAAAGACATTACAGATTTACCTGCGATTCCCTTGAAATCCCTTATAAATTAAACCCCTCTTCAAAAGTCGATGTCTTAGAGAGGCATTTACAATTTTTAGACTTGAATAACTAATCACATGAAATGATACCATTCCGAATACAATAGGGCTTAATATACTGAAGAAAGATTAAAGACATGCACTTTTTAGTGCAACTCATGAGCTCAGAATATCCCTAAGTCTCTTACAATCAATTACACACTTTTAAAGTGTAGTCACCATTGTGAAAGAGACGTGGCTATTAATTTGTATGTCATAAAGTCCCACAAACAACGGCGATCCAAACATTTGTTTTTGTTTCAGAAATATTGAGTAATAAATAAGGGTCAGAATAATGAGGGGAGCTTCCATAATGAAAATTATTTAAGGATGTTCAATCTTCACTTGATGTTGACTTTTGGATCTCATCAACACCCATACATATGCCTATAAAATGTTAAACTAATATGTGAACTCTGTCAAAATGTTGGGGACAGAACCAGGTTATATTTCATAAACTAAAAGTATAGTCTGCAGAAACTGCCTGCTAATGAAACAGAAATAGCCTTCCTTTCGACATGTGATGAACTTCAGATAGATAACATTGGAAGTTGCCTTTCATGAGAAATTCTGTTCAACTTTTCTTAAGCAAAAATGCTCCAGAAGGAAAACATTAAACATTCACTGAACAAAAATGATGTAAGATCCTTGTGCCACACATCATTATAATCAGTGTTAGGATCAAGATTTATTTAATGGTTACCTCTTAGGAATTGTTTGCACCATTGTAATACTGTATTACTTTCTCTATCACATTGCACTTTAATTCAAAACTGAAACTGGAGATTGCTGAACAAGTTCACAGACACAAGTATTGCCACAGCTCTATTGAATGGGATTACATTCATGGAACTGAAATGGTTGTAGCCAATAAAATACCTTTGTTGTCCTGATTTTATGACATTAGTAGAAAACAGTCAGAAGCATATCCAGACTTTAGCTCAACATCAAACAATCTGTGACTTCTAAGGCTGCTACAATGGTTACAGTAGTTCACATCAATTTAAGGAATATTATAAAGTACAATAAAGTGTTATATAAGGTGTGTGATCAATATATATTTTAATATAATTTATTTTAGAGTTTAGATTTTGCAACAGTGGCATGTGGATTTGGTCCATTATATGTGAAGCTGTTTAATGATTAAATGGTAAATATTTTGGTAGCCATGGTAATTTCTTTTGAAGCACAAAATGAAAAAGAAAGACTTCTGGGAAAGTGATGGGGGTCTGTTTACATTGGGAGATTTTTACAACCAAACAATTAAACAATGTAATGTGTTAGACTTCAGTTGAAATCCACTGTACTGTAAATGAGTGCTGTTGGGATTAACCTGTCTGTATTTTAAGATGTATTTCAAAATCTTTAAACTTATGTTATATGTAAATAATATGGTTTATTCTACTTTATCTTCATTTATTTTGCATAATAACCGTCTTTTTTTATTGTTAACACCGAATCTGCAGCATTGTCTGTTTGTGCTTTAGTGAAAGACCATCTCATTAAAATCAAACAAACAACAAAATGTGACCTATCAAGCCAAATTTCAGCTTGGGATCTGACTAGTCCAATAATAATTTCAGCTGGATTATAATAGTTGTAATTATGCGACAGTAAGCTACAGTGAAGATGACTTAACTATAAAGGGTTTTCTTCTAAACACAGCCAGCTCAGATAACAAAAACTTCTTGACTTCTCTTTCATGGAATTAGTTGTAATTAAATAGTATTGCAGGTGGTGACATAATTAGTGAAGGGAAATGTACTGATACTGGCAGAAATATGTTCATTTCATTTAGATATATTTTGATAAGATAACAAAAATTATGGCTTAACTGGTTAAGGCAACAAGAGATTAAGGATTGAGTCATAAAGAGTAGCAACATCCCAGGTCGGCTGCTGATTAACAGCTAAGTTAGAAGATCGCAACTGAGGCTATGGAAGAAGCATTCAAATTGACTGTGATCCAAAGGCAATACCACCAAATCTGAGAAAGCCCTGTGTCACATGAAAAGCGATTATCACCTGGAGCAAGTTACTGGGCAAAATAATGGGTGGGGTGAAATTGTAGGGTTCTCATCTTTGCTACCTCTGCCATTGCCTGGCACAGCAAATTAACTGACTGTTGTGGAAATTCATAGACATGGTTCTCATTCTGATAGAGTGCCACCTAGGCAATAAAAGTGAACACTACCCATAATTATTGCATTTTAGAGCAGCAATTTTCAGCTTTATAACATAAAAATACCTGACAACACAGCTCACTGAAATTGTACTCTAAGTGAGGAAATCATCTTGCACACACCTGCGTAGGTGTAACTTTCAATATCTTGTATTAAATTGTGAATATGTTCAAGTTTTGACAGGATATGAATCAGCCTCTTAAATGTTTCCCTTATTTTAAGAAAATATGCATTGAACAGAACATAAAAGTCATTGTAAATGAATTAGCCTCAGAATGATGTGTTTCACAGTGAGACATTCTTATTGAAGAGAGCCAAGGTTGACTTATATGGAAGTAAACATTTCTATTAAAGTTGTAAAAACAGTAATCTTACCAGGTATGGCAAAATCAGGAGTGATCCAAGATAAAGATCCAAAAGAGACTAAAAGATGTCTCAGAAAATGTGATTCAGACTATCAAATCCATTCCTTCTATGGATCACGGCTGTGTTGTGCAGCTAATTGTATTCTTAGAACTTTTAAGAACATTCCAAGGTACTTCACAGAAGAATTACCAGAAAGAAACAAAAGTTGCAGAGCCAAAGAACAAAATTTTAGGCAAATTTACAGAACGTCTGATTGATTTTGAGGAAGATTTAAATGGGGAGAGGGGTGCTGAGAGAAGCAGACAGTGTAAGAACAGTGTCAATGCACCTAGTTCAAAAAGAAAGTGCTTTCGGATATCCTAAGCATGTGATATGGTGCAATATAAATAAAGGTCCTTTGGTGCTTTCCCTGTAGAATTCAAGATTCAATCATAACTATTCTGGCCAAAAACTGTTAATAATAGCTGTGGTGATGTGTTGATTTACTTACTTAGTAGTGATAGCAAAAGCGCATTCATGAAGATGTTGGTATTCATTTATGATCTCCATGGAAAAAAAAACTAAAGGAAAATTTCACAAATGCATCTTATTCTTGCTCCACCAGGACAGTTCTGTCTCCAAGGTGGTAATTTATTTATTAATCCAAAATTTTACAATATGCTAGCATATTCAAATGATGTCAAACAACTTTCTTTTTTGATTGATTGATTCATTCATTTATTAATCAACCTGTTCATTCATTCATTTGATAAAGTCAATAATTATTTATGTCTGGATTTCCCATTAAAAGCTGGTCTTGGATCTGGAATTGGAAATTCTATTATACAGGTAGTCTGAATTGGAGGTTCATGTTCACTTTGAATACTAAACTTACACTCTACCCCAATCCTCTCACTTCATCCTCTAAAGGTAACAAACAACAAAAGCCCTCAAATCTCCTGCTAAGTGGTGAATCTTCATTTATAAATCCAGTCAGTGTTCAAACCCCATATGTGAAGTGTTGAAGAGTGCCGTATCTCAGATGAAGTGTCAAACTGAGACACATTCTGTTTGGTGGTTGACATAAACATTAAATATATCATGGTACTGTTGGAAAAGCAGTGAGTTCTCATGGTGTTTAAAATTATTTCCTGAAACACTACAATCAAAAACAGATCACTGGGATCCTTTGCAAAAGGCTTTTGCATTTGCCTGCATAATAGTCATATCCCACTTCAAAGTGATTAGTTCTCATTCAAAGTATATTAGGTATATCTGGCGCAGATAATATGGTATTGTAACAAACCAAGCCTTTCTTCTCAGCAGGATATTCAACTGTGGGAGGTATCAGAGTTGCAATTAGTTCCTGTTCTTACCAGGTATGAATGTTCCAGGAGGGCTTCACTGAAACAAGCTGTCTTCCTTTGTGTTTGTCTTGTAGTTGTTAACTCTGACAGATCTATCATTCCTGTAAAGTTCACTAGAGCTGATGCTTTCAGAGAAGCTGCTGTTAGTTTTGTTTTAATTTTTGAAATGTTGCAGTTCATTAGTAGTAGAATTGGGGTTGGTGGTGTGTGAAACATTATACTATTGATTTTTTCCATGTGATATTAATTATTTCTGGAGTGTGAACCAGTGGCTTACATCTCTATAGTTACCTCTGAGTCATTCATTGACATTTTTCATCCAGCTGAACATGTGATGTGGCTATTTGCAAGTACCGCACTTGAAACAAGCCACTTCTCCTTGATCTACATGTGACTATAAATAGAAGATACACATCAGGATCACACCGCATACAGTCTTTCTCTGTGAGAAAATCATATTGGAAAACACTCAGGTAATACCAATAGCAATTCTAAATTCACTTTGGAGTTTTCACTCAATTAGATGAGGCAAGCCAAGCAAAAATCTACGAGCACTGTTTTTCTTTATTCCCAGCAATATTAGCTGTCATTGTATGTCTCCGTCAGGTAGTTGGACAAGTCCAATGTGCATG
Source organism: Rhincodon typus (assembly GCF_021869965.1). Classification (NCBI taxonomy): domain Eukaryota; kingdom Metazoa; phylum Chordata; class Chondrichthyes; order Orectolobiformes; family Rhincodontidae; genus Rhincodon; species Rhincodon typus. The sequence goes on along the minus strand of NC_063363.1, from coordinate 19,646,049 downwards.
TGACAATACAAACTATTGAATCATCAGAAGAAAGTAACTAATTCCCTCTCTCTGATTTTCACCCTGCCTCTTCTATGGCTTTACTGGAACCTCAAATTTTTTCCAAAAATTGACAAAATAATAGCTGAGACTGACGCATGGGCCTCAGTATTCATTTTTCCAGAAGCGGAAAACAGTAGTGGGGTCTGGCTGATAATTAAAAATAAATAGCACATCCCTCAATTCTTGCATGGACATTGTTTGCAATTTTAATACCAGCAGGTTTGTGCCGTGTGAAAGACACTTCTTGAGTGGAAGAACACTTCATTGACATATTGAAATCAGCGTTGGGAGGCTGATTAAAGTCAAGCACTGGCTGCATAGGCCTTATAGATTTGGGAAAGGTATTTGTGCAGAAGGAGACCTTCAAATTCCCCTCTGTTGATCACCACCTATCTTGATCACTGCCTGTCCTTCTCTCTCTTTCCTCCCCTCTTCCAATGGCATATTTCTCTCTCCACCAGACAGAGGAAAAGACCTCTCCTTCCTTTCTTCTCACGATAGCCTTTTATTCCCCATTTAGTCTTACTCTCTCAGTCTTAGAATCATAGAACATTCACTGCACAGAAGAAAGCCATTCAGTCATTCTTTTTATCCCTGTCTTGCCTGCCAAAGCCTGATTCTCTGCTCTGCTCACTGCAGCAAATTACAATAATAAAAACAGGAAAAAATGGAGTAGTTTGGAATAGAACATTGACATGTTAGAGAGTGATCACACCACTGCAGGAAAATCTGAGCCAATTGATTGCAGACTAGGTGGCACTTTATACCCTTGTAAAATGAACCTCTATTTTACACTCAGAAATGTTACTACTCATGTGCCAACAGAAAAAGAGATACGTGGGAATGCAAAATAAAAACAGGAAATCCTGGTAATACTCAGAAGATGAGGCAGGATCTTTACAGAAACAGAGTTAACATTTCAGGTTTATCACATGGGAATGTAATTGAAGCAGATAATACTACTGGGGTCAATCTGGTCAATTCTAAATACACATATACATATTTAAATAATAGAGACGGACCATGTACACCTAGTGTACACCCATCACATACCTCACATTGTGTCACAGATGCAAAACGTAACAGAAAACTGTCTGGAGCCGGAAATTCATCCGTAGTTTTAAAGCTGCAAAAGTTCCTGACTGAAAAGCAATTGAAGTCAGATTTTCAACTATTGGATTTTGTTGTCCTCCAGGCAGACAACTCTATTTTAGTATCAGAATACACAGTGTATTACAGATTAGACTTGTGATGTGGCATAACACTACTGCCATTGTAAACCTGTCTTAATATGAGTGATACGAGATCTAGAACTTTACTGCCTTCCTCCCAGGATCATTAAGCAGTAAAATAATCTTTACAATAGGCAATATTTCAAGACTAACACACTTTCTTATCAATTAATGATGGTAACCTGCCTTGAACAGAAGATGGCTGAGTCTCAAATCACTTTAAATAACTTATATATTTTATATGATACATCTTAAATTGTGCTACGTAATTAGAGACTATTTCTCTCTGAAACAACATAGCCACTTTACAGAACATTTCCACTGTGTTCATCAGTGTCAGCCAAAATTGATTCTTGATATACAGACACATTACCCAAGATTACGAGAGCACTATTTTAAAATTTAAGGAACTGAGTAAGCGTGTGCTCTGGTTTGTCTTCAGATCATATGAATATTTCACATTTTACAAAAGTTTTCTGATATCATTCTCCTTCGCGAATAGTGGTGAAGCAGAGTATTGCTCTGCCTCGTTGTTTAAAGAATTGCTCCAACATACCCCACACAACCCCTAATTCAATTTCCACAATGTGGGAAATAACCAATATTTGAGTGACAAATGCAGAAGCTAACATTGGTGCTCACCCATATCCCTGCTCTGAGTGATGGCAGTTTTCTCTGTAGTTGCTTTGAATGAACTAATAGCACAATTCTACCATTTTGATAGGGGTAGCTTTAGCTTAGTTGGCTGGATGACTGGTTTGCAATGCAAGGTGCTGTCAACTGAACAGGTTTAATTTCTGCAATGGTATGAAGGATTCTCCTTCATAACTTAATAGAGGGGATAGATAGGTAGCCAACAGAGACAATGAATGCAGAAAAACTGGATGCAAAACAAGGAGAATATTAATCAAAAGGAAGTCAGGAACAGTGCTCTGGTTAGACCACATATACACACGACTCGAGAAAGATGCAGGAAAAAGCCATGAGGCTGATCCACGGTGTTAGTGTAACTACACCTTTGACCAGGTTTTTGCTCATTCAATATCTCCTTACGTGGCTTGTTGTCCTACTTTGTTTTATAATGCTCCAAACAGCGCACTGGGATGCTTCGTTACCTGTTAGGTGCCGTTTGAATATAAATTATTGTTGTTGTTGTTAGAAGAAAGGCAGGAACTTTTCAATCTGAGAAGGAGACATTGTGAGAGATGAGTAAAGAGTAGTTTGTAAAAATAGGTCAACGGGACACAAGTTCAGACGAGTAAAAGGAATGTTTTGCTGTGATATGCAACAAAAAAAGCTGCCCAAAGCTATTCTGACTTCGGAAAATCAAAGCACATTTATTTTAGAGGTACAAAGCTCAGTTGGTTGCCTTAACTGATACAGCCACTCAGTGATGATGTTGCACTTCTGGAGAGATTTAATTTAGATAAATGTGAGATGTTGAACTTTGGTAAGGCAAATCAGGTCAGGACTTATACACTTAAGGGTGGGGCCCTAGAGAGTGTTGCCCAGCAGATTAGTTTCTTGAATGTGAAGTCACACGTGGACAGGCTGGTGAAGGAGGTGTTTGGTATGCTTGTCTTTGTTGATCAGTGCATTGAACATTGGAGTTGGGATGCGTCTACATCCTGTTTCCATGGTGATGCATGCTGAACACATGTCTATCGGTCACTGTGGTCAACCCAGAGGCTGACCTGGAGGCTGTCAGCGCAGGGTAGGTAACTTACACCCTTGCCTGAGGCAACAGTGACCCTCAGGTTAAACCAACACCAGTCATCTCTTTCTCTCTCTAATGGGAGAGCAGCCCTATTGTCTGTTAAGACTACAACAACTTTACCTACCATCTTGAAGATGAAGTTATTGGTGACACAAGGCTGAGGCATGTAGCCCTTAATAGATGATGCTGTGCATTTATATGTCAGGTTTTGGTTGGTTCAGTGATAGCATTTTGGTTAGCAGTCAGTAGGCTGTGTGTTCAGGTCCCACTCCAGAGATTTAAACATATAATTCAAACTGATACTTTAGTGCAGCGCTGAGGAAGGTCCCATCTTTCAGATGCTCTGGGAACTGAACTCCAAAAAGTAGGAAATGTTACCACAGAGTCAATGTCTATCTCTCAACAGTTCTGTTTGTGCGATCTTGTCACACACAAATTGCTATCGTGTCTGCATTACTACAGTGATTACATTTCTATTAAGATGCTACAAAACATCGCCATGCTGTGAAGGGTTCTAATGTAAATGTGAGCTCTTTCTTTCTAAAGGGACCTTATTTTGTTGCATCTACTCAATTTGGCATAGTGGGGGAATGTGAGAAATGTCACGGTCATCTTGTACAACTCCTTGTGGTATTAATGGAACAGAGAAAAGATCCCTTTTCCAGCTATCAGCCAAACTCAGTTGACATATGAGGAAATAATTACTGTTATTGGGGATTGTACAATGGTAATAAACACAGAGCTGAATCAATTTCCTTGGTTCAATTTCACTAAATTTATGTTACTTGGACTCAATTTAAACTGAAGTCCAACTCAGACCAAATCTGAACTTTCAATGGAGGGGTTAGGCACAAAATTTGAACTTCATCTTAAATGAACTAAAACAAGGTATTGACTTCTTCCTGCAATTCTGTTCAGCTTCATTTAAAATTAAAGCTCCATCCCTAACCACAAAGTTGGTGAACCACAAACATTTAATTTCCTGAGCATTGCTGAAAAAAGACACATTCTGTTGAACACATTCAATTTCCACACGGATCATTCCTTCTGGGACACCCTGGTCCACTCCTTCTTCACGTCCAAGATCTCCCCACAACCCCATGGCACCTTCCCATACAACAGCAGAAGGTGTAAGAACTGTTAATTTACTTCTTCCCTCCTCAGTATCCAAGAGCCCAATCAAGCTTTCCAGATGAAGCAAGGCTTTACCTGCACTTCATCTGATCTTGTCTACTCCATTCGCTGCTCACAATGTGGTCTCCTCTACATTGGGGAAACCAAATGTAGACCGGGTGACTGCTTTGCAAAACACCTATGTTCTGTCTGCAAAAAAAGACCCTGAGCTCCCAGTTGCCTGCCACTTCAACACATCACTCTGTTCCCTGGCCAACATCTCTACCTCAGGTTTACTGCAGTGTTCCAGTGAAGCTCAGCACAAGCTGGAAACAACAACTTTTCTGCCTGGGAATTCTACAGCCTTCTGGACTCAATATTGAATTCAATAACTTTAAGGTTTGAGCTTCTCCCATGTCCTTACCCCAAATCCACTCTCCAGGCCTTGTTATCACATAGTCTGCTATAACACACAATCCATTATTAGCCACAAATGGTCTCCATTAGTTGCTATTCATCCTTCCAACCGCTCCTTTCTCTGTCTGTTTTTCTCTCCCTTTTAGTTCTGTCTCAACTTACCTATTTACTCTTTACCCCACACCCCACCCAACTCTATCTTCTGCTTAAAAACCAGCATTTTCCAAGCTACCATCAGTTCTGAGGAGGGCTAACTGGATCTGAAACAGTAACTCTGATTTCTCTCCACAGAGGCTGCTAGACCTACTGAGCTTTTCCAGCAATTTCTGCTTTTGTTTCAGTTGAAGCTTTTGTGTTTTGCACTCATTGGGAAAATTTGCAAGAAAAGAAATATAAAGGAAAAGTACCTTTTTCTAATATTGTACGAGAAAAAAAAGTGCTGATTGGATGGAAGTGGATTCTGATTGGTCAAAGTGTTGCATTCAAAAATCCACCAATTAGGTCTTTACTGACAGTTAACTGCCAAGTATTGTTTAGATTTAGACTAGACAAGTTGTCTCTGATTGGTCAAGACATTGCTTTGAAAAATGAACGAGAGAATGTTAAGTTGAAGCAAGTGCAAAATGGCCATATGTTCTTCCTGTCAGCAAACAACACAGCCTTGGATATTTATGTGTAGCTTCCATAAGGTGTGTGCCACACTGTGAGCCTGATTAGCAATCTGAAATTATTTGTCAATATTATTCAGCATACACATGATTACTTAGGAAATGTTCTCCAATGTTAGAATCACACCTAATGTTGGTAATGCCTCTACCACTCAAAGTCCACATGCCAATCAATCAGCACTCTCTTCTCATTTGGTATAAAATTGTTGTTTTCCCTATACTTTAATATTTCTTGTAAATTGTCCTGATTATTATTTATTTAATTTCTCTAGCTCTTTTTCAACTTAGTATCTTTTAATGAACAGATCAATAACAACCAAATGAATGTGGAAAATTTGCAGCAGCACAATACAAATCGTTTTGCAGGAGGATGCAAAACATAAACTCTTGCTTATGGTGGGCAGAAATCTGAATATCTGACAGCAAATGCCATCCTCTAAACTGTCCCCAGGTTATAGTAGATTATTCACTCATGATGAGAAAAGTTTGGTGATAGTCAAGCCCTTCTTACATGCATAAGTTCTGACACAGAAATCTGTAAAACAGAGTCTAAGAATAGGCAAAATATATTGGTCAAGGCCAAACAGAACTGGTTGGAGTTAGAAGGAAGCTTCCAATTCAAACTACACCTCAAAACATTAGCAGAATGAACTAATCTTTGTGGTTTTGATGGGAGCTAAGGGCAGTGGTATGACATATTTGTGTGATCTGAAGCAAGTGGTTCAAAGTCGTCATAGCCTTTGATCACATTTTGACAATCTGTTTTGCAAAGTCAGTGAAACCATCAGCATTTTGCTGACAGCCCTCAACTCTGTGAATGCCACTGTCAGAGCAGATGTGGTGATACCCAGCTGTGGCCAGGTGACTAGGGTGGATGATGAAACGTATGCATGTCTAGATAGAATCCAATGTATAGAATTCAAACACAGGGAAGACACACCTGCAAATGTGAAGAAAAAGTGACTGAAAAAAACCACTTTCATTTCACAAGAATGGGATAACTACAACAGACATACAAATGCACAATCCCCACCTGATATTACATTTAAAGAAAATGTTTATGCCTTGTTCATTAATTTCACATGATTAATTTAGTTGTATGAAAACCATGTGCAAAAGAGAAGAGTAACTTCTGATTCTCAACTCCAATGGTTTAGGAGATTAATGGCATGAGATCCTATTTACAAATCTTAAAAGATTTATATAGTACTTCCAGAAAGCAGGCAGGGGTGTCTGTGTAGACAATAATGACCCTTGTGTTGTCTTCCAAGTCCTAAGGGATTAGTTCTGAAAATGCCATTTGGACACCAGCAGAGCCCAGTTCAAATGTTTAATTTCATCACCTATAAGTTTAGGACACTGTATACCAAGACAATACCAGGATCAGAGAAATAAGTTACTGGCCGTGAGAGGAGAGTGCAGATTATTTGGGCCACAATTAACATGATGGTGCTGCAAGAATAGACAACTGTCAATCTTAATTCTCAGAGCAGGCATGTAGATTTTGATTAATCAGGGCATTGTGATGGGAATGTAATGAGCTTTTTTTTTGAATAAAGGTGCAATGTATGTATAGATTCTGCTTGTCTACATAGAACAGGGTCCTGAGCATTTATGTATGTTGTTTCTAGCGTGCTTAAATGCATCACGCTCATGGCTCAGCTGATGATCTTAAATTGGCTTTCAGTGTAATTTATAGCACAATCTGGATTATTTAACAAATGATTTCAAATAGCAGAATCACATCTAATGCTAGATATACTTTCTAAGGCTTGGAAGTATGGGCTGGTTGAGCATGAGAAGTATGCTACCAGCCACAAATAGTCACAGCCTGTGTTTTTCAATACAGTAGGCCAGTCACTGAGACAAATAGCCTACTTACCTAGCAGCATACCAATTCTGGTGTGATTGCCTTGAGTGTGGAACAAATTAATGGATTTCTCAGCTCACTGACTTGTGGCAGCATCTGGATCTGTTTGTCTTGATATGTAATCTGCAAAATTCCCTCATCCAGGACTACAATTAAATGTCATGCCATAAGCCTGAAAGGGCACTCAGCAATGCTGGTATGTAGGCCACATGTTTTTCTCAAGTCTTTTTCTTCACTTCTAGTTTTGATATATGCAAGATAAAAAGCTTCATCCTCTAACAATGTTTAGGTTCTGTACTACTAAGCATTTATTTACATATCCAAGACTTGCAGATTATTGTCATAAGCAATGTCATTGAGTCATACAGCATGGAAATGACCCTTTGGTCCAACTCATACCCGCTGACCAGATATCCTAAACTAATGTAGTCCCATCTAAGGGTATCTGAAACTGCAATCCATCACTTTATGATCTTGAACATATTTGCTGAGTTTCTCCAGCATATATGCGTTTGATTTGGATTTCCAGCAGAACCAGTATTTCCTTTTAAGTAGATTTAGCAACTATAAGTGAGAGGACAAATATGAGCATGTCCTCCTTTAGATTCCTTTACAGGTAGTGATGGATTATTTTTAGACAAATAGAGCAAAGTAGATCGGCTTTGATGCCTGCCTTTTTAGGCTTAACAGCATGATAATTAATTGCAGTCCTGGATGGGAGAGTCCAGTTGACTATATATCATGACAGCCAAGTATAGGTGCTGCCACAAGCAAACAGGCTGAGAAATTCATTAATTTGTTTTACTTGGAAACAACTTACACTGGAAGTAGTTGTACAATGTTGACACACCATTAACGACACAGGTTAAAAGGAGACAATTGGCAGTTCGAACTTCTGGGAGCTGTCTACCATTGACATTGATATTATCCTACTGAGCAAATGTGCAGCTATGCCATAGGAGCCACAGCATCTGTTGATAGTCCCCATCCACAATGGTCACAAAATCCCTCATCACACTCACATTGGAGATCATAACAACAGCTAGCAATGCAGTCAAAACAATTTAAAGAGGTGTCAGCTGTCAAAAGATAGATGTGACTTTCCATGTCACATCTATCTTAAAAGAAGTGGCTGATGCAATTTATTTATCCAGGGAGAAGTGAGAAATAGAGAATGCTTTTTGGAAGCAAAAAGCATGCTGGATTTTGTCACAAACAACAGCCAAGCACATTTCCATGAAGTCAAGCACAGCAGCACTGCCCTGTTGGAACAAACAGGTTAACAACTGTAGCAAGTACAGAGAATGCTGGTGAAACTCAGCAAGTCTTGCAGCATCTGTGGAGAGAGAAACAGAGGTAACACTTCAAGGCTAGTATGACTCTTCTTCAGAATTTCAGAAATAAATAATGTTAGAGAAGTGCATTGAACACAGTTTCAAAGACTAAGACCGAAGTCTGCAACCTGTTTACACCACAGCCATGCCTAAACATCATCTCATGTAACTTTTTAGCTTTGAAAGCTGGATACACTAAAGTCATTAATACGATTAAAGATGATTCCAATTCTCAAGGACAAAAACACACATACTGTCGGTGAAGATAGGAACAAATTACTGCAAATGTTGGAATCTGTACTGAAAACAAAAAATGCTGGAGATCACAGCAGGTCAGGCAGCATCCATGGAGAGAAAGCAAGCAAACGTTTTGAGTCTAGGTGACCCTTCATCAGAGCTAACGTGAAATGTGATAACAAGGTGTAGAGCTGGATGAACGCAGCAGGCCAAGCAGCATCAGAGGAGCAGGAAGGCTGACGTTTCGGGCCTAGACCCTTCTTCAGAAATGGGGGAGGGGAAGGGGGTTCTGAAATAAATAGGGAGAGAGGGGGAGGCGGATAGAAGATGGATAGAGGAGAAGATAGGTGGAGAGGAGACAGACAGGTCAAAGAGGCGGGGATGGAGCCAGTAAAGGTGAGCGTAGGTGGGGAGTTAGGGAGGAGATAGTCAGTCCAGGGAGGACGGACAGGTCAAGGGGGAAGTGTGGACGGGACAGCACTGATGCGATACTGGTGGGGATAGTAGGGTGGAATGCTGGTTGAGAAAGGGTGTTGACAGCTCAGAATAAGTGATCGGAATGTGAGAATGGCAGAACAATGGTGAGTCTATCTGCCAGACTGGAAAGAACAGACTGATTAAAATCTTGTCGATTTCAGCCTTAAATACACTTAACAATCCAATCTCAACAGCCCTCTGCAGTAAAGAATTCCACAGGTTTACTGCTTTCCGAGGGAAAAAAAAATTCCTCCTCATCTCTGTTTTAAGTGAGTGATACCTTGATCTGAGATTATGCTCTCTGGCCTTAAACTATTCCATAAAGGGGAAAAAAAGACTATCTGAACCCTGTCAAACCCCGAAAATTCTTACATATTTCAATACTGTCTCCTTTCACTCTTTTAAACTCAGATGAGGAGGCATCCAATATTCTCAATCTCTCCTCTATACCCAGAATCAAACTATTGAACCTTTTCTGGATTGCCTCCAATGCCAATTTATCTTTCCTTTGGTAAGAGACCAAAATAGTTCCTGAATTCCAGGTGTGGTCTGACTAGAGTCTAGTACAGTTTTAGCAAGACCTCCCTATTTTTAGACTTCATTCCCTTTGAAATAAGGTTCAACAGTCTATTTGCCTTCCCTATTATCCGCTGAACTTGGATACTGGTATGTCATGATTCATGTACAAGTTCTCCCAAATCTCTGTGTTGCTGCATTCTTTCCCCATATTATGAAATATTATGTAATATTCAGCTCTTCTGTTATTCCTGCCAAAAGTGCATAACCTCACATCTTCCCAGATTATATTCCTTTGCCAGGTTTTCACCCTTGTGAACAAAAACAAAGTTGCTGGAAAAGCTCAGCAGATCTGGTAGCATCTGTGAAGAAAAGAAACAGAGATAATGTTTCGGATCCGGTGACCCTTCCTCAGAACTGAGGAAGGGTAACCAGACCCAAAACATTAACTCTGTTTCCTTCACAGATGCTGCCAGACCTGTTGAGCTTTTCCAGCAACTTTGTTTTTGTTCCTGATTTACAGCATCCGCAGCTCTTTCGGTTTTTATTTAGTATTTTCATCCTTGTGATCCTTGTCAGTCCCAGGTAACCTTCCCCCTCCCTGACATGATGTAATGTCTACAGCTCAGAATCCAGCTCCTTAACTTGGTTCTGAAGTTGCTTGAGCTGCAAATACTTGTTACAGGTGTATCCATTGTGTATCACCTTAGTGTTCAGCAGCCCTCTCATGTTGCAGTTGCAACACATCACCATACCTGCCGTCTCTATTGCACTTTATTTCAGTTTTTAATTCAATTATTCCAGTACCCCTGCTCTTTAAACTTGAAGAATCCCCACTCTAATAATTTTATTGTGCCTTTATTTCCTTTTTTAGGCATTAGTATCAAGCTTATACCTCACAATCCATCTTTAAGAAAAGGGGGCTAAATGGCAATAGACCTAAACACAAACGAAAGACCGTACTTTTACTTTAAAGTCGAGAAATACTCACCAATCTTACTTATCAAGCTGCTATGTTTAGGAAAAACAACAAAACAGCTCTCTCCTTCTTTTGCTGAACTCTTGCTCATTTCCAGCATACTATTGTAGTTTGTACTCAAATCCTACCTAAGTCTTACACAGATGACCACTTATATATGCTCCTAAAAGAAAAAGACCTATGCAGATTCAATTTCATCTCGTTCTTAATTTGGATACTCTTTTAATGCACTCCTTGAAATTATACCTGCTCAAAGCTCACAACTATAAACTTTTAAACTACAGATTTCACTTCACTGCCGACTACAAACTACTGTGTAAATTGGGCTAAATAGTGTTTGCATAAATTGAAGTTTCAGGCATTTTCTTTCCAAGTAAGTGCCTTGGAAAGAAACTCAGTCTAGTCCATTTCTGGCCAATTCTCTGGCTTCTTTTCTATCCTTCATTCTCTCTCTACTTAGCCTCTACTGTCAGCCTCTCAAAATCTTGTTTTCTTTTATACTCCTTTTCTTCTTTTTCTATTACTAATGCATCATTTTTGACCTGTTTCTTTGTTGCTTCAGGGTTTCATTTCTTTGCTGCTTATCTTTCTCTGATACCTACATTCATAAATTCCTTTCTTCCTGTTTAATTATCACGCATGTTCCAAAATATTATCTGCACTTTAAAAAGACATTTCCTCTCTGGAACTTGTACAAGTAGCAAAAAGAAATATAAAGGAAGACAACCAAACTTTTCAATGTACTTTACAATTAAATACTTTGAAACATAGCACTTGTAACATCAGAAATATGGCAGCCAAATTGTGCACAGCAAACTCAAACAACAACAATATGACAAAGACCAGATAATCCAGTCTGGGGCCATTGCTTTGGGGGTAAACTTTCACCCAGACTCTCAGGATAACATGCATGCTCAACTTCTAAACATCGCCCAGAATCTGTTACATCCACCTGGGCAGGCAGAGAGGGCCAGTTTAATGTCTTTTTCCCGAATGCACCTGTGACAATCCAGCATTACTCAATGTTAGCCTCATTTTTGTTCTTAAGCCCTGAAGTGGAACTTTAAGGGAATCCACAGGATCCTTGCACACTGTGTGACAGAAGCCTTTGGTCCACATGCATGTCTTAGATGTAGCAAAGTTAGGGTCTCATAAAAGAAGTCTGGGACATCTCTAATAATGGAGAAGGTTTCTCTTAAGATGTAAAATCATTCGTCTTGGCTGTGAGTCAGCCTGTCTTGAAATTGGCTTTTACTCTGACTTGTAATGGAGGTGTGCAACACACAGAAGAGCAATTGGAAACATCAAGCGTAGACAAGGTATCAAGAAGCTTCCAGTGAGTAAAATAAGTCTGTTAGTGCAGTTTGGGAACGGTTTCCTATGTTTAGAGTTAATCCAATGTTCTAAAATAGCACAGTCAAGTTCCACAAATATTGGTCACTGGGTAGAATCTATGACAGTATAAGTGAATTTTAAAACTAAGAATTGGTACTACAAATGTCAACAGTACTGAAGTAACTAAGCTAGACACCCTGTAATAAGATACAGTAAAATAGTTCCTAAGGCTAGAGTCATATTGAGCAAAGCAGAAGTACATTAGAATAAGAGTAAAGCTTCAAATATAACAAAAGTGGTTTCTGCTTTTTTCATTAATACAGAATCTGCATAAAAAACTGTTTCTCCGTTACATAGCACAGCTCCCAATCAGCACTGTTACGCTTTTCATCTGATTTTTGAGAATCATTTTTTGTAGCTTCTATCCCTGAATACAACACAAAATCTCGTTGTTATTTTAAATTTGCAGTGTTCCAGGGGAAAGATGAAATTGCGCATTAAAACAATATTACAAATCTCAAAGGATTTGCAGCTCTGCTCCTGGCTGGAATAAAGGAGGATTAATGCCTCAGAGCTGTGACAAGACCCATTAAAACTCAAAACCAAGCTGTCAAAATAACCCTCACCTACATTGTGGGAGATGTATTCAGCAAGCTCTCTGTTGCTGATATTTATCTTATCTCCCTTTCCTGCACACGGCTCTGCAGGTCTCATTAATAATAGCACAAGGACATCATCTGGTTGTCAAGCCATGCTCCAGACATCAGGCCATGCTAGTTGCAGAGTCATAACAGCCTGATATTGTCAACAGCTGTTTTGCATTTTAACGCCGTAAGTCCATTTTCTTCCTTGTCCCATTAGACAATATGTATGTCTGTGTAATGCATTTCAACTATTTGAACAACATAAAACAACACTAAGAGGCTACAAGACAATGAATCACTTGTTTCAGTTTTCCTTCACAGATTTTCCAGTGAGACTTTCCCTGTACCAAGGCACCAGCCCAGCAGATTAATCCAAACAAATTATCGGTGAAGAGTAACTACGGAACTATTTCTACGTCTCTCAGTAACGATTTTCTAGTGGAGAATCTCTGAACTATGAAGCCTCAGCAGGGATATATCATCAGGCAGTTGACCCACCTCATTATGAAACAAAAAGCCTCTGATTACAAGCTGTTGTCTATCTTTTATTTCACACGCGGCTGGAGGTTTCATTGTTCTGCAGATGGTTGTGCAGTGTGGTACAGTGAAGAGGGCTCACAGTATACCTAACACGCCTTACTACATTAAACGCCATGTTATTTGCCAATCATTAGACTGTAAGTGGGTTGCTTAGCTCTGTGGAGCATAATCACCGTTTGTGTTACGCAGTTCCACTTCTTGACATCAAACTCAATGACTTGGCAGCATCCTAGTAGCTGTCGTTTTTTTTATGTTTTCAATATCTTGTTTTTATTTATTTTGGCTGTGGTTTATTTTTGTAATGTTACATCTATTTAATTTGCTCTCATTATGCCTGCTCTGAAGCATCCTACTTTGCTCTTTCAAATTCTGTCTAGCCTGCTGTGCATTTTTAGCATTTTCAGTTTTAATTTCACATCTGCAGCGTTTGTGATTTTCATCTCTTATTTGACTGTGACTGCCTCACTGTGGCAAATTACTCTGAGTGACAAAACTCATGCTGCTTGCCATTATTTTATTGGCACCGTAGTGTTTCACCCATCACAGCTATTGTTTTATTCATTCTCCCTGATGTATCTGGCATCAAGATTCCTGTCTGCTACCTTTTATTTGTATAAAATTATAGACTTTCTTGTACAATGCGGAAGCTGTTACAATACTGCAACATCAAGTTGCAGCTTAACGATAGCAATCTTCTCTTTGAGATTATGGGTTCAACACACAATTGGGAAAAGGTAACCTAGGCTGACACTCCAGTGCAGTATTTAAGATGTGCGACATTGTCCTGCCAGGGAGATATAATAGCCAGACCTTGCTCTTTCAAGTAGGCATAACAATCCCACAGCACTACATTGAGGAGTATGATTTCTCCCAGTCTGCTGACTGATATTTGCCCCTCAATTAAAATCACAACAGCTTATCTCACCGTTGCCACATTGCTGTTTGTGGGAGCTTGCTGCATGCAAACCGCATTTCCTATAAAGGAAAGTAGAAGTTCCAGAGGACTGCTCTCTCGCTACAGAGAGACACCTGGTGGTGATTTGACCTGCTGATCTCCACACTTCAGGGAAGGGGAGGGACTGAGAAGGAGGGACCTTCATAGTAACCTCAGCCAGTGCAGGAATCGAATGCACATTGTTGACATCATTCATCAGCCATCCATCCAACTGAGCTAACTACATTTCCTACAGCGTAAACATCACTACACTTCAAGAATAACTTATCGAGTCCCAACAACAATTTGCTTTCATATAGCATATTTAGAGTATTGTAACTTTCTAAAACGTTTGCAACAACATTTTCAAATAAAATTTGACATGAGTCACATAAGGAGCTATTAAGGTAAATAGTTAAATGCTTGGTCAAAAACGGCAGGTTTCAAAGAACATCTTAGAGTAGGACAGAGAGATGGACAGGTTTAGAAAGGGAATTACTTAACTTCGAACCTTGGTACCTGAAAGCAATAGTGGACAATTAAAAATCAGAATGCTCAAGAGGGAGGAATGCAGGTATCCTACAGAATTGTAAGAATGGAGAAGATTACAAAGAAAAGGTGGGGAGTGCCATGCAGGAATTTGAAAACTATGGTGAGAATTTTAATAAGATTGAGACAGCACAGAACTAGCAGCCACTGTAGGTCAGCATGCACAGGAGTGATGCTTGCTGCAAGTTAGAATACTGTAGCAGAGCTCTGAGCAATGTTAGGTTTATGGAGGCTTCCTGAATGTTCTGCAGTGGTGACAGGGATGAGAAAAGACATAGTGGTCCAGAATTTCCCTTAGCCAGACAGTTCCTGTTCTGGTGTGGTTCAGTGTTGTACATGGGAACGCTGAGGAATTCCTATCTTACCAAACTCTGACGGAACTGCCCAGGAAACTGAAGATTCCATTGGGCGACTCCTCTTCACCTGAATCCCTCTGAAAGTCTCCATTCAAATCAGAAATTTCAACGGTTCTTGATGCTATTCAGGAAAAGTTAGATAATTAAATGTGTCATCCAACTCCTGAGTAATATTCAACTGATGCCATTGTTATTTCACACACCCCAAATACACCTCCCCAGGTCTTGTACACACACCCCAATGCTGTCTCTCTTTCCCAAGACTCTACACTTTTCCACCTTCCCATTTCCCCCAGTCATGACCTGTTACACCTTTCCCACACTGCTGGACCTGAAACCCTTTCCCTCGCACGGGACTCAAAATCCCCTTCACTTGATCCTGATCCAAACCCCCTTCACTCACACTGGACCCGACCCTCTCTTCACCCACTCCTGACCTGAATCTCCTTCCCTTGCTTTGCACCTGAAACCTTACCCCCTACCCCCATGACAACATGCTCCAGACCTGATTCCCCTTCCTCTACTTCAGATCCAACACCCATTTTCCATTTTCCCCATTCTTCCACTCTGCACCAGACCCTTTTCAGCCCTGAAGACTTTCTCTATTCTGGACTAGTTTCCCATTCTCCCCACTGCTGGATGAACCGTTCCTCCAATGTCTAACCACCTTCACTCATTCTGGACCCAACTCCCTCACCCTTCCCCTGCCCCGGACTCAACTTAAAAATTGGGCCTGAACCCAAGAAGCCTTCCAGGACCCAAACACAATCTGCTTCTGCCCACAAATGATTCAACGAAATGGCAATGGACACAAGGCCCAAAATGTTCATTTCTAATGTCTGCAAGCTTTGATGAGATTAAAATAAAGGACCTAATACCAGCTTTAAAATAATAGTTCAAAAAAGCAGGAATGTGAGATGAATGTTTTAAGTATCCAGCCATTAATCCGTAGGTACTTGGAAATTATATTCTCTAAATCTAACAAACAATCACAATCAAATATTGATTCTAAAAGATGATAGTCCCTCTACTCTAAATTCTCAGTGAAATAAATATCAAATGAAATCAGATATACTTGCCCTCGCTTTGGCTTGAGTGGTGAAGTTTTAAACTCCCACTGGTTGAGAGGTGACTTCAGTCAACATCCTTGGCCAGTCCTCAAATACAGTGATCCTCAACAGACTGTGTCCAGCAGATTACAAGATTAAATCTCAATACCGTCTGCCTTTGAGTCTGATCTTTGACTCTTCTTAAAATTTAACATGAAAATGCTGTCCAGAAAAATTAGCTTGAGTAATTAACTTCTCCAAAAGCAGCAATATTTCTACCTCCTTAATTGAAATATTTCCCAATCTTAAAATTTCTCACAGAAATTGTTGCCTTTGGGAAATCCACTAAGATAAATAAAGCTGCACAAAAGCAAATCAAGTGAACAAAGGCATAAAAGATGCTTTAATGACTTGATGTGAGCCTGGTTTTAATGCATTTTTTAGCCTTGACAGGTTCCCAGATGGGAGGTCAGCCTGACTGACAGTATTGGATTCTATTCAGGCAAGTCACACTTCAGGGCAGGCAGAGAACAAGGTCAGCGCTGGGTGTGGGAGGGGATATGTGCAGGGGTGAAGGACTTCAACTCCTCCTGGCCCACAGGCAGTGTTGCTCGTGCGTCCTTCAGCCAACACTTTTCCCAAGGTTCAGAAATCAATCTAAAATTAACCAAGCTGCCAGCTTCGGTTGGCTATCGGCTCCTTGACCCACCTTCAGAAGCAAACAGCTTGGCATCAGGCTTCAGATTGATGAAATTTTCACCCCATCCATCACTTGTCATATTAAATATTCCCCCAAGATCCTACAACTTGATGGAAGTGACTTCCATGGAAAGGAACTTTTAAAATTGTGACCTGGATTTGATCTTGTAATTGGCTCATATGTTAAGCAGATTAATACAATGGCTTTAAAATGAATGAGGAGCCAATGAGAGAATTGTCCCTCCAATTCTCAGAATCATTCAAAGGCAAAGGAGGGTCATTCAGCCTGTCATATCTGTGCTCCTCTCCAAATGAGCAACTTACCACGTACTACTAAACTGCCTTCTCCCTGCAATTCTGCACATTCTTCCTTTTCAGATAATTCAATTTCCCCTGGAGTGCTGTAATTGAACTTGCCTTCACCATTCTCTCAGGCAGTGCATTTTAAATCTGAATGACTTACTGAGTGGAAAAGTTTCTTCTCAAGTCTCCATTGCTCCTTTTGCTGACTATCTTAAATCTGTGCCCACTCAGGTTATCCTGATTTACTCTGTCCAAGCCCCTCATGATTTTGACTGGCCTAAGCCCTTGAAATTATTTGTAAAAGGTAGCCAAACTTGTGTTATTCCTCAGATATACATTTCTCCTTTGAGGTAACATCTGATAAAGTTTATGGTTTTCCAAATAAATTAGCTCATATAACATATACCATAAATAACTGGGCTCTGTGAGTCAGTATCTTGAAATTATTTACAAAACTATTTACAAAGTTACAATATCACAGACTTACACACACAGTCTCATTCCATGATTAATGATGTAACTGTATATTACACAGACTTGTTTAACTAAACTTGCCCATTACATCAGGAGAGTGACTGAAGGTGAGCAGGAAAGCTTATACTAGAATGTCACATATCGTGAAGTTATATAGCCCTTTAAAGGTAGAAGCCTGATGATCTGGAACCAATGCAATAATGTAACCGCATCTGTAACCATTGGGTCAAATTCAATATGTTTGCTGATGATGACCAGCTTTGTCTGTAGCTGAAACATTCAAACGTAGCCTTACAATAGCTGCTGTACACCAGCTATGAGAAAGAAGACTTATCTGATATCAAGTCATGCATGAGGCAGAATTTCTTCTAACTGAATGTGGGCAAAATTGAAGTCATTATATTTGGACCTTACCAGAAAATATGAATGCTAGTAACCATTTTGATTCCTCTTCCTCAGCACTGACTCAGGTTAAACATGAATGCCCATTTAGCCTTTAAGATGAATTTAGCATACATTTGATAATCACGAAGGGTATCTGTGTCCTCCATTACAATACAACTGACCCCACCCCTATTGTATCCCATTACTTTGACTGCCACAATTTTATATCTCTGACGCTCACCTTGTCAGTCTGAGCAGTGACCCCCCCTCAAATTCTGATGAATTTACAAATCTACCGTCTACATACACCTTGTTCATCATCTTCTTACTAGGTGTCCTCTGCTATGACTTCACTTCCAAATACAATGATTTCAAAATCCTCATTCTCTAGTTGTACTTTGCTGCAATCCACTGCACTTTCACCCTGAAGGCTCCTTCAACTCTGACCCCCTGGTTGCAGCATCTCCTCTTCTTGTATGCAATAATCCATGTGCCCCCTCCCACTGTTAGCACAGCAGCAGCACAGCCACTAGCTATCATCTATCTTGGCCCTGCCTTCAGAAATTCTACTGTGAAACCCTTCCATTGATTTCTTCCTCCTCTTTAAAGGCCTCCTCAAAACCATATCTTACCTCCACTGCCTTCTGTAACTCTCCATCAAACTCCTTCCTGTGTTTGATTGTTCTGCATTTTTGTGAAATGTCTTGGAGCCTTTTGTTTGTCAATGATGTCACGCAAGGTTTCCTTCTTTCTTGGTCAGGAGACAAAATGTCTTCACTGATTTACTGATAAATACTTTTTCCACAATCATAAAGCAGCAAAGTTGCGCTGTGGGACAGTTGTATTTGCAAAAGCCAACTATACAGTTGGCCACAAGACAACAGAGGCAATCCCCTAACAGCCACTAGTGGGCTTTGGGCCAAGTCATCAGCAGTTTATTGCACTAATAAAACCTCACATGCCTAATGAGTGTTAGACACTAACTGGAGCATAATCCTGCAATCTTTAGTCAACTGTACAGTTATGTCACAAATATACGCATACAGGTGTACAAGTCACAAAATGGAAGGTAGCAACTTGAAGTGACAGGGGATCTCACCAAAGCTAGGTGTCAAGTACTGGGGGAAGCTAATGAGTGAATGCTTTAGGATGCTTTTGCCAAATGTGGCATAAGTTGAATATCACAAGCACTGTTCTTGACTTGTTTAGATTTTTTCTGAAACTGCTCTAGTGAGTAAAGACATCAATGGAGTCAGGCAACAGAAATGTTGCAGCTCAAACTTTCTGAAGACACCTTTGTTAGATTGCTGCTCTGCTTCGACTTCCAACAGCCTTGACGTTGTTCCACATTCACTGCCAGGTATCCCAAGGCTGGCTTCCCCAGAAATGTGGAAGGCACTGTCCCTTGGAGAGCTGTGTCACTGCTCTGCAGTGTCAGGGTGAAGACAGGATATGACATCTCTTTATAGCACCAGCTGCCACATGGTTACATTTACAAGTCCAGAGTGAATGTCAGTGCATGGGGAGAATGGAGGGGTGGGTGAGGTATATGATTAAGGCAGGTAAGAAGGCAGGGGCTGGGATGAAAGGTGTCAGGTGGACAATCCCAGTAGGTTTGTCAGATGGCAGCTAGATGACATGAATGAGTTGGTAAATGGGTTAGGCAGTAGTTGGGTAAGGTGGCAGTTTCTGAAGTGACTGGTGGATCAATGGACAGTCAAACATTTAAATTAGAAACAGGAAAAGGCCATTCATCCTCTCAAGCTACTCTACCATTTAAATACCATTTCAATAAAGCAGTTATATCCAACAGCTCCCAAACTGTTGAGACCACCTCCAAATCAAGAGGGCTGCAGAAAATTAAAATCAATGAGCGGCTATCTCACTGGCCATTTCTTTTAAGCAGTCAATCAGATCCTGGACATCATCAACCAAAAGCTCCAATAATTTACTCAGCACCATTTCTCTTGTGATTGTAATTTTCCTGAGCTCTCCCTTCCCTTGCATTTCCTGATGTATCTTTGCTTCTGGGATGTTACTTCTATCCTTTATAGTGAAGACTGATGTAAAGTATGTATTTAATTCATCTGCCATTTCCTTATTTTCTAATATTCACTCTCCAGTCTCACGTTTGATTCGATCAATGCTCATTTTGTTAACTCGTCTTCTTTAAATATTTATAGGAACTCTGAATATGTGTATCTATATTTATGGATAGCCTTCTCTCATACTCTAATTTGTGCATCATTATTAATTATTGCTCGTGTCAGGTTGGGACGGTTAATTAGGAGCTGGTCAGTTTGTGTCAAGATGATCAGTTTAGTAATTTTGTTTGCGAAAGAGTAGCTGAATTATGTCAGGGGGTGGCGGGTATTATATGGTTGTCGGGGGTACTGGTCGGGGGTGCTGGGTTGGGTTGGTACACTTAGGGGATTCGATGCACTGGAAGGGTTATTGAGATTGAGAGGGATTATTGGAAAGTTGGAATGTTAGCCTAGGGAAGGAGTTGAGGGGGGAGGGGACACAGATTTGGCATCAATGTAACTAGTGGGTCTCTTTTGCAGTTACCGAGGCTCGTTTTCTGTCCAACATCACTTGAGTAACTATTGAATTACGCGAACCATCTGAACGCTGGGACTCGAGCTCAGTGTTGGAGATTTGTGCAGGGGGAGGAAGGACTGGGGAATCAGAAGTTGAAACTTCCTCAGCAATTCACTGGAGGATTTGGATCTCTGGATCACGGCTGGCCAAAGCTCACTGGCGTTATGGAAGAAAGGCATGAGATCCAATTTGGAATAAGTTTCATGCTGACATTTTGGGCATGCTTTCCATATTTCTTTTATTTCTTCAGAGTATGCAGACATCTCTGTTAGGCCAGCATTTGTTGTCTGTTCCTAAATGCTCATTAAAATTGGTGCTGAATCTGCCGTCACATACTGTGTCAATTTTGCAACGACTTCCAGGACTGGCTTTTATGAAACTGTCAGGTGTCTTGAATGCTTGCTAGAGAGCCAGGGAGAGAACTGCATTGCCTCCTCAGGGGAAGCCCAAAGAGTTTCTCAGAATTAAGAATCTCAGGGTCAGAAAACCTAACTACCAAGAGCTCCTGGCCAAAGACAGGCTGGTAGCTCTTTCAAATGTCAGTGCCACTGGGGAAGCCACAGCTGGCACCATAATGACACCCCCTTGAGACTGGGAATCAAGGAGTGATCCAAAGTACAAAGGAGTAATAGGAGGAGCAGCTCGCAGGTTAGCGGATAGGAGGAGAGGTTGGCTACAAGTGAACGGAGTGGCTCTCAGTGGGCTGCTTCTTCCTGGTGTCATATGCGTCAGTCAGGTGTGGAATGAGGGAATCCCTAGGCAAGAACACACGCTAGACACACAGTTTACTTAAAAAAAAAACCGAAAGAACTACGGATGCTGTAAATTAGGAACAAAAACAAAGCTGCTGGAAAAGCCCAGCAGGTCTGGCAGCATCTGTGAAGGTAAAAACAGAGTTAATGTTTCGGGTCCAGTGACCCTTCCTCAGAACCATGTTGTGGACACAGTTTTACTTGTCACGCGTGCTGCATGTTAACCAGTTTGCCCGGCAATGGGTTAATCAGAGCAGTGATCTGTTGAGGCCTTTAAATGATCATTAATTGCCTACTAAAGTGACTCAACTGGTGGTAGCAGGTCACGAAGTCAGACAAGCCCCAATCTAATTCTGGTGGAAACAAAAACCGAAAGAACTGCAGATGCTGTAAATCAGGAACAAAAACAGAAGTTGCTGGAAAAGCTCAGCAGGTCTGGCAGCATCTGTGAAGAAAAAATCACAGGTAACATTTCGGGTCCAGTGAGGAAGGACCTGAAATGTTAACTCTGATTTTTTTCTAATTCCAGTGGAGCTGGGCAAGTGGTGGGTTTCAGGTAGACCACCATCATGTCTCATTAAATTTGCTTTACAACTCCAGACATGCCAGGAAGGATGCTGTAGAATTCCACTCGCAGTATTCCTTTGTTTTGGCTTTCTTAGTGAAGTGGTGCCACATAAAATCACCTGAAAAAAAAACGTGTTTCTCGCAATGCAGCACTCCAATTCTGTCTCAAAGGCATGGCGGATCCAGGTCGCAGTTTACGTGACTCACACTGAAGAGTTATCGAGTGTTATCTCACTGGTATCACAGCAATCTGGCACATCCTGCACATATTATACACAAAGTAAACTGTTTTGAAGGACTGTTAAAAACGATGCAATACAACCAAACTGTTTTGGTAATGTGTCAAACTGAAAAATAAAACTAAAATACATTGTAAATGTCACAGGGACCCTGGAACTGTCACGGCCTGTGGCTGGGTCATGCACACATTCTGAAGTGTGAAAGCAGTGCAGAAAAGTTATTCACCTCTCAATATCTGTTGATGCCTCTCTCAACTTATCATTCAATTCCTCCTGTGTTTAGTTTATCTTTTGCTTTGTAAAATGTCTTGAGGTTTTTTTTGTATGTCCATGATGGTTCATAAGGCTCCCTTCATTGTGGGTCAATGGACAAAATTCTTCACTCATAGGCTGATCATTTTTTTTTTATCCATGCTCCTAAAGTAGAGATGCTCAAGTGAAAATTGTGACAAGCACTGTCAAACTAGACCCGCCCATTCCCTGGCTTTTCCCCTGGCAAATAGAGGGTACTCGACATCCTGTTTTGTAGACAGGGATCTGAATGTTCTGCTGGATGGGATTATGCAGAGGCAAGACTTCCACTTTCTCAAGGACTGGCAGTGCTGGCCATGATATCAGACCATGCCAGCCTGGTCTGAGGTTGCTGTCAGGGTCAGTGCCGTCTCAGCCATCTAGAGGAATGCCCAACTCTATAAGAAGGTCAGTAACCGTCTCCACTCTGCCAGTTTAAATGTCACCATTATCTCGTCAATACCACATGCTCACTCAATCTCTGATACTGTACACAGCTCCCACCAAGGCTCATGCCCTATCACTGTCACAATTGCTGCAATGTCCTCCCTCATTCACTCTCACCCACTCCAACCTGCAACACAGCTAACCTTGCATATTCTGTGCTGCCTGCTCACTCTTTCAGTACACGTCCTGAACAGAGAGTAACAGTTGTGATCATCCAGCTTCATCCTCTATTTCCAGGAGCCAAACAGCCCACAATAGGGCTGAAACAGTCAACAAGTAGGCTGCCTGATAGTTGGCTCCTCACTCTCATGTGGAAAGAATCCTGATTGTGGCTGCCCCAAGTGTCTGAGCAACTGTGTCCAAACCCTTTCAGAATATTCAGCAACTGGTTTCTTCTTGTTTCTGTATTTAATTTCTCCCTTCTCTCTCTCTCTCTTCAACCAGCTGTCACTGCTGCACCATCAGTGCTGAATGAGAAGGAAGAACAGGCTACAACTTCAAAGTACAGGTACTAGATGATAAGTCCAAAAGATGCAGGAGCAGAAACAGACGACTTGGTCTTTAGAATCCACACCGTCATTTATGGCTGGCCTGATAATCCTCAACTCCATTTTCATGTAAGACCCAAAGACATAGGAACAGACGTCGGTCACTAAGGATAGTGCATTAAGTACCTTCCTCTGTTAGCTGCCTCTGCCCACTTCTCTACATACAACTGAACTGTTTTCTTTTCTTGAAGGCTTCTGTTCAATCAGCAGGTTTATAGCACAATCAGCTGAACTGATGGGAGTCATTGAGCTGGGCCACGCAACAGAGCTGAACTAATATAAGCACAGATACAGCCATTAGCCAAGGAAGCACTTAACCGATTTTCATCCTCTGCAGAATGTGTTAACTCAGCTCACTTGCTGAGTAAACAAGGTGTAGAGCTGGATGAACACAGCAGGCCAAGCAGCATCAGAGGAGCAGGAAGGCTGACGTTTCGGGCCTAGACCCTTCTTATTTCTGAAGAAGG
>NC_063363.1:19589871-19621868 GCF_021869965.1 Rhincodon typus | reverse complement strand
GACCCTTCTTATTTCGGAAGAAGGGTCTAGGCCCGAAACGTCAGCCTTCCTGCTCCTCTGATGCTGCTTGGCCTGCTGTGTTCATCCAGCTCTACACCTTGTTATCTCAGATTCTCCAGCATCTGCAGTTCCTACTATCTCTAAATTACTAGCTGAGTACTTCATCACAGCAAGCACCTTTCCAAGGATATGAGGCAAAACAAAACAGAAATGAGGGAAAGAATACAATATTTAAGATTGAATTAAAATGTTCTCCTTACTTCAAATAGCAGCAGTGATGATATTTCTTCCATACTTACCCATTGATACAAAATATTAGGACATATAGACTTCATAATGCTGAACTACATAGATTTTTTAAACAAAATATTCCCCAATTAGTTAAGAGGGGCGAAAGTGGTTGGTCACTCAAATTGGAGAAGGAAATGCCTCTGCTTGAAGTCGCGTGGCCATAAGGACATCCATTGCTGCCTGTAGTTTTGTATGAGGCTTGATGCCTCTGGTTCCTTTGGCCCACAAACCTTCCATAGAAAGGCTACCTCTATTAAGCTGCTAGTGTCCCCATGCACAGGAAAGAATGCTCCACTTGATTACAGAATGCCAGTGTGCCCTTTAAATCGACCATTACAGGGAGTGTAGCATCTTTAATAGGAGCCATCCTCGATGTGAAATATTGTATTCTCTTTACCAACTCACTCACAAGCGCTCTATGTTTACTATACCACATTTCCATTCATTCATTCATAAAAGCGTGTTTTTGTAGTACATTTTATAAATTAAATTAAACATAACACATTACTTTTTTTTACACCTTTCAATTCTTATCGGCCCATGCTGCAAGTAGTGTTTAGACCCGTTTCTGTATCAAAGGCTACCCCTGAATAAGTGTTAATACTGTAACCTACTCAGAACAATGCCATCCCCATCATTGTGTCTCCATAGCCCACTCGAAACTATGGAAAGATTATAATATTAATGAGCGCTTAACAACCATTTCTCGGGACCTGAATAGGTTACATCAAATAGTTTTCTCCACTAGTAGTACTTTTTAGATACATGTTAAATAGGTTTGCTACCACCTTTAAGAAACTTACTATTAAACCAGCCCTTCTGTGAAACTGTATGAATGAACGTGTAAGAACTGTCAAAACCAACAACAGTAAATGAAATCTCACAACCCAGCCACAGGAGATCAGTTTAATATCCTCTATACTTTTATTTAGTACACGTATAATTTCTCACTTATTTAGATCATATAGGTCTATTATTTTCACTAACATTACTAACTTTAAAGACAAAAGGACTAACACCTCTTAAATATGCAAACTCAGACTGGTCAGACATTCTAATTCCATCAGGAGTAACAGTCAATATTTAGCAAGTGCTTAAACCATCTCCTGCTCCCCAGGACAGATGTCACACAAAAGTTTCTATACAATAGACACAACTATGTAACACCATAGTGCTAAAATTTTGATGTATGTAAGAATTGTGTATAAAGAGGCTGCTGTAACAATTATACTTTGGATTCCATCGCCATTTCGAACTGTGCTACCGCAGATGCTCAATAAAAAGGCTATTTTTGCCGCTCACCGATCTCGATCGTTATTGAAACACAATCCCACATTGACTTGGCTGCCTGCTATTTTCACCTGCCCAACCTTCAAACCCATCACTCTGAGGCCAATAAATATCTTCCCAGAGAATTGACTAATCTTGATTGATTGACTGGAAAGCAATCCTTTTTAACATTGTTCAGTAGCAGCATTAGGCCATATTCACCATTTCAAATCTGCTCCATCATTTGATAAAATCAGGGCAGATTCAAAAGCCACTTTACTATTTACTCCCATAGCCCTCAACTGCTTTGTCAATCCAATAACTACGCAACTTTCAATGATACAGCTGTCACTGCTTTCTGGGTAAGATAACTCCACAGGCTATCAACCCTCTGGGCGAAAAACAATCTAATCTCCAACTTAAAAGAGGAAAGTCTTATTCTTAAATTGTGTGCCCTAGTTCTTGGCTCTTCACTAAAGAAAACATTCACCCAATTCAGTCTCCCCAGTAAAATCACCTCTCATTCTCTAAATTTTGATGCGTACAGGCACAACCTATTCAACCTTTCTTTAGAGGTAAAGCCCTTCCAACCAGGATTGAGCCATGATGTGTAGGTGCTGGTGTTGGACTGGGGTGGACAAAGTCAGAAGTCACATGACACCAGGTTATAGTCCAACAACTTTATCAGAAACCACAACTTTCAGAGCACTGCTCCTTCGTCTGGTGAAGTGCTAAGGAATGAGCTAAATGAGCCTTTCCTGAACTGCTGCTTAAGAAGTTATATAATTTTTCAAATAAAAGGACCAAAACAGTATTTCAGTGTGGTCTCACCAAGTCTCTAGAGAGCTATTTGTCTACAGGAGACTAGGAATCTTCAATCTTAAAGATGGGCAGGAGGGGACCATTGAGTTTCAAGTGTAGAGGAGAAAGGAGGCAAGCATTAGCTTGAACTTTAGCTAGGGTTCAAGTCCAGTTACTTCATTGATGGGAATGAATCCGCTGACGTACAACTACTTGCTAGCTTTTGCCAGGAAAAGTCTTTTTTGTAATTCTTCAATTTCTACTGGTTTAATGAAGCAAAAATAATCCTCCAGGGAATGGAATCTGTGATGTTTATTTTTATTTCCAGAATCGAAATGCAGGCTGGTGAATGTGAACAATTCAGCCAAGTGTTCTTTATGAGCTGCCGCTGGTGGTGGTTTGTAATATGAATGCACAGGTCATCACTGATTTGCTTTTCTATGACTGAAGCATTAACCTAAAGTGAGTAGGCCAATAAATGTTCTCTTAACATTCTGTGAATATGGTCACTTATTGATTGCCAATGAGAAAAATCAATCCTTCTCCAGCAAGACAAAAAGTGATCTTGGCAGCAAAAGATTTCTAAATGCAGGATATTTTAGCAATTTTAGTCTTTTCTGTCATTGGGTTTTCGGACAGCTTGTTTTCACCCTATGCAGTGAATAATTAAGTTTAATTTCTGGTTGATGCTCTAGATCCAACACTTTTTGAAATTGTGAAACTGTAAGGGAGTAGAGAGATTCTGAAGTCTGTCTACAGAGATGCCATAAGCAACTGGACAGCTATAAAAAATAAGTACAAAAGCTAATGGAATGTTTGCCATTATCACATGGAGTGGGCATTGCAATATAAAATGTATAGAAGTTCTGCTGCAGTTACATAGCCAAACTACATCTGGAATGCTGCATACACAATCAACAGGTGGCAGGGAAGATAGAGAGAGAGTGAAAGAGGGGAGAGGATTTGAGAGTAGGAGACTAATTCTTCTGCCCAAATGTACAGAGCAAGGGGCCACAGCCTTAAAATTAGAGCTGGAGCATTCAGAGATAATAACAGGATGCTCTTCTTCACATTAAAGGGTAGGGAAAATCTCTTCACCAAAGCAAAAACTTTTGAGGATAAGTCAACAGAAAATTTCTAAACAGAAATAGACAGACTTATTTTAGGTCATGGCACTTAGATATGTGAAACAGTAGCAAGTGGAAGAATGAAAATATTGGTGTCAAAGTCAGCATTGCAACATCATCTGACTACTCTGCAGACTACTGGCAGTAATTACATCCATGCATGCACAAAACCCTCTTTTACAAAATAGTGTCATCATAGAGTCCCTACAGTGGGAAAACAGGCCCTTTGGCCCAACAAGTCCACACCAACGCACAGAGCATCTCACCCAGACCCATCTCCCTATAACACACCTAATCTACACACCCCTGAACACTACAGGCAATTTAGCACACACAATCCACCGAGCCTGCACATCTTTGGACTGTGGGAGGAAACTGGAGCACCCAGAGGAAACCCATGCAGGCATGGGGAAAATGTGCAAACTCCACACAGACAGTCACCTAAGGGTGGAATTGAACCCAGGTCCCTGGTGCTGTGAGGCAGCAGTGCTAACCACTGAGCCACCATGCCACCCCATGTCCAAAGCACATCCCATCAATACTGAACATCCCATCAATAGTGCACATCCCATCAATAGTGAACCACGGCATCTCAGACACGATAGTCCTTAGACAACCGCTTAAAAAAAGTACACAGCCCAATTTAACTTCTAAAATGATCACTCACATGAGGGGTCAAATGCAGGAGATCATTCAGCCTCATCTGAGCTCAACCTTCCATGTTCCCTGTTGATTCCAGGACATTAAACTCTTCTATGTTTCCTGATTATGCATACTGCAAATGCTCAATATTCTTTGTAAAGAAATACTTCCTAGTATCTCCACATTCTTCTGAATAAACATATATTAATAACATCACTTTGGCAATATTTGTTTTTCTTATAGAGAAACCATAATAAATCATTGGTATGCTTCTTCCTAAAATCAGAAGAAACAGTCTGTATCTCCTTCAAAACCAAATGAGCAACAAATGAACCTGTTAAGTGCCAAGAAGTTGTTATTTTATAGTAAAAACTGGATTAGCCATCATTCTTTTAAGGTCACCCTCTCACATTTGAAGAACTTTACAATACCTCAATTCTGCTTTTAATTGTTTGGTTTTTCCCAATACATTCTTCAAGTTTTACGTTCAATGAAGTCTTCCACCTGAACCTCCCCAGAACGAGGTCACCACCCAACAATCTGCTTCTGAGAAGGACTCCAACAGTAACCACCATGCAGCTGGGCAGGCTGGAGTGTGCACAGAGCTTGACATAACAGTGCTTCACTGTAGCAGATAAATTATAAATACGCGCTCAACCAAGCGCAAAGTGCAAAGCTCCACAGTCTGAAGTCCAAGGCCTAAAGGCCTGACAAACTACAGACAAATTAACACAAACAGGGCTGACAGACTGGCAGGAGCATATTTGACTGACGGGCAACACTGAGAGTCTATTCCATGGCCATCTGCTTGAGACTGGCACTTCTGTATATCTCCATGACAACACTTTTTATAATTAAAGTCTGGCAATAACTAAGCCAGCAGATTCCACTCATATCTTGACTGTAAACAATGCAACACTTGTCAAATCAAAAACTACCTGGAATGCCCAGTCTTTCTCTTATTCAAATGCTATTCTGGTAGTGGATTAATCTTGGAATGATAATATCTTGTGAGATAGTGGTGTAGTGTTAATCAGTGGACTAATAATGAAAAGGCCTTTGTGTTATGCTGGGGATACAGGTTAAAATCTACCCAGAACATTCAGTGAAAGTTAAATCCAGTAAATCTGGGATTGGAAACTATATTCAGGAATGGTGATAATTATCATTGATTGCTGTAAAAAAAAACTATCTGGTTCACTAATGTCCTTCAGGAAAGGAAATCTTCTGACTTTATCTGGTCAGGAATAGATGTGACTTCACATCAACAGCAGTGTAGTTGAAATTACCCTCTGAAATTTTCTAACAGTTCAAGGGCAATCCAGCATGGGTAGCAAATACTGGACATATCAGTAATGCCCATATTCCATGAAAGAATAAAACAAAGTGCTATAATTAGAAACAAGAAAGTTTTCTGATGAAGGGTCTAGGCCCGAAACGTCAGCCTCTCTGCTCCTATGATGCTGCTTGGCCTGCTGTGTTCATCCAGCCCTGCACCTTGTTGTCTCGGATTCTCCAGCGTCTGCAGTTCCTACTATCTCTGCTATAATTAGAAGTTAGTAATACAAATTGTCTACTGCTTTCATCAAAAAAAAGTTCAAATCACAAGCATGAAGAAAAATACAACTTTACAGAGCATCAACCATTAAACCTGGCCAAGTTAAAATATATTTTAAATAACAGTAAAGTCAATAAAGATTCAGTGATTGCATCTGTGGATGCTGTCTTTCAGTTGAAGAAGTTGATTTGAAGTCACAGAATCCCTACCATGCAGAATGTACCATTGAGTCTGCACTGACCTTCCAAACAGCATCCCACCCAGACCAAATCCCCTACCCGCAACATTTTCCATGGAAAATCCTGCACATCCCTAGTCACTATGGATAATTTAACATGAGCAATCCCCCTAGCCTGCACAGCTTTGGACAATGGGAGGAAAGTGGAGCACCCGGTGGAAACCCACACAGACACAAGTGACATTGCAGCTATTAAGTCCTGAATGATCTATCCTCCCCCTTGATCAGAAAGGAAGCAGTTGGTCATGTCTCCAGGAGTGCTACTGTCTCTTTTTGGGGTCTCCATAGACCCATTGTCTCCATGACATGAAACATAGCTACACAACTGCAAATTGGCAATCATTTTAAGACAGTTTTTTGTTTCATAAAATGTTTTTTGTAAAAGTTAAGTTCATCTAGCACATCTTCATGACATATTTAGACATCACTATATATAGCACAAGGAGGAAAACTTCCACTTTATTTATACATTTATTTCAGATTAATTAAGCATTTGTGTTGATGAGTTGCACTTTGCAGCATAGTGCAGGCGTTAGCAATATTACCACATTAGAATCTGTCTATAATTGTGATTTTAAAGCACAAATTGTTGTTGTTTAAAAGTGATCCAAAGGAAAAGTAATGTCCAACACAAAAGCACAAGAGGTTGAAATTCAAATAGAAAATGCTGGAAGCCTGCAGCATGTCAACAGAATCCTGAAGAGAAAATGGTTAACATAAGGGGTGGCACCGTGGCTCAATAGTTAGCACTGTTGCCTCAGCGCCAGGGACCCAGGTTCTACCTTCAGGCTGTCTGTGTAGAGTTTTCACACTCTCTCTGTGCCTGCATGGGTTTCCTTCAGGTGCTCCAGTTTCCTCCAACAGTCCAAAGATGTGCAGATTAGGTGTACTGGCCATGTTAAATTGCCCATAGTGTCCAGGGATGTGTAGGCTAGCCATAGGAAATCAACGTTATAGGGCATGGAGGTGGGTCTGGGTGGAATGCTCTTCGGAAGGTCACTGTGGATATGATGGGCTGAATGACCTGTTTCCACACTATAGGCATTCTATGATTTCTCAGAATTCATCAAAATGAATTTCAGATTAGAGCTTTTTTCAGTGACTGACTGTATCATAAATACATTCATTTTTCATTCTATTCCGTTTGGTTTTTAAAGTTAACTTGATTTTTCAATTGTTGGTGGTGTAAAGATAGAGCAAATACCAAGAAGTCTAAAATAGATAACTAAGTCTCTGTGATCTTCCCTGCTGTTCCACAATAACAATCATTGTTAAAATATTAATTCCATTCCTTGAATAAAAAGCCAAGCGAGTTGCAGGTTTTTTCTATAAATAAATGATGTCCAACATACTTCCACTTAATGACATGTACTGTTGAGAATTCATATGAGGGGATTCCTCTCAGTTTAACAATGTGTAGGAGGTTCAAAGCAGAAGTAGATACCTTTCATTGTTATTAAAAGCTAGCTTTCACAAGTTATTCAATCACTCAAGGGAGGAGAAGAGAGATAAACTCCTCCAGAACAAATTCACCACAGTACAGTTTAATGGGCAGTTTTTAAAACATTTAATCTGTTGCTTTAAAAATAGTCCCCTATGCAAGCCAAATTGTCCAACTTGGCAAAGGTTGCACCACAAACAACAAGATGCTGTTTTCAGAATGCTAGTCACTAACTAGAATGCTCTGCTAGCAGTGAAGCATCTCCTAACTGTTTCACATTGAACGTTCAATTACTCCTTCAATTGCATGATTTGTCCACACATAGGAAATGGCCAGCGTATTGAACAGTACTGGAAATCTATCAAACAGGAAAAAGATCTTCAGGCACCATATAATCTATGATACGCCCAAATCTTTTGACTGTTCTGTCTGCAGTAAAAGTTGCAAATTGTAGATAATCAATTAATGTGCGAAGAGGCTGCTATTAAAAACATCTCTAGCTATATATCTTTAAAATGATACAATTATCTGTCCTATTCATCTGATTAAACTCTTACAGCCTTTCATTATATACAATGCGCTTTCTAAAAAAACACGTTTTGAAATCATCAGCTTCATAACTGCAACGTAAAGGGTTTTTTGAATATAATCATTTTGTAAGAAAAAGCTTGGGGAGGGTTACTCCTACAAAAGATAGTTAGGCTAAAGGAGTTACAAAAAAAAATTCTTGTATTTACAATGAAATGAGTTATAATGAAACACTTGTGGAGACTGGACTATTCTTCAATGAATGGCTGATTCAATAAATGAAAGCCACACCCAAATCCATAATTTGTATTCAGCCACTTGCTTATAAGAGCTCTTTAGCAATAGTTTATCCTCCTATGGCTCAAGCTCAAAGGAATGACACAGCGGAGGATTAATCACTGTTAGCAACTCATGCATTACTTCATGGTCATTATTCCTGTAATTCTAGAGAGAACAAAGTGAAGGGGAGCAACAAACTCCATTAGTTTTACTCTCCAAGAAGGTCCCCATTTGAACTCTCTATATTTTTAAATAAAACACATGTTGCAATAACATTTATCAAGTATAATACTACTCAAATCGGCTACTGCTCTCATAAAAGCTATGCATAAAAGGTACATTTGGCATGGCTTCAGGCTGCTGATTGAGCCTCACACACAGTTAATGAAAACCCATGGCTGGACTGTATGTGACTTTCTAACTGAAATCAATGGGCAGAAAATTGCTGATGCTTTCTTACATGTATTGGAACCAGGCCTTGAAGAGCTTACCTTGAGAAGGTCAAAGGCCAACTTTGCTCATCTATAAAAAAGCATCCAGATTGACCAGAAAGTCAAGGTTAATGGGGGACAGGCAAGAAAGTTAAAACCACTTTGGGTCAGCCATGATCTTATTGACTTTTGGAGTAGGCTCAAGGAGTAGATTGGTACATTTCTGCCCTGTTTCTTTATTCATACATTCCCAGAAAAGGAACACTTGAAATTGTGAAGTCTGACTTCTGCTGGTAATAAATTGTTCATAAATTTATATTTCTGATTTTTTTCATACTTTTCCTTTTATTTTATCTCTCTTAATCCACGTAATTCCAAATTTAATTTAACTTGAATTCTTCATATTTCTTCCATATTCTGTTCTTTTTTCTATCTTCATATTTCTTTGCCTGAGAAGTCAAATCACATTCTGATTGTTCACCAAGGTCCCAAATGCTTCATCTGTCTTGCCTCAAGTTATCATTTTGTACATCCAACAATCTATGCGATAAGAAGAGCTGAAGGATAAAAATAACAAAAAACATCTAATTTATAATGTATCCGCCTCCAACAAATTTTGGGCCAGCAAAGTAGAATCTATAGGGAGAAAGGCTAAATGTCACAATTAGCTTTATTACCATCTGAGATACTTTGTGCTACTTCAGCTATGCAAGGGTGCACAGTATGTCTATCACAGACATTAAAAAGTACATTTAGTTCAATAATTCAGTGCATATTTTACCAAATAAATTCAAGGTTACAGCTTAACCTTGGCTTCTGCTGATAACACCTTCATGTCTTTCCACTGAATTCCAGTTTTGCAACTCCGAGATCAATTATTCCATACTTTGTGACATTCATCAACTTAAAATTGAACAAGTAAAATTACATCTACAAACAAACAAAAACAGAAATTGCTGGAGAAACTCAGCAAATCTGGCACCATCTGTGGAGAGAAAAACAGAGTTAACATTTCAAGTTAAGTGACCCTACTTCTCACAGGGTCATTGGCTCAAAATGTTAACTCTGTTTTCTCCCCACAGATGCTGGTGGGCCTGCTGAGTTTCTCTAGCAATTTCTGTTTCTTTTTGTTTAAAATCTCCAGTATTAGCAGTTGATTGTGTTATTTATACACTCGGGATCCAAACAGGAGTTGGGCTATTTTTCATTTCCTATTATGTAATGAGACAGGTTTCAGAATGAACGATTCCTTCGGGAATAATGAACATAACATGGTAGAATTTGACATTCAATTTGTGGGTGAGAAACTTGGATCAGAAACAATGGTGCTAAACATAAAACAGGGTCATTACATCGGGAGTGAGGCAGAGTTAGCTAGAGTGGACTTGGAAAGGAGGTTAGCAGAAAAGACAGTTGAGGAACAATGGCAGATGGTTAAGACGGTTCCTAACTCACAGCAAAGATATATCCCATTGAGGAAGAAGGATTCTAGGGACGAAATAAACTCATGATGGATAACCGAGGAAGTTAAGAATAGTATCAATTTGAAAAAAAAACATACAATGTGGTAAACTGGAGGATTGGGAAAGTTTTAAATGCCAAAACATTACCAAAATATAATAAAGAGAAAGAAAATAAACTATGAGGGCATACTAACAAGTAATATAGAATGAACAATAAGAGCTTCTTTAAATATATAAAAAGGAAAAGAAAGGTCAAAATGATCACCGACCTGTGAGAGAATGAGGCTGGGGAAATAATAATGGAATACAATCAGTCCAAAGGTACAGGTCAGTAATAACATTCCAAAAATACGAAATAATCATGGGACTAAAAGAGGGAAGAAATAAATACAATAACTATCACTAGAGAAAGTGTACTAGAGAAAATAATGAGACTAAAGGCCAATAAATCCCCCAAATCTAATGGGGTGCATCCTAGGATTTTAAAGAAAGTAGCTACAGAAAATGAATTCACTGGTAGTAATGGTTCAAGAATCCTTCGATTCCAGAGAAGTCCCAGAGGATTGGAAAACTGTCATTATTGATGCCCTTATTCAAAAAAGATGGAAGAACGAAGGTAACTGCAGGCCAGCCAGCTTAACATCTGTTATTGGGAGAGTGTTACAGTCTTTCAAAAGGGATGTTATAGTAGAGAATGTTGAAATATGTTATATAATCAAACAGATCAACATAGTTTCATGAAGGGGAAATCAGGCCTGACAAATTTATTAAACAAATTTATTACAGTCTTTTGAGGAGATAACAAGCTGAATAAGTGAAGAGATACCAGTAGATGTAACATATTTGGATTTCTATTTGGCTATTTAATAAGTGTTCCTGGTGTTGGCATGTTGTGGGTCCAGTCTAGTTTGCAGTCTTGCTGCTTCACATGCCGCTTTATCCTGCACTGCCTTCAAGCAACCCTTGACCCCAACCAACATGGCTTGACCCAAGCTACCAATGGCTCAAACAACCCAATCTCAACTCCATAAATATCCTAACTCTGATCCAGACTTGGTCTGATAGGCGCTGGTTTTGCTGCATATTCTACAGACTGAGTAATTCAAAATGGTTTCTCCACCTGTACTCCTCATGTAGGACTTTCTGTTCCATTGTCAGGTGGGTGACTGACAGGCTAAATAGTCGGATCCACATTAGTTTGAAATGGCCAGGAATGAAATAACAAGTATGTATAATAATGGGTCAGATTTAGTCGCTCTCTGATTAGAGAAACATAGGAATTGGAGTAGACCATTCACCTACTGAGCTTACTGCACCATTGATTCACCAGCCTCTGAACGAAGAAATTCCTTCTCATCTCAGTCTCAGTACCCTGCCCCTCAAGATTATGAACCATGGATCAACACCCACCAGTCAGACGAAACATGCTAGCTATATCCTTCCTGTTATACTCTGTAAGAATTGTATAGGCTTCAATGGGATTGTGTCTCATTCTTTGAAGTCTGGGGAATATAGCCACAGTTTCCTCAATCTCTATTCATAACACAATCTAACCATACCAGGGATTAATCTGGTGAACGTCTGTTGAACTCCCTTTTGGAAAAAAGCTTTGAGTCAAGGCATTCCTAGACAGTACTCATCAAGGATAGGAATGCTTAGTGGGTATGATCACTTAATCATTATTGTACTTTTGCCTTCTATACCTTCAACATATTTTCACTGCTACTTAGTGATTAATGAATTAAGCTCTCTTTGATCAGCTGCTGTTCAAAAAATTCTTCGAGCAAAGTGATTCAAGTAACATTTATTTTGTAACAACTGATAAGAACTTCAAATGCAATGACACATTTGACAAACAAACACTTGATCAAAGTACTAGTAACAAGTTTGAAGTAACGCATGTTCACAGACATTATTTTGTGGCAATTCATTCCGTCAACAATTTCATAGAATCACAGAATCCCTATAGTGCGGTAAGAGACCGTTCAGCCCACTGACCCTGCAGCAACCCTCTGAAGAGCATCCCACCCAGATCCCCACCCGATCTACATAACCCTGCATTTACCATGGCTAATCTATCAAACCTACACATCCCTAGAGACCCAGGGGGCAATTTAGCATGGCTAATACACCTAACTTGTACACCTTTGGACTGTGGGAGGAAATCAGAGCACCCGATAGAAACCCACGCAGGAAAGGGAAGAAAGTGCAAACTCCACAAAGACAGTCGCCCGAGGCTGGAATCAAACCTGGCTCCCTGGCGCTGTGAGGCAGCACTGCTAACCACTGAGCCACCATGCTGTCCCTTTACTTTAGCAACTTCAGTTAGTCCATTTTGCACCACCCTTCCCTTCTTTTCATTCTTTCTACTCCTTTAAATCTTCAAACGTCCTTTCCTGAACAGGCAGTGGCTAAAAACAGAGATCAAAAAGAATTTGTCACTCTCCAGTATATCACTTAAGTGGCTATTCTTCATGTGTGGGCTTTGATTGAGATTATCTGTGAGTGTAGAAAGCACCCTCAGCTCAGCATAGATGTAATCTCCACATTTTATCCTGATAGTCTCCAAATGGGCTAACTGTATAATAACCAGAATTAAGTGCACTTACAGATTTCCTCCCATGTTTTAGTACTCCAATTGCTACCTAGCTAGAATAAGATAATGGCCTATTTTATAAGCATTGAATCTTCTTAGCTCATGTAGGCTAGTTTTAACAGACTTTGTGACTCAACAATTGTAACAACAAGACTTTTGATTATTTCCAATTTAGAGATAATGTTTGGTCAAACATGCCTTCTGTATATTACTGAAAAATAGCATTAACAAGATAATATCAGGTACCTTAGCAATGCCACAGTTAATACATTTTAAACATAAATTCTCATACATTTTGACAAAAAAGTCATATTATGCATCTTCCTTACCCTAAATATGACATAAGAAAAGGAATAATCAAGTTCAGTATCTTTTTCTTTTTAGCTTTGTCCCCTTTTAAAATGCATTTATTTCCAACTGTACCAGAGCACTCCAGCAATACTTTCATCTGTATCATCATCATTTTCTTTTGACTCCTCATCTCATACTCCACTGCCATCTCTTGTTACATCAGTCAGACATATTAAACCATTGACTTTAGCCAGCGGTACTGCTTGAATGTGCCTTCAGAAACTGTCAGTGTAACATGCTGACATTGTGCTGAACAAGGCCTCTGCTTGTTTTGACTCCAATCAAGCATTTGTTTTGTTGCTGAACAATGTTAACAGGCTCCAGTAATAGCAGACTTTGAACAGTTAGTTTCAGCGCATGTGCTGAACTACCCAGCAGCCAGGATGCCTATCTGAATAAAAACCACTCAATTATCTCTATACTGCCATGACCTGGCAAATTACGTACTGACAGAAAAATGAACTCATTCTCCAATGTCAACGACTTGCACTTAACGTAGTAAAACCTCCCAGATCACTTCACAGGAATGCTTTCAAACAAAATTTGACTCTCAGTCATGTAAGGATGACCAAAATCTTGATCAAAGAATTAGGTTTTAAAGAGTGTCTTAACGAATGAGAGAAAGTGTGAGAGGGGAGCCTGTTAAAGGGTGGAATGCCAATGCTGAGGGCCTCAGCAGCTGAAGGCATAGCTGCCAATAGTGAAACAATGGAAATCGGTTGAAGTAGGAAGGATAACTTGGGTCAATATTTCAGGAAGCCATAAGTGCTCAGCGGATAAAAGCCAGCAGACTTAGAAGCAGGTTGATATCAGATGTACAATGCATCTACTGCGACATTTATATGCATGCTCAGATCAATCCTGCCAACAGGATACTCACTATATCTGGTTACACATGAAGGTTAACCGTAGATAATGGGTGGCAGGTAGCCTCAATGAATGCCCATGAAAATTCAATAGTTTTAAACAGGCAGATCAATGGCATGGTAGTGTATGTGGAGGGAAATCAGTGTTTGCTTACAACATTACTTGACCTTCTGTTTATGCTGGATCTATAAGACTGGCCATCAATCACGGAAAATGACGTGCTGCAGCAGCCTGGTCACTCCTTTCAGTTCTCTTTTCTCTTCAGCTCCTTTCAGTACATTAGCACAGGCGGTAATTACAATGATAAAACTCTTGCCCACAGCATTATAATTAGGAGCTTTGCAGGGAAGGAAGTACTTGAACTTCTAATTCAGTGTCAGATTCCATTTAATTTCTTATCGACTATCTTTGAATAACCAACCTAAGTAGCACAGTGCAGTAGGGCTGGGAATCTGAACAGCTTCACTATATTGCTATATCACCGTGGCACATTTCATTCTGTCACTGCATGGTCCTGAAGATTTTGCAACTGCAATAATGGAAGATTCTCCATGGACTGTTACTAATGCAATCCGTACCTATTTCCACACAGAGTCCAACAGCCAAATCTTCTTTTAACACAGGATTCCCTTGGGTTAGGAAGGTCTTGTGAGACCACTCAAAAGGCTTTTTGTTGTAATCCATCTCTACTATATGTATCTCTGTAGGCAAGCATACAAGAATAATTTTATTTGTGTATCCTGAAGTATTCTGAATTAACTGCAAAGTGCACAATCTAGCAGTAGAATATTTCTTCCACAACTGTGCACAACATAGTAGCAATAAATAAAGTTGGTGTGAGCACACAATACAGGGTTCAGGAGGATTAATGCCACATCTTTTGTTGTTGACTATAGTCTGATGACCCCTATTGGAAGTGAATGTGAGCTTTTGTCTGGTGCCTGCAGGAGTTGGCTTGAATGGTGTCCCAAGCTCCTAAGAGTCACTGACACATTTTATTAAATTTATTTGTGGAATGTGAACATAGCTAGCAAGGCCAGCATTTATTGCCCATCCCTAACTACGCTTGAGAGCAGTTAAGTGTCACCAACATAGCTGACGGTCTGAAGCCACACGTTAGCCAGACCACTATGGCTATCAATGAAACTTAGTAATGATTACCATTACTGAGACCATCTTTCAATTCAAGGCTTTGTTTAGAACTAAATTTAAATTCCACTCCTTGCCATGATGTGATTTAAACCCATATCCCAGTGCATTATCCTGGGTCTCTGAAATACAAGTTGAATAACATTATCACTTTGCTGCCATCTCCAATAATCAGTCCATCTAGCCCTAAACAATGCTGATGCCATGCACTGAGGAATGCTGCATCCCTTTGTCCCAGGAGAAAGATTTATTTTTGAAACATCCAAGAATTTTTTTTTTGATTTCATTCTGGTGGGGCCTAAAGTATTGCTCCTTCTGGCTGCACAAGTGTAGTGTGGGCTGCCCCATAATCTTGCACTGTTCTACTATTGCTTTGTTACCCCTACCCATAAGAATCACTTGCCTGCCAGGTGGCCAGGATGCCTGCACTGCTCACTTCCAAGTTGCAATGCCATACCCACTAAGGCCAGAGATATGCTCAAGCCTCAGAGTAACTCATGCTTCTCCAGGGCCCAGCATAATCAGCCAGAAGTCAAAATCCACCCCAGTGTCTAGGCTCAAGGCTTGATTCATGTCCTCTCAGGATCCAGAATGCTCAAGGTGCAAAAGAGTAATATTGCAAGGGTACAACTGATACAACTGTAGCTTTTAGCCACATCAGTGAGAGAGGAAAAGCTTGGTTCAAGGTACAGAATTGATTTTCAGCTTGAAGGAAAGTTTGAATGCAATTACTTTAAAATGCAATGTGTACATTTGAATAAATTGCAAAGTTCCATTCAATTAACTTAGAAATCTCTTTGCGCGCCACTGGCTGTAACATGCGCCCAATGATGAACTTCGGTTGAAAAAAAATCCTGCTGGGTGATAACCCTACATGAAGAATAACCTGCTTCCAGCCTTGGGCTAAGTATTATGCCAGATTATACTGCACTCTCTCTCCATGCAACCATCAACTCAAAACACTTCCCTCTCAAAAATATTGAAAGTGCAAGCTGATGACATTGTAGAATAGGCAACCAGACTTCTGGGAACCAAGTGAACTTGACAAACAATGGGTATCTCTTTAAGCAATTGGATCGAAGGACTTTGAAATTAGTATCACAAGCAGAGAAGGAAATATTACTGTGGATGAATTCAAAGGCAAATCAGGTACAGAGAGGGAAATAGAGCGAAAGGGCAAAAGAATGTTTGGATTAAGAGAGAAAAAGAATATGTTAAGAACAAATCATAATCTTCATCAGTGACCAATTCTGATGGATTGAGATGCTACACATTTAGTAGTTAAGTTTTAGTGCTAATCTGACTGTCAGATAGTAATTAACAATTATCACATCATTAGGAAGTGAATTGCACTTGAAATGATGAGCCACAACTTTATGCGATTATTTTGTACCTTCTGCAAAAAATCCACCAACTTCACACCATTAAATGCTTCTCAATGGTGAGACCAACAATGTGATACCATTTTTGTGGAGCCAGCAACTGAGCAGCTTGGACAGCAACTTTTGAATATTCATGTTTGATAAGACATTTGCTCCTCAACTGAAGTTGCTTCACCATTTGCACATCAGATTTGCTGAAAATGTGACGGGTTATTCTGGCCTCTGACAGTAACTGTCATCACTCAAAGAATTCTTCATCAAATTGTGGGTACTTGCTAATGAGTATGATAGTCCACCTAGGAAATTCCATGTCATTGGTCCTGGATTCTGTGGGTCCTTATGTAGCTGATGAGACTAATCTTAGAGACACATCACCAACCACGCATTTGGCAGGTGTTTCTGGGAAATGGAATTAGTCCTTGGCCTTGAGATCACAGAATTTTCTTTCCTAGTTCCTTTTCCATACTTCCTCTTGCTGACAGGCATTCTCAAAATATTGTGCCCCTTCATGCAGGAGTTTCCTCCAGGCCGGTTTCGTTCGAACAAGTGTCTCCCATATGTTGACATCTCTGTTGCATTTCTTAAGGAAAACATTAAGACAGTCTTTGAAATCGATCCTTTGTCCTGTTCTTGTTTGAGTGTATTTATTTGAGTTGAGTGAAGAAGATTTGTTTTGGCAATCAGAACTCAGGCATCCTAAGCATGTGGCTGGTCCAACAGAGTTGTTTTGGGATGATCATGGCCTCAATGCTGGTGCATTTGTTGCTTCAAGGATATTTATAAAATATGCACAACTCAAACAATGAATTATTTGTTACGTATCAGTCTCTCTTAATACGATGTAAAGTATATGAGCTTTCCAATATTTACTCTGTGATTAAATTCTTCGTTCTGGTCATTTTCTTCACTTCTGCAATCCTTTAAGGGGAAAAGCTTGAGTTTGGCACCTTAGTCTGACAGAAAGCAAACATCTGGAATCCTGATACAGAAACACTGCATGAATGAGCTTTAAAATAGTCATTAATACATTCAAATACGTTGGCAAATATCAAAATGGATATTTGACTGAAATGCAACAGATGAGCTTCTCTCGAAAATGAGCACATCCAAATTCACTGCTTTGAAGCATTGTCCAGATTTTCCCTATCAAGGCAGGCAGCTCGCATTGAGACATTTCCAGACTTCACATTACTGTCTCAGTTTATATGGCCTTGTCAGACCCATTTTCACACCAGGAGTGTGGGGGCAGGATCGGGTTGGGCCTGCTGACGCTGGAAGCAGATTCAAAGTGTTCACAGGGATGGGTGAGACCCAGGTGGGCTAGTTAGATACCCATTTGAGATCCTTTGGACTTCATCCCAGTTTTTTTCAATGCTGAAAGGCCTTTCAGCCCTCGTCCATCACGCCTGTTCACTTCCTAAGCACATCCAAGTCCCTCACAGTCCCATGCCACCAACATCGACCTGGGTTTGATTCTAACCTTGGACAACTGTTTGGATAGAGTTTGCACATTCTCCACATGTCTGCATGGGTTTCTGCCGGGTGCTCCGGTTTCCTCCCACAGTCCAAAGATGTGCAAGTTAGGTGGATTGGCCATGCTAAATTGCTCGTAGTGTTCAGGGTTAGGTGCAGGGAAATGCATGGTTACAGGGATAGGGTAGGGGAATGAGTCTGAGTGGGATGCTCTTTGGACGATCTGTGTGGATGCGAAGGGCTGAATGGCGCATTTCCACACTATAGGGATTCTATGCAAATCCATGTCCCCACTATCCTACATGTCTCCTCATACTGTCAAGTTGACTTAAACCTCTCTTCCCACCTAATCCCATGGCACCTTGCAATCTGAATAGCAAATTCCCCTTCTTCTCCCAGATCCCTTCATAGCCCCTCAAGCCATCATCATAACCATTCCTCCAATATCCACCAAGGCAGTCCTTAGGAGCTATGTGGAGATAAAAAATAAAATAAACTTCTGCCAATAAAATATAGCTTTCACTCACATACATGTGATAGTGAAAAATAGTCCCATTCAAGAAACCCCTGAAACCTTTCAAATCTCAAGTGTTTAATCTCTCATGAAAATAAAACTTCTGTTCAGATTCCACAGGAAGGACAACTAAACCTTTAACAGTTTCTTTAAGTTAATCAATCATCATAAGAGTTCAGTATCTCTTGCTGTGATAATTCTGGTTTTTGAAACTCAGACAAGTATTCATAACAACATAATAATGGCCCTTAGGGACATGTCAACAATGAAGGTCTGCTGAAACTGCACTTTTAAGATGATTTTTTTTCGCTAATTGACACAAGGTGGCCTGTCAACTGAAACAGGGCAGCAGATTTTTTTTTAAACTTTCACTGACAGTCTGATTTTGTTTTCATTATTCAAGAGTGGGGATTCAAAAAACATCAACAGTATTTCTGTCTACCCCATCAATTTGTGACTCCCACACTGTGGGTTAAAGTCCCTTGTAACAGCTAATGTGGGGTTTGTTTGAACTCAGCAGCAAGCTCACACGGCCCTGTTGAGGTAGACTTCTCATCTCAGTGAGCCTGGTTCCATCCACTTTCCCAGTCTGAAAAGATTGCATGCGTTGGATATGGAGGTAGAACTTCATACCTAGTATTTTCAAAGGTTCCTGGATTCAGGAAGACTCTGAAAATCCAACCCCTCAATAGAATGTAATTTCTCATGCAAAATGATGCAGTACTGTTCAAACATATTTATAGAAAGCCAGTATACAAGTAGGGCAAAGGGGAATTCTAAAGCGTATGGGAAGCATGTCTATATTGTGCAATGAACAACTTATACTTTTGACTCATTTGACACTATACTGTCGGCATCAAATATTTCCAAGTCAGCTACAGCAAAATTACAGTAAATAATCCCTGCAAGTCGGTCCCAAACTATCCACATAAGAACACAGAAAAATGACTCAACCATTAAAATCCCTGTATTTGTTTATTCAATTGGATCCTGACAGTTCTGACGAGAACCCCATTTACCTGCCTTTGCTCCATTTCTCTCGGGACCCTTACCAAATAAAAATCTACTCTTGAGACTTTCAACTGACACAGTATTTACAGTCCCATGCAAAGCAAATTCCAGATTTTGACTACATTGAGTCCTGATTTCATTCGACTGGCAGAGCTCTAATTTTAGGTTTGTGTTCACACACACTGGATTCCTCAATGGACAAAATGGTTTCACTTTAACTACTCTGTCAAGCCCTTTTATACAATTGAACAACTTAGTTAGATCGCCAGTCAGTCTTCTTTAATACAGGCATTACATGCTTATGGAAGCCAACCTCACAATTTATTTTACTTCCAGTATCATTCTGGTAAATACATGCTGTTCTCCCTCCAAGGCCAATATATCCTTTCTTGCAAGATCTCCCCAGTCTTGATTTAGAACTACAGTCAGTTTTAATATAACATGATAGTTCAGTTCTTGCGCAATCTTGCGTTATAAGGTAATCATACAATAGCCACGCCATTTAAACTAATTGGGCCGGAATGAGGTTATAGCCAACACAGGTGAGGAAAGTTCACGTTCTACAAATAACGGTCTAAATTCTTCAATCGCCTTAAAGCCAATTTGCGTTGAAGAAACATGCGTTATATCAGAACAGCCTATATATTGCCACTCCTTCATAATCACCAGATCCAAATC
This sequence comes from Rhincodon typus, assembly GCF_021869965.1. Classification (NCBI taxonomy): domain Eukaryota; kingdom Metazoa; phylum Chordata; class Chondrichthyes; order Orectolobiformes; family Rhincodontidae; genus Rhincodon; species Rhincodon typus. Next base: position 19,601,779 of record NC_063363.1, on the reverse strand, counting down.
CTGGAGCTCCCTTCTCAACAACAGTGTGGGCATTCCTACATGCCCAGGAAATAAAAGACACAGCGAATACTCTCTCTTTGATAGATAAATTGTAACTACCCACCCACGCACTGTATCTTTCAGTTCCTTCTTTTCAAAAGTACATCTACTCATCAAATTGTTTATAATGTCTGTTTCAGCAGTATTTTACAATACAAAATTTTATTTTTAACTTGCTTCTCCTGTTATTTAAACCCTTCCTCATAGCAAATAACCTGCCCATATCAAGACTGTCAGGTGCACTTATAAGCTTGAAAATGAAGCCTAATCTCAGTAAAGTCAACCTTAATTCTCTCGTACTGATGCATCCAACTTAACATCAGAAAGCCTGCTGGCCTATCTGAACGCAATTGTTAATTTGCTTCCAGGTTGCTCTATATTCAGTAAGAACTAGATTAAAAATGCCCAGATGCATTTAACTTGAGCTTGCAGGGGCAGCAGTGAGAGACCTTCATTCCATCACTTTGGTAGTAGATGCATTTTTCTTTCTCTCTCTCTAATAGAATCACTTCAGATGCTAACTTTGCTCATCTGGAGCTAGTGCGGTTTACATCTGGGTTGGCTTAGTAAATCAGCTTCAAACATGAGACGGTGTTTATAATGTCAAATTGAACCTGGTGCAAACGTTATCTCCCACGTAAGTGAAAGTAGAGAGAGACACTACAATTATAAGGTAAGGAAAACTTGGTGTAAAAGAAGTGCAGATATATGGAGATATGAGAAAACTGGTCCTATCCTCCTTAGAATGCAGAAAAATGAAAGGTGATCTCATTGAAACTTACAAAATTCTGACAGGGCTCGACGAGATAGACGTGGGAATGGTGTTTCCCCTGGATAGAAAGTGTAGAGCCAAGAGACAACATCTCAGAATGAGGTGTAGATAATTGAGGATTGAAATGAGAAAGAATTTCTTACTCAGAGGATGGTGAATCTTTGGAATTCTCTGTCTGAGACGAGTACAGAGACTCAGTCATTGAACCTATACAAGACAGAGATCAATAGATTTCTAGATAATAAAGATATAATGGGGTAGGGGGATAATGTTTCTTTAAGGAAAAGTTCAATCGATTCTTGATAAGCAAGGCTATTGAAGATTGGCAGAAATGTGGAATTACAATTAAAATGAGATTAACCAAGATCTTATTGAATGGCAGAGATGCTTTGCAGGGTGGAGTGACCTACTCCTGCTCCTAATTCATATGTTTGTATGCATGTATGCTTATAAAGCAGGCTAATAGACTTGAGATAGAAGATCAGCCATGGCCTAGTTGGATAGCACAGCAGGCTCGATAACTCCAGTGACCTACTACAGCTTCTGTTTTATATGGTCTGAGATTCAGAGATCCAGATTATCCATGCTACACAGAGCTAAATATCTACCTCACAAGGCCTCCTTTGGTTAACTCAGTTGGATGGATAGCTGGTTTGCAATACAGAGTGGTACTAATAGTGGGGGGTTCAAGTCCTGCACTGGCTGAAGTTGCCAAAAAGGACTCTCCTTCTCAGCCTGAGATAGTAAGAACTGCCGATGCTGGAGTCAGAGATAACACAGTGTGGAGCTGGAGGAACACAACAGGACAGACAGCATCATATAAGCAGGAAGGTTGACATTTTGGGCCTGCTCCTCTGATGCTGCCTGGCCTGCTGTGTTCCTCCAGCTCCACACTGTGTTACCTCCTTTTCAGCCTCTCTACTTGCCTGAGGCATTCTGTTCTCAACAACCAACTGTCATCTCTCTTGAATGAGATAGTAGTCATATAGTCTGGTAAGATTATGGTGACTTTACCTTAGCTTTTATATCTGAACACTTTTATGATTCATCCCAGTCTGGTAGGAAAGCAGTCAGATTATGACTGACAACTTTGGACTCCAGTCTGTATACTTACAGAAGAACACTGGTAGATTCCAGTGAAACATTTGCTAAAAGCTCAGAGGAGCAGGTTAAAATTAATCAAGGTGTGTTCCAGATGGATTAACTGAGTTAATTAACACAGGACTTTTTTTATATCCACTCAAATTCCACTATTGGAGTTAAGAAATAAAAACAAATGAAATTTAACAATGTAAACTGTGTCAGCTGGAGACATTGATGCTGCAGCCAACTCAGGAGATAATTCAAACATCTTCCATTGCATACCCCTTGAGGCTTAATGAATAAAAAGGAGGGGCTGTGATATAATAAACTTCAGAACTTTAGTAACTGTTCATGGATTGAAATAATCGATCAAGATAAACTGTTACACATGAAAGAAGCAGCAATAACTCTGTCTGGAATAAACTATCAAGGAACAAGGACAAACTTACACAGGAATTGGAAGCAATTAGCCATGCCTGGGAAAAGGAGAAATGGAGGCTACATAAACAAAACTGATACCTGCTTGATAACTGGATGCCTCACTCCACAAGACATATGATTATCCTGCGGAAATCACAGGAAATCTGTGTTTTCAAACAGTCAATGCCAAATATAACAAGGAACAGGGAAGCTACTTCTAATAAGAAGGTGAGCTGCAGACTTGATGGTTCTGGAGCAGTAGTCAATAATTTGAATGAAAGAATCTAAAGAATCACCAATGAAATCACGTCATGGACAAAAATCCGCACAAAAATCCAATCCCAGAATGGTTCAGCTGCAGAACTTTGAAGAACAACACTGCACAAGGATTGAATCCTGGACACATCCAGAGACAGGGTCAGAAGTGACACAACACCAGGATATGGTCCAACAGGTTTATTTGAAATGACAATCTTTCGGACCGCTGCCCCATCATCTGACAAAAGACCAGTGCTCCAAAAGCTTGCGATTTCAAATAAACCCATTGGACTATAACCTGGTATCATTTGACTTCTGACCTTGTCCACACCATTCCAACACTGGCAACTCCATATCACATCCAGAGACAGACACTGTTGGTTGGAACCATAGTTCAATTCCATCAATAATTGGGTAATAACCAAGTTGAGTGAGGTTTAACTTGCTAACTTGAAGGGTATTACTTTGGTTGCTGCATGCAAGAAAGTTTAAATCATTGTTTCAGTACTTGAATGTCTGTGAGAATCATAGAACGTAGAACAGTACAGCACAGTACAGGCCCTTCGGCCCACGATGTTGTGCCGACCTAGTATCCTACTAAGATCAAGCTACCCTGTATATACTGCATTTTACTATCCTCCATGTGCCTATCCAAGAGTCGCTTAAAAGTCTCTGAAGTATCTGACTCCGCTACCACTGCCAGCAGTGCATTCCACACACCCACCACTCTCTGTGTGATGAACCTACCTCTGACATCTCCCCTATACCTTCCTCCAATCACCTTAAAATTATGCCCCCTTGTAATAGTCATTTCCACCCTGACTATCCACTCTATCTATGCCTCTCATCATCTTGTAGACCTCTACCAAATCATCTCTCATCCCTCTTCGCTCCAATGAAAAAAATCTCTAGCTCCCGCAACCTTTCCTCATAAGACCTGCCCTCCAGTCCAGGCAGCATCCTGGCAAATCTCCTTTGCACCCTCTCTAAAGCTTCCACATCCTTCCTATAATGAGGTGACCAGAACGGAACACAATATTCCAAGTGTGGTCTAACCAGAGTTTTATAGAGCTGCAGCATAACCTCATGGCTCTTAACTCAATTCTCCTGCCAATGAAAGCCAACACCCCATATGCCTTCTTTACAACCCTATCAACTTGGGTAGCAACTGTGAGGGATCTATGGACGTGGACCCCAAGATCCCTCTGTTCCTCCACATTGCTGAGAATCCTGCCATTAACCCTGTATTCTGCGTTCAAATTCGACCTTTCAAAATGAATTACTTCACACTTTTCTGGGTTGAATTCCATCTGCCACTTCTTTGCCCAGCTCTGCATCCTGTCAATGTCCCGCTGCAACCTACAACAGCCCTCCATGCTATCCACAACTCCACCAACCTTTGTGTCATTGGCAAAAGTACTAACCCACCCTTCCACTTCCTCATCCAAGTCATTTATAAAGATCACAAAGAGCTGAGGTCTTAGAACAGATCCCTGCGGAACGCCACTGGTCACCGAGCTCCAGGCTGAATACTTTCCATCTACTACCACCCTCTGTCTTCTATTGGACCACCAATTCTGTATCCAGACAGCCAAATTTCCCTGAATCCCATGCCTCCTTACTTTCTGAATGAACCTACCATGTGGAACCTTATCAAATGCCTTGCTAAAATAATTTAATAATAATAAGTAGCTGAATTAAAAGTAACTGTGATTTACCACAACAGGCTAGTCCAGGAGCTAAAGGTATGAACCCAACTGCCCAACAGCTCCATCTTCCATCACCTCCACTCTTCAAGATCATGTTCCCAAGGGAAAAGTGAAACAAGTAACAGTCCTGAAGAAACAAGGCAGAACAACTTTGTAGACAAACACTGCAGAGGGCAGACAGAAAATAGCTAATAGGTTACTGCATGACTCTATAGTCACTGTAGAATGATCACAAGTCTGGAAGATGTCTAAGAGCTATCATTTACATATGATAATGACATGATTAAAGCCTTCTTATTCATAAAAAATGAGCTAGATTCAGATTATACAGAGTCCTTCCATTTAGCACATTTGGTTTGGCACCACCTTTTCTAAAGTAATTACATTTGTTGCATGTACATTTCACAAATGGACCTGATGCATGAGTAAACAGACTGCAGTAAAAGTCTTCTCCTTCATGGTTGGAAGGTGTTATAGGCAGGAACATCCATGACATTGACAGATAAAGATTGCCAGAACTATTGTAAAGAGAGGAAAGTGGAATATAAGTGTCTCAGTATTATGGACGAGACCAAACCCCTCAAAATATACTAAGAAGATAGCCTAAACTCCAACGTTTTATTATTTTTAAAGGTGAGTGTAAGGTGTTATGTTTTGGATGCAATTCAATTGGTCAAACTACCATGCTTGAAGACACACTTTATTCTTATGCTATAGTTAAAATTCAAATAAAAGAAAGAAGAATTGGAATAACTTTACTCGATTGAAAATATTAACAGAATAATAGATTACTAAACTATGAAACAGCAACTGCTCCAATATAGTAACATTCCATAAAATAGATTGTCTCATATACAATTCTCCAGTCCAGGAGGAAACAGCATCAAGAGAAAACTCTGAGAGAGAAAAAGAATTCAAGTTTTAAAGTAATGGGGAGTGACATATAGCAGCTTTCAAACCCCAACAATTACTGAAAGCTAAACTGAAATCCTGGTTCTGTGGGAGCTTAACCCCACCCATTCATGCTGCTTCTCTTGTTCCAACCTTAAAAAAAATCCCAAGTCCTCAAAAGCTGTTTATTGGCATGGAACAGACTGCTTGACACCTTTGTCTCAAACTCTCTTCAAAAAAAAACGACAAAGTACATCTTTTAAGGCCATAGTATCGTTACAGTCAGCAGAGCTAGACTGTAATTAGCATTAGTAATGAGTCACTCAGATATCAAGGACCAGCTTCCCTCAATATATATGCACATGTGCAGCTTTCTGCAATCAGGAGAAATACCTAATCTTTCTTTACGCACCACCCCACTAGTTGCACTCGCAGAGTATTCTGGTACATTAAAAATTGGTAATGATCAGTGCTATGTTTGACAGGTAGCTTGAAGATGTTTTGTTAATGGGAGGTTATTTTTCTACAGGGTATTGTTTCATTTAGTTTTCAAAACCTAAGAAGTAATTTTCAAGTTGGATGAAACTTATTTTTGACAGTACATACACTAATCTGAAATACTTGTCCAGTATTTAAGTTAGAGGAATAGGGCTATCAGATTGAAGAAAAAGAATACCATTTTTCTGTTTGCAGCTATCAATTCTGCCAATTTAGCCAGTTATCAGGAGGCCCATTATCAGGAAAATTCCATTACTAAAACAGTGTTTAATATATTTGTCTTTTTACATTAAGTCACAGGCTACAAAATAGATTAGAGACAAACAAGATTTAGGAACTCTTCCTAAATGTTCAATTTTTAAAAGGTAAAATTGATGGGTTATTAACACAAAGCTTGCACATTAAAAGTAGCAGAGACAAATGGTGAAAGCAATGCAAGCGAGCAGCTTAATTAAAGAATGGGATACAAGGTGATTGAGATCAATATGAGGCAATTGAAAATTTCAAATGCACTTGACAGAGCTATGGATTCACTCAGAAAAGATCCAGGAATGGATATTCATCATATTCATTTCAGAGCTGATGAATCACGATGAATTAAAGACGCACATCAAGGTCAGAAATCATTTGGAAAGTCTGGGGTACTGGAACAGATAGTAAAATGCAACTGCTTCACATAGTTAAAGTGATCAGGTTAGAGAGAAAAGTACTGACCCGGAGTTATTTCTACGCAAGGTTAAACTCTGTCACCCTAATGCTCAGTAATACCTCACTTCTCTCCATCATCAGACAGCAAATACATCACACAGCGAATGGCAGCGTCCCTACCCCTGGACTCAAGTCCCACCTGTTCCAGAGGCGTGTAATAACATTTCCGAATAGGTTGATTAGAAAAACAAATAACACTGGCTGACTGTCAACTGTTTCTTCCTTTCCCTGGTTAAACCAACATTGGCTGCGAAAAATAGATATAACACAGTGTAGGTCTGGATGAATACAGCAGGCCAGACAGCATCAGAGTAGCAGGAAAGCTGACGTTTTGGGTCGGGGCCCTTCTACAGAAATGGGGCCTGACCCGAAGGGTCCCGACCCAAAACGTCAGGTTTCCGGCTCCTCTGATGCTGCCTGGCCTACTGTGTTCCTCCAGCTCCACACCGTGTTATCTCTGACTGCAGCATCGGCAGTTCTTACTATCTCTTGGCTACTAAAAATGGTTGTTTGAAACAACTGACATCATCTTTGGGGTGCAAGCAACTTAGAAATTGCAAAATTAAATCTGATTAACTTGGTGCTAATACTGCAAGCCACAGCAAAAAAAAAACCCTGACTAGATGCATCAGTCATACATTTATTCTAATGCTTGTCGTTAAAGTTTCCTATTTTTATCCATATGAATAGTGGACCCATTCTATCTCTTGGAATTTATTAACCCCCAGGATGATAAAGCATATTAAGCTATAACAGGAGGTGGTTTGCAATTCTATGACACAGTCTAAAGTAAAAGGCTTAAACTGGTCTGGAAGATCCGAAACGCTTAGAATTATCTGATTGGCAACTTACACACTCCATTAGTAAATCGAGTATCGATAACCTGCTGCACCAGCTTGTTTACAACTGTCTGACAGGAAAGTTCTAGTTTTGCAGACAGTGAAGGCAGACAGAATTCCTCGCATGCATAGCAGCTAATGCACTGATGAAAGCTCACCAAATTGATGGTTCAGGAAGCTATGCCGAGTGGAAATGCCTCTGCAGTGTGCCAGTGAGCAGGTGATGAAAAGTATGGCCCCACTCCATCAATGGTCACATCTGCTGTAAAATTGTTTTGGTGCTTGTCAACTTGTCTGTCTCACTACTCAGCCAGAACATTTCGCTTGTATTGGACTGCTGGACCCATTTTATTTAAACTGCACTTTGACAAGTTGACTATCAGCTGCAGGTTAGAAGAGAAACCTGCTGCCCAGCAATCCTTGACAAGAGCACGAGGAGAACAATCATGTCAGGAAGAAGCCAATGCTGATGACACGCAGAAATTGCACAGAACCTAGGATATAGTGAAGGTGAGGAACTTAACAGTAATTACTATTCATAAAGAAAACACACTGGAGATGAATCCCATGCTCCTGATTGCCTACATTATGGGGATGAAATGGCTGTAGATCTGAATGATGTGAATGAGCTTGAAGTCCCACCATTGACACTAAAAGTGGGAGGTAAACCCATTTCAAGTGACGGCAGAACTATGGGAAGTACTGTCTCAGAGGTGGCTAATTAAGTGGTCGATGGGTTGTAATGCCCCAACTAAGTGGAGTGTGGGGTTGGTGCACATAGGCATACAAGTCCAGATTGGGTGGTTAGCAGGCTATGGGGAAGGAATGGGGACGTTTGTCAGGAACAAGGAGATGATGACAGCAAGTTGTCGAATATACCACCCCTAAGTCTTCAGGTGCCATTTTCCTAGCCTTCTTGCTTCCCATTAACAAATTGTCGGTAAAATTCAGCCCACAGAGGAGGAGGCCATTCTGCTACAAAGACCAGCTGTACAGCTTCCGATTCAGTCCCAATTCCCCATTCTATTTTCATAGCTTTGCAAATTTATTTCTCCTAAGTACTTATACAAATTTATTTCAAAATCATTGACTGTCATCACTTCTGTCACCCTTGGAGACAGATAGTTCCAGGTCACTACCTATCACTGCATAAACATTTTCTTCTCAACTGTTATAAATGTGAGACTTTACAAGGAAGTTATATCTTATCTTTTTTTTTTAAGTTAAAGCAGAATGTCCTGGAATGGGAACTCATGAGATTGTACTAAGGCCTGCTTAGAGAGTGGGTCGTGTTATTAGGCTGTCATAGAGGAAGAGGCCCAGGCCAAAACCTACAGAAAATCAATTTTTACAATTTGACACAAAAGGATGGTATCTGTTCTTTCTGGACAGTAAGTGTCAGACCTCAACACTGGCAGAGAGAGAGAGAGATGAAACAGATGCTCCTGGGCGAATAGAAGTAAAGAACCTTTGGCATTAGCCAAGAAATAGTACGCTGATGAAAACTGATTTTGAAGATTTAAGGTCAGAGGAGTCACTAGCTTGGACTTTGTTGCTGGACGTCAGTCTGGAAATATTCAGAGGACTGGCCAAAGGGACTTTCAAAGGACATTGGAAAACTCACTGTAATTCCTTGTTGTCTCTCTGTTTCTTGAGTGGTATGGCAGGAAGAAGGGAGCTTGCCGAATAGCCGGGAGGAATTCGAAACTTGAAATTATATATTAGCTGAGAGCATATGTAATGTACAATGGGTTGTAAAGTATTTTTAATTGAATTAATTAACTTATGGGCAAATACTTTTTCTGTAGTATAGTGCATTAGTTGCCTGGTGATGTTTGGTCTGTTAATTTTAGCTTGTTTCTTACAGTAAAAGTTTACAATGTGAAAGTTCTTGTCTGATTTTTTACATTGGTTGCTGGGCAATTCCTAATCTTTTCAAAGTTGATGGGCTCTCCAGGGTCTGTAACACTCAGATTCCCAAGATATCCCGTGGCCATATTTTATGACAAGGTAAAACCATGGCACTGGGTTTTTTTTAATCCATGACTGTCAGCAGGGCACAGGTGTGAACATGAACAAGGTGAACAAAGTCCTTCTTCCCTCCTGTGTAAGAGAATAGCTCAGAGCTCAGTGTGGTACTCCATCTAATGGAGGTGACAAGGTAAAACCAAAGGTTCTCCACTTGATTAAATAAACCTAGCAAATCAGAAAATACTCATCAATAGCCTGGGTACCTCCAGCAGTTGGCTGTGGCAGGGGGGAGGAGAAGATGCAGTAGGGATGAAGCTGTCTTCCAACAGCGTTAAAGAAAATAAAATTCCATGTATCAACTTTTAAAAATTTTCCCAAACATTTTGGACTCTTACCCATCTTACTATAATGTTACATTAAAGAAGCATATGAAGCACATTTCATTAATACATAATGATGTCTGAGTAAACTGAAGAAGGAAATAATTTGTTCTGTACCTTACCAGCGAATGTGATTTTCAACTTCTGTAAAGTCCAAACCACATTCTGGACACTGGACCAATAGTTCCAACAGATGACTTTTTTGGCTCAGGATTGGAAAGCTGTCAGTTTAAAGTCCAAAGGTCACCCAGAGCAACTCACTTCTGTCAGATTGATGAATTCTTCACTTCTCAGGCAGCCCATTAGATGGAGCACCACACTGAGCTCTGAGCTATTCTCTTACACAGGAGGGAAGAAGGACTTTGTTCACCTTGTTCATGTTCACACCAGGTGCCCTGCTGACAGTCATGGATTAAAAAAAACCCATTGCCTTGAAGCTCACAATCAATATTTGTTCAGATTATTTCCTCGACAAGATTACATCAGAGGAAACAGTAATGAAGAACTCATGATGTTTGTAGTGTAAAATAACAGATACAGTTTAAGATTTCAGTTAGGACTGTTTCAAACATGTTGTTCTGAAACTTCTCTCTTATTCTACAATGTATTGTGCTATGGTGCACTGTGCTGCACTCGAATGTTCCTTGATCAGGCAAAATCATTGATTCTCAAGAATGTCCATTCAAACCAGAAATGCGGAGTTCTGGGGCAGAGTAACTAAGAAGGAACAGAGTGCAAATCCAGTTATTATTGCCAGTCTTTGGGAGATTCAGTCTAGAGATAGTCCAGTGAGCCATTCCTTCAAAGATTCAAAATTAACAGCTTTACTTCCTGAAAAGAAAGTCTTGTGGTGTAATCGTACCTCTGGGCTAGATGCTCCAGGTTCAGCTCATAGAAACATAGACAACAGGAGCAGGAATAGGCCATTCAGCCCTTCATACCTGCTCTGCCATTCAATGTGATCATGGCTGATTATCCAGCCTTGTTCTCATTTTCTCCTAACATCCTTTGATCCCTTTAACCCTAAGGATGATATCTAAATCTTTCTTGAAAACATTCAATGTTTTAGCACAATGATTTGGATCAAGGAGCCTCCAGTAGAACACAATGATCGAAGTCGCATGGATAACATTTTTGTCAGGCAATGTGGCTGTCAAGTATTTTTGCCTGCAATATCAATTTGATTCTGTCTAAGAGACCGAAAACTCTTGGGACAAACAGAAAATGTGTTTGGCACATTAACACATTTGAGTTGGAAAAGAGACAAAACCAATGTTCATCGGAATCAAAATTCCTGCTTTCAAAGCAATCATCATTGCTCTCCTCTTCCTCCGCCCCATCCCATCAGCCAAGACCTCATGAAAATAATGAAGCAAAATCTTCTGACTGTGCTTTTACTGTGTGCTAGATTTTCAAAGTTCAAATAGAGCAAACAGTCAACGATGCGCAAGACCTGTGATCAAATCCAACACTCATTAGTCCAACAGAAAACCCTGGATTCAATTACAGAAATCATTGATTGGTGCAGTCCTTTTTAACAGCTGTGCATCTGGAGAGTTTTGCTGACTGGACAGACTTTATATTGGGAATTGATCATGCGTTGTTATGTTTTACACAAGAGGTGTTTTTTGTTTGCATGTTTGCTGGTTCACAATGTGAACGTTTAGGCCACAAGACAAGATGTGTAGCTTGGTTCAATACTGAATACTGCAACCTGCTAAAATTCTGACTGAAACCCATACTAAAATCATACGTAAAGGTTTGAATTTTGGAATATTTTGTTTCATTCACTCTGCCAAGTTTTATGTTCTTCTGGTTCTGAGTGAATTGTCATCCGATGACATTTTAGGTTGAGTTTTTCTCCCTATAGTCTAGGAGTTAATTCAAAGGCATTATTAACATTAATGGGGGGAATCCCTTTTAGTTTTATTTGTAACAATTTTGTCCAACATTTGTGCATACTCACCTTTAGAAGGTCAGTTAGCAAAATTTATAAAGTGAGCTGTTAAGTTTGACAGAAACTTATACAAACAGGTTGAAAATGGAAAGTTTAACTTAAAACAGTCCAGCAGAATCATAGAATAGTATGACACAGCCACAAGCACCCTCTTTGTGTTTACGTTCTGGGACAGTGCAGCACTCCCACAGCACTGACTCTCTAATAGTGCGGCATTCCCACAGCACTGACCCTCTAATAGAGCGGCACTCCCACAGCACTGACCCTCTAATAGAGCGGCAGTCCCACATCACTGACCCTCTAATAGAGCGGCACTCCCACAGCACTGACTCTCTAATAGTGCGGCACTCCTACAGCACTGACTCTCTAATAGTGCCGCACTC
>NC_063363.1:19575650-19589861 GCF_021869965.1 Rhincodon typus | reverse complement strand
ATAGTGCGGCACTCCTACAGCACTGACTCTCTAATAGTGCCGCACTCGTACAGCACTGACTCTCTAATAGTGCCGCACTCCTACAGCACTGACTCTCTAATAGCGCAGCACTCCCACAGCACTGACCATTTGTTAGTGTGGTACTCCCTCAGTACTGACCCTCTGACAGTGCAGTACTCCTTCAATATTGATGCTCTGACAGTACTGCATTCCCTCAGTACTGACTGCCTGACAGTGCAGCAGTCCCTCAGTGCTGACCTTCTGACAGTACAGCAGTCCCTCAATGCTGACTCTCTGTCGGTGCAGTACTCCCTTAGTACTGACCCTCTGACAGTGCAGCGCTCTCTCAATCTTGACTCTCTGAGAATGCAGTGTTCCCTCAGCAATGACACTGCCACATTATGATGCTCCATCAGCAATGACCCTCTGACGATATGACATTCCCTCAGCAGTGATGCTCTGACAATGTGAGAAATTGAATGAGGCCTTTCTCAACATCAAGACCAACAAGTTACATTTTCTAACTAAGTTCTGGATGTTGAGATGTGATTCTCGCTACTGATTGGCAAGAGCTTAATAATGAGGATTATTGCTTATTATCTCCCTCATTATTACATCATCTCACTTCATTAATTTTCACATATTTTACCATCCACTTCATAGAAACAAAACATCAAGAATTCTCAACATGAAAGGCAGAGCAGATACCTGGTGACTCCAGCTTGCCGCTGGCTCTTCCAGACATCCCTGCTGGCCTTCCAGCACTGAGGTCTCAGGAAATGCTTCTTGGATAGTCGTTGCATGCACCCCACATCCATGGACATTGGCATTTCACATGTGTTAACTTCTCTGTATCTTCAAGGCTCATCTCTGATCCACTTACAGTGTGCCCCTGTACGCCACATAATACTTTGGGGTGCATAGTCGCCTATCATTTCAAAGCTGCTGCAAGGACACTTGGTCGGGCACCCAGCTCATTGATTGGACAAGGCTCCATCTTTTGGCTGCTCACTTGTTCTCTCAGTGCTCACTCATTTTGAACCCACCTGGATGCTCACAACATTCCTGCCTTGCCTTTTCTGCTCTTTGTTCTTTCAGCAACAGCTAACAATACTTCCGCCCTGCCTTGCCTTTTAGAGCAGACACAAAGCCAAGAAGCTTGTCATGATTGTCAGCTGTGATCAGTCATCATGTTGCCCCATGGTACATTGCTTTGTTGATCTCACATTTGCTCCATGGGTCGGCTGCTTATGTGGAAAACACACTGCTGAAGTTTCAGCCAAATATCCACACCTCAAAGTCTAAGGAAAGTAGTCCTCAGTCAAGTCAAGCAAAATACATTTCACTCAGGGATTCCCAGAACAGTACATCAATGGCAGTCTGTGATACCAGTCCAGGGACTTGGGCACAGTCAATCAGCTGCTTGGTACAGTCAGGGACTGGATCCTCTTCGAAGAGGGTGTGAAGAGCCAAATATGGGCACTTCACCATCTGTCTTGGCTATTTCTGATCTATCATAAATTGTTTTCTTCATAGAATAAAAGAAATGGAGAGATTGGGTGAGATGAAAGTGGGTGGCATGGCTCTTACTGCTGGTGTCAATGGGAAAAAGGTGATGAGATATCCCAAGCGAATGAGTAGGCAGTGCAGAGGCCATGCAGCATTCATAATTTGTGGGAGTGGGATGCGTGAGAGCAAGTGGGTGAGGATGTTGCAGGTAATAGTGAGGGTGGTGTAGTATAAGCCTTGGTGGGAAGTGGATGCACTAGCAGAGATCAAATCAGTGTGAGGTAGCAGAGTGAAGATGGTGGCACTTATTCTGACAGAGCAGAGAAGGTCATTGACCTTTTTCATACATTGCTGGGCATTTCTCCAGATGGTTGAGATTGCACTGATGCAGTTAGCAACCTTAGGCCAGGCTGGCAGGGTCTGGTGTTGTGGCCTCCTGTGCAGGTCCTGGGGGAAGAGGAATCCCTCCTCTGCACCACCCCATCCAGGGGACCTTCAAGTCTCTGAGCCCGTACCTATCATGTCATGGTGGGTGTCACAAAGAATGATGAGCAGCTCCATACTGTCAGGTGCACTATAGCCTTCTAACATCTCTGGAAAGAAACAGAAGTAACATTTCAGGTCAGTGACCCTTCATCTGACATCATCTGAATGGTCATTGCCCTGAATTAAAACTCTCACTCTCTCTTCAAAAACACCCTGTGCTTTGAAAACCCTGGCAGAAAGCCTGTGTTTAAAGCCAAATTTGCTCAGAGTTTGGAACTCAGCTATCTTAGCATGGGAGAGGCGACCAACATCAACAGCACATTGTGGACCTGACAATGGGGCAGTGTTGGATAGCTGTTGTCTCAGTTTCTATTTCCTCATGATCAGCTTCCACTCAAAGGTTATCCACAGTCAATTCACATCTGATGTTATGCAATTCACCTTGCTGTCACCATGGCTACAAATTTACAATCAGCAAAGAGGTTTACACTGTATCACAGCAGTTCAGCACTCCATCTTCCAATAGATTACCAGGAATGCTGAGGAGTCAACCCCTAGGCAGTGGGGATTAGAAATACAGAAAATAGGAACAGGAGTAGGCCATTCAACCTTTCAAGTCTGGTCTGCCATTCAATATGATTATGGCTGAGCATCCAACTCAATACTTTGTTTCCACTCTCTCCCCACTTTCAGGTTGCTCCATGGAATGTGAACCTGCTGCCCTCTCTCAGGATAACATTCAACTTCCCACTCCTGCCACACCACAAATTCCCTGTTGCTTGTCAGCTAGCCAACACATGCTGCTACGATCCATGCCATGAAGGCCCAGTCTGCCACTCAAACATAATAAATCTTGAATTGTTTGAGGGTGCAGTCTGCTCCAGTGAACATGGACACACTGATGATATCCAGCTCTATCTCATCACAATCTCTCTTGACATCTCCACTGTGTTTAAATGATCATACTGCTTGTCCAACACATAGCATTGAATGAACAGAATTTTCTTTACAACTCGTTCCCTCTCCACCAATTCCAGCCATCTCCTTGCAACGTCTTAGGCTGAACTAGACTGTTAAAAATCTTATTGTCATACTTGATTCCTTAGATGAACTTCTGATCACATTTCCACTTCATTCCTAATGTTGTCCCTTTCTCCTTCTGTGAGATTGCCCAATCTGCCCTGCCTCATCTTATCTGCTTGGAAATCCTTATTCATGCCTTCATTAGTTCTAGCCTTGGCTATTTCAACGCACTCCTGGCTTTCAACAATCTACCCTCTATAAATTTGAGGACACTGAAAACTCTGTTCCTCGTGTCTTAACTCACATCTGCCCATGACCCCTGAGCTCATTGATGTAAACTGACTCCCAGCTAAACAATGTCTTGATATGAAAATTCTCATCACTGTTTTCAAGTCCCTCCAGGGCCTCTTCCCTCTCTACAGCTGTAATCTCCTCCAGTGTCAGAACCTTCTGGTTTATCTGCACTCCTTTAATTCTGGACTATTGAGAATCCATTATTTTATTGACTCCATCATTGACAGCTGTGTCTGTAATTATCAAGTTCATAAATTCTGGAAGTCCCTTTACCTCTTTGACTCTCTACCTCTGTATTTATTTAAGACATGCCTTAAAATCTACCTCTTTTGCCAGGTTTTTCTTGTCTGACCCCATCTCCTTATGTAGCTCAGTGTCATATTGTGACTTCACATCCCTGTGAAGAACTTTAGGAAGTCTTACACTGTCAAAGAGAACTGTACAAGTTGATAACTGAAGTTGATAATTTTGAACGCCTCTATCAATTCTCCTCTTATGCTATTTTTCTCGAGGGAAAAAAAACCTCAAATTCTCCCGATGATCCACACAAAACTGCATTCCTGGAGCCATTCTAGTAAATCTCCTCCAAAGTATTCACATTTTTCTTGAAGTGTGGTACCTAGAATTGGGCACAACAGTCCAACAGTCAAAAATGCTATTTTAATTAAGGTTTACTTAGCTTCCTGGATTCTGTCATGGGAAGGTCCCGGGGACTGTTGCTGAGCAAAGAAATCTTGGAGTGCAGGTTCATAGTTCCTTGAAAGTCAAGTCGCTGGTAGACATGATAGCAAAGAAGGCATTCGGTATGCTTGCCTTTATTGGTCAGTGCATTGAGTATAGTAGTTGGGAGGTCATGTTGAGGCTGTACAGGATATTAGTTAGGCCACTTTTGGAATATTGCATTCAATTCTCGTCTCCCTGCTACAGATGTTGTAAAACATGAAAGGGTTCAGAAAAGATTTACAAGGATTTTGCCAGGGTTGGAGGATTAAGCTATAGGGAGAGGATGAAGTCTGCAGCTATTTCCCTGGAGCGTCGGAGGTTGAGGGGTGACCTTATAGAAGTTTTCAAAATCATGAGAGGCACGGATAGGTTAAATAGGCAAGGTCTTTTCCCCGGGGTGGGGGAGTCCAAAACTAGAGGGCATAGGTTTAAGGTGAGAGGGGAAAGATATAAAAGGGATCTAAGGGGCAACTTTTTCATGCAGAGGGTCATAGAGAGAGTTATAGAGTCCCTACAGTGTGGAAACAGGTCATTCAGCCTGACCCTCCAAAGAACATCCCACCCAGACCCATCCCCCTACCCTATCCCTGCATGTAACCCTGCATTTCCCATGACTAACACACCTAACCTACGCATCCCTGAACACTATGGGCAATTTAGCATGGCTAATCCACCTAGCCTGCACATCTTTGGACTGTGGGAGGAAACTGGAGCACCCGGAGGAAACCCACACATGCACGGGCAGAATGTGCAAACTCCACACATACAGAGGGTGGAATCAAACCCGGGTCCCTGGCGCTGTGAGGCAGCAGCGCTAACCACATGTATTGAATGAGCTGCCAGAGGAAATGGTGGAGGCTGGTACGACTACAACATTTAAAAGGCATCTGGATTGGTATATGAATAGGAAGGGTTTAGAGGGATATGGGCCAAATCATGGGACTAGATCTATTTAGGATATCTAGTCAGCACGGACGAGTTGGACTGAAGGGTCTGTTTCCATGCTATGTACCTCTATGACTCTAATTGAATGTACCAGATATGCACAGCCTGAATTAGTTTTGTTTATTCAGTCCAGCTGGAATTATTAACTGAAAATCTCTGAGATGTCCTAACTGACAATACAATTACAATAGTGCAGCAATAAAAGTAAACAAAACCAGGAGCTGTTAGCCATCAGTGTACATGTTGTACAGATTTGCTGCTTGTCCTGCTGAACACTTTCTACCATTTCATGTCTTTACATGGCAATGTGAGCAGCACAGGACAATACCACTACAGGGACTGACACAAGCAATGCTATGTTCTGGGCGACACAATTTTAATTGGTAATTAAATGAAATATTTGTCACTGTTGGCATAGAAGGTAGGAAGAAATATCAAAATTGCACAGCAGAAATAACTGACCCATCTGTTTAGTTGCAAGAAAAATTTAATCAAAAGCATTCTGTGATCAGTGCCCTTTTTAGCTGTGGTGATAATGTCTTCCAAGATTGAAAAATCATTGGGGAGAAAAGAGATCATTTTCTGTGAGATTGTGAGCCAGCTAATTGCCACAGAACAGGCTAAATAACCTCAACATGCAGCAAGTTTTAAAACTGACTTACACAACTTGCAAATAAACAAATTATAACTGCATCTGGAGAGCACTCATGCAGGGATAATTCGATAGAGCCACCCAGGCTGGAGCAGACATTTCATCAGAAAAAGGTTAATGTTCTTCATCCCTGCATAACCTTGACCTTAGTGTAACTGAGTGGCTTATATGAAGCCTTGAAGGTCACAGTCAATAACAGGAGGCAGCAGAGAATCTGTAAGGCAGGCTGTTCCATTCGATAAAAGCAATATTGGAAGACTGTCAGTTCAGTACTTTAAGAGCAGGAGGCTGTTTCATGTAGCACACAGCCTGCCATCTCTGTGCTGCAATGATTGCTCAGGTACTGAAAGCAATAGGGACAATTAGTTCCAAATGCAGAGTAGGGCTTACAAGATGTTAATTATCGGTGCTTTCCTTTCTGTGAATTCACAATGTAATTTAATAAAAATAGCACGACTTTGAAATAATGACAGGAAATCAGACTGAATTACAGATTACGATGTGCCATTTTTCTCAGTATTCATCACACTCATTCACAAGCCGTTGAAATGCGCAGTGTAAATGTGAAATCATATTTTAGTAAACTTTATTCAATGGACCAATGTACACTGCAGGTTTCCGTCAGTTTTGTGCTACTGTCTTTTTTCAAACTATGTAACATTAAAATCTTCTTTTGTCCTCCTCAATCTGTTCTATAAATATTCATTTTTTTAGTCAATCATGGGATATTGGTATCACTGGCTAGCCAGCATTTAGTTGCCCTTGAGAAGGTGGTGGTGAGTTGCCTCCTTGAACCACTGAAGTCCATGTGATGTCAGTTGACCTACAATACCCATAGGGAGGGAATTCCAAGATATTGACCCAGCAACAGTGAAGGATCAGCAAAATATTTCCAAATCAGGACTGGTGAATGGCATGGAGGGGAATTTGCAGTGGTGGTGTTCCCATGTATCTGCTGCCCTTGTCCTTCTAGTGGTTGTGGGTTTGGGAGGTGCTGTCAAAGGATCTTTGATGAATTTCTGCAGTGCATCTTGTAGATAACATACGCTGTTTCTACTGAATGTCAGTGGTGGAGAGAATGGTGCTTGTGGATGAGGTGCCAATCAAGCAGCTATTTTGCCCTTGATAGTGTTAAGCTTTTTGAGTGTTGTTGGAGATGCACCCTCAGACAAGTGGGGAGTATCACAGCATAACTTGTGATGCATTCTGACTGGTGTCTTGTAGATATTGGACTGCTTTGGGGAGTCAGGAGGTGTGTTACTCACCACAGTATTCCTACCCTCTGACTTGCTCTTGGAGCAATTGTATTTATATGGTGAGTCCAGGTGAGTTTCTGGTCAATGGTAACCCCAGGATGTTGACAGTGATTCAGTGATGGTAAGGCCATTGAACAACAAGGGATGATGGTTAGATTGTCTCTTTTTGGAGACAGTCACTGCCTAGCATTTCTTTGGTGCGAATATCAGTTGCCAATTGTTGGCCAAACCTCAATATTGTCCAGATCTTCTTGCATTTCAACGGACTGCTTCAGTATTTGAAGAGTCACTAATAATGCTGAAATATGCACAATCATTGGTGAATATCCCCACTTCTGACCTTATGATAAAACAGCTAAAGATGGTTAGGCCTAGGACACTACCTTGAGGAACTCCTGCAGAGATGTCTTGGAGCTGAGATGACAGATCTCCAACCATCTTCCTACGAGCCAGTTCTGACTCCAACCAGTGGAGAGTTTGTACCCTGATTCCCATTGATACCAGTTTTGCTAGGGCTCCTTGATACCACACTTGGTTGACTGTGACCTTGATATCAAGGGCTGTTACTCTCAACTCACCTCTGGAATTCAGCTCCTTTGTCCATGTATGAACCAAGGTAGTAATGAGGTCAGGAGCTGAGTGGCCCTGGAGGAAACAAAACTGGGCATCAGTCAGCAAGTGGCAGCTGATCTTGCTGGCACCTGCCCCTTCCATCACTTTACTGATGATCAAAAGTAGATTGAAGGGGCAGTAACTGGCTGTTCTGGAGCAGTTCTGAAGAAGAGTCACTGGATCCGAAACGTTAAACTCTGCTTTCTTTCCCAGATGCTGCCAGGCCTGCTGAGTTTTATGAGCATTTTCTGATATTTTTAGCAATTGGCTGGCTTGGAATTTTCTTCTCTCTCTATACAGGACATACTTGGGCAATATTCCACACTGTCGGGTAAGTGCCAGTGTTGCCACTGTACTGGAATAGCTTGGCTAAGGCAACAGCAAGTTCTGGAGCACAAGGCTTCAGTATTATGCCAGGACGTTGTCAGGGCTCATAGTCTTTGCAATATCCAGTGCTTGATATCATGTGGAGTAAACCGAGTTGGCTAAATTCTGGCACCTGTGATGCTGGGGATGACTGGAGAAGACCATGACAAATCATCTACATGGCACTTCTGGCTGAAAATGGTGTGAATGCTTCAGCCTTATCTTTTGCATAGATTTGTTGAGCTTTTCCATCAGTGAAGATAGGGCTATCTGTGGACTCTTCTCCTCCAACAAGTTGTTTAATTATCCACCACCATTCACAACTGGATGTGGCAGGACCACAAGAGCTTAGTTCAGGTTCGTTGGCTGCACGATTGCTTAGCTCTGTCTTTCACTTGCTGCTTATGCCATTTGGTATGCAAGTAGTCCTGTTTGGTAGCTTCACCAGATTGAAACATCATTTTTAGGTGTGCTTAGGGCTGCTCCTGGCATGCCCTGCCGCACTTTCCATTAGCCTGGCCTGATGGTAATGGTTGACTGGGGGATATGCCCAGCCATGAGGTTGTAGATTGTACTGGAGTACAATTTTGTTGCTGTTGTTGACCCATAGCGCCTCATGGATGCGCAGTCTTGAGTTTCTGGATCTGTTCAAAGTCTGTTCCATTTAGCATGTTGATGGTGCCACTCAACATGATGGAGGGTATTCTCAATGTGAAAGTAGGACTTTGTATCCAAAAGGATTGTGCAGTGGTCACTCTTACTGCTACTGTAATGGATAGATGCATCTGCAGGAAGCAGATTGGTAACGATAAGGTCAAGTATGTTTTTCCCTCTTATTGGTTTCATCACCACCGGCCACTGACCCACTCTCCTGCAGGGTCTTGGCAGTGGGCATTGAAATCCTCCATCCAAAGCACATTTTGCAGTCTTGCCACCCTCAGTGCCTACTCCAATGGAGGAGTACTAATTCATCAGATAAGGTACATGGTAATCAGCAGGAGGTTTCCTTGCCCATGATTAACCTGTAGCCATGAAACTTCATGGTATCCTGCGTCAAAATTGAGGGATCCCTCATGATTGCATACCACTGTGCCACCACCTCTGCCAGTGTGACAGGACAATTCCAGGGATGGTGATGGTGGTGGCTAGAATATTGTCTGTAAAGTACGATTTCATGAGGCAACTACGTCAGGCCGTTGCTTGAATAGTCTGTGAGACAGCTCTCTCAATTTTGACACTAGCCCCCAGATGTTATTAAGGAGAACTTTGCTGGGTCAACAGGGCTGTTTTTGCTATTGTCTCTTCCAGTGCCTAGGTTGATGACAGGTGATCCATCTGGTTTCATTTCCTTTTTGAGACTTTGTGGCCATTCATAGAACTGAGTGGCTTGCTAGTCAACTTCAGAGGGCAACTGAGAGTCAACCACATTGCTGTTGGCCTGGAGTCACATGTAAACCAGACCAGGTGAGGATGGCAAATTTCTTTCATTGAAGGACAGCGGTAAGCCAGATGCATTTTTCTGACAATCAGCAATGCTTTCATAGTCATCAGTGGATTCTTCATTCCAGATATACTTCTTTGAATTCAAATTCCACTATCTGCTGTGGCAGGTTTTGAACCTCAGTCCCCAGATTATTCGATGAATTTCTGTATCAACAGTCTAGCAATAATACCACTAGGCCAAGAACAGTAAGACAATTGCCCTTAATGATTGTTGACTAGTAATAGGGCTTTCCTGTTCTTGTGTTACAGACCCACTCGTAGTGAATCTGACATTGTGGTAGTAATGACAACAAAACGGTCAGTACCTGCGGTCATTTGCAACTGACAACAAGAGGTGCACTTGGATATAAGCCATGCAGAAATTGTTGTCAGAGACCTAATTCTGTTCCACAGGATGCACTACTGAACTGCCTCCAGTCTGCAATTAAGTAGAAATTAGCGAACTAATGAGATGAACTGATTTTATGCTATTAGTCTTGATTTAAAAAGCCTTTGTAAAAAGTTACAAGAAGTTGAATGAGGCATTTTGGGTTTTTAATAACTTACTAAGTTCATAATTATTGCAGAAAATCTTCTATGTCCCAAGTTTTACTGACTTATGTTTGTGGAATGTCAAATTTCTCAGTTAAAATGATAGCTTTTGAATAAAAAATATAATGATATTACAGCTCCTGTCTTAAGATCATGTGGAAGTCCCAATTATTTATGTAAAACTTAATCAAAAGGTAAGGCTAATCGGTGCAGTTTTCTTCCAGGCATGGTGTCTATGGGGATACATCAATGCAAATGGCTGTTTATCCTGTTCAATGATACGACCATTACTTGGCCTTGAGATCTCCTTGAATCAGCACCAGATTCAAATTAATGACAAGGAAAATGGGATCATTAGACCTTTGTAGGTGCTTTTCCTGAGGTCAGCAGTGAGGCCATCACTTTGCTCCTAACAGTGAAATACAGTCCAGTAGCCGTTCTATTGAATTAATGGCAGCCAAAAACGAAATTAAAAGTTTATCAACATTGAGACAGCAAAAGGACTTATACACAATTGTTTTGGTTTTCTATTGGTCTACCTAATGGACCAGACAATTAGTGAAGGCAATAAGCAACATGCAACTACAGAACACAGCAACTTTGTAGAAAACTTATTTCTCAAAGCCTTTCATCAACATTTACCTTTTACTTACCAGCTCCTTACCCTTCTATGTCCTATGCTTGTTAAAATCTAAATGCATTTGACACTGAAAGTTGCTATCACTTCACTAATGATTTTGATTTCCCTCACCTTCACCCTGATCAGCACAGGTAGCGGAGGTCCTAGACCATGGGCCTTACCTGTCATCTAATTTTCTCATCAGTTTATAAAAATATGACTTTGCATCAAACAATTAGAGTAAGTAGTGTAAATTAGCAAACTGGAGTGATGACTTTCTCTGATTTTGACAGCCATTATCTCTAGTTCTTACCAATGGTAAGGGATCTTGCCCAGCACCAATACATAGAAGCAAATGGTGCACAAATCTGCGATGATCCATTGCTATCCATAGCAACAGACAACATTCCTGAGTACTAGTGCCTAAATGGCAAACTACCCTATGTATTTGGTTCCGAAACTTTGAAAAAATGCTTTGGTATTGGAGTTCACATTTACACACTATCTGATTGACTGCTATTCAATCTGTGCAGGTTTACTGAGATTAAACTCAGCTTTTTCATAATTCATTACACCCATTTATTTTGGAATCAAAATTTATTGAGTTAATTCCCAAGCTTACTACTTCTTTTGAGTGCAGCTTATTTCAGCTGCATAAGTACGCATACCCCTTTCAAACATTTTAGCTAAGCCTTTATGCCACTAAAATATAAATACCCACATCGTAAACAATGACTGCAGTGAAATTAGAGAAATACATCTGTTGAAGAAATCAAAATGCTGTTTTACAATCACCATTTTCTTCCAAACACCATTTATAAATCCAATTAAAATTAAAATTCCAAAATTACCTCATATTTTAGGTTTATATCAGACATACTCACATTGTATAATTTTTTTTCAATGTTTTTGACACTAATTTCCACTCGGATTCAAAAGGACTCAACTTTGCAAACTGATTCTGACCAAGTAGCCCAAATACGCAATCACTAACGAAGTGTACATTTTTTTAAAACCCTTCAGTGTTTAAAGAACATTACTAAGTTATTAATCAGTTACACCCTCAAGAAACTATAGCTTATACCAAAGCACTTGCTGTATTCCTAGTACGTTAGCATAAAACCCTGAAGGATGGTATGATTTATAAAAGTTCCTTACAATAATGTAGTTCATAAAATGACTTTTGTGTGCAGCGTAATTAGAGTGTTCTTTTGCCTCAGAATTGGCTTAAATTCAGACAGCCTGGCCTGTGAAAGTCCAATTAAAATTAGTTTCGATATTTTGAATCCAACTGCAGTAAATCCGACAAATCGTGTCATTCAGGATTTAGTCTTAAGTAGGCAATATCACCTAGCAAAGTGAAAAGAATAGATCTGATGGAAACTGAAATGTTAGACTGAGATGCATCATTAAAAGTTCTATTTCTTTACACAGTTGAAGCAGGCTATCAGGACTTGATAGTCACCAAAGGTGTGCATTTACATGGCCAATCAATTTGATTATTGATCTGTAAGCTCCTTCAATGTACCTTTTGTAAGGAAGGGAGTTTTCTGTTCACTGTCAGTTGCGGCACAACAGCCTCCCGATTTTAAAGGATTTCATTTGAAAACTGTCATCTTCAAAACAGACTACCCCATGCAGTGAGAATTAAAATGCTACGCTGGATCTGATAGACATGGAACTTATTTAAAAAACTATTCCATGAATGCAAGCCTTTCAAATTTTCTGGATTTCTCAAGTCCATGCACTTACTCAGCAATAAATTATAAGATGGAATTTATCCTGCTAATAAAGCATCTGAATAAACTAAGTTGTGCATAGCTATGTGCAAGTTGTGTAGTTTATGTGGTTCCCCAAGAAATTGAGTATAGGCTTGAACATTTCAACTTTAGCATGTAGACTTTTCTGATGTTTCTGAGTAGAAATCTCCTATGTCAAATGAAACTGACCGATGTAATTCCAATTCCAAATGTCATTGTCAGGGCAATTGAACAAAGCCATTCTGACACAAATGGGTAAATGCAAACAGCCAGGGTTTACAGGTGGTGCACTGAGTTGGGAGGGTGGATAGTGGTGCTGTACAGACGGTTTCTTCTGAGACTAAATTAGGGCAAAGGAGGTTTTAATAACACTTAACCACAATTGATTGGAGGGTGCTTGGATGTTCCAGAGGGAAAAACAAACTCCCTCCTTGTGGTAAACAGAAGAAGAATTGGGCAAAAATAAAGATCTTTTGTAGAAAATCTGGCTACTTGCTTGAAGCATTATCAGGTGGCTATAAAGAAAGGAAGCATAGGTTTGTGACGATACACAATGTCAGGCAGCACATGATCTGTCAAACAGTTTCATCTGACTACATTTGCAAGAAGAGCCTCATAAACTGGCAATAAAGGTGGCACATAAATTATTCCTTTTTAGGTTCAGATTGTTGATAGTGTGTTTTAATAGTAGTGTAGGCAATGGCTTGTGGATAAACTGGACGAGCCATATAAATACTTCAACAACAGAACATACCAGAGGCTAAGAATTCATTAGCAACTAACTCACTCCCTATCTCCCCAGTACCTGTCCACCAGCTACACTGCACAAGATAGGGATATGAAGGAATACTCTCAACTTGCAATGGATGGTGTAGCACCAACAACATTCAAAAAGCTTGACACCATCCAGGATAATGCCCATTTGATGGGCTCCAAGTCCAGCACGTCAATATTCACTCCCTTCATGCAAAGTGACAGCAGTGTGGACCATCTTCAAGATGTACTGAAACAATTCATCCAGGCTCCAGCGTCATCTTCCAAACCCCATGACTTCTACTACCAAGAAGGACATTGGCAGAAGATGCATGGCAACACCACAATCTGCAATTTTGCCTCCAAGGTACATACTAAGCTGACTTAAAACTATATCATTCTGCTCCTTCTCTGTCTATGAATCAACATCCTGGAGCTCCCTTCCTACCAGGACCCCAAACACTACAACGGTTGAAGGAAGCTGCTCATCACCACCTTCTCAAGGGCAATTAGGGATGGGCATTAGATGCTCACCTAGGCATCATCATTCACATCCCAGGAATAAATAAGTAAAAGTATTTTTAGCTACGTGCACAAGTCAAGAAACATCTTTGATTTTCAAACTGCACTCGGGAACACGACTGTTGTCTCATTGATCAAAATTAATTTACCCAAAATGCAATAATATTCTCACTGCATCAAGTTATTTAAGCATACTGACCACAGAGCATCAATTTATAAGCCATTTAATTGCTGTCAAGTTACACAATCACAGATTATACATGGTGTAATTAGCATATCAGATAATGGCCCAGATATCCCTGGAACTTTGTGCTTTATAATGGTGCATTTAATGCAGAGTGACCATAGGCAAGCTCAAAAAATGTGAAAGTTAATCAATAAATAACTTGCACTAGTAACTGTCATTCCACAGATTTCTGTGGCATTTGCACAATTCCTTCACCCAAAGCAGTAACAAGGTAGATCGTATTTCTTCCCAATACTATTAACACTGATCACTGTTTTGTCATATTTAAGACAGTTTTCATATTCCTCTGACTGAGACTTAAAATTAACAACATTGGTGACCCAGTCAATGGAGTGATATTTATGTACAAGTATACTATGTTGATTATGGACGTCAGTATAAGGACCAGAAGTGAGGAGCATTCATTTGGT
>NC_063363.1:19446385-19575250 GCF_021869965.1 Rhincodon typus | reverse complement strand
CGAAACGTCAGTTTTCCTGCTCCTCTGATGCTGCTTGGCCTGCTGTGTTCATCCAGCTCTACACCTTGTTATCTCAGATTCTCCAGCATCGGCAGTTCCTACTATCTCATGATTCATTTGGTGTTAGGGCTGCCTGTCATATTAACCTGTTTGACTCCAAATAATTCACATTCAGCTGGGAAAAGATACAAAAAATGCTTTCCTTCCAGCTATCCAGTGTAATGCTTAATCACCCTACCCTCCTATTCCAACATACATCACACTATCCTCCCACATTCAGTGTTTTCTTCTCACAGTCTCCTGCTGCACTTTTCTCCGTCAATAGCTTTCACTTTAAGTCTGAAGCTAATATCATGAGTCACTTTACTGCTCCTTTCTGAACTAATATTCATGATGAATTGGTTCCACTTTTAAATGATGCAATAAAACTGATTCAAGAACATTATGATTGTACAAGCAATTGCTGAATAATGAATGTAATTCTAAAAGAACTAGAATTCAAACAACAATTGAAACCGCCTTGATCAATTGTTCAGCAAAACGCTCCTGATAGCCATCGTAGGGCTTGCCCTGGCCTCATCTTTGGAGATATTCTCTTCACAGCTCCCAGTTTCATTGTCCCCCGACAAAGAACAGTCTAAAACCCATTAACAGGCCAACCCTGATACATCAACCACTTCACCCAGTTCTGAGTGTCATAGTGTCATGGAGTCATACAGCATGGAAACAGACCCTTCGTTCTAAGTCGTCCATGCCAACCATGCTCCCAAACTAACCTAGTCCCACTTGCTTGCATTTGGCCCATATCCCTCCAAATCTTTCCTGTGCATGTACTTATCCAAATGTCTTTTAAATGTTGTAACTTTACATTCATCCACCATTTCCTCTGGCAGTTCATTCCACATACAAACCACTCTCTGTGTTAAAAAATTGCCCTTCATGTCCTTTTTAAATTTTTCTCCTCTCACCTTAAAAATATGCCCACTAGCTATGAACTCCTCCACCCTAGAGAAAAGATCCTTTCTAATCACCTTATCTATGCGCCTCAAGATTTTATAAACCTCAATAAGGTCACCCCTCAACCTCCTATACTCCAGTAAAAAAGGTCCCAGTCTACAAGCCTCTCCTTATAAATCAAACCTTCCATTCCCGGCAACATCCTGGTAAATCTTTTCAGAACATTCTCCGATTTAAAAATATTCTTCCTACAGCAGAGCAACTTGTACCAGGGAACTAATTTCTTTCTTTCACAACACTATTTTTCCATTCCTTATACAATATCCCTATCTGCAATGGTGATTCTTTCAAACAGTCTCCACAAGTTTATGGTTTTCTGGTTCAAATGTCTCCTTTTCACAATGGAGATTGATGATGAGTCCCCTTGCATGTCAATTAATAACTCGAAAGTAAAATACATTTTTTAGGCAAAATGAATTTTTCAAGTTCAGAGGCATCGTAACTTGAGACTGTGCCTACCTCTAATCCATTGACACATTGCATTTGGGGAACTTTATACTTTAAAAATATCTCATATGAACATGGCTGACAGCAGGATGAATTATGAACTTGGGATAATTAAAAAGTAACTCTTGTGATTAGAATATCCTTTCTGACCTTCACTGAGACCAACTCTTTGTGTGTTCTTACTTTTAAGTTGAAAAGCATATCCCAATAACTTTTTAACCGTGACTGTATCCCTTCATTACCAACTGAATATTTTCACCTTGAGTTAGAAGTGAACTTTAATATACGATTTACCGATGTATAATCCCAATGTTTTTCTAAACCACTTATAAACCTTATTTTGCAAACACTGAAGAATCCTTAAAATTGTGCGGCAGCAGCCATTGATGGGAAGATGTATGAAAACCAAATTACTTTGCTGCCTAACTGTGCTCAGCAATAACTGAACACAAAGCATTTAAAGTGCTCCTTAGAAATAGGCTGACTTATATTGTTATAATATATTGGGTGCTTGAATCAATAGCGACATGCACAGGAAAATTCTTCCATATCTAAGGAACAGATGATTGCTGCACTCCCAATAAGATTGTACTGGAAAAGAAGTGGCAAGGACAAGGAGGCCCTGCTAATAACCAATTGGATTGCACATCAAGAAATTCCATTTTACAATCAAAAGGACTTTTGTCTCTAAAATTATCGAGGAAAGATTTTACCCCACACACCCCAACAGTGTTTTATCCATCAAATAGAACAGCAACACAGTAATCAGATCAGGAAATGCACTTTTAAGTTGTCATGTTCAAATCTTTGTCAAGCTGTTTAGTGACCAAATAAAAAGTCTCAAATAAAGCCCCACAACTTCAAAACATATTAGAACCAATACTGAGCTTCATTAAAAAAAATCCTTACAGAAGCTTGTGCTCAAATACTTTATAAATATTTAACAAATCTCCAAACGTAGCTTTGTAGTGTGCTACAGCAGTGTGTTTCAAACTGCCTGCGAACAGAATAAGGAAACAGATGATGAGTCAGTCTTAAGGATAAACAAGAATGCCAAACATCTCTGCATGATACCTGGCACCAAGAAAAACTGCACACATCCAGAACTGGAACCCTCATTTCCATTATATTTCATTGCCATGAATTTGACTGTAATTTACCACACTAAAATCTCAGTCTAAGAGCAATTTCATATATTGATTCAACTGAATGGTTAATTTAACTAGAATATTTCTAACTTCCATCATAAAGAGAGTTTATTATTACTGAGAATATCAGCCAATCTAAGCTCTGCACATCAAAGCCAAATTCAGCAGCCCTACAAATCCAGTCATGAATGGTACAGAACAATTAAACAACAACAGGAAGAGTAGGCATACAAATATCCCCAGCCTCATTGATGGGACAGCCTAGCACATCAATGCAAAAGACAAGTCTAAAGTATCTGTATTCATTTTCAGCCAAAAGTGCAAAGTAGATGTCCCATCTTGACCTTCTCCTGAGGTCCCCAGGATCACAGATGCCAATCTTCAACCAATTTGATTCACCCCACATGTTCTCGAGAAACAGCAGAGGGCCTTTGATTCTGAAATGACAACATTCTGCCAATAGTACTGAAGACTTGTGCTTTACAGCTGGCAGCATCCTTAAGAAGCTGTTCTCCTACAGTTACAATACGATCATCTGCACCGCAATATGAAAGTTGCCCAGGTATGGCCTGTACACAAAAAGCAGGACAAATCCAATGATTCCAATTCGATGGTGCAGTCCACTCTCCAACATCAGTAAAATAATGGAAAGTGCTGTTGACAGTGGTATCAAGTGCTGTCAGTTGCAAATAAATGATTTGCTCACTGACAATCAATTCTGCCAGGGCCACTCAGCTCCTGATTTTATTATGGCCTTCATTCAAGCCTGGACAAAAAAGCTGAACTCCAGAAGCGAGAGCAACTGCCCATGATATCAAGATAACAACTGACTTAGAGTGGTATCAAGGAGCCAAAGCAAAACTGGAGATATGGGCAAACAGGGCACTAACTCTCCACTGGTTGGAATCATATCTAGCACAAAGGAAGATGGTTGTGATTATTGGAGGTCAGTCATCTCAGTTCCAGGACTTCTCTGTAGGAATTCCTTAGGGTAGTGTGCTGGGCCCAGCATCTTCAGCTGCTTCATCAATGATCTTCCCTTCACCATAAGGTCAGAAGTGGGGATGTTCACTTGACTGCAAAAAATTCAGCACCATTCATGACTCCTCAGCTCCTGAAATAGTCTGAATTTATACATAACAAGACCTGGACAACATCCAGGATTGAGCTAATAAGTGTCAAGTAACAATGACACAGCACAAGTGCCAGGAAATCATCATCTCTAACAAGAGTGAATGTAACCATCACCTCTTGACATTCAATAACATTTCCATCACTGAATTACCTCCACCCACTAAACATTCTGGGTATCATTATTAACCAAATACCAAACTGGGCTAGGCTGGGAATTCTGTGGCAAGTAATTCACTTCCTGTCTCCCTATAATTCCTGGCCATCATTGAAAAAGCATAAGTCAGGAGTGTGATAGAATACTCCCCACTTGTCTTGATGAGTGCACCTTCAACAGCACTTGAGAAACTTGACACCATCCAAAATAAAGCAGCCCGTTTGATCTGCTCCCCATCCATCACCTTCAACATTCAGTCCTTTTGATACCAAACAGTAGCAGCAGTATGCACTATTTTCTCTAATGCACTGCAGTAACTCATCAAGACTCCTACGACACACCTTTCAAATACACACCCACTGCCAACTACAAGGACCAGGGCAGCAAATACATTGGAACACCACCACCTGCAAGTTCCCCTCCAAACCACATGCCACCCTGACTTGGAAATATATCACTTTTCCTTCACTGTTGCTGGGTCAAAATCCTTGATCTCCCTCCATAAGGGCATTATGGGAGTCCATACACCCCAACTACTGCAGGAGTTCAAGAAGGCTGCTCCCCAACACCACTTTCAGGGAAATTAGGATTGGGTGCTAAATGCTGGCTAATGACACCCCCAACCCATGAATAAATTTTTAAAACCGAGCTTAGAACGTAATCTCTTGGAGGCTGGTTATGCCATTCATAAGAGCTCATGGTCCTTCAAGCAAACACAAACAATAAGTCGGGTTTTAAAGCACAAATTGGGGTACTGGTGGATGTGGGACATGGCATGTAGAAAACTTGGAAAAAAACTGCAGCACATCCATCAATGTTTTTTTTATTCAGTCTGCTGCCTCATTATGATTTTAATTGTGGATTCCTGCTCAGTCTTCAGCAGTATCTAACCCAATTTCAATTTTAGTAATTTAAATGGACACTGCAAACATACAAGTTGGAGTTTAAAGTTGTCATAGAAAGCCAAAGACCCTAGCCAAAATGGGAAAAGGCCACACTCTGCTCCATCTACACCTTCTTTAATGTTGTAGACCACAGATCCAGAAAGATATTCCTCCCTCACCACAGGAGGAAAAATCTGGCATCTGAGACATGTATATCACATTTGAAGGTTGCTGCGAAAGTCAACAGCAGATGCACCACATTCTGGAAAGGATGCATTACCCTACATCCTTATATTTATATCACCTTCAACTCTTTACTGTATCTTCTCAAGTTTAATCCAGCACACCACTCCTCAGATCCATCCCTCTGTCTATGCATTCATGCAATGGCACGCCAGTCCTTCATAGTGACTCTCAGAAAATGCTTTTCATTCATCAGTTGAATACATCCTGTTACTCTCAATCTTCCCTTACAGTAGAAGAGAACAGAGAATACCAGAGAGAAGCAGAGAACAAAAGGCAACCGTTCAAACATGTCTCAATTAACATCTGCACAGGCAAAGTGCTGGAAATCAGAAGAATGTCTGACCATTGGAACTGGCAGGTGGGAATCTGCCAACTACCTAGTGATAGAATTAAAATGTCAGGGAGCCACAAGTTATAAACGCTCACTCATAATAACTCCTGTACAGACTCAAACTGCAGCTTTCATCCTGAAAAGCAACAAATTAAAAGCAATTGTCTATAGGTCATTTCATTGCTGAGCCAGAGATGACAAAATTTTTTGGTGACGGTGGTGGATTTGCTGGTGTGTTGTTTGTGTTATCAGGTATGCCTATGGCTATCAGGTTGGGGTGTGCATTTCAGTTTTCTTTTCAGGCTTGGATAGCAGAAAACACCTAGAGTTGTCAACTTATTTCTTTGTATGGCTCACATCGATGTACTAAGCAGCAGGTAGACAGACACAAACTGCAGAAAATTGTGTTCCAGTGTGTCAGTTTGTTGAACAACCTCCAAAAAGGCCAACTATAATTGTTCATCTTATAACAGAGAAAGGTTTCTTTTCCTGCTGTGTCAATTAAATTAACTACTATTTTTCCTGTATATATTCATTTACTTGCAAATAATATTGTCCACCTCCTATTGTACACCCATCCCTAACGAGCTTGATATTAGTGTTTTTTTTCTGCACATTCAATTCCATTTGGATGATCCCATAGCAGGTCCTCAGAGGGATAAACAATTTAGACCATTATTTTTGCAATAACTACATATTGCTTGCTTTTAGCTATCTTAATTTCCTTTTAAAGCCATAGTCTGCAATCCTGTTCTGCTTGACTTGTTAAATATTACCGTCGTCATTTTTTTCCATGGGCCTGGACATCATGATTTCTGGCCTTTGATCTCTCAATTCCACATATGCGATAGAAGCAGTGTAATGACTTTTAACAAAGGATGATTATTGTTTCATTTGAACCATCTTGGTTGATATATAAACCAGTGAAGCTTGAATGAACAAGTGGTCAATACTATGGCCCTGGTGATTCAGTGCATTCTGCAAGATGCACTCTATTAGCCTCTTCTACTCATTGGGAGTTATACTGACTGTAAAGATAAGAAAATAATTTCAAAATAAATCATGGATTTAAAAACAGTCTTTTTCTCCTCACTGTACATTAAATAAAATTTAATCACCTCAATTTCAAAGGTGAAACTTGAATAATTTCCAACTTAATTTAAGTTAGCTTCCATCTACATTCCTGCCTTTGCTCCTACAGATTTTATCTCCACAATATCAAATATTTGTCTGTAATTAGAAAATCTTGTTTGATCATTCAGACGTAATATCCTTCAAAGAACTTGGTCAAATCAGACAGGCTTATCCTCTGGATATCATTCTGCTTCTGTTAACAAACTGATGTGCGTGTGTAAGGTAATGAAGAGATGATTCTCAACTTTTTAAATCCGTAAATACTCTCTTTTCAACTCATCGATTTTTGGTACAGCAACCAAATGTTCTCCAAACTGCAGCAACACCAGGGAACAATCCTCTGATGAAAAGCATTCCTAGATTACTGAATTTATTAAACTTAAATAACTAAAGTTAATTTTACCAGAAGCTAAATCAGACTTTTTATTTCTTCATTTTTCTAATTTTTTTTTCTTCCTAAGAACTTGTACTGAAGAATCTGTACCTAGTCACCTAATACCTAAGATGGCGTCATTTGTGGCAACCTATAAACTTTTCACTATACGCATTTGAGTGCATGTGACAATAAAGCTAGTTCTAATTCAATTCAATTGAATAATTTACTTGAAATAAATTAGTACGAAAAAGCAATGCTCATGCATCCACTCCAAAAAGATATCTGGCTTACGGGCACACATGATCTCTGCAATTTGTTTCTAAAATACTTTTCTCTGATAGGAGATTACTTTTCCAAAAATAATACTTTCCATTGGACATGCTCTTCAAACTCCTCTGCTTCCAGAAAAAGTGAACAGGAAGGAGAAAACTGCAGGAGTGTCGAATTCAGTCTTTTCACACTCTGAAGTTTCGCTGACTAGGACATTTTTAAAATCAAGTGAGTAAGTAATAAGGCAGTGTGGAAATCAGAGGTTGAATATCAGTTTCCCATTAATTTTCTCTCTCACAACTCAAGCGTTCATTTTCATTAACAGAACATGACACAGAGTGCACTGTATTGTTTCGAGTGTGCCTTGCAATCAGCATTCTTAAAAATGGCTCTTCATTATCTCCTCAGGAACAAATACAAACTCACTGTAAAAAATAGCTGTAATCTTACAGCACCATGTCCCATACCCCATACTGGCACAGTCATGTTCTGATATATATTTGTCTCCAACAGAGTGGTTTACCTGACATCGCAATGTTTATGTTAACTCCCATGATCAATAGCCAAGCATGAGTGTGACACTGAAGAATCCAAGAGACATTTATCACAAGTAACCATTATGTAGAAACATCACATTTCTCTGTCTCTGGACTCGTAGTCCAGGTAATATTCATGGGATATGGGCTTGGATCACATCATGGTGGATGATGGAATTTGACATCATTAACAGTCTTGAGATTGGTTGGCTCACCGAGCCAACATAGACATGACAAGTACCAGGCTTCTAGGAATTCCCGAGCTTGTCTCTGCTTAGCTTGTCCCAGGACCTTGGTGTTCTCCCAGTCGAATTGGTGGTTCTCCTTATCCATGTGGATTGAGATGAGTGAGTATTGGTCGTGCACGAATACCAACTGGCTACAAAAAGGCATGACCAATACTCACTCATCTCAATCCACATGGATAAGTATAATCACCAATTTGACTGGGAGAACACCAAAATCCTGGGACAAGCTAAGCAGAGACAAGCACGGGAATTCCTAGAAGCCTGGTACTCCACGAAGAAAGCCATCAATAATCACACAGAACTCGATCCCATATACACGCCACGACGAAGGAAAACTGGAAGTGAGGCAATCCAGCTCAACGGACTCCTGAGTTTAAAAACCAGGTGGGAAAACACACCGACGCTTCATTGGAGGCTGCACTGATGATGTTACCAAGCAGAGTAACGAAACGTCTGTGGAACAACAAACCAGCTCGGTGAGCCAACCAACCTCAACACCCACAACCCGAGCTACAAATCTACTCCAAAACCATTAAAAGTCTGGAATTAAAAGGTGAGGGAGCCAAGAAGTAAACAAGAGGGAAAAACTTACTTGACACTCTCCTCGTCAATCTGCCTGCTGCAGATGCACCTGTCCAAGACAGTATCATTAAGAGTGCCACAACACAGTCCTTCTGGACAGTAGGTCCCATCTTTACACTGAGGATGCCCTCCATCATGTTGTGTGGCCCAATCATCGTTGTAATTGGACAGACTTCAAAGATATCTAGTAATTCAAGACCAGTCTTTCATGATGTGATATGGGCTATCAACAGTTGCATAATTGTACTCCAACACAATCTGAAAAGTCATCATCCAGCATATGCCCCAGTTTACCATTACCATGAGGAGAGAAGATCAATCTTGGTTCAATGAAGTATTCAGTATGGCATGACTGAACAGCATGAGATATACCTAAAAATTAGGAGCCAATCTGGCTATAATACAAGACTACTTGCATGGTGAATAGCATTATCAGGAGGTGAGAGAGAAGGCTGAACAATTCTACAACCAACAGATGAGATCTAACCTCTCCAGTCCTGCTACATCAAGTTGTGAAAGGTAGTACACAACAAAACGTTATACCAGAGAAAGAGATTCCACAAAGATCCTCATCTTCAATGCTACAAAATTCCTCTAGGACTTTTCCAGACTCTAAGATTCTGGAAGATTACTAACAATG
Organism: Rhincodon typus; assembly: GCF_021869965.1. Lineage (NCBI taxonomy): Eukaryota > Metazoa > Chordata > Chondrichthyes > Orectolobiformes > Rhincodontidae > Rhincodon > Rhincodon typus. The sequence continues at coordinate 19,566,103 of NC_063363.1, read as the reverse complement.
CTTCCACTTTCTCTGTGGATACTTCCATTAATGCCCCACAAAGTGACCTAACAGGTCCATTAGACTTATTGGCTTTTAGCCCCCTAAGTTTCCCTGGCAATTTATCTCTCTAGTGATAGTTACTGTATTTATTTCCTGTTCTACTTTTGTTCCTTGATCATTTAGGATTTTAGGAATGTTATTTCTATCCTCTACAGTGAAGTCTGAAGCAAAGCATTTATTCAACTTCTTTGCTATTTCCTCATTCACCATTATTATTCCCCAGTCTCATCCTCTAAGAGGCCTATGTTCACTAAGAGCCTGATATTAGCCTTGACCTCTGTGTTCCTTTTATATCTGTAAAGGAGCTCTTGCTGTCTGTTTTTCTATTGTTCACTAGTTTGCCTTCAAAGTTAATTTTCTGGTGAGCTTTTAGTTGGCTTTTAAAAGTTTCCTAATCATCTCACTCACTGCTGATCATTGCCACATTTTAAACTAATTTTTCCTTTAATTTGGTGCTATCTTTAACTTTCTTGGTTAACCATGTTTGATTTATCCATTTCCTGCAGTACTTTGTGCATGAATCACAAAAAAAACTAGCATCCAAATGCAGCAGTTAATGGAGAAGGCAAATAGAATGTTGGTCTTTACTTCAAACAGAATGGAATTTAAAAATAGTGAAATCTTGCTAAAACTGTACAAAGCAATAGTCAGACCACAGCTTTAATACTATGAACAGTTTTGGACCCATTATCTAAGAATACATGAAAAGTGATTCGAAGCTGTGCAGAGAAGGTTCATTTATTAGGGTGACCCCAGGTTTGGAATGATTTTCTTATGAGGACAGGTTGAATAAGTTGGTCCCGTACTCGCTGGAGCTTAGAAGAATTAAGGGCTACCTATTAAATCATACATGATTCGTAAGGACTTGACTGAATCGATGTGAAGAGATTGTTTCCCTTTGTGGGGAATTCTGGGACCAGAGGCATAACTTCAACATTAGGGATTGCCCAGTTAGGACAGAAGTGAGATGGCATTTTTTTTTTAATAATAGTGACCCAGTGATTTTTTTTTCCGCAGAGGGTTGTAGAGGATGTGTTGTTAAGTCTACGCAAGGTTGAAATAGATTTTTAATCAGCAAGGGAAACGATTGCTAAGTGGAAAAGGCAGGAAAGTGGAGTTGAGGATTATCGGGTCACACATTATCTCATTGAGCAAGAGTACTGACTTGATGGGCTGAATGGCATACTTCTACTCCCACATCTTATGGTCATATGGCCTCATGAATTAAAGCAGGACACGTCCAAATACAACAAGGTCTGAACAATATCCAGGTTTGGGTTGAGAAGTGGCAAGTAAGATTTTCTTCACACAAGTGCCAGGCAACCTCCATCTTCAGCAAGTGAGAGGCCAGCCATCACCCCATGACATTGAATGACATTACCGTTCCTGAATCCCCTCCTATCAGCATCCTGGTGATCACAATTGACTAGAAACTATATTGGACTAGACTATATAAGTACTGAGGCAACATGATCAGGTCAGAGGCTAGGAATCATGCAGTGAGTATCAAACCTCCCCAGAACCTGCACACCATCTACAAGGCTCAAGTCAGGAATGTGATGGAATACTCCCTGCTTCCCTGGATGAGTGCAGCTCCATTAGCACTAAAGAAGCTTAACACCATTCAGGAAAAAGGACCCTGCTTGATTGGTACCAAACCACAAACATTCACTCCCTTCAACACCGATGTTCAGTAGCAAGAACTCACTGCAGAAATTCACCAAGGTTTCTCTGACAGCACCTCCTGCATCCATAACCATTACTCTCCAGAAGTACAATGGCAGCAGATACATGGGGCAACCACCTCCAAGCTACTCACAATCCTGACTTGAAAGTATCCCGTTGTTCCCGGAACTCCCTCCCTAGCCGATCTGCTTACACCAAATGAACTGCAGCAATTCAAGAAGGCAGCTCACCACCGCTTTCTTATGGCCAGCTAGCAATGGAGATTAAGTGCTGGCTCAGCAACACCCACATCACATGAATGAATAAAAACAGTGTTTGGACAAACATTGGGTTATTATTTTACAACAGAGGAAATAGCTTCCACTAGAGTGTCAAGCTTCAAGTGATCTAAGTAAGATGGAATATAAGATCTTTATATCCTCAGGTACATGCCTCAACAAAGAGATGGTGTCAGTTGTTAATTTTAAATGTGAAATAGATAAAACTTTTGTTAAGCAAAGGTATTAAGAGATATTGACCAAAAGCACGTATATGGAGTTAGGCCACAGTTCAGACATGATTTCATTGAATGGTAGAACAGGTTCAAGGGACTGAATGATCAATTCTTGTTTCTATGTACCTATGTTCCTATGTTCATTAGCATGTCTCTTAAAGCTATGCTGCTGAATGACCCATGAGACATAATACATCACGTCTATTCTGGTTAATTTAGTCAATTTGGAACTATTGGGTAATTCAGAATTTACAAATGAACAAGTATAATGGAAGAGCAGGAATCTGCTGACTGATCAACTCTCGTCTTTACTCAACTGCAACACCCAAGAGATTCAAATCTAACAGACCTATCTGAGCATGAACATACTGCAGTCATTTGACAAGACTGTGGAACGGTCTGAAAATCTTTGTGGAAAACTGTGGGAGAGTCTGTCCCTACCTGTGGCATGACTGGCCATTTATTAAAAGCAGGAAATAGTAAAGATCTGGAAGCAGATGTCTCTCTCGGGCTATCTTTTGTTAATGCTCATGTTGCTAATAGGGAAGCCTTGAGTTCCCTTGAGCAGAGGGCTTTCTTGTCCAGCTCCAAACTGCTGCACAATCAGTTGAGAGCCATAGCGATTATGAGGCTGCTGAGAAATCTGGTCCAATGCAGATCAGTTGATATATTGAGACATTGCCCAGCAACAGGGCCTTGGCTGGAGTAAATGTAGATGTGGTTGCTGGTTTCAATAGGCAGGCTTATTTGCAGCTCATGAATATATAAAAGAGAAACGAGCCACAGAGCAATTAGAGTCAGACAGCTGCCAGAGTGTTAGGCTTGGCAGGATCATTTTGTCACCCAGAACAAATAAACACAGCCTGGAGGCGCTCATGAAGCAGCACCATCCATCACAATCAGTACGACTATGAAAGAAATATCTAAAATGAGCACTTGTCTATCCTCTAGAATACTCATCACATATTACAAAGATGCTAAAGAGACTTTAATGGAATTAGTATAAAAGTGAAATATTGTGTGTGTTGGCGATCTGAACTAAAATGGAAAATTCTGGGGAAACTCAGCAGATCTGGCAGCATCTGCGAACAGAGAATGTTTCAGTCCAATATAACTCTTCTTTCAAAACTTTATGAATCCAAAACTGGTTACATTCAATTCCAACTTTAGACAGAGAGTTTACTTCTGATTGACCAGTGCATAAATATCAGCAAATCAAAGGCTGGCGATCTGTGCTGGTTGAGATAATGCAGACAGCAGAAATAGTGCTGACATTGAGACTGCATTGTGCGTATGTTTACAGGACTGAGTTCATAAGTCATTCGAAATAGGGGCAGAATTAGGCCAATCAGCCCTTCGGGTTCTGCTCCACCATTCGATCATGGCTGATATGCTCCTCACCCCCGTTTTCCTGCCTTCTCCCCATAACCCTTCAACCCATTACCAATTAAAAATCTAACTCCTCCTTAAATGTACTCACTGTCCCAGCATCCACCACACTTTGAGGTAGCAAAGTCCACAGATTCACAATCCTTTGAGAGAAGTAGTTTCTCCTCAGCTCTGTTTTAAGTTTGCTATCCCTTATCCTAAGACTATGGCCCCTCATCCCAGAATGCCCCACAAGAGGGAGCATCTGCTCCATGTCTATTTATCGATACCTTTTATCATCTTGAATACCTCAATTTGATCTCCCCTCATTCTTCTAAATTCCAGACAATATAGGTTTAAACTGTTCAATATCTTTTCATATGACAAACCCCTCGTCTCTGGGATCAATCTAGTGAACCTCCTCTGAATTGTCTCCAATGCCACCACATCCTTTCTCAAATAAGGGGACCAAAACTGTGCACAATACTCCAGGTGTGGTCTCACCAATGCCTTGTACAGTTGCAACAATACTGTTACCTTTATATTCTATTCTGTTAGCTATAAAAGCCAACATTCCATTCTCTTTCTTTATCTGCTGTACCTGCATGCTAGTTTTCTGTGACTCATGAACAAGGACACCCAGATTTCTCTGCACCGGACTACCCCGAAGTCTCTCCTCATTTAGGAAGCAGGTGGGTTTCCCATTTTTCTGACCAAAATGCATTACCTAACATTATCCATGTTAAACTCCATCTGCCATATTTTGGCCCACTCTCTTAAACTATCTACTTTCCATTTGTAAGGTTCTTATTTCCTCATTGCTATTTACCATCCTACCTATTTTTGTATCGCTGCAAATCTGGCTACAGAGCCTTCTATCCCTGTATCCAAGTCGTTAATGTAGATTGTAAATAGCTGGGGTCCAAGGACCGAACCCTATGGCACCCCACTTTTCACTTCTTGCCAGCCAGATAAAAAAAATTCATTCTGGTTCTCTGTCTTTTGTCCATCAGCCAGTCGCCTATTGAAGCTAATAAATTATCCCTAATCCCATATGATCCAACCTTGTGAACTAACCTTTTGTGCAACACCTTATCAAACGCCTTCTGGAAGTCCAGATATATTACACCTACAGGATTCCCATTATCCACTTTGCTTGTTACATCTTTGAAGAACTCTAGCAAATTAGTCAAACATGATTTGCCCAACATAAAACCATGCTGACACTGAAAAATAGTGTTTTGACTTTCCAAATGTCCTGATATTGCTTCCTTGATAATTGATTCTAACACTTTGCCAACAACAGATGTTAAACTAACTGGTCTGTGATTTCCCATATATTGCCTCCCTCCCTTTTTGAATAGGGCCGTTACATTAGCATTTTTCCAATTCACTGGAACCTTTCCTGTGTCCAGGGAATTTTGGAATATTGTAACCAATGGATCCACTATCTCTGCTGCCACTTCCTTTAATACCCTAGCATGCAGGCCGTCAGACCTGGAGGACTTGTCTGCCCTCAATCCTAATAGTTTACTGAGTACCTTTTCCCTATCGATGTTGATTGTTCTAAGTTCTACCCTTTCTATTGTCTCTGACTTGCCCGTTCCAATAGGAATGGTACTATTGTCCTCCACTGTGAAAACTGAGGCAAAGTATTGATTTAGCATCTCTACTATTTCAGTGTTCCCCACTATTAACTCTCTAGTTTCATCTTCTCAGGGACCAACATTCACCTTAGCGACTCTCTTCCTTTTTATATATCTATAGAAGCTTTTGCTATCCTTTTTGGTATTTTGTGCTGGCTTACTTTCATAGTTTATCTTAGTTCTTTTTATTAATTTTTTAATATCCCTTTGTTTATATTTGTAAGTTTCCCAATTTTCCTGCCTGCCACTGGCCTTTGCAATATGGTATGCCTTAGTTTTTGACTTTATATTGTCCTTGACCTCCTTGTTTAGCCATGGATGTTTTATACCCCCTTACCATCTTTCTTCCTCACTGGGTATATTTTAGTTGCGAGGAATTGAGTAGCTCCTTAAACAACTGCTCATCCACTGTCTTACCTTTTAGCCTTCCTGCCTAATCTACTCGGGCCAAATCTGACCTCATGCCTATGTAATTCCCTTTGCTTAATTCCAGAACACTACTGTTGGGCTCCACTTTCTCAGCCCCACACTGAATTTTGAATTCTATCATACTATGGTCACTAATCCCTAGAGGATCCTTAACTATGATGTCATCAATTAATCTCTCCACATTACACAACACGAAATTCAGAGTAGCCTGCTCCCTGGTTGGTTCCACAACATACTGCCCCAAGAACCAAACTCTAACACATTCAATGAACTCTACCTCCAGGCTACCCTTGCCAATTTGATTCTTCCAATCTACGTGCACGTTAAAATAACCCATGATTATTGCTGTACCTTTCTTGCAAGCCTCTAATATTTCCTGGTTTATACTGTGCCCCACTGCAGAACTACTGTTCGGAGACCTGTAGATTACTCCAACCAAGTACTTCTTCTCTTTGCTATTTCTTATTTCTAGGCAGACTGATTCCTGAGGACTTCTCAATGACTTAGTCAAAGATTTTGTCTGTTGAAGTAAGCCAAGTGTGATTCCACTGAGACAAGACAGCAATGGTCAAATCAGTACTGACCCCTTGACTCTTGCCTTTAAAGCTGTGTGACTCCACTAAGACATTATCTGATTTTGCTATGTATTTTACAAAAATGGTAGAATCTTATTAAACACAATGTTTGCTTAACATACATTTAAGTTAAGGAAATGAACCTGCTGGGCACAGAACCATTAGTATCTCAGTGCTAGCCACAAAACCCTGCTGATCGATAAATGACCACTTTGTGAAGAATTGAATTACACCAGCTTTGAGCTGTTGGTTTCACCTGTAAATAATATTCACAGCAGTGCGCATATTGATTTCATATTTTACAAAAAAAGTCTCTTTTTCCATCGGAGAGACATCAATTCCTTTTCTTCAGAAAGACAATTCTCCTCCAAAAATACACCATTATTTGTGCAGTCACCACATAGAAAGAGGTTTCAAAGATCTTTGTAGGTTTTGTCAATTGGACATGTGGATGCTGGGAACAGTGTATTGTTTAGAAAAGAAACTAGAATCATAGAATCCCTAAGATGCAGGAAGAGACCATTCAGCCCATTCAGCCCAGACACTGGCCCTCCAAAAAGCATCTCACCAAGACCCACCCTATCCCCGTAACCTCACATTCACTGTGGCTAATCCACTCAGCCTGCACATCCCTGGACACTACAGGGCAACTCAGCATAGCCAATTCACCTAACATGCACATCTTTGGACTGTAGGAGGAAATCGGAGCACCTGGTGGAAACACATGCAGACAGGGGGAGAACATACAAACTCCACACAAACATTCGCACAAGGCTGGATTCAATCCTGGGTCCCTGGCACTGTCAGGAATCAGTGCTAACCATTGAGCCAGCATGCCTTCCACTGTCAACTGTTTCATGCAAATACTGGGTATTTATTAAATGCTAGCTTTATAGAGCTAGAAGGAGGTAGGAAAAAGCCTTGGCAGGTAGGATTAAGGAAAACCCCGAGGCGTTCTATACTTATGTGAGGAACAAGAGGATGGCCAGAGTGAGGGTAGGGCCGATCAGGGATAGTGGAGGGAACTTGTGTGTGGAGTCAGAGGAGGTAGGGGAGGTCTTTAATGAATATTTTGCTTCAGTATTCACCAGTGAGAGGGACCTTGACATTTGTGAGGACAGCATGAAACAGGCAGATATGCTCAAACAGCTTGATGTTAGGAAGGAGGATGTGCTAGAAATTTTGAAAAAAATGAGGACAGATAAATCCCCTGGGCCAGATGGTATATATCCAAGGATGCGACTGGAAGCGAGGGAAGAGATTGCTGTGCCTTTGGCAATTGTCTTTTTGTATTCACTGTCCACTGGAGTAGTACCAGATGATTGGAGGGTGGTAAATGTTATTCCCTTGTTCAAGAAAGGGAATAGGGGTAATCCTGGAAATTACAGATCAGTCAGTCTTACTTCTGTGGTGGGCAAATTATTTGGAGAGGATTCTGAGAGAAAGTATTTATGATTATTTGGAAAAGCACAGTTTGATTAGAAACAGTCAGCATGGCTTTGTGAGGGGCAGGTCACGTCTCACAAGCCTTCTTGAATTCTTTGTGGATGTGACAAAACACAGTAATGAGCAGTGGGTGTGGTGCATATGGATTTTAGCAAGGCATTTCATAAGGTTCCCCGTGGTAGGCTCATTCAGAAAGTAAGGAGGTATGGAATTCAGGGAAATTTGACTGTCTGGATACAGAATTGGCGGTCCAATAGAAGACAGAGAGTGGTAGTAGATGGAAAGTATTCAGTTTGGAGCTCAGTGACCAGTGGTATTCCACAGGGATCTGTTCTGGGGTCTCTTGTCTTTGTGATCTTTATAAATGACTTGGATGAGGAAGTGGAAGGGTGGTGTAGTAAGTTTGCCGATGACACGAAGGTTGGTGGAGTTGTGGATAGTGCGGAGGGCTGTTGTAGGTTGCAACAGGACATTGACAGGATGCACAGCTGGGCAAAGAAGTAGCAGATGGAATTCAACCCGGAAAAGTGTGAAGTGATTCATTTTGGAAGCTCAAATTTGAATGCAGAATATAGGGTTAATGGCAGGATTCTTGGCAGTGTGGAGGAACAGAGGCATCTTGGGGTCCACGTCCAAAGGTCCCCCTCAAAGTTGCTACCCAAGTTGGTAGGGTTTTAAGAAGGCGTATGGTGTGTTGGCTTTCAGTGGCAGCGGAATTGAGTTTAAAGAACTGCGAGGTTATGCTGCAGCTCTATAAAACTCTGGTTAGACCACATTTGGAATATTGTGTTCAGCTCTGGCTGCCTCATTATAGTAAGGATGTGGAAGCTTTAGAGAGGGTGCACAGGAGATTTACCAGGATGTTGCCTGGACTGGAGGGCAGGTCTTATGAGGAAAGGTTGAAGGAGATAGGGCTTTTCTTATTGGAGTGAAGGATGCGAGGTGACTTGATAGAGGTGTAGAAGATGATGAGAGGCATAGATAGAGTGGATAGCCAGAGACTTTTTTCCAGGGTGGAAATGACTATTACGAGGTGGTATAATTTTAAGGAGATTGGAGGAAGGTATGGGGAGATGTCAGAGGTAGGTTCTTTACACAGACAGTAGTGGGTGTATGGAATGCGCTGCTGACAGTGGTAGCGGAGTCAGATACATTAGGGACATTTAAGCGACTCTTGGATAGGCACATGGATGATAGTAGGGTATGCAGGGTAGTTTGATCTTAGAGTAGGAAATAGGTCGGCACAACATCTTGGGCCGAAGGGCCTGTTCTATGTTCTATGATCTGTGCAACGTTAGATCTCTGTTTGTATCTCCAAGTGCCAAGCAGGAGGGGCACCTTTAATAGTCACCTTGATGACTCCAGTAGCCTGTTGTCTTTCTAAAGGAAATCTGTTGAAGTCAAATTAAAATCCCGTCAGCTTTTCACATGGAACATTTTATTTGAACAGCCACTGATGTCAGCATTTTCACTTGACCTGGTTGTTACTGAAAATAACTGTGAAGGAGCTCGATTAAATTTAGCAGAGACAATCACCAAACTCAAAATGCTTCAATAATTGTACAACTTCATCAGTTTACATGCTGATGGAGTGCCCTCAATCTAGAACTCAGTCATTCTGCCATTAGTGGTTGTTATTCAATCAAAAATATTCTCAAAATGAACTACTGAGATCAAATTATTCATCACTTAAAAATAATATTCCACATGGCCCTACAGACTGACTTTACTTTCTTACAAATATATTTCAGTTCAAAATTATGAAAGGATTTGTTAGGGTGGACATAGATATTTCAGCTGTGGATAAGACCAAAACATAGGGCAACATGTAAGCAACTCCATATATAATCCAATAACAAATTCAGGAGAAACTTCTGTTGGTCATTTGAAAGTGCAGAACCTGAATATTACTGAAAAAATACCCATTTTGTCACAGCTTCTTATCTTGCACTCCTGGGGACAGTTCACAAGAAATACCAAAGGAAAGAGAAAGCAACATTTTTACTGTATGACAGAAGAGTGCTGATTGGTTGGCAATTGGACTCTGATATAGGCGCTGAAGAATGTGCCAGTTAATGATGATTGATAGTCATTTTAAATTTTTAAATTAAGTATTTAAATTTTAAATCAGGCATGAGTTACTTTGACTAGTCAATGCGATGCCCTGAGAAATTAATTAAGATTATGACTGTCACCTGTTTTGAGTTGAAACAGGGTCAGTTTGTGTGTACGTGATTTTTTCTGTTAGCAAAGAGCAGGGCCGTGTGCATAAATATATGTAGCTCCCAGTACACACAAGTCGGCATACATGCGGGCCTGACTAACAGCCCAGAATTGTTCATCAGGATAATTCCTCACATAGTTTGAATTATTCCACAAGTGCTGCGCAATCACAGAATCGCACCTAATGTTGGACTCCATATTGTGAGTGTTCAAAGTATTGGCTGGCATTTAATTATCAGTGATCATTAAATGATGCATTCTGCATGGTATAGTATCAATCAATAACAGCCCTCTTGTCAACCAATCAGCACTCTCCTCTCATACAGTAAGGTGTTGTTTTCTCTCCTTTGCTTTACTTGCAAACAGGTCTGTTGAATGCAACATGAAAAAGTGAAAAATATGTATCTTTATTCTGCAATACTTAGAAGCTTCCTCAGTAAGGGGCTGGTGAGAATGTGGAGCTCGTGACCACTTTGAATAATTATGCTGAACAGCATTGACGTATTTAAAGGTAAGCCAGCTAAGCATATGAGAGAAAAGGAACAGCAAGCTATGGTGATATGATTAAATTAAGCTGGATAGCAAGAGAAATGGCATGGAGCACAAACTATGGCAAATGGTCTATTTGTCTGATGTAAATTCCAATTCTATGTTCAATAGGAACATGTGACAAATCACAGAATTGCTACAGTTCAGAGACGATTCAGCCCATCAAATTTGCACCAACCCTCCAATCAACATCCCATTCAAACCCACTCACCACCCCCCCAACCCCATCCTTGTAACTCTGCATGGGGTTTTTAACCATTGCTAACCTACCAAACTTGCACACCCCTGGACACTGCAGGGCAATTTTTGGCATGGTCAATCCATTTAACCTGCACATTTTGGGCTGTGGGAGTAAACAGGTGCACCCAGAGGAAACCCATGCAGACATGATGTTTGACATATTCTTGTGTTGAAGAATCATAATTTCAATTGCTGTCTGTCCTTTCTTTCTTTGAGGATGACATTGGCTTTTTAGCCAATTCCAGGTCACACTTGCTTTAATATTCATGGAAATCTATGGTAAAAACTTATACAATTATTTTACCAACTTCAAAACAGTGTGGAGCCTTGAATGTTTCGTCATAAAAAATAAATAAAGCTGTGACCACTGTAACTAACATGTGGAGAAAGAGTAAATATTTGAAATAAAGAGAGAAGATACAGAGCTTTGAGAAGAAAATTGGGCCCGAAGATCCATTTTATTTTCTCAACCATTATTAAAAAAAAACTTGTTTCTGGACTATAAAGTGCTGTCATCCCTCTGCCTGTTCTTTGAAAGCACCATTCAATTAGCACCACTCACCTGTTCTTTACCCACAGCATGGTAAAACTATTTATCCAATTCCCTTTTAAAAATTATGATTGAATCTTGTCCCACAACAGTTCCAACAGTGTTTTTACATATTGGAGCAACTTTCTGCATAAAAACATTTCTCGTGTCCCTTCTATTTCACTTACTTTACTTCTGAGTCCAATGGTTACTTGTTCTCCAGCCACTGGGTAGGTTTCTCCTCATTTACCGCATCAGAGCATCTGGAGGAAGATCTCTTTTCCTTCTCCCCTTTGACTTCTCTGAGATAGGGCTAACAATTCCAGCTTCTCCCCACAGAACTGCAATCCTTAATCCATAGGTACAGTTCTAGTAAATCTCACTTGCCCCCCTCTCCAAGACTTTGATATCCTTCCATTGACCCTGCAATTCAGAACAGCTCATGTTATCCTGTGACAGATAGAGTCATAGAATCATACAGCACAGAAATAGACTCTTTAGTCCAACCAGTCCATGCTGATCATAGTCCCAAACTAAACTAGTCCCAGCTGCTTGCATTTGGCTATTATCCCTCCAAACATTTCTTATTCATGTACTTATCCAAATGTCTTTTAAACATTGTCACTGTACTTGCATCCGCCACTTCCTCTGGAAGTTCATTCCACACACAAACCATTTTCTGTGAAAGAAAAATTGCCCCCAAGCCTTTTTTAAATCTTTCTCCTCTCACCTTAAAATATGCCCCCAAGTCTTGAAATCCCCCATCCTAGGGAAAAGACACCTGCCATTCACCTTAACTACATATCTCATTATTTTCTAAACCTCAATAAGGTCATCTCTCAATCTCCTACGCTCCAGTGAAGAAAGTTCCAGCCTGTCCATCCTCTCCTTATAAATCAGACCGTCCATTCATAGCAACATCCTGGTAAATCTCTTCTGAACCTTCTCCAGCTTAATAATAGCCTTCCTATAACAGGGAGACTAGAACTGGACATTGTACTCTAGAAGCGATCTCACTAATGTCCTGTACAACCTTAACATAAGATAATAGATGAATATAGAATTCCTCATGTATGTTGAAATATCTCACGAACCTGTTTTTCCTACAGTCCAGGAAGTCCTTACGATCCTTACAAAAATAAAGAAACTTCTATCTGTGTAATCTGACTGAGATTTCAATAAGTAAATAACCTTAACACTGATACCTTAATATCAGTAGTTGCTTCTTAACTGGATATGATTTATGCACACACACATTGCCAATAATTAGTGTTCAACTCTTAAGATATAAAACTTTTAATCTTTTCTGGCATCTTGCCTTTTTTCCGCACCTTTTTTGATAAAATGGATGCACATTTCATACTCAGCTAGCAGCATGACTTCCAATATAGTCGTGCCCAACACATGATAGCAACAGCAGCAGATGCAGCAAGAAATGGAGATGTTTGAAAATCATTTTATTCACTGAAGCAATCAGGCATTTCTTACATTACACACAATGACATACAAGACCTTGTCTTTGACAGTGACAAACTGAATGTCAGTAACTATGGTATGATGCAAATTAACGTTAAGACATGTACAACAGTACAGGATAGTTTTTTTGATTGAAACAAGAAATCAATAAGTCAACTTTAAACTACATGATTAACAAACATTTCTGTTTTTTCATATACATATATTACAGGTTCTGTCTTAGTCTCAATGAAGATCACACAAGGTTTCCTTTGTTATTGAGTGCAAGTTGCTTATACAGACAGGAGCTGCAGCAGTTTGCTGAGTTCATGAGACGTGAGATTCTGGTTTCAATTGATGCAATATATTTCAAATTTCAACTGGAACCAACCAAAATGGTCACAAGTGGAGAAATAGCCTGTAATTCCCAATGTTCTAGGCATTGATAAGACTACTTAGTGTGTGCCACTCATAAGATTGAAAAAGAAATTAGATTATTTTTAGAGAAAAAGATCCTTTTTTGTCGCTTTGAAATATGTTGCAATGTTTGCAATGGCTCCATGTGATGGTGAGAAGTGCATGTTCATTTGGTTTGTCCTAATTCTTAAATTCCAATGTATTCAAAGGCTCAGGGCAAAGTAGATATCAACCTATTTTTTGTGCTTTTTTTAATGGAGATTTCAAGGTGAGGAGTTATGTGTTGGAATTTCTCCATTTTCCTCTCTCGTGGAGTTGAACTCCACTCTCCAGCACTCCAAGCTCAGTTACTGGAAAAGGCAGTGCCTTTGATTCCACTTCTGTCCCACTGCATGGATTTTCAATTTGCTTCCCATGCAGTATCTACGGTCTGAGAAATTGCATTTTGTTTTTAAATAGATAGTATTTATAATGCCTAGCACAAATTAAATATTGCATTCTAATTTTTAGAACTTTTGTTTGAACATAGTGAACAGAATCTTCCCAGCCCTGGAACAATGTGGGCCATGGCGAAAAATCTGGTAAGACTGGGTGAGGTGTACAGCAAGGACTTTCTCTGTGTTGACAGCAATTCTCCAACCAAATGATGGATGTTGAGCCAAGATTCTCACAAGTGAGAGGCCTTTCATTGCATAAATTATCACACACTAACACTCATTATTACATAACCTCACTTCATTAATATGCAATTTCCCATTCTACTTCTTGCCTTCTACTGCCTGAGAGTTAGATCATAGTATACCTACAGTGTGGAAACAGGCCCTTCAGCCCAACAAGTCCACACCAACCTCAGACCATCCCACCCAGACCCATTCCCCCATAACCCATCTAATCTACACATCCCTGAACACTAGGAAGCAATTTAGCATGGCCAATCCACCTAACCTGCACATCTTTGGACTGTGGGAGGAAACCGGAGCACCCGGAGGAAACCCATGCAGACATGGGGAGAATCTGCAAATTCCACACAGGCAGTCACCCGAGGGTGGAATCGAACCCGGGTCCCTGGTGCTGTGAGGCAGCAGTGCTAACCACTGAGCTACCGTGCCGCCCTAAACATGAAAGTTCTCAACAAACAGTTCTCAACATGAAAGTCAGAACAGCTACCAGGCAATTCCAGCTTGCCACTTGCTCCTCCGGACCTCCATCTTGCACACCCAGCACAATATATTAGGGCACACTCTGTGAGAAGCGACCACCACATACCTTTCATGGATGGACCATGACACTCAGCACATATCAGATTCACCGCATCATTATGTCACATCTCCGATCCACTGAAAGTATGACTCTGCACTTCAACGCTACATGTTGAATATGTCCCTCACTGTAGTGCTGCTGAAAGGACACTTGAACACAGGACAGCATCATTTCATGGGACTCGGCTGTACCTCGAGGTTGCTTACCCATTCTATTAGTACTTACACATGTTGTACCAACTTTAATGCTCACAGCATCTCTGCCTGGCCTTTTGGCAATTTGGCCCCTCAGCCGCACCTTAAAAGCTCACAGTAGATCTGTTTTGCTGTGATGTTTAGTGCATACACAAAGCCTGGAAGCTTATCATGGTTGTCATCAGTCAGCAGCGGATGTATGGCACTGTGCTGTGTCAATCTCACACCACAGCACGTGCTGGCAACCTGCGAGGCAAATGCACAGCAAGTGCAAAACTATGGGAAGTGGTTCACAGTCGAGTCAAGGGGCACTGTCATCAGGCCAGGGTCCCAGTACAATCAGACAAGGGCAGCAGATACAATCCCGTAACTCTTTCACCAAGGGGAAAGAAGAAATATTCTGTGAACAGAAATTCCTGGACACTTGACTGCCGAGCAACCAATGACCATCTGCCACAGTGGTTGCTAAAGTTGTGTTGACTACCAATAAACAAATCAACTTGCTTTGTGTTGTCTCTGGAATTTTTTCTACTCTGCTTGGGCACAGTTTCTGAGCAAAGATAAAGCTTATGTGGTGGATAATTGCATACTTGCTATGCACTTTGCAGCAAAATCAAATCTGTCATCTTGGGATTTCTTCAGTTCACGACACTAATTATTGCAAGAAAGGCAATATTTCCATTAAGGTCGCAGGGATTTTTCCAATACACATTCACTGACAGGCAACAAGCAGCTTTCAGCTGAGCAAGTTGCATTCCTTTGGTCACTGGATCAGGGATAGGAGGGTGGGATCACACTGTCAGACATCAGGGAAAAGGACAAAAAGCCACTTAAGAATATTATGTAGGAGGAGGCTACGTTGAGAGTGTAGAATCAATGGAAATTGAATTATATTAAAAGACTGTAAATTAGAATGTAATTTTGTTTCAAAGCTCAGTTTGTGAATGTGTATGCATTGGAGTATTTACTGGAAAGTCCAATAAGATGTAAATCAACGCAGCAACAATATTATTCCTTCAATTTACTTCCACATACAAATAATAATGAATTACATATTTGGCCCATCTTGATTTTTCTCCACGCCAAAATTTTATAGCAGCTGACCATGAGGTGAGGGCTTACTGTGTAGCATTGCAGTGAGGAGGAATAGTCCCTGAGCCGTCCTAACATTAACCTACTAGAGAGGTAAGAATGTCATTGACGGAATCCTGATACACTGATTGTGATCGTCCCAACTCTCTGCAGGAGACACATGCCCTCGGGGTACAAATGTTAAATGTACTGCAGGTTGGTGGGGATAGAGAGAGGAATGGCTCATAATTCATTTATTTAAGACCACAGCTTATATTGAAAAAAGGCTGCTCACAATACTCACCGCTAATAAGGATGTGAAATTAAGTCAGATTAGTCAACCTTTTGCAAGTAAAAACAAAGCCAAGCAAATTACAACTGAAATGACAAATAAAGAGACATGTTAAACAGGTTAAATTCACAGATACCATTTGCCAATTTAACAGTCTCAAAATTACTAATTAGACAAACACTAACATATATGTAAATAAAGTCCTTCAAACTATGGGGAGCTTCTTTTTAACTACTTTAAAGTTCTTGTTTTCCATATAATTTTTTTTTTAAAAAATGTCTTGCATGTTTCCAGATAAGTATCATCAAATTGAATTGCAGCAGTGTGCAGAACCGACAAAGGCATAGTTTAGTTAAATCTTGAAATGAAATTTTAAAATCTAACTTGTTAACTTCCTGAATTTTGTAAAGAAATATTGCTGCTGTGCTCAACAGATTAATATAGACTGTGTGCTGGTCTGATGCACTGCTTCACTGCTGGAAGTGCCGGTGCAATCACAGTCACAAATGTTTCATTCTTCTGGTCTTTTGCTGCTGATGGAACTCAGCAGTTGGTGTCAAAGTGAACAAGACAATGAGTGTCACCAACAAGTACCATCGGTCTCCGCCTTCAGGAGCAGTACACCCTAATAATAACTACCAATTCATATCCATTACCACACATGAATGGCTGTTTAAAGAATAGAGTTCATCACCCCTGCACAAACAAAGCAGATTTTCTTTCAATTATTTCGCTGGAAGTGGGCATCGCTGATGCAGCCACCATTTAGTGCCCATCCCTAATTGCTCTTGGGAAGGTGATCATGAGCAGCCCTTTTGAAACGCTGCAGCTCATCTGGTGTAGATGCAGCCACAGTGTTGTTAGGAAGTGAGTTCCAGGATTTTGACCCAGTTTTAAGTCAGGATTGTGAGTGGCTTACAGGGCAGTTTCAAGGCAGTGGCATTCCCATGTATCTGCAGCCCCTGTCCTTCTAGATGGTAGAAATCACAGGTTTGGACAGTGCTATCGAATGCGTCTTGCTGAGTTTCTGCAGCACATCGTGTAGATGGTACATGCTACTGCCTCGCTGTGTCAGTGGTGTCAGAGAAAATTTGAAGATGGTGGATTGGTGCCATTCAAATGGAGTGTCTTATCCTGGAGGATGTCGTACTACTTGAGTATATTCATCCCAGCATGTGAACAGCATTCCAGACACTCTTGACTTCTGCCTTGCAAATGTTGAAGAGGTATTGGGGAGTCAGGAGGTGAGTTAGTCACTGCAGAATTACCCTATTTTGATCTGCTTTTATAGCAATAGTATATATGGTCCAGTTCAGTTTATTATCAGCGGTAAACACCAAGATATTGATAGTGGGTAACGCAGCAACGATAATCCCTTTGAACATCAAGGAATGGTAGTTGGATTCCCTTTTGTTGGAAATGGTCATAGTTTGCACTTATGGCATGAACTTACTTGCCACTTATTATCCCAAGGTGAAAGTTGAAAATGCTGCGCATGAACACATCCTGCTGCTATATCTGAAGAGCTGCATGTTGTACTGGGCATTGCAAATTCATCAGCAAATGCCCTTAGCTTGCAAATCTCTCCACTTCTGACTTTATGATGTCATCGATGAAGCAGTTGAAGATGGTTGGACCTGAGGAACTACTGCAGTGATATCCTGGAACTGAGGTAGTTGACCTCCAACATCCACAGCCATCTTCCATTATGCTAGATATAACTTCAACCAAGAGTTTTTCCCCGATTCCCATCAACCCACTTTTGCTCAGCTCCTTGATGCTACATTCAGTCAAACGTGACCTTGATGTCAAGGGCAGTTGCTCTCTCCTTACATTTGGAGTTTTGCTCTTTTTCCATGTTTTGACCAACACTGTAAAGAGCTTAGGAGCTGAGTGGACCTAGTGGGATCCAACTGACTGTCAGTGACCAATATTATTGTTTCAGCACTGCTCTAAGAACACCAAGGCCCAAAGCAGTTCTGGAGTACTGATATCATTGAGCAGCTATCTCTTAGTTGCATCATTGACATCATTAATGAAAGTGAGCAAAGCAAATACAATAGGACTAGCAGTTCATAAGCCAAGAGGAATTGTGAAATGTGAACTTATTGAATTGTTTCAACTGTCCACTCCAGTGGTTCAAATCACATAATCACTGATGATTTCATTCCACCAACTTTCCTGTCCTGCATTTAATCAGTTCATGCCTGCCCTGTTAACAGCAGCTCCTCATGCAAATACTTGCCTCTGGAAAAGAAATTGATTTCACAGGCTGCTAGTCCTGAAGCTGTGGTCAAGAAAATTCAACAGCTCACCTGTTCCATTACTACACGGGAGTGTACAAAAACAGGCTTAAAAAAAAGTGAAATTGTTGTTCCAATGAAAGGGCATCGACCTGAAACAATAAGTCTATTTCTTGCACCAGAGATGCTATCTGACCTGCTGAGTATTTTCAACATTTCGTTTTTATATCAGTGAAATAACTTACAGTTGTTTTATTTTGTGAAGGAAATGGTTGCATTTTATTTCTTGTCACAATGAATATTGAATTTCTTTCTTCAAAATTAACACGTTGGCGGATAATCACACAAAGCCTTGTAGAATGTGCTTTCAGCCAGTTATACCACAAAAACTAATATACAGGCTTTCCAGAGTTATTGAAAAATGTTTGTCGCAGGGTTGATGGGCCAAGTTAAGCACACATTACAACATCACTCATACCTACTGGAAGGAAAAAGCAATCTCACTGCTGGCTGCCAGCCTAGATTCCTCCATGAAAAACCTTTGGTTTCACAATACCAAGAACAAATACTTCCACAATATGAAGAATCATTCTTTCTGACAGCAGTGATAAAACCTTTGCCAAATAGTTCTCCCTCAGCCTACTGTGAAAAGGCTTTTCCGCCAACTGGGGATAGTTCAGTCGTTAGCACTTAGGTTTATTCTCACTTATTTTGATGAAGATTCATTATCAAGCAGCATTAAACATGAATATTACTCCACATTTATCACAGCCTGCACAGGTTGCATGCTCTTTTGAAACTGAAAGCATTGCATAAAATTTATTTTTTTCAACTGCAAAAGTCATGAAAATGCAGCACTAAATCACTGCAAATATAATTGGCAAAGTGTCCAAAAACCCACAGTGTCAATGTACACATAGAAATCAGTCAGAAGTACACAAAATGTACAAGCTTATGTATGTACTAAGCACCATTCTGCTTTGCCTTCTGAAGATTAGGCAGCTAAATTGAAGTTGTCAGTTTTTAGTATTAGTCAGCCAACACATCTTTAAATGAATTCTCAAGCACTGCATGCTGTTCGTGCCATTAACAGCAGTTAAATGTTACTTTATATTCATAATTTGCATGCACTCTGTGGGTGCTGAAAACTTATTTTCCAAATGGGCCCCTCAGGTTCTATTAGACTGTTTCTTTTTGAAATTGTTACCTCATCATCGCTTAACAAAATCCAATATGAACATGGCAGATGAAACAAAATATGTACTTTGTCTATCTTTGATTTATTTGGTTTCATTAACAAATCTCCAGCAATGACAAAAGTGTGTCAACTGTGCAAAGGTGAACTCCAACATAAGAACATAAGAAATAGGAGCAGGAGTAGGCCATTTGGCCCTGAAGTCTGCCCCGCCACTGAGCAAGATCATGGTTGATCTGCCCCAAGTCTGAAATCCCCTTATGTGGTGGCTCAGGCTAGCTGTCAATGAACACTCCCTTTAAGCTGCATGGCTGTGCGCGTACACTGCTGCTCCAACGTTCTATGCACGGCCATTAGTGTGCCAACATGGATTGGCATCCGGTTCCAAAAACCAATGCCAAGGTCTTTGCAGAAGGTAAATTAAGTAGGTGGAATGCTGCTGTTAATTCCCTGGTAGCTGAGAAATCAGTCTGCCACTTTTTCAAATTCTTTCAGTGATCAAGCTTCCATCACTCTCTGGGGTAGAAAATTCCAGACTTTCACTGCCCGCTGGGAGATGAAATTTCTTCGCATCTCAGTTTTAAATGACTGTCTCCTTAGTCAGTAACTTTGTTCCGACGCTCGTGATTTTCCCACTGCAGTCTGAGCAAAGCTTCAGGGTAAAAGATCTAATGCTATACATGGGTAAGAAATATAAGTTTGGGCGGACAATGTATTTTACCGGCCGTGATCAGCTTCATTAAACCAGAGAAAAATCGAAGTGAAGTTTTAGGGTCCAAAATCAAAGTCTCAGAGTAAATGCGCCAATTCCACACTCCACTAGGATGCTTCGCCTGAAGAGAGAGAGAGTACAGGTTGGATGACTCACACTGGCAGTGAAGCCCCTCCTTTGAACTTTCTCTGGAAGCTGCTCTGTTGCTGGTCTAGATCCAGAAATATCGCTGAAAGAATACCAGGTGCGGCAACTCAGAGATCCAACTAAAGAGGTGGTTTCTCTCTGTCCCACTGGCATCAAGCAAAGAGTGGTAGCTAACATCACCACATGCCATCTTTCCGTTTTGGCTTGATACTAATCCTTCATGTTTTTAATAATTGTATAGAATTGGAATTGACCAAAATTTCTGGCATGAATGTGTGCAGTAAAAACTTGCTGTGCTCTATTTCTGAATCATGATTGAACTATTTCTGCACTTCATTAATGATTTTCTTGCTCAATTTCATAAGTTAACATAATAATTCATGTACCAGAACAAGCTGATCTATCTGGGAAGGATATCTCCCTGATACCTGTGACCTTTCCTCAATGAGCCTGTCCACAGAAAGTTGTTAGTTTGCTTTCTTTTTCACCCAAACACCCTGCACTGATCCTACTTTAACAGAAAATATTTCCACAAAGTAGTGGAGGATCAATCACTGCTAACAGACCATTAATAGGCCACAAAAGCAATCCACCTCTTTTGGAATTCCTGCAGACATATACACTAGTTCACAAATGAGCATAACATTGATCATTTCCTCCACATTAGGAAAGAAAGTTTGATGGAACATTTTTTATTGATCAAGCCCAGCATTTTCAAGTGTGTACTTTTTCATCACAGGCTGAGGAACCTCATCGATCATCAAAGACCGAGTCTCATCTCATCACAGAATTCCAAATTGCTATTCCCATTCTCTTCCTGTTATGTAAAGTTTCTTGATGGAGAACAATCTCAAATTTACTTGTACTTATTTCTACAATGAGCTTTTTGCCACCCATAAAGTGGTGTGACATGTTTGTAAAAGCGCGAAAAAACTACGAAAAGTTAGGCCAGAGCAAACAGGAAGTGTGAAGTTGTTGATAAATAATGCATGTCCATATGAAACTGGGCTACGTGCCACATGAAAATCCCTTAACTAATTAGAAAGAGCATCATCAGCTTTTTCAGATTGTGTTAAACAGTTCCAACCAGCCAATGAAGCTAAAGCATGTCCTCTTAAAAAATAATCATTCATTGAACAAATGGCAATATTTTCCCTCATGAAAGATAACTTTGTACAAGATCACAGAACTTTTTATCCCAATAAAAATTCTATTGTGATAGCTTGCTTGCTGTCAAAGGACAATCTCATTTTTAATTTTTTGCTGATGTATATAGTTTATGTTAAAATATAATAGCAATTGATTTCAAGCAAATTGCTACTTCACTTCAATAAACAGAATGCATGGTGCAAACCTGCAAAGTGCCAGTTTTAACAAATGAGGACTGATGACCAGATCGCAATGACAACATTGCCACTTGTATTCAGTTATACTTATTTCATAAAGAGAGCTTCTCAATCCAAAGACTGGAATTTCTCTGTATCTAGGAACACTGTCAAGTCACAATATTGGTCAACCTTTATTAACAACCCAGACTTCCAAGTAACAAGTAGCCAATCACATGCTGCAGATTACCCATTGCAATCTGCTAATGTTAATTGCCTTTTTCCAAAGGATCATAACTTCAATACATAGATCCCAGATATATTCAAAATCTTGCAAAAGCAGAATTCTCAGCCAAGAACAAAAGACATCTTTCTCCAGCTCTCCCTGTCCCTTCATATTTAAATGAAGGTCAAAGATCCAGCATGTACATTTTCCAAAACATAGCACTACCTGTCATAAAATTATTAAAGCATAAAAACCTCCGCTTTCAGCTAGTAAAACCTTTCAGGTTTGTTTTCAATTATACAGCTATCATGCGCACCAAATCTTACCACTTAAGTCTCAGCATATAGGAATTGGGCATGTCAAACTAATTCACAAGCAGTTTTAGAATTCCAGTGCACCAAACCAATGCTCAGACATTCCCTTTCCACATACTTCATGACTAAAACACAACATAGATATAAAATAACTCCACAGAGGCCAGTATCCTATCACCAACTCAGCCTTTATGTACAGATGGGACGTCTTGACTTTAGCATAGCCTCGTTAGAGTCAGCAGCCAAACTGTCAGTATCTCTAACATTATTCTTTTTAATCTGTCAGTCAGGGCTCCCTGATTGGACCAGATTATAAGACCCAATCAGGGAACTCATAAGCTAGGAGGACCAGTTGGCTGATCTCGTTGCAATCACTACAAGATATTAACCACAGAATTCCAGCAAACAAATTTCAAACGTGTGCTTTTATAGCTCATTACATCAAATTGGCAGACAGCCTACAGACTTTCCCCATACATTTCGATTTCCAAGCATTTCTGTGCAAAAACAACTGATTTATTATTACTTCTTTTGTTTGCATTAAATTGCAATGGTTAAATTAAGTGAGGAGGAAAGATTTGCAAGTGTGCCGTTTTAATCTGTACGTTATACTAATTCTTACCTAAGCATAAAAGCATAATAATGCATGTATTAGAACCTAATTGTATCTGTAAGTATTTTACAAAAATCCAATTAAATGACTGGAGTTACAGTTCTTTGTTATTTGCGAACCACAAAATATGCACTGTTTCCCTAAGTAGGGTGGATGAATGCAAATTGTCTAACACCTCTGGGCTACTTTTAATTAAACTGCATATTCCCTACCAGGCTAAAATAGAAAAGCTACAATTCACTCACTCCCTCCTGCTTTGAAGTAGAAACTTTACAAGAGTTGAACAGTGAAATTGAGAGATGGAGTGAAGTGCATTAATACTTTGCAAGTTTTGAGCAAGGCTACGTTTTGAGCCTTGTGCAGTATGCTGAAAGTTAAGAGTCAGTTGCTCAAGAGTTGCTTTAGTACAAGGGAAAATGTGGACTTTATGAACAACTATTGAAACTATGGACTGGATTTAATGTAGACATTTGGCTAGGGACCTCTTAGTTGTGGAAGCAGCCCTTGCTAAGTCTCCTCTGTAACTGATTTCGGTGAATGTTCCCCTGATTAAGTAGGAGAGCAGGAGGGACTGAAGCAGGATTCCCAGTCGTAGGCAATGGTATATGAATTATGTTCATTAAGGAAATAATTGATGCCCCTTATTCCTGAGCCCATGACAAATCATTGTCGACGCAGGCTTTAAAGGGGTGAAGTGTGGGCTTTCGCCTTCCTGTGAAAACCCAGCAGACATTATTGAATTCGTCGAAACCTTACTGAGTTTGCCACTGGCATTCCAGGGCAGAGGGGGGTTCCTTGTCGTCAGGCGCTTTGATCAAGGGCCATCAGGAATACAGGCTGCAGAAATCCATCCCCATGTCCATGCCTCTGACTTTCCTACACCTGTTTTCCTATGACCCTATGCCAACAATCCACATCACATCTGTGCACATCTTTGGCCTGGGGTCCCAGGATTATCCTGGGCCTCTACTGGGTGCATTAACACCGCAGCCACCATTACCAATAGCATTGGCAGCAATGAGGAGTTGCTGTCCCTGAGGAATCAGCTGCTCTCTATGGACAGTATTTCTGTCACCAGGGGTCTTCAATCATAGGGAAGGTCCAATGGTGGCCACCTAATTGTCTGAAGTGCTATTAATTTCATCAGACCTTCCCTACTTCCCCACCACAGCTCTGTTGGGCATTCTCCACTGATCTCCAACTGCTAGGTGAAATCTCCATTGGCCTAACAGATTCCTGGTTTATGAATCTGGAGGGAGAACATGGAGACTGAATTCTAGGTTTTAATCCAACCACGACCCAACTGGAAAACTGATAACATCGCCCATACCACTGGTTTTACCTTCTCTGTTGACTTCCATATACAATTTCAAGCTCAGTTTAAAATAACATTCTATACAATCCCCTGTGTTTCCCACCCAGCAGGTTAGGTCTAAACATATCCCTCATCCCAACTCTGTCCATTTGGATAAACAGAATAAGCTTCTCTGCATTTAAATGGGCAACCTGGAGAGATTGTTTATAGTTGTTAAAAAGTAATTCCTGGGACAGAGAGAATAAAGCAAATCATTTCAGATCCCAGTTCAGCAGCACAGGGGGATTCAATATTCACGGTTATGAAGGGTAAGTTTGGGACAGACATCAGTGTTATAATTCAATACCTTTGCCAATTTTCATTATCTATGATTACAGTTTCCATAAGCAAATCCAAATCTCTTTTGATTTGACATTTATCATATTATGCATGGAGGTAAATAAAAGTAATATTCTGTAGAATTAGCAGTTACTATCCTATCACACTGCACCTGTTATTTTTCTGCACTAGTGATTGCCAAGCTACAGAGCATGTGTTTCTGGATATGCCAAAAGGCCAAAAATATATTTACTTCAAAATCAATAGCCAAACTTTTGCACAAACCTGAAAGTGAACATCACAAATCTTTGGTTATATAACATTTGACAATATTTTAGACTATTCCAAAAATAATGGCCAAAAATAAATTTGGAACTTTTAATATTTGATGAACTTCATGAAAATGCTTCTTTTCTCCCTAGTCTGACTCACCATTGAACTGCAGCAAAGAAGTAAGGAATTCCAGCAACACATTTACTTTTCTAAGGAGATTTTTGATATCTCAAGCAAAGTAATTGTGTCAAACTGGACATATAGACAACTTTAACTAACAGGCAAGTAGCTCAATGCTTTCAATATTTAAAGGTTTTGACCATCATTGACATTTAATCTACATATGCTGGCTGATCCCTACTGGATAGCTTAGCATTAAATTCACATGCATATTCTTACAAAATTAGAGAACTGCTAATATTATTAGCCCATAAATATAGGCAATTTGAAATATTTTGAGGAATCTGGCTCTCTTCTCCTTAAAGACAATCCTTCAGCAGATTTTGGTATTATTCACTTCACCAAAATAAGTGATTTTCTGATTACATCTAATTTGGCTCCAATTCAAAGCTCACATGACAATGATATGACATTGAGATTTTATGAGTTGCCCAGCATTTTGCTGTTTGGATTAAGAAATATTCCTTCACACAGTTTGGAACTAGAATTGATTCAGAGAAGGTTGGTTGAGGGTAAAACAGAGACTTATTATGAAAAAGACCACTGGTAAACTTGGGAAACAGTGAATTGGTATTCTGAAACTATATATGATCAAGAACCAGGAAAACTTTCTTCATCCAGTCCTTTTATAGTTCTATGGATTAATAAATCAAAACAGATCATCACTGAGTACATTATATCCCACTATCTTTATTGTAGACCACCAATTTGCTACTAGTTCGTTGTGTAGGCTAAATTTGAGTCATCAACTTGCCTAACTTTGAGTTGTCAGTTGAACATGCTAATTTATTCATCATCAGTTTGCTGAGTCACAGTGACCTGTGAAGTTCCATATGGTTTGCCTCCAGCTTTATTAGAGTTTTTAAAAACAAACTTATTTTAGGAAGCAAATGTTCTAAGGCAAAATAATTAACTAGGAGTGCTGTTAGATTGAGATTTTGCAAATGGAATTAATTCAAAGTAGATTCACAGTATTGCAGTCATTATTCACAAGTACATACACTGGGCACTACAAACTCATAGCAGAAGTTTCTAGGTTGTAATACAAGATCAAGCCATATGCTCAGTTTTCCAATTAGAAGAATTTCTAATTGTGCATCTAAAACTGGGTATTTTACCTTATTTTTAAATCTTAGTTCAGTTGCCAGATTACTGATATCACACCACTAAATAAAACAAACACTAATAATTCTGACATCAGAAGATATCTTAACAACAGGAGAAACAAACTGGGAAAGAAACACAACTACCATTTAATAACAACACTCAGGATCTTCCGACATCCTGAAGCATTTCAAATTCAATTAATTTTAAAGTGTAATCACTGATGTTTTGCTGGAGGCACAATAGCTGGCAAACAACAAAATCAGTTAAATGACAGGCTAATAACTTCCATTATGATTGACCAGGTCACCAGAAGGATTCTTCTTTGAATGATGTCATGGGACATTTTTTCATCTGCCCACTGCCTCTATTTAAGTACTCATCCTAAGAAACCTCAAGAATGTAGTACCTCCTCAGTGCTACAGTGACATGTCAGCCAAACTGTGAATTCAAGCACTGGAGTAAGAAGCAGCAACAAAAATAAGGATGCCACCTGCAGAATTGGTGCTACAAGTGATTTGTCATGTATTACACTCCTGAATTTAAAACACGGGAATTACTCAATCTAAACCAGGCCATCAAGATAAAATGAGAAGACATGCAGGTATACAAGTCTCACAGGTACACAAGTCTCACTCAAGATCTTGGACTGAATTTGTGTCATCAACTTGAATTCTCAGTTGGGCAGTGAGAAGAGCTTTTCTTCCTTCAAAGATATTTAAGCAATGTTAAGGCACACAAATTTAGATGTGACTTTAGTCTTCCAACTATGATTCCATGAGTTCCATGAAGAACAGGCTTTATTCTCAAGGACATACTCATAGCAAGAACAAAAGAATGGGAAACATCCCATTCATTGCAGGACCACTTACTATTAAGCAACATTGGACAGCACAAGCGTTAAGAGGGAAATACCATGAATCGAGAATTGAACGAACATACCCACTATTTCTCAAGAACGTTCTTCAAACTAATTGGGAACAATTGCATTTCTGTTCATGTCAGAGCTAACAGACTCATATTTTACAATATCTGACAGACCAGCTCGGAAAATTCTCAAATGTCTTGAAATGTAAGCCATGCATTGCACACCATATCAGTGCCAAAAACCATGAATGCCATAAATCATAGCAGTGCCACGAAATGTTACTTCATCTCAGCCAAAACCTGGCAGAGCCACTCAAAAGTTTCAAAGTCTTTAAGCTCTGACTATTCAATGCACACAATGTAGATTTGATTGATTTATTCTCTAGAACACTCATTTCACACATCATCAAAAAAAAACAGCAGGTTTTCCTAAATTCTTCATGTAAGACAACAGCATTCAAAGAAACACAGCTGCCAAGCTGACCACTTCACAGATCTAATAATGACAATGGAAATTCAAACCCAAATGAACTTACAACTAAAACTTGTATGGACATACTGATGTTTAGTATTATGCTATGTTCATAAGAGCAGATAAAGAAGAATTCAGAAATAGGCACGTTTCATTCATTTTATGAAACAGACATTAACCATTCTTTCTTTCTTTGTAGATTTCCATATGACAATTATTACCTGACATAAAACCCATGATTTTCACTTTAAATTCACTCCAAATGACAGTAGCACTACTTCTATGTGTCAACTGGAACTCAGCTCGTAGCACAGTCACCTCTAAGTCACAAGGTTCTGAGCATAGGTCCAACTGCAAAACCTGAGTACAAAAATCAAGACTGACACACTCGTGCAGTACTGAGGGAGCATTACACTGTCACAAGTGCTGTCTTTCTGATGAAATGCCCAAACAAGAGCTCATCTGCCTGCTTGAATTGATTTAAAAGATCCCATGGCACTAGGCTGAAGAACAGCAGGGGAATTATCCCAGGTATCCCGTCCAAAGTCTATCCCTCAATATAAACCATAAAGAAACAGATTATCAGGCCATTGTCAGATTGCAGTTTGTAGCGGTTTGTTGAATGCAAATTGACTGCAATGTTTCCTTCATTTCAACAGTGACTTCTCATCAAAACGTATTTAACTGCCTGTAAAGTGCTTTGAGATGCCCGGTGGCTGTGAAAAACACTATATGAATACAAGCCTTTCTCTTTTTATGTAACATTTACAAGCAGCAGGAGCCAAATCTTATAACTGACCGACCATGTAGCAATTATTTTTCAGGACATGTTAGATATTCAGGCAAGAAGAATGCTTGCCAATCATTGTCAAGCTATTGAAGTATTCATAATGCAAATCAAGTTGCAAAGCCAAATAGTTGGGTTGCTGGGTTGCTGGCTGCTCACATGGCAAAATAATTTTTGGCCAAGGAAAAATCAGGAATTTTCATCTTTATTTCCATCTTTGCAATAAAGAAAATTAAAATATGAAGTTATTTTCCTCTACCAAAATTCAACATCCAGGGTGACAGGCAGAATATGGTAGTGTACTGTTTCCATTACTGAACTAATAATCCAGAGAATATAGAGATATATATATTATATTTGCACTCATCAGAAAATTATGTAACATGTTAGGAGCACTGTGACTTTACAATCCTGAATTTTTATTTTCCAATTATTCTGCAGCCAAAATGGTTCTGAATTTAAAATGTGTCTTAATCATCCTGTAACATTAATAGCACATTGGCTTGTGCCTTACAAAGCAATGGAGTCAATTAGGGTAAGTAGCTGAATAAATGTTTTTGATCGTTATTATATGACAGGAATCACATAGATTTCTTGGCAGCTGCAAAGCATTATTCCTAAAAGGGTTAATTGATTTGTCTGCATGTGGCATCTGCTAGTGGCTCATTGAGGACTGCATTGTTTTGGCAATAATTTTAGGAATAATTGTGCAACACATTATTAAGCACAGGCATCTGAAGCGTATCACCATTTTTCATGCCAGCTAGCCTATCCCAAGAGATGACATTCATATTATGATCATGTTAACTAATGCCATCTCAGCATCATTGCTTTGCTACCTGAAGTACTTCACTAAATTATTCAAACCATTCACTATCTCTGGGATTTCCTTTGTGACTTTCATCTTTATGTATCACTATATTCAGGTGTTTGAGCTGGAAAAACTTCCACGACTTAGGCAATAACTGTTTTGTGTATAAGAATAACTGAGACAATAACTGTTCCTGATTTACAGCATCCGCAGTTCTTTTGGTTTTTAATAACTGAGACAATACTGATTATAAAACAAAATATATTTACATTCAGTTTTCTGGAAGGGCTAAACTGCCATCTTCAGTAGTTTTTGATTAGAACATCACAATACCTTCCTAACAAGTAGACCTACCTTTGAGATTTCATATATTTTACACCCTTTCAAAATTTTAACTATAAACTATTTTATGAAGTAAGGAAATGTTATTTGGTATGCTATACTGTATGTCCCCTGTTAATGTATTATGGTCAGTCATTCAAGGCTACTTTTTAGGCAAACAGAACATTGAATGCAGATGGTGTGTGCTGAATGTGACAACTCACTTCACAGGCTTGCTTTTTTTGGGCATTCTTGCTTTCTATAATTGCTACTGAAAATTTTCAGCAATATCTCGTCGAAACAGTTACTAACATAGCAAGCAATAACCATGAACCAATCAAATGTTCTTGACATCCTCAGAATATATGACACCTTGATATGTAAATGTTAACAGGCACCCGCACAATCATAAGATTAAACAAACAGTTGGACAGGACTACAATGCCGATACCCAGTGCCCATAAATGTCAAGATATGTACACTTCAGCGAAAGGAGTTTCTTGAAGTGATGCATAAGATATATGGGACAGGTGAGATAGGCCAGTTGCTCTATCCCTGACCCAGATTTTTCATATGTTTTGTAAAAATATATATCTGATTATTTGTTCTTTTATTGTTTGTGGGATCCCACTATGTGAAAGTTAGTTACTATGTATGTTTTCAGAAAGAAGAAATGCATTGCAGAAGGACGTAAAGGAAGGATTTAAATCACCTTGGAACACAATGAGAATGTGACAAAGTGCTATAGATTTTTTGAAAAAAGCAGTTTCTTCCACAGTAGAAAGCTGGGTGCAACAGTGAGGCCTCTCAGATAAGTTGTTAAACCATGGCATCACTCAAAGGACAGCAGGGAAGTCTTTCAGGTGTCTTAGGTAACCTTTATGTCCAAGTCAAAATTGCCAAAGCTATATCATGGTGAATGGACAAAGATGTGGACAATGGAGTACCATGTAAGAAAATGTGAAATTGTCCATTTTGACAGAAAGAAAATAAAAGAAAGTATGCTATCTAAATGGTGAGAGATCGCAAAGCTCTGAGATGCAGCGGGATCTGATTTCATTGTGCCTGAATCACAAGAAGTTAGTATGCAGGTACAGCAAGTAACTAGGAAAACTAATAGAATCTTATCATTTCACATGGGGGGAGTTTAATACAAAAGTAGAGAGGCAATGCTTCAGTTATATAGGGCACCAATGGTACCACACCTGAAGTACTGAGCACGTTACCTGTTATCTTATTTATATAATTATATAAATGTGCTGGAGTTCAGAGAGGGTTTATTGGACCAATACCTGGAATAGGAGCATTGACATGTGAAGAAGAATTGACAGGGTAGGCTTTAGTTCATACAGTCATAGAGTCATACAGCATGGAAACAGACTCTATGGTCCAACCAGTCCATGCTGAACATAATCTCAACTAATGTAGTCCCACCATCCATTTGAGTTTAGAAGAGTAAGAGTTGATTTGTTCGAAACATATAAACTTTGGAGGGGATTTTACATGGTGGATGTGGAGAGGACATCTCCTCTTATAGGACAATCTAGAACCAAGAGCCATTATTAGAAAATATAGTAGTTTCCTATTTAAATCAGAGATGAGGCAAACATTTTCTCTTGACAAAAAGAAGTGAGTCAGTGGAAACCTCTTTTTGAAAAGGTGGCTGAGCCAGAACTGTTGAATATTTTAAAGACAAATATAGATAGATTTGTGTTAGGTGAGAGGGTGGAACATTCCAGGACAGGCATGAATGTGAATTTGAGATTAAATGGTGGAGTACTGAATCATGGAGCAAGCGTGAGGGACTGAATGGTCTACTCTTGCTCCTAATTCACATGTTTATAAATTATTATTACCAATTATCTCTGCTATTACTATCTCTACATTTCTCCACATTACAATAGTGTATATAATTTAAAATAACATTTCTTTGCTTGTGAAATGTTTATGAATGTCCTTGGGTCATGGAATACACTGCATAAATTCAAAATTGTTCTATCTTTTTATGTACTAGTATCTTAGGCATTCAAATGAGTAACATTCCAAGCTGTTAACAGTAGCTAAGTGATGAAAGTATGTCCACCCAGGACTACAGAAGTGATTCAATGTAAAAATGTGCCTGCAACAGCTTTTAAAAAATGGCCCTCAGTTGGAATATAATATCCTGGATTGAGCTATCCTGACCTTTCCACCCTGTTTGTCACTTCGGCACATTTCTCCCACACTCAGGCATTACTAACCAGGGAAACGACTTAAGTTTATTTTTTAAACAAATAAAGACAGATCAGTAGAAGTTCTACCAACAACAGCTAACCTAGAAAATAATATTGGATAGAACATTGTTCCATTGTCTTTACAGTTAGAATTTGTTAAATCAGATAAGAGCAGAGCTCTCTGATTAAAACAAAATGTAAAAGCAATCTTGTCAAATTCTCTTTCATCTAATTTTTCTTCACTGGAATCACAAAACCATTGAATTAGGCTGCAGTTCCAGTCAACAGTAGTGTGCAGAGTCTCCCTCAATTCTTAATTATTCCAACTGTGAGATTGGGCAGTGAATGTCAAAGGCTGTTTGACTTGACAGATATAATCTTCATTGACTGTGGATGTCAAGTAGTCAAGAACCCCTGATCATTTTTTGATCATCTGTCCAATGTCACGGATGTTATTATAGTACCTTAATGCCATCCTAGACGAAAGTTCTAAGTCAACAACAGACCAGGTGAAAAGGGTAAGCTTCTGCATCTACATGTACCCCACTATCTGATTTTAACCCACTGAGGCAGTGGGGAACTCACACATTTGGGCCTCCATGCAAAAACTCACTTGAGGAGATGTTCTGAACCTTTACTGGAGAGAACATGGTTAGGAATACTGGAAAAAAAATTCTGTATCTGTCCCCCAAAGTTATTAAACTCAAAATTGGTTGTTACCAGACATGCTACAGAGGGGTGATTTATGAGAGAAAAAAAATCAGCATCTAACCCACCTACTAAACCAGAGAATAGACATCCAAATCTGACCAATAGCATGTTGAACTAGCTAGCAACAAGTGCACTGAACAACCTGAGAGGAGTAGGTCTTACAGAATCAGCTTTACAACAGTGGCATCTTGTGATCTGAGTTGGAAAACAAGACAAATCCATCTGTTTTGTGGCACCACTGTTCTTCAATCTGCTGTGTACCAGACTTTCCCAGTCCTTACACAGACAGCACAAATTCTACATCAATCCAACTCTGACTAAAATTGAGATAAAGAATTAGTATGAGATACAGTCTCTTTTCTTATTAATTTCTGGTGGTTTATTTGATTCTAAACAAATTCATAGATATAAGGTCCAATTAGTGCAGAGAAGCCACTGAACGTGATATGAAGTGGGATTGCTGACATTGGAAAACAATTAAGTCAAACTTTTTCACTTTACTACCTCTCATACTTATTACTTTCTTTGTGGAATCACAGCCCAAACAGTATAATGATTCAAAGAACAGTGGGGGGCATCATTGAGGGCATTTAAAAGCGTGCTCATTTGTCGTGCAGTTAATCATCATTTAAGTGGGACGTTCTGTACTTGGTATTCACACCAGTTACTCACCACCACCTCTCGCAAGTACATGACGATGTTGTGGCATACTGGAGTGAGCAAGGATGATATCACTCACCCCAGTCCCGCATTCAGCTTTGCAAGGTGCCGGGCGGGGGTGAGGATTGACAGTTCGCTGTAAATTCCAGGGGAGTCGGCCGTAAGCAGCCCAACGTTCGGCAAAGGCCCCGGGGATTTCCTCAATCAGGGGCTGCCGAAATATCACTCGCCTGCTGCCTTTGCCCTGGATGTGCAACATCCGCTTTCCGAAATGCGGTGTGCTAATAATTGCATTAAAATCATGAATGCAAAGCAGGACACTGCTTAGCGGTCCATTGCGATGCCTTCGTTCCAGCATTCCTGACCTGTGTTTAAGGAGACTCGATACCCCTTTTAAGGTTAATTCCTGTGAGCTTTCGAAACTTGTTTTTTTTAACTTAAATTGCATTGGTGTCTTGCGGATTTGCCGCGAGACTGAGTTATAAAGTGTTTATTTTTATGATGCCGATGAGCAACGATCCCCTCCCCGTGACAATTCAGAAGGTGTTCCGGATGTGGATGGAGAGCAGGAGCTTGCAATCGAGTCGTAAAGATAACCCGAAGACCGTGCGGCGCGGCTGCAGTGCGCCGACCCGTCTCCGCTCGGGGAGACGCAGTCTCAGGGCCCGCTGCAAACGAGCGGCAGCTCCCTGCTGCGGACACAGCCCCTGCTTCAGGTCGGGAGATTGGCCAAGCTCACTCCAGGGAGCAGTCCCGGCCGTTTGTCAGGAAAAAAAAACACACGCACAGGTGACATTCCAACCCGCTGTCCCTTCCTCATTGGGGTGTGGGGGTGGGGGTGTGTGTTAGGAACCACTTTCACTGGGGTCAGCCTAGAATCCTCTAACCTCAGCGATTTTCGTTACAATTTTAAACAGAATGATTTGCAGGTCCACCGATCCTGCAGGTGAAATAGTGGCCTTTCATTCTCAAAACAAAAAAGGAGCGGGGGGGGGGGGGCATCCAGTAAACGCTCATCTGAAATAAATCAGGCAACTTCGCTCAGCTGAGTGTTTGAGATGTAAGAGAGAAGTCGCAGGTTTCACTGTACTGTACCCTGGAGAAACTTCCACTTCTATCGGCGCCGTTCAGCCCCCTACATCACCACAACCCCCACGCCCCCCCCCCCCCCCCCCCCCCTCTTTCAGCACCAACTGCTCACAATTCGAGTCAGTTTGCCGGAGACACTGCAGCGAGAGCCTCATCCCATTCCGCAAACAACTGGCTTCGCCAAAAGTTGCTAAAACTGGTACATTTTGGTAGCTACCTACTCCCCACACCTCTCCATCAACCACACAACCCCCACCAACGGGCTAGAGTCTTGAGGGAGATGGGGCGGTTGTGTTTTAGCCAACCTGTCAGGTGCAGGCAAGACCGACACAGGACGGCCGAGCCGGGGGCAACTTCACCAGAACCGCCAATCAAAGTTTGCTTTCCATCTTTCTACAGCCCACAACTTTTGCAGTGCGCACGTCCATAAACCGGTAACACATTTTATACAGACAGAGGTGGGCGGGGGTAGCGTTGCACCGAGCCCTTTGCATTTGGATCATTCGCCAGTTCAATGCAGAAGGAATTAATCGTGGCCTTCAAATGTCTACCACAAACTGGCATTCCCCGTCAGCCGCCTCTCTCAGCAGCATCAGTGAATAAACTTGGGGATAATGATATTGAACTTCAACTCACCTTGAGCTGCCGATCCTCTAGTGCTGATTACACCCGCTAGCAAAGTGGCCACATACCAAATCATAGTACTCTTAACCCACTGTGAGATCTGGCTGGATCATATCTTAGAGCTCTTCACTTTTGGATGTTCCCTGGAAAAGCAATCCTTCCGATGGTGTCTTCTTCATTCTGCTTCTTTTTCTCTTCCTCCACCTCTTCCCCTGCCTCTTGCTCTCTCTGTCTCTCCTCTCTCTGCCTGTCTGAGCCTCTCTCATTCGGTTACATCCCTCTGGGTAGCACTCGCTCTCTCCCAGCTCCTAGCTCTGTGCCAGCGCAGATTCAGACTGGAATTCCCCCCTCCCCCTACCCCCACCCCTCCCCTCCAACATTGACACCACTGCGCTGCCAACCGAACCTGATGGTGGCCTGGCCCAGTGCCCCGCCCTCCTCTGTCCCTGCCGCCCGGCGATTTGCTGCGGTGCCGCCTCCGGCTCTGGCGATTGGCGGGGGGGCTCTGTCACTCACGCAGCCAGCGGGGATGGGGCGGGGCTCAGTGCCTGCTTCAAGGTGGGTTGAGCTGGAGAGGCTGGAGCGCCGCAGTATCATGCGCAATAGCACGGAGCGCTTCCAGCTTCAAGCGCCCGCTCCAGCCCCATCTCCAGCGTTCCAGACGTTTAAAGGTGAATCAGCACCACGCAAAATCCTACCAGGGCATTTTCACAGTATAAAGTTCAGCCGAATTCGTGGGACAGGCGAATGAAGAAGGGCACATTTCCCTGCCACCAACTAAATGCAGTCTCAGATCCACAATTAATCTAAAAACGCTTAAAAGACTGCAATCAATTTAATCTAATTCTCATTGCGGGAACCATAAATGTGTGGCTTAAAGTCATCCGGTGTTATTTTATCAAATTGATTTTTCTTTCCCTCATGCACTTACAGGAATTATGTTACTCAGAATCTGCAGGGAAACCAATTCTTAAAGTTACGTTCGAAGAAAAATATGATTTCGAGTTAATTGCTGTACAACATGCAGTCTAATGTGAAATGTACACGTGCAAAAATCTGATTATGTCAAATTATATTCTGGTATCTACATTGGAAAAAAAGGATCAAACTGTCTACTTTATTGACATCACGATTATGCTGAGATATCTTCCTTGCTTTGCAAAACTTCCATACTACGGCAATAAAAAAGCTTTTCAAATCAGTGTTCGCAATGTTGATGCGTTCAACATTTCTCTTACACGCATGGGAAAGTCTTCTTTCATCTGAGCAGAATGGAGAACCAATAGACAACAGAAATAAACTACAGCAACCTGCATTTATCCATAGTACTTTGAAAAAAAAACTTAAGGCACGTCAGAAGTACAAAGTTGTCGAGTTAAAGAAGTAGGCGTTGAAAAGGATGGATAAAATATTAGTCAAAGTGTTGGGTTTTAAGAAGAATAACAAATCATATTTATTTAGCATCTTTAATGTAATAAATTCCAAGATACCTTAGAGGAGAATTATAAAACTAAACATGACCTTGAGCCTCATAAGCTGGCATTTGGTCAGACGATCAAAAACTTAGTCAAAAGGATTGGTTTTAAGAAACGTCACAAAGGAGGAAAATAGTAGAGTTGGAGATTTATAACTAGGGAGGACATTCCGGAGCTCAAGGCTCAGGCAACTGAAGGCACAACCACCAATGGTGGATGGAGCAATTAAAATCAGGAATGATCAAAAATCTAGAATTAGAGGAATGTAGACATCTTGGAAACTGTAGAAGTGGAAGAGATTAGAGAGGTAGGGCGGAACAAGGTCAGGGAGCGATTTAAAAAATAACACGAGAATTTTAAAATGAAGGCACAATCATATATTAGCCCAGTGATAGGAAACACACAGTAATGGATAAAGGTTGTTTTTATTTGGGAAGGGGGAAGATTCAGCATGGGATTTGCCAGGGGTTGATATTGGGATTTTTTTTTTGCTGGTATATATTTTTAAGTATCAGGGACTTGGCGTTTCAAGGACAATTTCAAAGTTGCCAGTTAGCACAAAACCTGGAAGAATTGTAAACTGTGCTTAGGTAACTCAAACTTGGTTAGTGATCCAGGACAGGAGAGTGTGATTGTAAGTGGGCCAGGTATGGGGGCCAAAGCAGTAGTTCTTGAGGAGTCTTTGTCCCTGCAATTGTCCAACAGATAGAAAGTTTTTGTAAGCAGTGTGAACAAGTGTGCACACTCGAGGGAGGATAAGTGAATTGACCATGACACCATGATTCAAAGGATCCATTCAAGTGGAGGGAGAAAATCAGAATGAGGTGAAACAGGGGACCAGTGCAATTATTGGGATGTATACTGTTTTTTGCAGCCATGAGTTTGAGTCCTGAAGATCGTATTACTTTCCTAGTGCCAGAGTTAAAGACAACTCAGGACTGGAGAGGAGCTTGCTGCGGAAGTGCAGAGAATTAGTTGTCATCATCTACATCAGTATGAATGACTTCGATAGAACTGGAAAAGAAGTTCTGCTGAAGGATTTTGAACAGTTGAGAGCTAAACTAAAAAGCAGATCCTACAAGGCAATAATCTTCAGAATACTACCTCAGCCACAGGCAAACTGGTACAGGCAAAATAAAGGCAAGGAGTTAAATATAGGGTTTAAAGAATGGTGTGCCAAAATTGGGTTTCAGTTCTTGGGACACTGACAACACCATTAGGATGGAAGAGTGTTGTTCTGGTGAGACAGGCTTCTCTTTAACTGTGCTGCAACCACTGTCCTGATGAATCAAATAACTAGGGTTGTAGAGAGGACTTATGATTAATCAGAGGGGGGAATACTTGGATTTTCAAAGCAAAAGGGTATTGTGGCTTTGCAGGGATCTATTTTGATAATGATACCTGAGAGAACAGAAAGAGTCAGAGTATACATAGAACATAGAACATTACAGCGCAGTACAGCCCCTTCGGCCCTCGATGTTGCGTCGACCTGTGAAACCAATCTGAAGCCCATCTAACCTACACTATTCCATTATCATCCATATGTTTATCCATTGACTATTTAAATGCCCTTAAAGTTGGCGAGTCTACTACTGTTGCAGGCAGGGCATTCCACGCCCTTACTACTCTCTGAGTAAAGAACCTACCTCTGACATCTGTCCTATATCTATCACCCCTCAATTTAAAGCTATTTCCCCTCGTGCTAGCCATCACCATCCGAGGAAAAAGGCTCTCACTGTCCACTCTATCTAATCCTCTGATCATCTTGTATGTCTCTATCAAGTCACCTCTTAACCTTCTTCTCCCTAACGAAAACAGCCTCAAGTCCCTCAGCCTTTCCTCATAAGACCTTCCCTCCATACCAGGCAACATCCTGGTAAATCTCCTCTGCACCCTTTCCAACGCTTCCACATCCTTCCTATAATGCGGCGACCAGAACTGTACGCAATACACCAGGTGCGGCCACACCAGAGTTTTGTACAGCTGCAACATGACCTCATGGCTCCGAAACTCAATCCCTCTACCAATAAAACCTAACACACCGTACGCCTTCTTAACAACCCTATCAACCTGGGTGGCAACTTTCAGGGATCGATGCACATGGACACCGAGATCTCTCTGCTCATCCACACTACCAAGAATCTTACCATTAGCCCAGTACTCTGTATTCCTGTTACTCCTTCCAAAGTGAATCACCTGACATTTTTCCGCATTAAACTCCATTTGCCACCTCTCAGCCCAGCTCTGCAGCTTATCTATGACCCTCTGTAACCTGCAACATCCTTCTGCACTATCCACAACTCCACTGACTTTAGTGTCATCCGCAAATTTACTAACCCATCCTTCTACGCCCTCATCCAGGTCATTTATAAAAATGACAAACAGCAGTGGCCCCAAAACAGATCCTTGTGGTACGCCACTAGTAACTGAACTCCAGGATGAACATTTCCCATCAACCACCACCCTCTGTCTTCTTACAGTTAGCCAATTTCTGATCCAAACCGCTAAATCACCCTCAATCCCATGCCTCCTATGACTTCCCGTCCACTCAGGGGCAGAAGCTGACCTGCAACCTGTTTACGCCATCCCAAGACTGTTGTTGGTACAGAGCAGCGTTTTTTAGAAGCTAGTCCATTCAAAGAGCGACTTGCATATCTGATGCAGAATGGGTAATGAAACTGCAGTCATCCGCAAACTGTAGCTCATGTTTGCCTGTTGGTGGTCACTTTAGTTTTGGTAGGGAGGCAACTGAGGTTAAAATTCATCCATCTAGGCGGTGTTTGATTCTGACACCAGAGGGCAGTTGATCTTTGACTACCTTTTAAAAGTAATGGATTGATCATTCATTTGATTTGTTCAAAAATCAGCTGAATATGCTATTGTGTATGGAGAAATAAGCATTGTTGCTTATGTAGCTTATGCCCATCTTTAATAATGTGGCTGCCTTCCTGATAGCGAAAGACAGGTTCGGAGGGGGGTGGGGAGGAGGAGGAGGAGGTGGGAGAGGATGCAATATGGTGACAGTTGGGGCATGAATGGCAGCATAGGGTAGCCATTGAAAACTATCTCCTTGTCCTTGCTCTAACCACACTCTCCCTGTCTACACTATCCTTCCAAAACGCTAAAAAAACTCGACACCTACTTGCCTTTGCAGCCTTTTCATGGCATCATAGCCTGGGCCTCCAGTGATGATGGTCAGATCCCAGAAGATTCTGGTGAGTCAAGACATCGTTGTCGAGGATCTTGATATGCGGCAAAGCCCCCAACTAGCTCTTACACAGCTGAATGGTGCCTGATCTGGCAGGTTTTCTTGCTGGTGGGGGCAGCCGTAATGGGTACATTAGCACTGAAGGTGCCCGCCATCACACTTTATGCAGGGATCATCCAATCAAGCCCAATCTCTTATAAGATGCTATCATTGGTAGCATGAGGGTATAATTATAGTGTGACATGTTAGGCATAAAAAAAAAAGCAAATTAGGTTTTAAGAGTTGAAAACTTGGTAAAAAGGCAAAATTATTGTTCCTTTACTTAAATGCACATAGTTTTTAGAACAAAATAAATGAATTAATGATACAAATAGAAGGTTAATGGGTACAATTGTATAGCCTTTATGAAAACATGCTATAAGATCAAAGCTGGGAACTAAGTATTCGGGGGAATGTAACATTTTGAAAGGACAGGCAGGAAGAGAAGAGTAGCAGAATTACTTTGTAGTACAAGATGAAATAAGAATGACAGCAAGAAATGATCTAGCATCAGATGATGTACAATCCATATGTAGAGGTAAGAACTAACAAGAGAAAATAGATACTGGTGGGAGTAATCTAGAGGCCCCCTCGAAGTAGCTGTTCTACAAGATAGAGAGTTAGTAATGAGCTAATGAGGGCATGTAAAAAAACCAAGGCTGTGTATTAACCATGGGTGACTTTAATCTTGATGTAGATTGGGAAAATCAAATTAGCAAAGGTAGTCATGAGACCAATTTCATAGAGTGTATTTGGGACCATTTCCTAAACCAATATGTTGTGGATCTAACCAGGAATTAGGGTATTTTAGATCTGGCAATGCATATTCAGGCAGATTTAATAAATTATCTCAGATTAAAAATTTCCTAGGGAAATATGGCTGTA
The DNA here is from genome assembly GCF_021869965.1 of Rhincodon typus. Lineage (NCBI taxonomy): Eukaryota > Metazoa > Chordata > Chondrichthyes > Orectolobiformes > Rhincodontidae > Rhincodon > Rhincodon typus. Next base: position 19,526,061 of record NC_063363.1, on the reverse strand, counting down.
ATATTTTAGAACTTAGCATTCAGTTTGAATGTGAGAAACTTCAATAAGAAGCAACTAAACTAAACTTAAAAGAATATAATTACATAGGTGGAATTAATAAGAAGGTGTAAGATAACACAGTCAGCTAGTAAGGACCAGGAAAGAAGCTAGCATTAAAGATGAAGAGGAAGAATGTCAGACATAAGAAAATATTTCTTGACGTTTGGCGACAATATATCCCAGTGGTGAAAAATAGTATGGGATGGGATAAACAGGCTATGGTTACACAAGGAAGTTAAGAATAAAATCAAATTGAAAGAAAAAAAGATTGTACAATGTGACAAAGACTACTGTTAAAACAGAGGATTCGGAAAGCTTTAAAAGTCAACACAAGGTGTCCAAAAAAAAGAAAGAGGCAGAATACAAACAATGAGGCTATTTAGTAAAAGAAACAATAAGGGCTTTTTTAAATATATAAAAAGGAAGATAATGGCCAAATGAACATAGGCCCCTAGAGATTGAGGCTGGGTAAATAATAATGGAGAAACAGGAAATGGTAGAGGAGTTGAATAAATACTTTGCATCAGTCTCCACATTGGAAGACACTAATACTGTTACAAAAACATTAAATAATCAAAGGGCTAAATAGAGAAATCACCAGAGGAAAATCCTCCAGAAACTACTGGGCTAAAGGCTAATAAGTCCCCTGGACTTAATGTTTGCATCCTAGGACTTTAACGGAAGTAGGTGTGGAGATAATGGATGCAGTGGTAAGAATTGATAGGAATCCTTAATTGCTTATTCAAGAAAGAGCAGAGACAAAAATGGCAATTGTAGACCAATTAACAACATCTGGTTATTGGGAAAATTACAGAGTTTGTTATAAAAGATGTAATGGCATTTAAAAATACATAACATAATCAAGTACAGACAATCTGACTTCATGAAAGCAAGATAATGCATGACAAATTTACGACAGTTCTTTGTGGAGGTAGCAAACAGGATAGATAAAGCGGAACTAATAGATCTAATATATTTGGATTTCTAGATGGCATTAAGTAGGTACCACACACAAGGCTGCTGAATAAACTAAGAGTCCATGGTGTTGGGGGTAGTATATTAGCATGGATAGAGAATTGACTAACCAATAGAAGACAGAGACTTGTGATAAGAGGGAATTTTCAGGGTGGCAACCTGTAACCAATGAACTGTGGCAGAAATTAGTGCTTGGACCACAGTTACCTACAATATATATTAATGACTTGAATGAGGGAAGTGAATGTACTATCATCAAGTTTGTGGATGACATAATAATAGATAGGCAGGCAAGTAATGAGGATGACACAAAGAGTTTATAGAGAGATATAGACAGGTAGAATGAATGGGCAAAAACCTGGCAGTCAGAATATAATGAGTTAAGATGTGAGATTCCTACATTGGCAGGAAGAATAGAAGATCCGAATTTTATTTGAAGTATCTCAACACTGCTGTAATACATTTCCTTTGAAGATTTTTATTTATGTAGATAGTAATGCTGTATTAGTTTCTCTCTTTTAAAGCTTTTATTTATATTAGCTAGTAGTGTTGTATATCTGCACTGCTTACTGGGTATTTTCCCAAGTTTTTGTTGTCAAAACAGAGGTTTCCCACCTTTTGCAGGTAAAGACGCGAATTTCCCACTTTTCACAACCTAATACAGAATGCATATCTTTTTCTCATGATTTCCATGAATAAAACCTTGTGTTTGTGACCTGAAGAAGTTCTTCCTGGCTGAACTGGGGTTTAAATTATGAATCTTCAGTTCTTATCGTAGTCTCAAAAGTCTTCTAACTATCTTCTTCTGCTAAGCTCTGTCAGCTTAGCTCTTACATTGCCTCTTTTTTCATCATGGTTCTGGTGCTGCAAACTCAGTATAAAGTAATTTTATGGTCCTTGATTTCCTTACTGTAGCTGTGCCTCATGGTATCTACTCCATATGTAGCAACATTCATTGCAAGCTGTAAGTAGTCTTTTGTTTTACTCCTAGCCTTCTCAGCTTGATATAGTGTTGTTGAAGTTTGTTTTTTTGGCTCAATAGAGATTTTCAGATTAGCTCAGGGATTTCTGATACAATTTGCTGCCCAATTATAGCTCTAATTGGGAATGGTCCTACAGATCTTCATTTCCAAATAGAATCTGTAACTGCCTAATGTGACTGATCTTTAAACTCTTTCTAGCCCCCATTGCTTCTTCTGTACTTCTTTACCAGCTGAAGTAAAATATTTTAGCCTGTATTGCTGTTTTTCCCTTGTAAGTCTCGCCATAAGTTCCTGCTTGTTTGGTCAAGTGTTTGTAGCTGTTGATTGTGAGTATGAATTGTTCTTAAAGTTTTAAAATCCTTGAAGTTGTAAACTCACTTGATCTTCTAGAATTTATTTTCCTGGGTCTGGTGGATGTTTTTCACCCTTGTACCAGTGTTTGAAGCAACAACGTCCATTTCTGATCACAATGCGATGTTTGTGGGTTGAAAGATGTTAATATTCTTCTTTCCTTCATTCTGTTTGTGGGCCTGTTTCGTTTAGCAGTGGAAGAGCAGCCACAAGTGAGTCTTAACTAGAAGAGGTTCTGGTTTAACAAGATAGGAACATAGGAACAGGAGTTGGCCATTCAGCCCCTCGAGCCTGATCTGCCATTCAACAAAATCATGGCTGATTTGTGACCTAGTTCCATTTACCTGTCTTTGGCCGATATCCTTTAATAACTTTGTTGAACAAAAAAAATTACCTATCTCAGATTTATCAGATCTATCTCTGATCTAGTGTTCTCTACCATTTGTGGAAGAGAGTTCCAAACATCCATCACTCTTTGTGTGTAGAAGTGCTTCCTAACATCTCTCCTGAACAAACTGACCCTAATTTTTAAGTCTGTTCACGTGGTTCTAAACTCCCCAACTCGTGGATCACGTTTATCTTCATCTTTTCTGTCTTTTCCTATTAATATCTTGAAGTCTTCTGTCAGATCACCCTCTAACCTTCTGAATCCTAGAGAAAACAGGCCTAATTTATATAATCTCTCCTCGTAACTTAATCCCTGACTGTAGTTTATTACATGATAGCAATTAGGTATAAGTTACATGAGCTAATTAGAGATTACCACTAAGACTTTTGTGAGGAAAGTGACTCTTCTATCCATTTTGAGATCCAGAGGTTTTTTTTTGATTTCCAATGCTAATTCTAAATAGATCATTCTGACAAACTGAAATGTTGTTTGAGAAAATTGAGATGAAAGAGATTATTTACAATCAACAGCCATAATTTACCAAAAGAAAAATGCATAGTATAAACTAACGGCTACTGCACCAACAGTGAAGGAACAGTAGAAAAGTTGACTTGGCTTAGACTACTGAATTTCCACTCCCAATCCAATTGGATGGAATGTTGGCTGCTAGAACATTGGTGTAAAGAGCAGGTAGTTGTGGACTATTCCTGCTTGACCTGGTGGTGCTCAGTTTGCCACAAAAGCACAATCACCATGTGCCTGTGGGAAACCAGATGTAGAGATCAATCTGGGTGTCTGCTCATTCTGTTACCAAGAGCGAAGATTGCACACTACCCAACCCAGATAAACACTCAGTTAGCCAGAGCTTGCATTATAGTAAATGAAAATTATTGTTTTAAAACATCTTAATTAAAATTAAACTGGAAAGTGTGCAAAGAAGATTTACGAGGATGTTGCCAGGACTAGTAGGCCTGAGTTAAAGGGAGACGTTGGCCAGGAAAGGAGTTTATTCCTTGGAATTTAGGAGAATGAGGGGTGACCTTATTGAGGTGTATAAAATCATGAGGGGCACAAATAGGATGAATGCATATTGTCTTTTTCCCATGGATGAGGAATTGAAAACTAGAAGGCATACCTTTAAGGTGAGAGGGGATAGATTTAAGAAGGACCTGAGGCGCAACTTCTTCACGCAGAGAGTGGTGTGTATATGGAATGGGCTGCTGGAGAAAGTGGTTGAGGCAGGTACAATAGCAACATTTAAAAAAACATTTGGATAGGTACATGAATGAGAAGGGCTCAGAGGGATATGGACCAAATGCGGGCAATTGGAACTAGCTGAGTTACAAGCATGGTGAGGATGGATCAGTTTGGGCCGAAGGGCCTGTTTCCATGCTGTATTACTCTATGACTCTCTATGACTTTATCTTTTTGTCAAGAACTTTGTGAAATCATAATTGTATTGTACAGCCATCCAGTGACTCACATTGCTTTTGCTTCATGCTTGTTAAACTCAAATTTATAAACAAGGACAATATTCCAATATGAGTCGTCATTCATGGCTCATTGCCATTGCGGCTAGACCAATGGTATTTGCCATATGACCCAGACACTATGAAAAATGGGCACATGCCTGCCCAGCAGGTAGAAGAAACTGACAGGAGCTAAAAGCCCAATGGGCATTGATACAAAAGGCAGTCACAGCAGGTCACATAGTTAACTCATCGCGGTTGCCAAAATTAATCCCTAAATCACCTGGGGCTTCTGTATGAGATTTGTTCACCATCTTTCTGCATCATAGACACTAGTGTGTAGTGTGGATATTATAAAAAGTGTGTATTTATAAATAATGACAGACTGTAACTGTGCAATTGTGCTGAAAAGAAATGAATCAAAGCTGATGTATTGAAAGGATAAGAGCCTTCACAGCTTCTCTGAATATGGAAATCTAATTAAGTGTTAATGTATACTCTTATATATCATGCCAAAACTCTATAACATCACCACTGTGAATAAAAATAAGAGTCAAGCTCTGCTTGGCCTTTTGTCTTCCTTTGTTAAGGCTGAATTAATGCCATTTACAACTTTCTGCACATATATACTATAATACAGGTGTATACAAACTGTGATTACTGGTGCCTCCAGGATTCAAATGCTATTTTCTTTCAGCCTAAAAAAAATCTGATAATCCCATCAAATTGCAATAAGTTTTAAAGTCTGGGAAAAGAATGCATGGATATTATCCTGGCACCTGTTAAAATGCAGTCACCCACAGAACAAAGTTGGCTCCAACTTAGAATTTAAGAGAAGGTTCGTCAAAATATCTACTGTCAAGACACCACATTGGTGCTATGAGCTCCACACAATATAGTAACACACTGGTCAGTCTTTCAGTCCATTGAGTCTGCTCTGACTTTTAGCTGAAACATTTCTGCTCTGATACATAGCTCCATTCATTTGCATTAGCTCCTTACCCCCTCATATCCTTCCCCAGCAAAAATCTTATGATATAAATCTTTGAGGTCTTCATTATCACTCCAGCCATATGGAGGAATAAGCTTTAGATTTCTAAATTTAATTTATATTGTACTTTTGGGAGCAGCTTAGATTAGCTCTTGGTGCAATATTGGCTCCAAACATGTTGTTTTAACATTGCCTTTCAAATGAAAAATGTCGAATTCCTCCCAACGTCAAACCAAGGAAACTGTTTAGAAATGTCACTGGCATCTGATAGAAAAATGTGTTGTTCCTCTGAACATGTTCGTATCATAACTTTAATTAAACTGTTAGTTTGTGTATTTGCTTCTGAGGGCACAGAGCATTTCCAGCTGGAATGGAGTCTGATACTGGAGTGTTATAAAGGCTTGTTGTGCCATTACACAACTGCATGTTGTAGTCAGGATGATATTGAAGTTTCTGTCATGATATACATTACTGAGCATAGCAATGTAGTACTGCTCATGTGACTGAGTTAATAACCTAGAAAGTGCAAGAACTGAGATATCTACATGCAATTCTCATTTTGCACCATCACCATTCCTTTTCATTTCCTGTTCCATTGGCAAGTGATGGCACAATGGTACACAAATGGGAGGAAGTGTCACTGGCAGTCGTCAACATTAACCTGGATTCCATGAAGTCTCATGGCATCAGGTCAAGCAAACTATCTGACAATAACCACCTATCACCATACCTCAGCTGGTGAATTAGTCTGCCTGCATGCTGAACGTCACTTGGAAATAGCAATGAGGACAGCAACAGAAGAGAATATGTTCTGAATGGGGACCATCAATAGCCAGCACCATGAGTGACTTGGTAGCACTAGTACTGATTGAGCTGGCATGGTACTAAAGGATGTATCTGCCAGACTGGACCTGCAGCAGGTAGTGAGAGAATCAACAAGAGGGAAAAACATGATTTGATAGAAGTTGATTCCTTGTTGGGGAGGTGATGGCCTAATGGTGTTATCGCTGGAATGTTAATCCAGAGACCTAGATAACACTCTGGGGCCTACATTCGAATCCTGCCACGGCAGATGGTGGAATTTGAATTCAATAAAATATCTGGAATGAAGAATCTAATGATGACCATGAATCCATTGTCGATTGTCAGGAAAAACCCATCTGGTTCACTAATATCCTTTAGAGAAGGAAACTGACATCCTTACCTGGTCTGGCCTATATGTGACTGCAGACCCACAGCAATGTGGTTGACTCTTAACTGCCCTCTGAGCAATTAGGGATGGGCAATAATTGCTGCTTAGCCCTTATCCCGTAAATGAATCAAGGAAAAAAAAGTGACCACTTCTCAATTTTTGTTGCAACAGTATCTTCACACTAAGGATATTCTCCATCAGATCCATGGTACTGAAACATCTACAGGCATCTTCATCTGAAGTGCAGAACTAATGGTCCATCTTGGCCTCCTTCTGAGGCTCAAACATCATTGAGGTCAGTCTTCAGCTAATTTGATTCAAGCCACATATCAATAAATGGCTGAAAGTATTAGATTCAGGAAAGTTTGTGAACTCTGACAACAGATTCTGAATGAGCAATATTTCTAGTTCCATTGCAAACTGAACTTTAGCATCTACCGGACAATGTGGAAAATTGCCCTGGTATTTGCTGTCCACAAGAAAAAGGACAAATACAATCTGGTCAAGTACTGTACCATCAGTCCGCACTCAATTATCATCTAAACGATCGAAGGATTCATCTACTATGTTTTTAAACATTTACCCAGAAATAACCTGCTCACATTGTTCATTTTGCATTTTGCCAGTGCCCTTCAGCTCTGAACCTCATTGCAGACCTGATCCAAACATGGACAGGAGTTCTGAATTCCAGAGGTGAGGTAAGGTAGACTCCACTTGACGTTAAGGCAGTATTTAATTCAGTGTGGCATCAAGTTCTTAGAAAAATCCAAATTCAGTGTAAATCAGGGGAAAACCTTCTACTGTTTGAAGATATACCTATCACAAAGGAAGATGCTTGTTGTTGTTTGAACTAAATCATCTCAGCTCCACAACAATGCTGCTAAAGTTCCTCAAAGGAAAGTCTTTGGAGCAAGCATCTTCAATTGCTTGACCAATAACCTTCTCTCAATGATAATGTCAGAAGTAGGGTGTTTACTGATGACTGCAGTGTCTGGTTCTATTCACTTCTCAGATAATGAAGCAGTTTGTGACTACATTTAGCATGGCTTGGACAGTCCTCAGGTACAGGCTAATAACCGGTGAGTAACATTCACACCACACAGTTGTTAGGCAATGGCAATCCCCAGCAAAAGAAAAGCTAAACACCTCCCTTAAATGTTCCAGGATATTGCTATCACTGCATCCACCAGTATCAATATTTTGGGGTTACCATTAGCCAGAAACATAACTGAAAAATAGGGTGGCACGCAAGAAAGTCAGAGGCTGGAAATTCTGCAGTAAGTATCTCAATATTATAACCCCTAAAACCTGTGGACTATTTATGAAGTTCATGTCAGGTGTGTAAATGGAATACTGTCCACTTACCTGTGTGAATACAGCTTGAACAGTGCTTTGGAAACATAACAATTTCTAGAACTAAGTAACCAAATTGATTGGCACCCTGTTCACCACCTTAAATACTCACTCCTTCCAACATCAATGAACAAGAACAGCAGTGTGCACCAAATACAAAAGGCACTGCTGCAACTTGCTAATTGATAGCATCTTCCAAACCACATTTTCTATCACCTTGAATAAAGGTTGGAAACCTGAATAGCAAGAACAGCCATGTTTTTTTATTTCAATTTAGTCTAAAACACAACATTTTAAGAGCTGTAATGCTGTTACTAAAATGCTAGTAATAATGAAAAGCCACTTGGAGACATAGTTCAACAATATTTTCAAGACTTTTCCAAAATATTGCTAATTGAACAATACTTTCTGACATGTGCAATGTTAATGAATGTTTGAAAAAAAGAGCTATTTAATTACTATCAAAATGAATCAGTCAATCAGCCTTGGGAAGTTCATGAGTCCTGAATGAACTTCATGTGGCTCCAGAGTTGCAGGCTGCTGACCCATGCCCTATAAGAACAAAGCCAATTAACACATGGGAAATCATCACTAGCAAATTCTCTGTGAAATCACACACCATCCTGACCTGGAAATATATTGTCATTCTCTCATTTTTGCTGAGCCAAAACCTCCCTTAACCGTACTGTTTATTTTAAACCTACATTATGAAGTTCACCACCACCCACTCAAAAGCAGTTGTGGGTGGGCAATAAAGTAGGAAATAATATTTGACATTGGGGAACATCATACACGTAGAAGTCTCTAAGCCTTCCCATTTCTTAGCCTCTATTTAAATTCTCTGGCCTTGGTTTAGTGGGTATGTCCCTAAGGAGAGGGAGTGTGCACTCTAAACCAAATGAATGGAAACTTAAGTGAATCCCTTTATATGTTTCAGTGTGACTTCTTAACCACAGTAATGGGTTTCCATATCTGTCAGACAACCAGTTGTCTAGAAGCAAACATATTTTATAATTCACTGAAATTCACCATATATGCTAATAACTCTTTTTGAAGAACTGACATCAGTGAGAAATTTTAATTTTCCTAATTTTGCTAAGCATCTCTCAGCTGACATTCTGCAGTGGGACATCTTTTCTTCACCATTTGATGTCTTACATACTTTGATTGAGTCATCTCTCAGATGTTTCCTTTCAATATCAAAAAATAGTTTTATCAAACTTTTCACCAAATTCAACCTTGTGGCTGTTTTTTAGGCTGTCTTCTTAAATTGAAATGTCTTTCTTATACCTCAATGATCTGAACTGGACATAATACCCAAGCATTGGTCTGACTGGAGCTCTCAACAGTTCCCCTAATTTACTCATTACTATATTGCTGAAATAGATCAGCAGAAATAGATTTTGCCTTTTTGAGTACTGCACCTTAATGATTTGACACCGCTTCAAACTTAATGTTGCATAAGTTACTGGTTTTGAAAGGGTTAATGTTCATATTTCTTTGGCTCCATCCAATCAACTGATGTTACATATAATTTATGGGTGGAGACAAGGAGTTCTACTTAAGCTTCAGAAGAATCAGATGCATGTACTGTACTTACTGCTATCAACATTATATTCCCTTTTTACCTAAGAATAATGCCTTTTGTGTGTATACTCTCTCGTTGTACATCCTCCACCACCAGCTAGTTCCAAAACAAAGCAAAGCTAACAGGAAGATTGGTGACAATGAAATATCTCAAGCAACTCTTATATTGTACTTTGGTGGAGGTGGCAAGTGCTGCAAGGTACAAGGAATGGTCATCTGAGAAAGTGCCGCATGCTCTAGCAGTGGATGTGCACATGTGTGCGCTCCATATCAGAAGATATAAAGTGGTTGGGCTTGTTTAATAACAAGGATCAAGATTGTATCACAACACACAGGTTACAATGATTGACTGAATGTCCTCACTCAGAAAAGCATGCCCTCTCCCATTTGAGATTTGCTCGCTAACCCTGCTGCAACCGCAAAACAACTCCACATTCCATTACCTGACGGGACATCAAATCCTAAGCTTTGCAGGTCAAGATTTGGTTTTCTCAGGCCCATGTAGATGTCTAGTAGAAACTAGTCACCCTGAGTAGACGTCATCTTCAAATCGAGTGACATCTGATGGGCACATGTGTAAACAGCAAAACTAACAGATCGAGATGTAATATTAAAAAAATCTATCAATAGTTGGCATGATAATAATGCGTAACAACACCATAACTTGCAAGATTGCACATAAAGTAAACTGAGATTGTGCCATTGTATGACATGGTATAACTGTACAGGTAAAACTTCATTCTGTAGCCTGAATGTGAGAATAAGCCACTGTTTGAGAGCTCGTTGTAGCAACAATTAGTCTTCATTGCTGCCTGGCATGGATTCAGCTTTTCAAGATATTTTCTCTGGCCTCATGCAAGGAAGTATTGGTTTGCAACTGTTTCTATTTCAGTATAAAGTACATGTTCAGTTTGACAATATGCTGTGTTAACATGCCCAGGATCCCGCTGCAAGAAATCTCTTCTCTGTCAGCTTGATGGAAAATGTCAATGTCAAACAGCAAACAAAGACTTCATTTTGCAGAGTCTTACTCCTTACATGGCCAGTTCTGGGACAGACAATCCCACCATAAAGAAAAGTACCTGCTCACTTCTGCAATATTTGGTTTCTCCTTTCCTAGCTCAAACATCAATATAGAATCAGGTTTTGCTGCAAACCATGCTTACAGCAAGGTCATTTACCAATCTACTACCACTTGCAGGGAACAAAAAAGAGAAAGGCTTTACAGTGGGAAGTGTAAATTAAAAAGCAGGGAAGCAATAAATCTTATGAACGAAAATTCCTTGGCCCCCTTGAAGATTTGAGTATTTCTGACTTTTTTTATTTATTGTTATTCTTTCTACTGTATTTGTCTAATTATTATAAACAATATCATGTGAAGGAAAGGTAATTGGGTCATCCAATACCTTTCAATTCATTGAAGGAACTACATCAGTAAACTGAGATAAGATTAGGTAAGTGATTTTAGATCGATAAATAAAATATATAATGTTGCAAGTAATAGCAGATTTGCTTTTCTAATTGAACACACGGGCGAGATCTATAAGTTAATTTCATTGCATTAAAGAATAAAACAGCTCCTCATTCCTTTTCAAAGACAGTAACATTTCCAGTTTGTGTGCACAAGGTTGGAGAGAGGTTATTTCTTGCCTTTTCATTAGTTTGGAAGGATTTTGTACCAACTGTCCCTGTACCACGGTGCCAGTTATAATTTCAAATAACTCACCTAAGAAAAGAATTGGCTTGTAAATGTACTTCAGTGGAAAATATCCTGCTATTGATTTTGGCAACTTTCACTCCTATCCAAACTTGAGTAAAAGCAATAAATTTAAAATCTACGTAAGGCAGCAATATAGTAATGGTGATGTTAATTGTTGTAAGATCACAATGGTTTGTATAGGCTTGTGCTCCAGAACTAGTTACATCTCTAGCCAAGCTGTTCCAGTACAGCTACAACACTGGCATCTATCCAACGTTGTGGAACATTGCCAGCTCTGTCTTGTCCATACAGAATTGGACAAATTCAATACAGCCAATTACTGCCCTGTCAGTCTCCTCTCGATCATCAGCAAAGTGATGGAAGGTGTCGTTGTTAGTGCTATCAAGAGGCACCTATATGGCAATACCCTGTTCTCCTCAGTTTGAGTTGTACTAGGATCACTCAACTACAGACCACAATACAGCCTTGGCCAAAACATGGACAAAACAGCTGAACTTAGAGGTGAGGTGAGAGTGACTGTTCTTGACATCAAGGCAACATTCTATTGAATATTGCATTACAGAGCTCAAGCAAAATGGCAATCAATGGGGACCATATTGATTTGTACTAGGAGAATTGCCTTACGAAGAAAGGGTAGATAGGCAAGATCTGTATCCTCTGATGTTTAGAAAAGTCAGATATGACTTATTTGAAAAATACATGATCCTAAGAAGTCTTGATCAGGTGGATGTGGGAACGATGTTTCCTCTTGTGGGAGAGACAAGAACTAGGGCAAGGTTAAAAATAAGGGGTCGTCCATTCAAGACCACAGTATATATACTATTCTCTTCTGCACACAAAGAGGAACTAAAAGTTTGAACAGTAGCAGATCCAGGCTTATAAAACTGGCCCAAAATTTTCCATTCAACTAGCAAATAAATAATACTCACTGGATTAAGGTAGCAAAAGTCCAATTATATTTTTTAACGGTTGTCAATGCAGCAGAAAATGTTATCTACTTCTCCTAACATACAAGTTTCTTAAGATAATGGAACTATGTTTCACACATAAATACATTCTCACATTTTCATGGCTATTTATTGCAAAGGTTATCCATTTCATTCCCTTGCTGCATCTGTCTAATTTCTTCAGCTCTATCCATTGCATCATAGAATTATACAGAGCAAAAGGAGGCTATTTGGCCTGCTGTGTTAATGGAAGAATTGCTCAATTAGTCACATGTTCCTGCCCTTTCTCTCTCAGTCCTGAAAATTGACCCCTTTATAACTTCTTAAGTTCCCTCCCGAAAGGTCCCGAAAATTAGTTTCCACTACCCTAACTGAACAACATGTTCCACATTCTGTTAGGTCACTGTGTAAAAAATAATTGTCTCCCTTATGCCCCTTTTTTTGCCAATTGTTTGAAGTCTATGCCCTCGGAAGACTGAACCTCCTGCTTGAGGGATAAGTTTTTTTTCTCATAAACACTCTTGAAACCCTGTCAAATGTATGATCGCATTGTGGTTATGTTACTAAACTCCTAATTCAGAGATTTATTCTAATAATCCAGGATGTGAATTCCAATTTCACCAAAGCAGCTGGGGATTTTGAATATGGTTAATTAAATAAATCTGGAATAAATAAGTTTGTATCCGTAATAGTGACCCTGACGCTACTGGATAGCAGTAAAAAATCCTTTGGTTCATTAATTTTATTTTGGGAATGAAATTGGCTGCCTTGGATCCAATTGAAGTTCTGAAGTAGAAATGAATCTAGTCAAATAACCTGGTTTCCAATTGAAATGATCTCATTGCAAAAAATATAAAAAATAATTTTCTGATTTTCAGAGTTCCTCCATTTTCAATTTTTATTTTAATTGATTGAATGCAAGCTTTGAAAATGGAGGGGAAGAAAATCAACATCTACAAATAAACACAATATTTAAAAACATTTTACATTTGCAGAATTAGATGCATAACAGATTTCTTCCAGTGCTGGAAAATAACCTCTGAAACTTCTAGGCAAAAGTGTATTTACAGTTGCAGAGAACATCCTTAACATGAATCAGGCAACAACCAAGAAGCATACCTAGAGAACACCTTCCTTATAACTTTAGAGACCAGTTTTTTTTAAATGTTTTAGAAATAATTTCATTGACCTATCATGGACAATTTACAGTATCAGAGAAACAGTTCCATTTACTTTGAGTTCTGAGAAAGATTGTAAAGATAGAAAGAGGAAAGGAGAGATTCAGCTCAGGAATTGGAAAATGTAGTCAAGAGGTCGAAAGGTTTTGTTACCCATTGATGAAGTTGGTGAAATGCTGAGGGAAAAAATACAAAGATAGCAATGTTAAATTGTAGAAAAAGTACAAACGTCTTCAGCTAACATTGGATGCAGGAAAACAACTCAATAAATGTCTGGGGAGAAAGCACATTGCTTCTCCAGGGAATGGCAGGTTGCAAGATTGTACAGGGAGACTACCAGAGTAAGGCCATGAAAGTTGCGAAGGTGCACATTGGAGAGCAGAGAAACAGCACAACTTAGCATTGGTGGGATGCTAAGATAGGTCAAAAAAAACTCATTGCCAAGCCACTGAGCATATTTAAGACAGAGATTGATTAGTAAGGGATCAAAGGTTATGAGGACAAGGCAGGAGAATAGGGTTGAGATCTACCATGATTGAATGGCAGAGCAGAATTAATGGGCCAAATGGCCTAATTCTGCTCTTGTATCTTATGGTCATGGAGGACCTGCATTTTTAACAGGTTTGAACTAAGGAAGACATGAGGATGGACAGCTGACAAGAAAAATATAGGACATCACATATCTGCATGTTAACAAAATCATCTTGCGATAACTCCAGGGGTGTCTTCCTTATTTGAGGAGAGATAGAAGTAGAGTTGTGTTACATTGACATTGAAATAGCTATCTAGAGACAATGTAGATATAAAATTGAAGTTCAGCTTTGGATCAATTAGATGCCAAAGTTTCATACAGCCTGTTCAGCCACAGTAAAAAGGGAACAGAACTTATGGAATCATTTAAAAGAATGACTTTGGTCATTTGAACATTTCATTGGTGAAAATGTTTATGACTTAATGTTAGCCTGACAGTCTGACAACGTGGGATGAAGGAAAACAACCTCCAGGAAACCTCTGCGGAAAAAAAAACATCTTGCTTCTCCAGGGAAAAGCTGTATTACACAATCAAAGAATTGCTTATTTACACTTAGAAGGCAGCTCCATTAAAATTCCATGGAACAGCTTCCTAATGGGTTTAGGAAATTGTGTCCTTACATCTCCAGAGAACAATCAGACTGCCTCCTTAACCTTATAGGAATCAGCCATTTCACACTCCTATGTAAGATCCTCTATACATCTCCCGAGATAAGCTTCTCTACACGTCTAGACAGCGGACTCTACATGTTGAAAAATAATCGGACTATGGAACTCCAGATGTGGGGCCCCTTCTATCAGACTATTAAGGTAACAAAGAGGTTAACATGCTACAAAATTCAGGTCTGCAGTCTGCACTTTATCTCTGATATAGTTTTCAGCATCATCAATAATTCCCAGAAGTTGACTTTGCATTTCCTATGATCTGGAGAGCATCCTTATTGCCTGACAGTTTGCATAATAATAGCATGACCCAGGGCATTACAACATCTCTCATGGTATTTCCTGAATACTGTGAAATTATGTATTAGACCATAAATGTTTCTTCATTCAAAAGACAGATTAAAAAGAAAATGTAGGATGGTGAGATCATTTTAAATTAATAAAATGGCATGTTGTACATATAATATATGAATCATTAGAACACCATTTCCAATCATTCCATTAATATCAAAAATTACTTGCTACTTCATCTGGGCTTACCTCAGTTTACAAGCCAATATTGTTCAGCAACTGATACTATATTTTCTCATTACTGGTTACATATATTTATGCTCCAGTCTAAATTTCTCACAGCCCTCCATCAACAAGAGAGGAATAGGGACCCTTCATTAACTAGAGAGCTTGAGGGACCCTTCAACTTTGTTCTCTGTTCCAAACAGAAACATGCTGCAGATAGTCTCCTCCCATCCATGAAGCTAAAAGCCAAAACTTTAATCATTGTGACTCTTTGTTTCGTTATCATGAGGTTCTTTTTAAACTATGTTAGCAATGACCTTAAATAAGAAAGCTCTACTTTTGTAAAAAAAAGCCCAAAAAACATGTAGTTTGTTCAGTCCATTAGAATCAGCAAATTAGCAAAACCTACACTGTAAGTACGAATTTCTTTAGAAAGTACTAAGATCCCTCTATGTTGTTTCAAATGGAGAAGACATTGTGACTGCATGCAATTCTATACTATTGTGTATTCCACTTAATGAACCTAATTAACACTTATAACCTGTCTGTTCCCTGGACTTAACCCCGTGAGGATGCAAATGTAACCTCGTGGTGCCATCATATTATAAAATTCCCTGTTAGCCAAAGACAAAACGTACAAAATGGAAGAATGCCTAGAAGAAATTAAAATTGGAAATACTTATGTATTAGAAACTCTTGACTATTTCAATGGAAATGAGAAATATGTAGACAGAATAGTTGAGTTAGATTATTTTTAAAATGGTTGCTAGAATAACATTTTGCCCGTTTTGTCATTGTATCTATTTAATGAAATGGTCAGGACATTTGAACATTGAAAGAATAACAACACTTATGATTGTGATAATTTGTGCATGATGATCCAATTTCGAATTTTAGCTCCATTTGAAACTGTGTTCGATAAATGGATAATTCCAAAGTCTCTCCTGAGATAGATGGTGTGAAAGGTGGAAGTACCAAACTGGTACAGTAGAGGGCAGTCTCCTGATTACAGAATAAGATACCATAGGGACATTTTGCATATCGATGCTTTGAAAAGTGTTGTAATTATTTCTAGTTAAAACACTGATGTTTCTAGCATCTGAATATCTCACTGTGTAGAATGAGTGCGTGTGAACACGTATTGCTTATTGCTCACTGCATAACATTGCAGGTTTTGGATTTTCAGAAGGCATTTGATAAGTCACCACACATAGGTTACTTTCTAAAATAAGAGCTCATAGTCTTGTAGTTAGTATGTTTACATGGATCAATGATTGGCTAACTGACAGAAAACAAAATGTTGGGATAAGGGAGATATTTTCATGATGGCAACTTGTAACCGTTGGAATGCAAAGGGATCAGTACAGGGGCCACAATTATTTATAATATATAGTAATGACTTGGTAGAGGAAAGTGAATGTGAGTGAAACAAAAATAAGTGGGAAGGCAGGTGGTGAGAATGACACAAAAAGTCAGCAGAGGGGTATAGACAGATTAAGTGAGTGGACAAAACTTGGCAGATCGAATATAATGTGGGCATTGTGAGGTTATCTTGAGGGGTATACATAAGGTGAATAGCAAAGGTCCTTTTCCTAGGGTAGGGGAGTTCAAAACTAGAAGGCATAACTTTAAGGTGAGAAGGGAAAGATTTAAAAGGGATCTGATGAAGTGGTAGATATAGGTATAGTTACAACATTTAAAACACATTCGGACAGGTACATGAATGGGAAAGGTTAAAAGGGATATGGCCAAATATGGTTCAGTTTGGGAAACCTGGTTGTGATGTGTGAGTTGGACCGAAGGGTCTGTTTCCATGCTGTACGATTCAATAACTCTATCGTAGAGGAGGTGAATATTACTGAATTGGAGAAAGAATGCAGGATGTGATGGAACAGAGGAATTTGTGCATTCTCTTCCATGAATTCCAAAAAGCTAACATCTGGGGTCAGCAGGGAATAGGAAGGCAAATGGAATATTGGCTTTTATTTCAAATGGAATGGAGCATTAAAATATTAGGATTTTCTCAAACTATACAAAGCACTAGTCAGACCACACCTGGAATACTGTGAACAGCTTGGGCCCCTGATCTAGGAAAAGATATATTGGCATTGAAGCAGTACACAGAAGATTCATTAAGTTGATCCTGAGCATGGAGGGACTGTCTTATAGGGAGATGTTGAATAAATTTGGCCTGTACTCATTGAAATAAAGAAGAGTGAGAGACAACCTTATTGAAACATACAATAATCCTTGGGGATTTGATAGAGTAGATGCAGAAATGTTGTTTCCCCTTATGGGACAGTATAGACCAGAAGACAATCTCAGAAGAGGGGACTGAACATTTAAGACAGATATGAGGAGGTATTTCCTTCTCTCAGAATCTGTAGAATCCTTTACTGCAGAGTGCTGTTGAGGCTGAGTCATTAAGTATATTCAAGGCTGAGGTAGATAGATTTTTAATCAGTAAGGGAATCATGGTTGGAAAGGTAGGAAATTAGAGCTGAGAAGTATTAGATCATCCATGATCTCATTGAAAGGTGGAGTAGACTCGATGGGCTGAATAGCCTACTTCCACTCTTTCATCTTATAATCTCATGGTTTACCTAAGCTTTCCACTGCTTGCCATCTTCTTGATTACAAGTTTTTTTAATAGAATCCCTACAGTGTGGAAGCAGGCCCTTTGGCCCAACCCTTGGAGCATCCCACCCAGACCCATTCCCCTATAACCCACCTAATCTACACATCCCTGAACACTATGGGCAATTTAGTATGGCCAATCGACCTAGCCTGCACATCTTTGAACTGTGGGAGGAAACCCACGCAGACATGGGAGAACGTGCAAACTCCACACAGACAGTTGCCCGAGGATGGAATTGAACCCGGGTCCTGGCGCTGTGACACAGCAGTGCTAACCACTGAGCTACCTTTTTTGGGACAGCAAATGTTAAGTTATGTGATGTGGGCATTGCAGGCAAGGCCAACATTTATTGTTCATCTCTGGTTGCCCTCGAGATGGTGATGATGAGCTGTCTTCAAACCATTGCAGTCCATTTATTGTGCGTACTATGCTGTTGGTTAGAAGGAAAGAAGATTCCAAAATTTTGATCCAATGAACCCCCTTTTTAGCATCCAATTACAGCATCTTGCTTCTGAAGGAAGAAAGAAGGGATATAATATATCTTTCATCAAACATGTTTCCTCTAGTGTCGCTAGTGTTAAGGTGGAAGTGCTTGTTCTCCAAGGTGAGGAATATTTAAGAAAATCTCACCACATTGAGTCAAACAGCATGGAAACAGACCCTTCAGTCCAACTTGTCTGCACCAAACAGATATCCTAAACCTACCTAGTCCCATTTGTCACAATTGGCCCATATCCCCTTAAACCTTTTCTATTCATGTACCCTCCAGATGCCTCTTAAATGTTGTAACTGTACCAGCCTCCACCACCTCCTCTGGAAGCTCATTCCATACTTGCACCACACTCTGCATGAAACCGTTACTGCTCAGGTCCTTTTCAAATCTTTCCCCTCTCACTTTAAACATATGCCCTAAAAAGGGTAACAACACACTGCAGCAACATGGAACTACGCCAAGAGGAGGAGGAATACCTCTTCCAAGTGTTCAAGGATAATGGATATCCAAAGAACTGGGTCAGGAGATGCCTACAGGAACAGCATCAGAAAGATTCTACATGCCCCGACGGACTCATCACACTACCCTACATCAGGAATACGTCAGAACTCACCACAAGACTTCTACTACCGCTGGGCATCAGAGTGGCACACAAACCCACATCAACCCTACGACAAGTGCTCACCCGAACTAAAGACCCACTCCCCACCATGGACAGGACGAATGTCATCTACAAGATCCCCTGCAGAAACTGCGAGAAACACTACATCGGACAAACAGGAAGGAAACTAACAACAGGAGTACATGAACACCAACTGGCTACAAAAAGACACGACCAATACTCACTCATCTCAATCCACATGGACAAGGAGAACCACATCTTCGACTGGGACAACACCAAGATCCTGGAACAGGCTAGGCAGAGACAAGCATGAGAATTCCTGGAAGCATGGCACTCCACGAAGCAGGCTATTAATAACCACACTGAACTCGACCCCATATACATTCCACTACAGAGGAAACCCGGAAGTGAGGCAATCCATCGCAACGGACCCCAGAGTTTAAAAACCAGGCAGGAAAACACACCGATGCTTCATCAGAGGCTGCACTGAGGATGCTGCCAAGCACGGTAACGAAACGTCTGCGGAACAACAAACCAGCTCGGCGAGCCAACCAACCTCAACACCCACAACCCGAGCTACAAATCTACTCCAAAACCTTAGTATGTCCTATAGTTTTGGACTCCCCTCCCTTGGGAAAAAAGACCTTGGCTATTTACCCTATCCATGCCCCTCATGATCTTATAAATTTCTATGAGATCGCCCCTCAGCCTTTGACGCTCCAGGGAAAAAAAGCCCCGGCCTATTCAGCCTTTCCCTATAGCTCAAACCCTCCAAATCCCGGCAACATTCTTATAGAACTTTTGTTATGGATACTCTTGATAAAACTCAGAATTAGTGGAACAATTGATACAAAAAAATTCAGTAAAATTACAAGGAGTTATAGAAACATAGAACTTAGGAGCAAGAATAGGCCTTTAGGCTCTAAGGGTCTGCTCTGCTATTCCATATCATCATGGCTGATCTACTACCTCAATGCCATATTTGTGTTTCATCTTCATTCCCCTTGATTCCATTAATAGCTAAAAACAATTAATCTGTTTCTCAAATAAACTCAATGATCTGTTTTCCAGTTTTCTGTACCGGCAAATCTGATGGACTGGTCACAATTTAAGTGAAGAAATGTTGCTTCATTTCAGTCCGACATGGCCTACCCATACCTTGAGACTTTGAGCTCTGTTTCTTGACTCCCCAGCCACAGAAAATATCCTTCCTACATGTACTCCACTCAGCCCTGTAAAATCTTGTGTTTCAGTGAAATCCTCTCTCATTCTTCAATGAGTTATATATTTATAAGTAACTTTATGAGTAACTGACCACCAATACAAAGTTAAATCAATTGAAAGTTGGAACTGTATTGAACTGAATTTCAAAATACTTCTAAAGGTAATAAAGAATGATTCCTACAATCCAGCTGTTTAAGTAATGGTCAGCACTTCTAAGATGGATGGAATATCTCTCTCTCTGTTTCACAATTCACTGACCTTGAGTCTCTGTCTCCTTTGAACTCCACTTAAGTGATTTATTGAAAACCTGGCAAAAGGCTCTGCCCCTTTCACTGGGCAGAATTGAATGGTTCCACCAAGCAACTTTCATAACTGTTTGGTCCATAAATATTATCAGTCATTGTTGGTTAGTTTGTGCGGCTACAGAAATGGATATAATGAGAAGATTGTATCCCATGTTCATGTAAAAGATCAACAACAGTCAGTTCATGTTTCCTTTCTCTCTTTGATATAACTAAGGGCACTTATGAACAAACCAAAGAAATACATTGTAGTGCTGATTATCTGAAATTAAAACAAAGAATTCTGCAAATACTCTGCACGTCAGGCAAGACTTGTTGGGAGAGAAATGAGTTAACATTTCAGGTTGGTTACCTTTCACCTATGAACGAATATTTTGTAAAGAATCAATGCTTTCTTCACTGACATAATGCGAATGTTTTGACCAGCTGATGAGGGGCAATTTGGCTCCCCCTTTTTAAAAACCACTCAACTGGTCACAGCATTTTTTTCTTTAGCAGACAACTATCTATCAAAAAAAATCAAAATGATGGAGCAAACTGAAAGATTTCCTTGAGTAAAATATGGAAGTATTTTATTATGTACTAACACTGAGAAAAAAGTAGTAAAACTGCAACATTACTCACACACACAGACACATACACACACGCAAACATGTAAATACAGGTAATAATTTTAAAAGGAAGAATATATGGTATAAACAAAAGGAATAAAGGCTGCGCAGTTTAAAAGTCCTTAAGAGTCCTTCTGCTGTTAAATTTTTAATTAGCAACCATGGTTGTTTAATTGTTGATCCATAGCCTCAGCAGTGGCACGTATCCTTCAGTTTTCAGTGAATGGCTCTTTCCCAATTGGTTTTTCTTCAAGATGTTATGATCTGAAAAGCAGAGAAGGAACCAAGTAGATGGAGAGTCTTTTACTCCTTGTTATTATCAATTCTTGTTCTTTTTCTCTGCTGCTCTACCAGGAGCTACTTGAAATGTATTTCAGTCTATATTCCTGATTCTGGTTCCATTGTCTTTTCAAGCTGGCTAACTGGCTAATGTGGATAAATGTGAGGATTTCTACTTTGATAGCAAAAACAGGCAGACAGATTATTATCAAAATGGTGATAGATTGGGAAAGGTGGAATGCAACGGGACCTGTGTGACCTTATACATCAGTAGCTGAAAGTAGGCACGCAGGTACAGCAGGTGGTGAAGAAGAAAAATGAGTTTATTGGCCTTCAGAACTTGACAATTTGAGTATAGAGGAGGGATTTCTTCTTGCAGTTGTATAGGACCTTGGAAAGACCATACATGGAGTAGTGTGTGCAGTTTTCATCTCCTTATCTGAGGAAGGGTGTTTTGGCTGTGGAAGAAGTGCAATAAAGGTTTACCAGACTGATTCCAAGAATAGAACGGCTGACATATGAAGAAAGATTGGATTGGTTAGCATGATATTCACTGGATTTTAGAAAACTGAAGGTGATCTCACAGAAACCAACAAAATTCTATCAGGCTAGACACAATAAACACAGGAAGGATGTTGCTGTTGACTGGAGAGTCCAGAATCAGGGGAGTCACAGTCAAAGTCTAAAGGGTAGGCCATTTAGGACAGAAAGTAGGAGAGATTTCCTCACCCAGAGAGTGCTAAGTCTGTCTAATTCTCTGCCACTGAAAGCAGTTGAGACCAAAACATTCAACTTTTTCAAGAAAGGGTTAGATATAGTTCTTAGGGCTAAAGGGATCATAGGGTATGAGGAGAAAGCAGGAACAGTGTACTGAGCTGAATGACCAACTATGTTCAAATTGAATTTGGAACACGCTTGAAGAGCCAAATGGCCTCCTGTTGCTGCTTTCTCTATATTTCAATGTTTCTATCTCCCAATTATGAGAAATTATCATACATGTGTGAATTAAAACAGAAGATACAAATTTCTTGATGCTGACCTATTTACTTGGTTTCAAAGTCTTCAGATAAATGCAAACTCAATGTTTCTGGTCCGCTGTGAAAAAAAGTTACTTGTCCAGAAACACTGAGTCTGCTTTCTCTCCACAGATGCTACCAGACCTGTTGATGTTTTCCGGCACTTTCTAATTTTTGTTTCAGATTTCTAATATCCATCTTTGTTTTTTGTTTAGTATTTTACTGAATATTAATGTTCATCATCTGCTTACTATGCCTTAGATAGTTCATGAGCCAAAATGATCTTTAGAAAGGAAAAAGCCTGGCATAAAATGGCCGCGGCAGACTCAATGTTTCTGGTCCGCCGTGAAAAAGGGTCACTTGACCAGAAACATTAACCTTGATTTCTTCCTACAGATGCTGCCGGACCTGCTGAGTTTCTCCAGCAAATTCTGCTTTTATATTAAAATTCAAAGGTCTATATTTATCACTACTGTAGGAGTAAACAACTATTTTTCTACATTGAATCTCAATGCTAAGTAAATGAAGCAACGTTTAATCAATGTAAGTTTTCCTCATGCCTAAGTTCCTTTACAACAGTTGCGGTCCACTCTTTTCCATTTGAGGACTATAAACAGCGTTTGTGTCATCAATGTTCTGTTCTGCATTAGGTCTGTCTCCTCAATTGGTGCCTGAATCATTAGTATCTGGTTATGACAGTCAATCTGTCTTTTGGACGTTAATTGCCATTGCTCAGAAATATAATGGACACCTATTTACCAGCTCACTATTTTTACTCCCAAGTGAGCTATGTCAGCTTAGTCACACTGATTATATTGCCAGCTAATTCACATTGTGCAGCTTCTCAACATTAAGTAGGTTTGTGTATATAAAATGAATGTTACCATTAGTTAATCTTGTTCTATGTGGAGTAGAGGCTTCCCACACTCTGTACATTTGGACATGACTTTCTAAAAGCACCCACATTTTACCACCTTCCACTGATTCTGGTTTATCAGCAACTTCTTAGAAGGAGAAGGGGTATCATGGTATCTAACCTGAAAAGATCACACCAGAAAATATTTTTCAGTTTAGTGTGTTTGTTTTGTTCAGTAAAATCAAGGTAATAATGCAAAAAAGTATATAATTGCACTCAGATACTGAAAGATAAGATTCATAATTTAAGCCCAATAGTCCATCAACAATTTTACTTTCAATCAAACTTTTCTCTATCCTATGTCATTTGTATCAGTAATCTTTTTGGCTATTACTGTCACATTGGTGCTGCAGTCGAATCAGAGAATCAGAAAAACTTACAGTGAAAGGAGGCTCATTAGGCTCATCTTGCTTATGATGGCTCTTTAAGCTCTGCTTAGAACAATAGTTGCAGTTTTTAGTCTGCAGCCTTATATGTTCCTCTTATTAATTGAATCAGCTTCCAGGTTTAGTGTTCCAGATCCTAACAACTACCTGAGTAGAAAATACTCCCATCTTCTCCTTGGTCTTATACTATGTTTTTAAATCTATAGCCTCTGGGTATTTACCTACTAGCCAGAGGGAGCAGTTCTTCTGTGTCTCATCCATCAAAACTTCTCATCATCACAAAGGACACTTCCTAAACTTCCCTGATCCAAACACCACAGTCCTGACTTTTCCAACCTGTCTTCAAATCTGAAATGCTTTATCTTGGTTTTTTGGTATCTTTGTGTTGTGCATTCATACCTCCATGCTGTTGGTTTGAAAGAGCCATTCCATACTCAGACTGAAGTGGTAAAATTACTCTCAGAACTTTGTACTTTAGAGTTGCTTGAAAGAAAGGAAAATTTAATCACTTGAGTCTGGCCACAGAAATGTCAACAATGGGTAAATATGAAATTGGACAAATTTAATTGAGAAAGGTGGTACAATGTACAAACTTGCTTAAATCTTCATGTTAACAGAGCAAATGTCAAAGTCAGCATTTAAAATAATTTACTATCAACTTTTAATGATTGACACTGGTAGATGTGGTCTAGGATTTAAATAGAAGTTCCCAGAGCTGTCAAAATAGCATTCTTAAGTCACCCATAATTTCTTGCTTACTGTCATTTCTTTTCTAGTTTCAACTTGGCACAGGAGTGGATCTATTGTGACAATGTTAGCTGAATGGAAGTATTCCAAAAAGAACAACTATCTTACTGTATGTCAGAGATGCAAACACAAGACATTACATGTGCCCATGCTATAATTATTTCATAAAAACTTATTATTTAAATTTTCATTTATTGAGAAGACAATTGGACATCCAACATCCATTAACAATATTTAGTTAAGTGAAGTCAAAGCCAGTAAAAGGCAACAGGACATTGAATGAACCCAAAACCCAGAAAATAGTGATATGAAGGATATAAACAAAAAGGGAGGGGTGTTGCAATTTTGGGTTCATTAAACATTGGCTCTAATATGAATGAGATGTAATACATTAGAACAGGTGGAATTTCAGCATATTGAGCCAATAAAGGAGAAAGGTAACGTTTAGCAAACCATACAGCCAGTTTAAGAATAGGCTTCATGTCTGGCTTTTATATTAACAGAATGACAGTGAGGCCTGCTTTAATTTTCAGTAAATAAAGTATGTATTTAATACCACGATGAATGTCTCAGCATTTTAATGCAGAAAATAAAGTTCACTAACTAAGTTCATCCACATTGAGAAAAAGTGTGAGTTATTGACCTTTGACTTGTGCAAGAAGGGAGGCTATCAGGAATTTTGCATTCGGCATACATTCAATTCTCATATCTCATTGCATTCTAAGACTGGTTAATACACAAATGGGTTTCTGGAACTTTTATGATAATACAATTTGTTTATTGCTTCTGTCATCACAGAAAACCAATGTAAAGAGTCCAGTTCAAGTGTTGTTCCCACATTTGAAGGATATTACTGGTAAGTACGTTAGTGTTGAAAGATCCTTCAGATTATCTGAATTTTTAGCCTTGCTTCAGAGTCTTTTCCCCTATTTTGGACAGCACAGGAATGTGATATATTTTACACTGGCCTTGCCTCACATTTAAAGGTGCAAAAACAGTAAAATATACTCTCTACTGCCTATCAATGTAGCAATATCATGTTGGAGATATCTTCCAATCTTCCCGCCCACTCTGAGGTACCTAACAGCCAACCTACTCCAAGAAGTGGGTTTTCATTTTAAATATTATAACAAGGATAAAAGCCTCATGGGTTTAAGGTCATATGGAGTACAGTGGGCAGTGTATACATCATTATGATGTTGAATTGGAATACTTCCTATGATTCTATGACCTCTGGAAGACTACTCATCAAAGGCTCTAACTTTATTATGGCATTGTTATAGTTATGAGAAGACCCACTTACTTTCTTGCTCTTTCTTTTCTCTTAGACTCTGAGTGTATACTACTCCTTTCTAGGGCATCACAGACTATTACAGTTAACCCCGTAAACATCAGGTCCCTCTGTCCAAAAACTAACCTTTCTACAATGGATTTCTGATATACCGAGAGTGGGCCTTCCTTTCTCCACCTTCCAACTCATCTAATAACAACTTCTGGTGCTTTTATCATGGTTGTGGCCTACTTCTGGATCTTCTCTGCCTAATGACTTCCAGACAGGGTCCTCTTAAAAAAAAAAGTTACAATGGAATCAAAATTTCACAGCCCACAGGGATCAGTTCTATTCCTCTATCTCCATTCCAGCTCTGAAAACCTAACCCTTCCATCACTGGAGCCCGTGTGATGTAGAAAGTACGTAACAAATATTAGGGTCATTTTCTGCAATTGGCACGATATGGTTAAAAATCAAATAAAATGAGATACAGCTGAGATACAGCTTGGCAAGATTGGTCCGGATCTGTCACCATGGAAATCATAGCTGGCTATCCAAAAACAAAATTGGTGAACATAAATATGCATTTACAAGATCCACATGATCATGCTGATTTTATGTTATTTTGTCTCCTTGACGTACAATCAGAGAAAGTGGTCATTGCTTCGTCATAATATTGCTCATCTGATAAAGGTCACATAACCTGCGCTGTGTGGAAATCTAAATTGTGCGTAATTTCAAGGGTGACACTCCACATTCAAGTACTTCAAGATTAGCTGCAATTTTTTAATCAAAGATGGTTCAGTGAATACATTTTAATATTACCTTCACAAAGGTAATATTGCTACCATTTTGAAAAGCTGATGTCGATAATGTAGTATTATTGTAACAGATACATTTTGTTTAATTACATAATTCCTGTACTCACTCAATTAGCAATGGTTTCAAAGGTCATCAATCAAACTGAAAATGAATCACTCCTGAGTCAGTTTTGTACTTGGAGACACTAAACAACCTATTCCCTCAAAATCTGCGTTATGGCCATGAAGACAGTCAATGTGATTGTGCAATGATGTCACTATTTTTGCATGCAGGACAATCTGACAATTTTGGAAGGACGAAGAATTCATCAAAGAGTTTCCAGGACTTTTTCACCCCTCTCTCCTTGTGAAAAAGTTACAGTAGAATATACAGCACAGGAACAGGCTATTTGGCCCAACTAGTCCAGGGAGACACACACAGTTGCCAAGAATACTGACTCATTTATAATTCTACATTACTCGTCCTCCCAAAATGCTCAGCAAATTATAATATTACAGCTTCTGTGTTAAACAGAGAATTTGGGATTAAAGACCCTGAATGAATGACCTTCCGAGTGTTTTAAGAAAAAGTTAACTCATCAAACATTTGCAGCAGTTTAAAGTTTCACAATCACTCCAAGCTCACTTCAGTTAAATTTCTGTTGGCTTTAGTAATTATTCCAGAAATGTATTTTTTAAAAGTTTCTTTGTGTTTCTTTATATTTTAAAACAGTTAGAGATCAACCGGTGGTAATACCAGACAAGTCGAACTCCAGAGTGAAACCGGGCTTAAAAGACCATAAATTTTATTTTTGCAAGTTGGTTACCATGGTGGTCAGTCACTGAACATACTCATATTAGGCTATCAATGCACTTTTAATACAAGAAGATAAAAATATGTCACACAAAAAAATAAACTATTTCACACTAAATAAGAGTTAGTTGAAACAGTTTTATTCCATATATCATGAACAATGACTCAACCATTTTCTCTCACTAATAACACAACAGATACCCAAACTTCAGTGAAGAGTCAGCCTCTTTCCACATAAAATGTTCTTTTTCAGTGGACACAGTTGTATGTGGCTTCTTTCTGGCAACATTTGTTGTTGTCATTTTTAATTATGTGCATATCAGTTCATAAAATCCTTAAACAAACTGCTAACTCAGCTCACTTACTCCTCAACATGTTTGCTTAAATTCATGGATTCCACATCTTTGTAGGATATCCTCCTCTCTGAAATCTTAAAACCATCTACTTCAGGTGATATTTCTTTTCTTACTAACTTCGAAGACACTCAGGATTTTCTTTCTTTTGCCCTGATTAATTTGGAGACTAGAGAACCTCACTTTTAATGTTACAGGTCTCTTTGCTCTGAATGACCTGCTTATTTCTGAAAGAAACCTGATACTCACCACTCACTAACATTCTGAATGATGCTTTTCTTCTACAAGAATTTTTTGTCTCTTTCTCTCCAATTCATATGATGCTTTGTTGTTTTGTCTGACCCTGAGCTATTCACCTTAAAGGTTTTTCTTTAAATCTCACACTCAAATACATGTAAACAAATTTCCATATAAACAATGATCACAAAGAACTAGCCTAAGATGAAACTAAAACTGTGTGCTTCCCTTCTTGACCCACACCACACGGAAATACAACTCAAACTTAAAATTATCGAGTCGTAGAGGCATAAAGCATGGAAACAGGCCTTTTAGTCCAACCAGTGCATGCTAAACATAATCCCAACTAAACTGGTCCTTCCTGCCTGCAGTTGGCCCACATCCCTCCAAACACTTCTTATTCATGTATTTATCCAAATGTCTTTTAAACATTGTAACTGTATTGCATCCACCACTCCCTTGATGAGGTCATTCCATGCACAAACTACTCTCTGTGTAAAAAAGTTGCCCCTCATGTCTTTTAAAATCTTTCTCCTTTCACCTTAATATTAACCCAAGTTTTGAAATCTCCTACTCTAGGGAAAAAAATCTCACATGATTTATAAACCTCTCTAAGGTCACCCCTCAAATTCCTACGCTCCAGTGAAAAAGGTCCCAGCCTATTCAGCCTCTCTTTATACCTCAAATCCTCTATTCCTGGCAACATCCCGGTAAATCTTTTCTGAACCCTGTCCAATTTAATAATATCCTTCCTATAGCAGGGCAACCAGAACTGCACACAGTACTCCAAAAGAGACCTCACCAACACCATGTACAACCTTAACATGACATCCTAACACCTATCCTTAAGGGTTTGAGCAATAAAGGCAAGCATGCTAAACACCTTCTTAACCATCCTGTCTACTTGTGATGCAAATTTCAAACAACTATGCACCTAGGTCTCTGTTCTACAGCGCTATCCAGGGCTCTACCAATAATTGCATAAGTCCTGCCCTGTTTATTTTACAAAACTGCAGTTCTTTGTATTTATTGATATTAAACTCCATTTGCCACTCCTCAGCCCATTGACCCAATTGGTCAAGATCTCTTTGTAGTCTTAGATTAGATTCTTCACTGTCCTCCATACCACTAATTTTGGTGTAATCCACAAACTTACTAACCATGCCTTCCACATTCTCATCTAAATCATTTATATAAATCACAAACAAAAGTGGACCTGATACTGATCCCTATGGAATACCACTGATACAGGCCCCCAGTCCAAAAGAGAACCCTCCACCACCACTTTATGTCTCCTGTCATTAAGCCAATTTTGTATCCAATTGGTAAGCTCACCCTGAATCCCATGTGATCTAACTTAGCTAATTAGTCTGTCATGCGTAACATTGTCAAAGGCTTTACTAATGTTTACTGTTATGTCCTCAATCTTCTTGGTGACTTCCTCAAAAAACTCAATCAAGTATGTGATACATGATTTCCCCTGCACTAAACCATACTGACTATCCCTAATCAAACCTTGCCTCTCTAAGTGCATGTAAATCCTATCTTTCAGAATCACCTCCAACAACTTACCCACCACCAAAGTCAGACTCACCGGCCCATAGTTCCCAGGCTTCTTCTTACATCCATTCTTAAACAAAGGCACAATGTTAGCCACTCTCCAGTCATCTGGTACCTCACCCATAGATATAGATGATACAAATATTATATTAGAATCCAAGTTTTAAAACAATAACAATAAAATCTCAAACCTTTATCACAAAAAATCCAAATGGTGTAAGATGCTGACCATTCCATTTATTTTGCTTACAAGTACCATCAATAAATTTATGACTGGTTGAAGAGATGATTGCAAATAAATTGAAATAAATTATAGAGTAGGCATGAGCTGGAAATTATAATATGAGATTTAAAATAAATGAGAGAGAACTTTCATTAAAACAGTAGGCAGGGGAATTTAAGCTGGACACACAGAGACTCTATAAAATAATAATGCCTGTATTATTTTTAGGTCCATATCTCAATCAAATATATTGCCTGTAGCACAGATGAATTTAAAAAATTGTAAATTTTCACCAGATCTGAAAAGTTTGACTTAACTTCCTTCATATAACACACCAAAAGATCTCAACCAATATATTGTATATAAATGTATTAATGCATTATTGCCAGAAAGTTGATGCTGAAATAATTAACATGATGGTTAGTTACTAAATGAAGACAAACAATAATTGTTTGATAAGTTAGGAACATTTTTTGTTGAAGCGGAGTCCTACCTTGGCTGTAAAGTTGGAGGTGAGTAATCCTCCTTCGGACTGGCAGAGGGCTGGCAGTTCTCTATTTCCAGCAGCTCCACCAGACAGGGTGGTCATTGCTGGCACTGCAGGCAGTCTTGAATGATGATTATTGAGGGAGCTGGATGTTAAGGTAAGTTGGGGTCTTTCTGTGAGAATGCCCCAGTTAGAGGGAGTGGAGGAATAGCTTTGAGAGGGCAAAGGGCGGTGAATATGTGGTGGAGCTCTTTGGGATACTTGGTGGAATGTGGTGGTAACCTTTATTAGGCATTATGTGCATGACACATGACATGAGCATCTTTTGTCATTGGTAAAATACTAGCACCATGCAGTCACAATTGTCACATGACAGAAATGAGACTTCTTTGTATTGTACCCAATTTTCTGGCACCCCTGCCTTCCAGAAGAGGAGGAGGGCTGGGAGCACAAGATTAAATTGTTCCTCTTAAAGCCAGTAAAATAGTTGGATATACTGAGAAAGATTCTGTAACACAAAGTGTTGCGCTCAAAAAAGGTGCAAAGGTGCGAAGAATTTCATGTATTTGATAAAAGTATTAGGATGGGTAAAGAATAAACTATTTTACTGCCTGTTCATAATGGATTCCATTAGAAACTCCCTTAAGGTGCAAGTCATTGTTCTGTACTCTATACTAACAGTAAAAGCGTAGAAGTGGGAAATTTCTGCTGACGCAGTTACTGTTGTAGATTTGCACATATTTGGTCTTATAGGTAACCTGGAGAGTTTTAGGATATTCTTTAAGCTGATTACTAAGAATAGTGAGCCTCCTTGGCTGGCTTAATGAGTTTCAAAATTTACATCAGTTAAGTAGCTCATTAGCTACTAGAGAAACATCAAACATTATTACAGACATTTTTCAATTTGTTTTTCTACTTCCTGATAATGAAATCAAATGACACAAATTGTGTGTTCACGTGAACCAAAATGAAAAACATACTTTTCTCTTGCCTTTTTAATCAGAATAAAGCTTTTTTTTTCCACTTACTAAAAACATCCGGTCTTCAGAGATTATGCAGAGAAATGATGTTGGAGTAGAAGATCGATCGTGATATCATTGAATCGTGTCACAGAATTGAAGGGCTGAATGGCCTACTTCTGCTCCTATTTTTTATGTTCCCCTGTTTTTGTAGATTCTATTGATGGCACAGAAATGATTGGATTGATGCAACCCAACCTTCTGATTGCACTATTGTGCGATGGTCATGCACAGTCATGTTAACAACATCTGTCCTCATGAACATTATGGTTTATCTCCATAACAATTAGATATAAAGATAAAGAAACAGAGTGAACAATAGAAAAGAAAAATTGGCAAATTGGAATGAAAGCAGACTTTGAAAGAGAAATAAGGAGTTCTCCTTTAATTATCAGGCCAAAAGGCAACATGTGGGAAATACAGAAGAATCAACAGTGTATTTGGTAAATACATTTTATGCCAACCCCATAATATTTACATCCGATTTCTGTGCTTCCTGACCAATTGGTTTGTTGACAAACTGCTTCAGTCCCTTTCAGTTCCATTATTTCAAAGGGCTTTGCTGGGGTCAGACATGAATGAGTGCACAGGTGCTTTGACAGCATACAAATATCAGAGAAGGCAGGTCAATATGGTAAGGCAGCAATACTTTGCTGGTACATCTCTGGAAGTGATGTGGGTTGCGTAAGCCCACAGTGAGATCATCTTCCCAATAGACAGGAGGAATTGATGTTACTACTAATAACATGCGCTCATGGTCAGAAATGGCTGAGGAAGTGAGTTGCAGAGGTATGATGCCTTGCTGCTGGACAGAAGATAAGAAGCAGTTTAACAACCCAATCCATGCCCGGAAAGATGAGTGCCATGCTACATTCAAGTACAAAGCCACTCATTTTGGCTTCCCTTTCTCTGGCATGTCATTCCACAGATTAACACACCTTGCATATACAATCATTTCTGAGGCACCTCTACAAAGCTCCATCTGACAGGTCACTGTGGACCATCACCTTTATCTCATTGCACTGTCCTACCCATCCCTCACAGTGATTCGCCACAATTTTGTCCTTCTATCCTTTCAAAAAAAAAATTCCCCTTTACATGTTCAGGTTTTGTCTTTCTCTCCTTGCAGGAGAAGAACACAGAACCAGTGGCGAGACAGCAAAACAGTGGAGAGACAGAGAACCAGTGGCAAGACAGCGAAACAGTGGTGAGACAGCGAAACAGTTGCGAGACAGAGAACCAGTGGCGAGATAGCGAAACAGTGGCGAGACAGAGAACCAATGGCGAGACAGTGAAACAGTGACGAGACAGCGAAACAGTTGCGAGACAGAGAACCGGTGGTGACTTTCCAGTCATTTCCACCTTGGCAGCTGCAGAGAAGGTGACACTGGAGACAAACCAGGTCTTAGCATGTAGGTCCACTGGAGATGGAGAGATCTGTCTGTGTGTGCATTGCCCAACTAAACTTTGTGCATCAATGAGAACTGGAACTCCAGGAAAAGAATGCTGATGAGAACTTTGAATCTACAGAGGAGCAATGATAAAAGGAGGAGCATGAGAGGGAGTAAGGAGATACTGGAGCCAAGAGAGTGTTAGTTGCACACAGCACTGTCAAATACACCCAACGAAGGAAAGGTCAATTAAGATAAGAATATATAACCTAAGAAGAGTAACAAGCAAACTAAACATGAAAAAATTGGCCTGCAGGGAAATAGGAGAAGGCAGGCTGTGTTGAATGATGAAACAATAAGACAAAAATGTATTAAAAATGAGCGGCACAGAGATGTATGAGAAAAAAATAGCAGTTGAAGCTAAACATAACATTAAAAATTGCTTTGGTACCACAAGAAAAGTCAGTAAATAGCTGAAAGCCAAAAAATACATTAATAGACATAAAACTGAGGGCAAGTACAAAGTAGTAAATATTCCGAATGATTACACGATTCTTCGGCTGTGTGCCTTCTCCAAAGAAAGATATTCCAGGTAAAGTTGATTACTTTTGTATTAAATAGGATTGAAGTTGTTAAACACAGAGCAGATAGAATTAAGACATAAATACTAACAAATTAGTAAAGTGATTTATGAAACACTGATAATCAATCCAAAACAATTGGATTTGTTTTCTGAAAGTAAAAGTATCAGAAGGATCCATATATTCAAAAATGGTCACAAAACAGGAACAAACAACTAATAACCTATTAAACTATAAACCTGTTAATTTACTTCCATTTATAATGCAAAAATTAGCTTAAACTTGAGAATTATGTGAACAACAGTAACCCAGTTCCAGCAAGTGAGAATAAATTTTTGTCTGACCATTGTACCAAACCTTACAAGGAAGTAACAACCCAGATTAGCTGTGATGTTAGGAGTGAAGGAGGAGTGGACCAGGGTGTCCTGGAGGGAATGGGCTCGCGGAAGTGTGACAAGGAGGGAAATATGTGTCTGGAGGTGGCATCCCACTAGAGGTGACAGAAATGGCAGCTAATGATCCTCTGGATGTGGATGCTGCTGGGATAGGGTTGGTGGGGACAAGGGGGACCCTATTGCTGTTGTGGGAGGGAAGAGAAGAGGTGATGGCTGAAGTGTGGGAGATGGGTCAGACCCAGCTGAGAGACGTATTAACCACAGTGCTGGGGAATCTTCAATTGAGTAAGAAAGTGGACATATCAGAGGTCCCTTTTTCGAAGTTGGCGTCAACAGAGCAGATGCAATGGAGAGGGGGACCTGGGAGAATGGAATAGAGTCTTACAGGAAGCAGGGTGTGAGGATGGATAGTTAAGGTAACTGTGGGAGTTAATGGGTTTGTAATGAATATTGATGGCCCACCTATCCCCAGAAATGGAATCAGAGATGTCAAGGAGAGGAAGGGAGGAGTCAAAGATGGAACAGGTGAAGACGAGAGTCCGATGGAAATTGGAAGCGAAATGGATAAACTTTTCCAGTTCTGGATGTTGTGAAACATGGAAGGGTTCAGAAAAGATTTCCAAGGACGTTGCCAAGGCTGGAGGGTTTGAGCTATAGGGAGAGGCTGAATAGGCTGAGGTTATTTTCCCTGGAACATCGGAGGCTGAGGAGTGACCTTATAGAGGTTTAGAAAATTGTGAGAGGCATGGATAAGGTGAGTAGCCAAGGTCTTTTCCCCAGGGTGGAGGAGTCCAAAACTAGAGGGCATAGGTTTAAGGTGAGAGGGGAAGATTTAAAAGGCATCTAAGGGCAACATTTTCACGCAGAGGGTGGTGCATGTATGGAATGAGTTACTAGAAGTAGTGGTGGAGAGTGGTACAATTACAACATTTAAAAGGCAATAGGATTGGTACATGAATAAGAAGGGTTTAGAGGAATATGGGTCAAATGCTAGTAAATGATATTAGATTTATTTAGGATATCTGGTCAGCATGTATGAGTTGGATCGAAGGGTCTGTTTCTGTACTGTATATCTCTATGACTCTATGACTCTAAGAGAGGGAAGCAGTACCAAAGATGTCATTGATATACCAGAGAAAGAGTTGTGGGTGGGTGTCGGGGTAGGATTGGAACAAGGAATGTTCCATGTACCCTACAAAGACACAGGCATAACTGGGGCCCATGTAGGTACTGATGGCTGTCCCTCTGACCTGAAGAAATTGAGAGGCGTTAAAAGAGAAGTTGTCCAAGGTGAGGATGAGCTCAGCCAGGCAGAGGAGGGTGGTGGATAAAGACAGTTCAGGCCTTTATTTCAGGAAGAAACAGAGAGTCCTGCGGCCACCCTGATGGGGGTGTGGACTTTTAAAGGGATTGCATGTCCATGGTAAAGAGGAAATGGCTGGAGCCTGCGAACTGGAAATTTTGAAACTGACATAAAGCATCAGAGGAATAGCGAATGTAATGGAACTGGGTAGGGACTGGACGAGGGAAGAAAAAAGTTGAGTTGAGGTAGGAAGAGACAAGTTCCATGGGGCAGGAACAGAAAGAAACAATAGTCTGCCTGGGCATTCCTGTTTGTGGATTTTGGGAAGGAGGTAGAAGCGAGCTGTGCGGGTTTGGGAGAGTATGAGCTTGGAGGCAGTGCAGGGGAGATCACCAGATGAAATAACGTTAGTGACCATAGTGGACACAATGGCCTGATATTCCAAGGTGGGGTCACAGTTGGAGACAGGAAGAGGTATCTGACAGCTAGAACTGAAGTGAAGTGTGGAAGGGGCAGCGTTTCACAAAACCATTTCCAAGGCACCCTCCCATGTAATTGCAGAAGGTGCAACACCTGCCCATTCACCTCCTCCCTGCTCACCATGCAAGGGCCTAAACTGTCTTTCTAGATGAAGCAGCATTTCATCTGTACCTTCTCCAATCTTGTGTATTGTATTTGCTGCACCCAATGTAGCCTGCTCTACATTGTATAAACCAAACACAGACTGGGTAACCGCTTTGTAGAACACCTTGGTCTGTCCAGAAGCATGACCCCGACCTTCCCGTAGCTGGTCATCTTAACACAGTGTCCTGCTCGCATGCCCACATGTCTGTCCTCGGCATGCTGCAGTGCTCCAGTGAATCACAGTGCAAACTGGAGGAACAACATCTCATCTTCAGACTAGGCACTTTACAACCTTCTGGGCTCAATATTGAGTTCAAAATCTTCAAATTGTGAACCTATTCCTTCTCTTTTTTTTTTGCGTTGCTTGTTACATTCTCTGTCACCATGTCCTCTCTCCTGTACCCCCACTCCAGTGGGACTGTCTGTTCTTTCCAGTTTGGCATTTAGACATACCATTCTCACATCGTGATCACTTAATCTGAACTATTAAAATCCTTTCTCCCCCTGCACTCCAAACCTACCCATCTCTCACGCCCAACTATTGCAGAAATGCTGCCCCCTCCACACTTCACTTCAGCTTACTCACTAGATGACTCATTCTCCATGGATGCTGCCTGACCTCCTGTGACCTCCAGCATTTTTTGTTTTCCATACAGATCCCAACATCTGCAGTAATTTGCTCCTCAAATCATCGCCTTCCTTCTTTAATCATTAACCATTCTATGGTCACATGTTTCCTCCTCACGCTGACTCTTTCCTTGCCCATCCCAATTTATAACTGACCACCTTGGCCTTGCCTAATGTTTCCCTTCTGTTGCAGACTGTTCTTACTTATCTGCAGAAGGACCACTTTAATGGTAGGCTTGAACTTTAGTATTTGGTTACAGTGCTTCATGTCTTATAAGGATCAGTATCAAAGGAGAGAACTGAATGGGATTCAACAACAGGCAGTAGCCTATTCAATGTGATGTTGTACAGATTTGGCCCAAAGCGACCAAGAGCACAATGTGCAGGAGAGATATGTTTTTTATTATGGCTGGTCAATGAAAAGTTATTTGACAGAGTACTTCAGGAAGCTGTGATGATGTTACATGAGTTTTGATTACACAGCACATGTTACTAGTTATTTTGAGGCAGACGTTTCCTGTGACTGTAATATTATTTCATCGGTCCGCTAATGGAGAGATTTATCCAGTCATGCTTCTATAATTGTCTAGTAATACATTCCAGCAACATTTGCAGAATAAATTAGAGTTGACCCCTGACCTTAATCCGATCAATGCTATTGATCCCAAAATCAAAACAACAAAGTGGAATCATCCTTTTTAGCAATCATATTTTCAAAATAGTGAGTCATTGAGGTAGTAGAACATTATTCTATGAATTAATTATTAGTGTAAGTCGGCATGGCAAACACAAGGTCAAAATGTGAGAAATGTGGTATAACAGCCCTGACCGGATATCTTAGAAAGAAAACTGTAGAAATGCAGAATCCAAAACAGCACAATGCAAGAAACCTCAAGCTTGATGCGATCAATAATTAATCAAGATGCTTTTTGGACTTGGATTGGGTTCAAAAGTAAAAGCAAAAAAACATATTGTGTAGCAATGATTCTTTCCTTTAATACTGCTGGGTGAGGTAAAGTTTAAAGGAGAAATAAAAGTTAAAATTGAATTAATTAAGTCTATCACTATTTTCACAAAAGCCCTAGATTATAGAATCCTGCCTAAAAATGCTGTAAATTTTACTGCTGAAGTTCCAATATCATGAAAGGCTGAAAGCTTTAGTTTCATAACTTTTGTAAAGATATGAACATTCTTTTGATGGTTGTCAGTGAGCATTTACTATATCAGTGAATACAGGTCATAGATTTTAAAAGACATTCAAGAATATTTTCACCAGTTAAAACCCCCATTCATCCCTCCTTTCTGAAAGTATTGACTGCTGTTGCTGGCCATTTTCAATTTTTCCAGTCACCTAACAGTACTTTACGACCACTCTTCACATATGAGTCAGTATGAATAGACCTTAGGTTTAGGGTAAAAGTTCGGCACAACATCATGGGCCAAAGGGCCTGTACTGTTCTATGTTCTACGTTCTATCTATGATGTGAAGTACAGTAAGTTTTCTCACTGCTGTCTCTGATCTAGTAGTGCTTGTGAGGTGGTTACTTGCATGTAGTTGAAATGGCTGATAAGGTCTGTGACCAAGATCTTCTGGTCAGCGGTAGACAGGGTGCCCCACCATAGACTGTGATTTAAACACCCCCAACTTACCATTTTACATTGGACCCTTCTTGCACCATCTACTCCTGCTTGAATCCGATAATGACCCGAGTTGTAAGGCGAGATGCCCGTTGTAATTCCCATAAAGCCATGTCCTTTTTCCTCTCAAAAACATGCCCCTTAAGTTCTACCTTCAATTCATTGTCCTATACTCTTTTAAAATGGAACTGTCAACCACACAAGTTTCTTTTCCCTCCCAATGTTCACTCTCTTCCATCACCCCTGACCATATTCAATCCTCACTCACAATCCAACAATGCTTACTCAACTCAGGGCATACTTCATTGTTGTTTGTAGGAATCTGCTGTGGACAAACTCACCACCTGTCAATGCTAGCCTTTTTCCTTCTTTCAGTGTTCACCCTCTCTCCTCACCTCCTAACAATTATTTTTAACCTTTCACCCACCGGGTCGGTCTCCCATGCTGAAACTGAACAATGCTCATTTCCTCCCTTTGCTACCACCGTCCCACCACACCATCACAACATTGAATCTTCCTAAATCAATCAAACAGGAATCAGGGATTGCAGAAGAGGTCAGTGGTTGGGGAGAGAACATTGTCAGGGCTGGATGGGAGAGTGGTGAACATTGTTGGGGGCGTGGGCTTAGTAAGGAGCTTAAGTATTGTTTGGGAAGGAGGATTAGTATTGGTGAGATGGGGAGGGGTGAAAGTTGCTTAGGAGTGGGGATGAATATTGACCGGTGGGCAGGTAAACCTTTCTAAAAAGCGATGAACATTGTATAGGTCGACACAGCACTGGAGGCTTTGAACAGTTCAGCTCAAATACATGGGGGTACATATAGCAGGCTGATTTTAACGTTGAAGTTGATTGCTAATAAAAAACTTTAAATGGGTTTTAAATGTCCTTACTGGTTACTGACTTCTTGATGATGGGTACCTCTGTCAATACCTTCAGGAGAATAGTCAAGGTGCAGGATAATGCAAGGAAACTGGTGTTTCAGCTGACAGCATGGAGTTTCACTTGCCTGCCTTCTGACTTGACCCCATTAGTGCCTAACGCTTTCATACGTCCAAAGTTTAGGACTGGAGCGTAGTCAAACAGCAGCTGCAGATTAGGCAGTAATTACTTGTGACTAACAGATATGCTAATGTTTTAAATGCCAAAATATTAATAAGCAACATGAAAGTCAGGTTTTAACTAGACTGTGATGCAAAAGACTTGGCTTGCTGGTAGAACTGTTGCTTCTGAATTTTGGATGTTGTTGCATCCCATCCTACTCATGGGATTGATAGCAGTACTGAAGAAGGGCTACATTGTTGAACCTACTGTCTTTCATGTTAAACCAAGGCCCTAGCTGCCTTGTTCCGGTCTAAATGTATAGGTCCATTGCATTTTTGGAAAAATGACTGGAGGTTTCTCCTCGTACCCTGGTCAACATTCATTTCTCAACTAGCACCACCAAAATGGATGGGTTAGCCATCCAGGGTAACCTCAGCTGGGGCTTGTTGTTTGTGAGAATTTGCTGTGTACAAACTGGCACTGCGCTTCAACAAAAATGAAAAATAGATGCACAAAAGTAGGTGCACTTCACTGACTGAGAAACACTCTAAAAGACACTGACTAAATACAACATTTTTTTAAAAAAATCAATATTTTCTCTGGAAAAATATAACAGATGGTTTGATGGCAGAAATTGCAGGATTTAACAGTTATCTATTCAGATTAAACAAAACAAAAATGAAATCATTGGGTAACAGTGGGAGTTGCAATCAATAAGAAATAAGCATTGATTTTGAACAAGTTCTAAATTGAAGTAGACCTCCTGCTGTTGCAGAGTCAAACAGTACATATAACTTGTGAATCATGAAAGTTTTGTGAAGATGGGGATTTATAAAAGCTCAAAAATCAAGGATGAGTATGGAAATAGCTGAATGCCTTCAAAGAAGAGATAAACTAGGTAAGTAAACAGGAACCTCACATTGATCTCAGAATTCCACGTTTATAATTTTTGGAGTGCTCATTAACACAGTCTAGTGATCAAACACTAGGCGTCTTCAAAGGCACCTACAAACTTTATTTGACACTTAGATATCACCTACACATTTTATAGCCAGGAAACTAACTCTGGGTATAGAATAATTTGTCAAGATGCATGCCTTGCTCATGACCTGTCCTCGTCGATAGTTATGGCAATGAAAGAAATGGTAATGTGCAGCTGCCTATTGATCCAACTTTTAGATAACGTGCTAAACTGTCCCATCAAGTGGATATTAAAGATCTCATGGGACTACCTCTTCAAAGAAGTGCAGGAAGTTACTCCCTGGTACCCTGGTCATTATTTATTTCACAATCAGTACAATAAAATAAAGATTATCTGGTCATTATCATATTACCAGTTGCAAAACCAGCTGTGTGAAAATTAATTCTTACGTTGCCTATGTTACAGGAGTGTCTTCACTTTTAAAACTACTTCATCAGCAGTTGCATGCTTTTGGATGCTTGGTGACTGTGAAATGCATTATACAAATGCAGGTCTTCCCTTGTTTTCGTAGCCACTTAAAATCTTCACCTATTTTTACAATTCATTTAAACCAAGTAATGTACTGTCTTTAGTAGCAGAAGTAAAACTGTTCATGATTTTGGCCAAACATCATGGACTTTTTTATGTTGGAATTAATGAAATATCAAGTCTGTTGACTAATTTTTTATACCATTTGGAAGACACAGATGGTTACATATGTCTTTTGGAACCTCTTCAGCTCCTAAATAATTTTAAAGGAGATTTCATGAGATTGTGAAAAATCTGAAAACTGCTGTTGTCACGAAAGATGATTAGGAACTGGAAGTTGTGTTAAAGTGATGTTTATTAAAAGACATAAAACCAAATAAAAGTAAAACTCAATTCAAAGCACAAGAAAGAGTCATATAATCTCTGCAGATCAAATAGAAATCAGGTCCTGTTAGATGCATAAGATGATTTTCTCCTTGTCAAAAATAAATCTTACTTGTATTTTTTTGGAATTGCATCAGTTTGTGTCAAAGATGTTAGAAATGACAAAATAACTCCACAGAGGCCGGTGACCCGTCACCAAGTCACCCCGTACTTACACATGCATAGTACTGGACACTGGTCGAACAACTACCTCAGAGCCAGCTCTTAGAGTGAAAAGAACCTCTGACACTCCTCTTTATATCTGGCAGTCAGGGCTCCCTGATTGATTGGGGCTGTTAATCTGGTCCAGGGAGCCCATATTCTTTGTGGTCCCCTGGCCGACCTTATTCCAGTCACTGCATCCCTCTTCCTTTAAGTCCTGGGACATGGGCCTGTTCTTTTTCTTGTAGCCTCTCCTGGGGCATCTTTGTACCGAGTCCAGTTCCTCCAACTCTGTCTTGAATATGAGCAGCATGTACTGGACCTTAACCTGCCTCTTGAGCCTGGAGCATCTTGGAAGAAATTTGTGCTCTTCTCCAAGCAGTAAAGACATTAAAGCTGGGGAGAGGGGAGAACCCCTGGGTTCTGACAGCCTTGCTGGACATTCTGAGGGCCCGGGTGTGTTTTGCTTCTGCCCCCTTTGTGAGGTTGCAGTTTTCATGTGGTCCACATGCTTGTTCAAGACTGCCTAGCCTACCCGAACTTTGTACACCATGGGACCTGACCTCGCGTTGACCGTGCCTCTTACCTATGAAGGGCCATTTCTGTGGTTTTGGCACCAAACTGCATCCCCTGAAGTAAACTGTCTCTCTTGCTTAGCATTCCCGATGCCATTTCATACTCCTCCTCCTCCAACTCCCCCCAAACCCCCCTCCCACCCCCAACCCCCTCCGCCAGGGTCTGGGAAGATCAGATTTAATCTGGTGCAAAATTTCCCCATCAGCAACACTGCTGGAACAATCCCTTTAGTTGCATGAGGGGTGGTCTGGTAATCAAACAGGGATGGGGACAGTTTGGTATCGAATGAAGCTGTAGCCTGTTTCTTTCAGACAGCCTTCAAAGTTTGGACTGCTCTTTCCGCCCATTGTCTGTGACCAACTCTTCCGGAAGCCCATGTATCGCAAAAGATGCTCGCAGCTTTTCTAGCATCATCCCCATGTTTGAACTCTATGCCTGTCCAACTACTTTGAGTGGACATCCACAATGAGTAAGAATGCTGAGCCCATGAAAGGAACTGCATAGCTCATGTGTAACCGAGTCCAGTATTTACCTGGCCATACGAATGAATGCAGGAGACCTGCTGGCGGTAATTTTTGTCCTTGTTGGCACTCTGGGCACTGTCCCACCAACGCGGCTGTGTCTGCACCCAATCCTGGCCTCCAGACATGACTTCTCATCAACATCTTCATTTTGGAAACCCCTGGTTGATCCTGGTGGAATTTAGCCAAAATCTGATGGCGACGTTTGCTCGGGCCAATCACTCTTGCTCCCCGTAATAGAATGCCATCCTCTAAGGTGATCTGGTCTCTCTGGGTCCAAAGAGGTTTCAATTCTGGTAGCGACAGACATTTGGTATCCCCCATCACCACTAACTCTTATGGTTTTGCCAGACTGCGTCCACAGTCTGATATTTTCAGCAGTGACTGGAAAGGTGTCCAGAAAGTTTAAAACCAGAACAGACTGTTCCAGTGGCAGCACCACCAGTGATGTTTCTGCCAGCAGGAGGTGGCTACTTGGCCTCCCAGATGGTGTTCCAACTTGTAATTGTACGCACTTAGAATGAGAGCCCACTGCTGAATTTGACTTGAAGCTATGGGCGGTACACTTTGAGTAGCCCTAGTAGGGGTTTGTTACTAATACAAATTTACATCTGAAAAAATATTGGTGGAACCTTCTCACACCAAAAATGACCACCAAACTTTCTTTCTCTATCTGGGCACATTTGTGCTCTGCATCAGCCAAAGTCTGGGAAGCATACGTTATTGGGTGTTCCTCTCCATTGGGCCATCTGTGAGCCAACACTATCCCATCACCACATGGGGAGGCATCGCATATCAGCACCAGATCTCACTTAGGATCATAGTGTGCCAACAACTTCGACGATGATAGGTGCTTCTTCAATTCCCTAAAGGCTCCGTCTTTGTCTCCAAGGCCATTTCCAAGGCTGACCCATTTTCAATGGCAGATGTAAGGGTGCCAGGATGAAGGTCAGGTTACATGTGAATTTTCTGTAAACAATTCACCAATCCAAGTAAAGACCTAAGCTCAGGTACAGACATGGTAGCCAAGGCAGCTTTAATCACCCTCACTTCCAATGGGTGTAACCCGGTCTTGTCGATTCTGTAGCCCAAGTAGGTCACTTGGGGAACCTGGAACAAACATTACTCCCTTCTAAAGCATATGCCTGCCTGGGACTATGTCTAAAGACTATGTCCAAGTTCTCTAAGTGATCTAATTAGCTTTCCTGGTTATTGGCAAGCCATCCAAAACCTTGTAAAATGTTTTCCATTGTCCACTGAAAAATGGCAAAGGCTAATGATACCACAAGTGGCAGTCTCGTATATTGGTACAAGCCCTCATGGGTGTTAATTGTAGCACAATTCTGGGAATCCTCATCTAACCGCTATTGCAGGTACCCATGGCTGATATCCGTCTTCATGGAGGACAGCCCCGCTGCCAGCTTTGCGTATGAATCCTCTATGCGAGGGATTGGGTATTTATCCAGCTTTGAAAAGCAGTTTGCTGTTTGTTTAAAATCCCCACAATGGCGAACCGACCTGTGCTGCCTATTCCACAGATTCCTTCTCTTTCCAGCCTTCTGATTTCTACCTCTACTTTTGCCCACAAGGAAAATGGCACTGGGCAGGCCTGGCAGAATGGAAGAATTGCTTCCTGGTCAATATGCAAGGTGGCCTTGGCTCCTTTGACAGTCCCTAGACTTTCTTAAGAAACTTTCGGGCATTTAATTAGGACTTCACTCAGGCGGCCATTTTCCAATCGAAAACTGTGAGGCCAATCAAGGTGAATGTTTCTCAAGGAATTTCATACCAATAGGCTGGGGCACAAGACTTTCACTACAGTCAGTGGTAACTGAACCAGCTGCTTCTCATATGAAATCAGTATCAAAGCTGTACTCTTAATCAGTAAAGGTTTCCAGGTGTAGGTTCTCAGTGTAGCTGAGGTTTTGTGCAAACTTAAGGGTTTGAGTCCAAAGCAAATTTTGTTAAAGACTAGTTCTGCAGTCACTGATACAGGAGCGCTGGTACCAACCTCCATTAGAACTGGGTAACTATTTAACCAGATGTTTGTTTTGATTGGTTCTGATCTGGATGTTGCTGAGCACTTTAACTGTTCCAAGCCAGATGAATGTAGGCTTTCCAGGATGTGTGCTTTCCTGGATACTGGACTGTGATTTCACTTACTCAATTTAAGTCTAGAGGGCCTCTTTTGCTGTCTCAGGTCTGCATACTAGCGACAACAGCAATGGATTGCCAGGCGGGATCCTGACTGAAAGGTTATTCACTTGGACAAGGTTTGATTTTGTTTTGAGGTTTCTTTATGGGCTGACTTACAGTCCCTCTGCTCAGGATATGTCCTGAGTGAGGTTAACCAATTGTCTTCACTCAAATGGTGTCCTCTAACCTCATTCGGCCTGGTGAGGATGTCCACTTCCATCGGCATACCCTGTAACTCAGTTGCTCCACTTGCCACATTTTCTATGAGACCGTAAGATATAGGAGCAGAAATTAAGCCATTCAGTCCATTGAGTCCGCTCCGCCATTCAATCATGGCTGATAAGTTTCTCAACCTCATCCTCTTGCTTCCTCACAGTAACCCTTGATCCCCTTGACAATCAAGAACCTATCTATCTCTGTCTTAAAAATATTCAATGACCTGGCCTCCACAGCCTTCTGTGGCAGTGAATTCCATAGATTCACCACTCTCTGGCTGAACAAGTTTCTCTTTATCTCCATTCTAAAAGGTCTTCCCTTTACTCTAAAGTTGTGCCCTTGGATCCTAGTCTCTCCTACCAATGGAAACATTTTCCCAACATCCACTCTGTCGAGGCCATTCAGTATTCTGTAAGTTGCAAATAGATCCCCCCTCATCCTTCTAAACTCCATCGAGTATAGACCCAGAGTCCTCAAATGTTCCTCATATGTTAAGCTTTTCTAATGACAAAGTCAGTTGTAGTGCCTGTTTGAAGTCCAGCTGGGCTTCAGCTAGTTGGCACTTTTTCATGGTTACATCATTATTCCCACCTACCAAACAGTCTCTCAACATCTCATTAAGGATTAAACCAATATCACATGCCTTTGCCAATCATCTTAACTTCATTACAAATCTCAACACAGATTCCTCTAATTCTTGAGCTGCTGAGTAAAA
Source organism: Rhincodon typus (assembly GCF_021869965.1). Classification (NCBI taxonomy): domain Eukaryota; kingdom Metazoa; phylum Chordata; class Chondrichthyes; order Orectolobiformes; family Rhincodontidae; genus Rhincodon; species Rhincodon typus. Next base: position 19,481,321 of record NC_063363.1, on the reverse strand, counting down.
CCAATAGTGTCTGAGAATTAGAGGAGGCTTGGAGTTGTAATATGCCTTCACTAAATCCATCAACTCTTGAAAGTTTGTAGTATCTGCTGCCTCAGAAAACGTTAGGTTCCTAATGATCAAAAATGCTGCATGTCCACAAGCTTTCAGGCATATCACTTGTTGCTTTTCATCTGCCCCAATGTCATTTGCCTGGAAAAAATAATGTATTCTTTTCACATACTGGGCCCAGTCTTTGACGGTAGGCTCAAATGAAGCAAGCTTCCCAGGTACAAGACAACAAGGTGCAGGGCTGGACGAACACAGCAGGCCAAGCAGCATCACAGGAGCAGAGAGGCTGACGTTTCGGGCCTAGACCCTTCATCAGAAATGGGGGAGGGGAAGGGGGTTCTGAAATAAATAGGGAGAGAGTGGGAGGCGGATAGAAGAGGGATAGAGGAGAGGATAGGTGGAGAGGAAACAAACAGGTCGAAGAGGCGGGGATGGATCCAGTAAAGGTGAGTGTAGGTAGGGAGTTAGGAAGGGGATAGGTCAGTCCAGGGAGGACGGACAGGTCAAGGGGGCGGGATGAGGCCAGAAATGCTTACCCCAACTCAAAGCCAACTGTTGTGAGTGAATTTCCTCAGGAGCATACTTTCTCTCTCATTGCCAGTAAGATGACTCCATAGAGGGTGATATCTCATCATTAAGTCACCCTTTATTTACATGTGCAAAGTACTTGACACTGGTTCGGCTTCCTCAGAGCCAGTTCTCAGAGCGAGCAGAATCTCTGACACTCCTGTTCTTATCTGTCAGCCAAGGCTCCCTGATTGGACCAGGTTAACATCCCCAATTAGAGAAATCATATTCCATGCAGCCCATCTGGCTAACCTCATTACAATCACTACAAATAACTGATTCTCTTCATGATATACCTGAAAAAGAAAATGACTTTACATGGGCTGTATCGTACTGCCTCCCTGACATGACTGAATCCTGCTGATAACCATGACAAACTTCCTTCCTTTCTGTCATTGCTAAGCAGAAAGGCAACACAAAAGTAGCATGAACCTGGTATCTCTGGCCAACTGAACAAAGCACAAGAATGGCAATACAAGGCAGGAATATTGTGATCATCCAGGTAGCCTCAGAGTGATTATGCACTATAACAGCAAAGAAAGAGCCCAGGGATGCTGCCTGGTCCAGTCCATGAACAGGGTGTATGACCCTATGCACACAGTGTCTTTGCTGCAGCATTACAATGATAATTGCCATTGTGCAGTATTGAAGTGCAGAACCATCCTCTATGTGGGTCAGAGATGTGCTATGAGAGTTCATAGAGGCTGGCAAATGTCAGATGGTAATGTTCATGTTTGTTGGAAGTGTGTGGCTGATGCCCATGAAGCATGCCCTGAAATGTTGTTGATCCCTATCCAACAATCAGAACATTGCTCATTCGGAGCAATGTAAAAGAACTGGAGCACACCTTGCACAATTACTTCAACCAAGTATCACATAATCACAGAATGGCGACAGCATAGAAAAAGGCCACTCAACTGGCTGTATCTGTGCTGGCTTTCTGAAGGATAATTCACTTACGGCCACCACACCCCAGCTTTCTCACCTGCATATTTTTATTTCTCAGATAATAAACCAATTCCCTCTTCAATGTGTCGATTTATCTTATCTCCATTACACTTACCAGTACATGAATTTCTCTAAGCTTTCCCTCAGTTGGCTGGTAGGGCACTTGAAACTGCAGTAGAATATGAATCTACTGGTTTGATGAGAATTAAGTCTTTTTATCCGTCTGATCCACCATTGCCCTGGATAGCGTATCTGCCATAATTTGTGTCTTGCCTGGGACGTGGATTGTCATGTAATCGTATCTCATCAGTTTGATCTTCTGTTCTGCTAATGTGAAAGTAACAGAATCTGTTCCATTTCTGAAGAAGGGTCCAGACCCGAAACATGAGCTTTCCTGCTCCTCTGATGCTGCTTGGCTTGCTGTGTTCATCCAGGTCTACACCTTGTTATCTCAGATTCTCCAGCATCGACAGTTCCTACTATCTCAGAATCTGATCCATTATCATCATTTGCATATTTGATTATATTAACCTCCATTAAATCCCCTCACAATCTTCTCCTCTCCAAGCAGAAATGTCCCTCCTCCTCCAAACAAGCTAAATAACTGAAATTCCTCAACCTTGTAATCATTCTTGTGGATCTTTTCTGCACCCTCTCTTTGGCCTTCGCAAAGTGCAAGCCATAATCCATCCAGACTGAACTAGTGTTTCATGTAGATTTAATACAACATCTTTGCTTTTACCCTTTATGTCCTTCAGACAGCTTTTCTTTAAAGCTAGCCAAAATTTCCTTTTCCAATTTTGCCTGCCAACATTTGATTCCATTTGATCTGGGGCAGTTCCATTCTTACCCTCACTGAAATCCATTTTCTTGAGTTAATAATTTCTACTTGGATTCTTCCCTTACCTTTTCCAAAAACAACTTTAGCTTCATGATACAATTTTAACTGTCTTCCAGACATACCCCTACTGACACTAAATCCACCTGGTGCACCTGATCACCAAGAACCAGGTCAAGTAATGCTTCATTTCTCATTGCAAAGGAAACATACTGAAATTCTCCTGAACACACTTTAGGAACTCTTATTCCTCTGTCTTTTATATTGTTATCAACCCATTCCATACTGGATAATTAAAATTCCCCATTATCACCACTCTATTTTTCTTGAACCTCTTTGTAATTTCCTTGTAAAGTTATTTCTTTATATTTTATCTCTTGATATTAGCCTATTGACAACCTAAACAAAGTAATTCCAACATTTTTGTTCCTTAGCTCTTGCCAGTAGATTCTATTTTTGATCCCTCAGGACAATCTCTCACAATGTTTCCTTACTGTTACCCCTTCTAGTTACCTTCCTTTCCTCTATCCAGAAATATTCAATACCGACTTCTGCCCTCCTTAGAGCTAAGTCTTTGTTAATGCCACTGCATGGAATGTCAACAGGGTTATCTCTGCCTGTAAGACACCAACCTTACTTAACATGCTACATGCATTTGCATTCATGCACAGTCACTATAATTTCGAGTCATGACTTTCCCCTTTAGGCTGACTCTCCCACCCCTTAATATCTTACAATTCGCTGCTTTGATGCTATAAAGCTCCTCAAGAAAACCTTCGACTTCCCCTCTAGAAAACACAGCCTTTGCTTGCTGATCTAATTGGCTGACTTCCAACCCCATCTCCCCAGAAGTATCAGGGTTTACACATATTCAAAAGAATAAAAATATGGGTACATGTTTGATACCACTTGGACCTAATAGTTTGCATTGAAGCAGTGGAATGGGTATGAGAGTGAGTACACTTTTTGGATCCAATACCATGTCTTGGTTGTGTCAATGGAGGAAATTCCAAACACTGATTGTCATTCCAAGTGACAGGAGCTACCAATGGCCTAAACTGAGAAAAATGCCATCGCAAGTGACAACATCAAGAATGATCACAGCGATAGTCTGACATCCCGAGGAGATTTGATAGCAATGTTACTTTTGGTGGGAGCATTGATCAGAGATGGAGAGATGAGTACTCAAATCACTTTGAGATCTACCATTGTCCCTAAATAGAGATATGAGTTACTTTCCTCTGATCAACATGAACATAGTGATAGACATCAGCACATATAAGTTACGCCAGCAGTTTAAAAAAAACCCAACAAAATGTATCATTTTTAGCCAAAAAGCATGGGAAAGATCTTGGAACAAAATAGGTTGTCATCTGCTTGAATCATTTGGATGAAAGTATACTATGTGTGCTGACTCTTATTCTGATTTCTTTGAACAATTGCTTCGTGAAAGATCAAGCCCACTTTAACAAAAGTGAAAGATCATCTGCAGTACCATGGTATTCCAAAGGATGTCATATTGATTGACCAACCATTGAACTCAATGGCTTTCCAACAATTTTACTCAATGGTATGGATTTGGATAAGCCACCAGCTCATCAAAGTCTCCAGAATCACAATTACAGAACTATTCTTTGATGAAGTTCAGCTCAGAAAATTATTTCACTCTTGGTAAAACAGAAGACCCCTTACAGTTGTTGGAAATCTGAAGTTTAAACAACAAAAAAAGTTCAAACTATGCAGCAGTTCAGTTAATGTTCTGGATGGATGGTCTTTTATTGGAATATGGAAGAAGTTAGAGATTTTACAGGCTTCAGGCATATACTGAGGCAGGGAGAAAGAGATGGGGGATGGCAGAGCAATAAAGCAAACAAGAAGCTCATGGAAGGGAGGATTAATTGACAATAGGGAAGTGTAGGAGATGGGACTGGGACAAAAGATGGATCTAGAATGGAAATAAATTGCAGAAGCATTACCTGAACTACCTGAAAAATTAAGAAAATAGGTTATGATCTGAAGTTGAACATAAAGTTGAGTTCAGAAGACTGTAAAATTCTTAATCAGGACATGAGGTGCTGTTCCTTGAGATTACATAGAGCTTCATTGAAATATTGTATGAGGCTGAGCACAGACAGGTCAAAATGGAAGTGGGGCAAATTAAAATGTCCAGGGTCAGAAGATCAAATGAATGTGTTCTGTATACAATGAACTTTCGTTCTTTGCAGTGTGGAGGACACTAGGTTGTGAACATTGAATAAAATGTAATAAATTGAAAGAAGTACTCTTAATCATTGTTTCACATGATTGATGTATTTGGGATCCTGGACAGTGGAAAAGGAGGAGGTAAAAAGTCTGTTCTTGCTTGGGAATGTGCAATGAGAAGGGGAGTGGGTTTTGGGGTCATTTGACATGTGGAACAGGGTGACAGTGTAGGTATAAACTTTCTAAATGCTAAAAACAGGGGCGGGGGGGGAGAGAAGATGTACTTGGTGGTGACATCATAGAGGAGGTGACAGAAATGGATAGACTGTTCAGAATGGTGGCTGATGAGTGGCAGGATGGACGCTATTAATCTGATTGCAAGGAAAAGTGGTGAGAGCAGAAGAGAAGGAAATGGGTCCATTTATTGTACCTGAAAATGTGGTAAGACGGGGGACTAGAATAAGTCTGGAACAAAAGATGTTCCACGGATCCCACAAAAGTGCAGCCCTAGCCATGATGTGTTTGGGTTTCCAGGCAACATTTGCTTTTGGCAGAAGACAGTCGAGGCAAAGTTCATTTTAAGATCAAATATACATAGGAAGAAAAGGGTATTAATAAACAGGGCCTTCGTTGGCCTTCATTTCAAGGAAACAATGGAGAATCCTCAGGCTATTCTGATAGGGTTAAAGAGCAGAATGCTGGATGTCCATGGTGAACAGTAAATGGGTGTAGGCAGGAAATTGGCAACTGTTAAAGAGATGGAAGGTTTAGAAGAATCTCAGATGTTGGTGGAGGAAAATAGACAAGCGTCTTAACTCTTCCTGTTCTCTGAGTGATGTAAAAGTAAAATATACCCTCAGGAATATCTACAGACCTAGCCCTACAAGAAAGTTATTAACTTGCATGGTGAGCATGGAAGATATTCTCAATATTCAGCTGAAAGCTAGAAGGGTTTCCTTGCCAACATAAGACCAATGGTAATTGCAAGATCCATCAATGTCAGAAATAAAGTCTGGAAGAAGGAAAGGCACTTCTACAGTGTTTTCTGTGAGAATAAGGTGTCCCATTGTATGTAATAGTTAATTAGATTCTGTTGAAACATAGATGCTGTTGCAATGTAGCAAACATAGCAGCCACTTACGTACATAAGGTTTTACTAACAGCAATATGATAATGAAAAAAACGATCATTCTTTTCGCAAAATATGTTGCAAAATAAATCTTCTCCAGAACATTGAAAAGAAGTGCCCAGTTCTTTTTCAAATAGTGCATAGGAGTTTTTACATCTGTCTGAGGAAAAAGACTGGACTTTGGCTTAATACCTCATTTGCAGGACCAATTATGTTTGGGAAGGATAGTAGACAATAGGAAGAAATCAGAATTATAGATGGACAAGACCGATATAACAATCCATGCACCCACGGAGCAATGCAGTCTTTCCCAGTAAATAAACTTTAGGGCTGGCAAAATGTTTGGCATCTTGAATGGGAGAGGATCCCAATGAATGATATTCAATGATAATACTACATGTCAAACGTCTGATTAACAAATCAGCTTTCATTAACATTCACACTTATTAGAAAAATGTGAAAACCACAAGCAACAATTTTATCTATCAGTGACTAGGTATGAATTATTAATAATAGCAATGTTGGACTTGATCATTGATGTTGATGTTATTGCCGTTGTCAATTAAGTATTCTTGTCTAAAAGTATATTCTCTTTTGAGAAAAGGGATGTTTTGATAATTGGTGTAATTTTGAATTAATTGTTGAAAGGAAAGAAGTTTTAGTCGTGGATTTGAAGAAAGGTATCCAGATGCTTTGGGAATTTGGCCTGTTCCAAATCTACCAGTGCACTCCTCATTTAAGAATAGGCACTGTGCACCTCTCCATGGATGCTGTGTAATATGTAGAAATTAAAACAAGGTTGTACTTACTGCTGTGGCCTTACTTCACACACTGAGAATTTGTATTCAGCATAAATCATCCCCTGGTTTTCTTTGCAAAGAAATAAAATAATGGCCAGACACTTTATTAAAGCAAAAACATGATCTAAGTGTATGAAAATTGTATTACAGAACACTCTACCTGGTACACTGCAAGCAATTTGCTTGTAGTAATTGCTACCTACACTTAACAATTTGTTGTAGTACACTCTCATTGATGCACAATCCAAACTCTAGATCTGCTGACATTACATTTAGTTAGTACTGATTCTGAGAACAAAACTGCACAAGAGAGATTTGAGGGATTGAGAAATAAGGGCTCAGAAAAGGAAAATTTGACAGGAGCAGCGAATAAAAAAAGGACATTTTGTACAGTATCGTACTCATTGAAATGCCTTGGTTTCCTCTTGATGAAATTATGCAGCTGATTGTGCAAACATACAACATGAAACAAAATATATTAAAGCTAATCAAATAGATGTGCCTGCTATAAAAGTAGAATAAATCACTCTTGCCTTGCATTTGGACTCCCCAAATATTACCTGCGCTATAACTTTATTGAAACTTTAGAAAATTTTCTTGCAAAGTCTTTTCCTTGATTATCACTTTTCTTCAAAGTTTGGTCCTTGTGATCATCTTATCCTGATCCAGGGTAGTGACTCCATAGGCAGACAGCAGCTTGCAGACATAGAACTTGGAGATAGAATGTGAGAAACAAGTTCAGATTCCATATGGGAGGAATTGCAGATGAGAGTTCAGCACACCCAGCTGGCACAAAAAGCATTTTGGTGCAGATATTACATAAGCAGACCTGTTGCAAGAGTACTGCTTAAGCTGCAATTTATAAATCAAATGTGATTTCTCAAGTACATATTTTGCATTTGTATATAAGCATCTTCCCGCTTTACAAGTAAAAAAAATCTTTTTAAAATTTGATTTTAGAATTTGGGCCAAATACTGCCTGTTACTGCCCTTTCTGAGTGTCTGTTGGACAACAGCTTTTACGTCTATGTTTGAATGACATCTTGATCGGTCACTTCTAAGGGCATAGGATATTCAGCCCAAATAGAAGATGCCATTATTTATGTTTCATACCACGACCCAGTGTCCCTCTATTCCATAATGCCTCCTTTAGATTCAACTAATTAGTATGAAATTATATATAAATGTCGGCCAGAGCAGGTAAGGTTTGTGGGTTCCCTCCACTCATGGTGATTACTGAACCAGTTGAGTTCTGGCAGCAATTCAGCATCTCTCATGGTTTTGTACAGCCAACTTACAAATTACCAGATTCAATTTATTAAATTTCATAAATTATCATCATGAGATCTGAACTCATGATCTCCAGTATCTTAGTCACTATTAATTGCAATTCAGTATCATAAACTATTGCTTCCTTTTTAGGACTTGTACACAAAATGTTAGGCGATGGATTACTATCTGTCAGTATCTGTGGGAGGAAACAAAATAGTGTCTTCCACAGGTTGAAATTTAAATTTGGAATGATCCAGCTCTTAAGTTAGATGAAATTCAGACAGTCAATACGTGTTATCCAGCCAGATTTCTTTAGCAATTAAGTTCTATTCCAGAAATCAGTTAGTTCTGGAACCAAACTTTACTCAATTGTATATTTATTTACAAAGTGATATATTACAAACATACAACTTCTAACTCAACCACAGCACAGTTTCAACAGATTTCTTTACTCATTCTCAGGTTAATTTCCAATTAAACATAATTAAACACAATTAGGGAGAGGTGATGATGTAGCAATATTGTCACTTGACTAATAATTCAGAAATCCAGGCTAATGCTCTAGGGATATGGGTTCAAACTCCACCAAGGCAGATGGTGAAATTTGAATCCAGGAAAAGCTGGAGTAAAAGTCTATCCTAATGGTAATCATGTAGACATTGTTGGAAACAAAAACAGAAATTTCTGGCGAAGCTCAGCAGGTCTGGCAGCATCTGTGGGAAGAAAGCAGAGTTAACGTTTTGAGTCCAGTGACTCTTCAGCAGAATCAGAGTCACTGCACTTGAAACACTAACTTTGAATTTTTCTCAAAGATGCTACCGACCTGCTGAGTTTCTCCCAAAATTTCTGTTTTTGTTTCAAATCTCCAGCATCCACAGTTCTTTGTTTATTTTAATGTAAACATTGTCAATTGTTGTCAAAACCCATCTGGTTAACTAACAACCTTCAGAAAAGAAGATCTCTCATCCTAAACTGGTTTGACCAACGTGTGACTCCAGAAGCGCAGCAATGTTGCTGACTCTTAACTGACCTCTGAAATGGCCCTAGTTCAGGTGGCAGTTAGGGATGTGTAATAAATGCTGCCTCAGGAAGCTACACTAAGAGAAATGTATATACAATGAATAAGTAGGGGTGAAGAAAATGTTAATATGCCAGAAATGTTGGAGGTGCATGATCATCATAGGTCTAAATCTTAAAACATTTCAGAGCCAGCTGAGTGGTTAGAAAAGTACACAGTTTAGACTTAGAAAGTGCTGCCTATTCTCATCAAATCCACTGAAAAAATTATTCACTCATGCTGTTTGAAGTTGAATAAAGTACTGTTTTACCAAAAGATACTTTTATTCACTGAAATGGAAGTACGCGAACATTGCTCCAAACCGAGAAGATTACTACTGTAAAAGAAAAGCTAAATTTCATTTTATGCATTTTTGGAGTCAATTAGTTTATTTATTATTATTATAAAGATGATTTAAATTATATTTGGTACAATGTTTATTTATTGTAAAATGGTTGAATCATCATAGAATCAATCTGTGTGGAAGCAGGCCATTTGGCCAATCAAGTCCACACCGAACAGCATCCCACCCAGACCAACCCTGCTTCCCTGTAACCCTGCATTCCCCATGGCTAATCCACCTAACCTACACATCCCTAGACACTATGGGGCAATTTAGCATGGCCAATCCACCTAAACTGCACAGCTTTGGACTGTGGGAGGAAATCGGAGCTCCTGGAGGAAGCCCACACAGACACGGAGAATGGGCAAACTCCACACAGACAGACACCTGAGGGTGGGTTCCAACCCAGGTCCCTGGTTTTGTGAGGCAGCAGTGCTAACAACTGAGCCACCCGATAAGTTTAAAAGCTTAAAAGTTAGGACGCCCCAATATGAGACTGGTTATTTGTACAAAATACTTTGGAAAGATTGAGATAGAGTCTATGAACACAGAAAATCTAAATTACAAGCAAAACGTATTGGAAATACAATTACTAACTGCACCCGAAAGAAGAAAAGACAAGTTAAAGTCTCAAATTTTGTTGTCAGTGATGAATGAATGATGTTAGATTTTCATTATATTTAAATGTAATCTCAGACTTTCTACTGGGCTAGACACTGGTGATTAGCAAGCCATTTCAGTACAGTGCCCTCTACAGGTGATTTGGGATCTGTATGAACAGGGCAAGCAACTATGTATTTACTTAACTAATCAAATTGTAGAATTGGTACTGAGCAGTGAAAAGACTGATCTGGGAAGTGTAAATTGGGATATTGAATTCAACGCAAAATCAGATAGTGAAAGTGAAACAGAAGGAAGAAAGGAAATATATCGTATAAGAGAGAGAGAAAGAGAAATTATAGGAAGAAATGAGACAGCAAAAAGAACTGACCATTACCATCACAAATGAACACAAAATGTTTTCAGATGCACGCCCTTTATTTTGGAAGGAACTCTTTAGAAAAAACAGAATTCCTCACATGATTTTGCCGTGCTTAATACCCACAAGCATTTTCCCCTTTAGTAGTGGCTTCCTGGAGCAGCCTAATGATTTCTATTTTAATACTTGTTGCTCGATTCTGGATCAAAATTGATTGTTCCATTCTGGCAGTTTAAGGAGGATACATAGTAGTAAGTGTCTTTATTAAAAATATAAACAAATGAAGAGAATAAAGTAATAAAGTATCAAAAAGAAACAAAGGGTATTGCTGGACAGAAACAAACAACAATGAATTGTACTGCAACTCAGCCAAGTTTCAAGTTCTGTTCTTATTCAGAAGACACAAGAGGAGGTACTTCTATCTACACCCACAGATTAATCAAAGCAGAATATCATTGTTGTATAATCATCATTTCAGATCACAGTTGTAGCTTCAAGAATTTCAGCGAAACATTCTTCCACATGTACACACTCTACTGGCTGACCATATCCTAATTTGGATTAAGGTAAATTACAGCATTTAGAAGCATGTACGATCAATACTCATTCAATCACTTCTGGAAAGTCTCAAACACTCTTTCCAAATATCCTCAAGCAATATCTAGTCTCATGTTTTCTCTGATTTACAGCGGTCAAAAGATTTCTGCTTTTTTTGTACAGTTTCTCTTTATTTCTGCACAAAGCTTTGTAAAACTCACCAATTATAATGACTAAGGACTGGTTCACACCAGTTGTGATATGATTTGGTGTACGCTGCACCATTCTTTAATTCTGGCCATTTGCAACATTGTGGAACGATCCCCTGCCTGTCTGCTAATTATACCATTATTGTCAGACTCAGGAAGCCTGTAATTATTTACCTGGACTCTTTAAATTGTGGGCTATAATTAACTTCCAAACTGAAAATAAAGGAAATAACTAGTTTACTATCAGAGCAGGTTTTAACATTTCTTTTGTCTACTTACAGTAAATATCTCTACCAACAAAACGATTGAAGTGATTGAAGTAAAACATACCGTACATTTTTCAGTTGACCTGACCAACTACACTGATCTGAATTTTGCAGAGATGGGAGCACTTAAATTAGATCCCCTGGTTTGACCTCAGAATCATTGTTTTATTTCAAAAGACAATATATCTGGAACTACAAATTATTGTATTACCGTCCAGCATGTACTTTCAGATTTTGGCATTTATCCAGGCCTATACCCTTGGGTAGGACAGTGTTAGGTCTACCTTGAAGATCGTCTTTCTTTAGGCTAAAAGTGGGTCATATATGGTGCAATGAGAATTAACTCCTTTGTTGCTTTTATTAATTACTATGTACCAGCACACGAATTGGTGCAAATTAAAAATGATCACTGCTTTAGTTTAGTTAATGAATTAACTTGATAATGTTTACTCAAACAGAAAGGGTCATTCTTGAGATGAAAATATCATCAAAATGGATTGTATATCTGTATTGTTGTCATATACCATCTATTTATTAAAACTGAAACTCTCACAGCTTTTTACATCATATATTTTCCTTTAAAATGACAAGATTTCATACTCCTGAAAGTATACATTCAGCAAAGTACAATAACATGTTGGCATTCAGTATATCATAGAGTCATAGAGTTATACAGCATGCAAACACTTTGATTCAATAAATCCATGCTGACAATGTTCCTAATTGGTAGACATTGTTTACATGGACTCGAGTAAAGCCTTTGATAAGGTTCTGCATGGTAGACAAGTTTGTAAAGTTAGATCACATGGGATTCAGGGTGAGCCTGCCAATTGGATACAAAATTGGTTTGACGGTAAGGGAGAGTGGTGGTGGAGGGTTGTTTTCTGGATTGGAGGCCTGTGACTAGCAGTGTTCCACATGGATCGGTACTTCACCCACTTTTGTTTGTCTTTTATATAAATGATTTGGATGAGAATTTAGCAGGCATGTTTAGTAAGTTTGTGGATGACACCAAAATTGTTGGTATAGTGGACAGTGAAGACGGCTATCTAAGGTAACAAGGAGATCTTGATTAGTTGAGTCATTGGGCTGAGGAATGGCTGATGGAGTTTACTTTGGATAAGTGTAAGGTATTGCATTTTGGTTAAACAAACAAGGGCAGGACTTATATAATTAATAGTCGAGCCCTGGGAGCATTGTAGAACAGAGAGACCTAGGTGTTCAAGTACATAATTCTTTGAAATTTGTGTTACAAATAGACAAGGTGCTTAAGAAGGCATTTAGCACACTTGCATTTGTTGCTCAGTACTTTGACTATAGGAGTTGTGATGTCATGTTGAGGTTGTACAGGATGCTGGTGAGGCCTCTTCTGGAGTACTGTGTGCAGTTCTGGTCGCTTTGCTATAGGAAACATATTACTAAATGGGAGAGGGTTCAGAAAAGATTTAACAGGATGTAGTGAATGGAAAGTTTGAGTTATAAACATGGACTGGATAGGCTAGAGCCATTTTCACTGGAGCGTAGGAAGTTGAGGGGTGACCTTATAAAGATTTATACAATTGTGAGGGGCTACGATAAGGTGAATAGCAAGATTTTTTCCCCCAGGGTGGGGAGTTCAAAATCAGCAGGCATGTTTTCAAAGTGAGAGGAGGAAATTTTAAAATAGGACATGTGGGGCAACTTTTTTATACACAAAGACTGGTTCACGTGTGGAATGAACTGCCAGAGGAAGTGATGGATGCAGGTAGAGTTATAATGTTTAAAAGAACTTTGGATACGTCCACGAATAGGAAATGTTTGGAGGGATATGGACCAAATGCAGGCAAGTGAGATTAGTTTAGTATTTCACTTTTAAAAGTTTCATTTAAAGGATGTGGGCATTGCCAGCTCAACCAGGATTTATTTTCCATCCTTAAAAATCTTTGAAAAAATGCTTGAGAGCTGCTTTCTTTCTTGCAGCCCATTTGATGTAAGGATACCCACAAAGGTGTAGGTAGAGAGAACCTGTGCAACTATTTCAATGAAACTTTAAATATGTATTCCCCTGTCCAAAAATATTGCGAATGAACCACTCTGGTAACAGAAATTATGTACACAATATTGACACAATTATGTTCCAGCCTCTCACCTTTGTTGATTTTCTCTTCCAGATTGTCATAAAACAATGAAAAAGCAAATGACTAATTACCCTCCCTCCTGCGTTGCTTATGTTCCATTGTCAAAGCTGTCTTGTTTTAGGACAAGTGTAGAAAACAAGAAAGAGTAGATACATATTAAATTCCCATCAGGTCAAAATTCTGACAGGAATGAAAATGTGACAAAGCTCCAAAAAACATGCAGTGTGCTAACCGTCCAGATGTACCAATCTCACTGTATTAATGTCACTGATCCTGAGCACTGAATATACTTCAATTCTGTGCAGTCAAAATGCTTCTTCAATTCAGACAATTCTCCATAATTCTTTTATCTGAATCGGTAAATATGTCAAGGGCAAAGAAATTGGTTTGAAAAGACTCAAAACTGGGTGCACTTTTCTAATTATTGTATTTTTTTTAAGTTAGAGAATCATTCCCTTTCATAGTTTATGTGAGATATAACTGTGTAACACAGTAATCCTCCTGAAACATGAATTACTCCTTTCATGACTAAACAATCCATATTCTAATGAGGATTGCTTGGATTCTTGTATTGTCACAGGTATCTATAAATTAAGATTTTAAAAATGCAATGTGTTGATTTGAAATACTCCTGCATTAGTGTACTGAAGGACAGGATTTGTTCATCTTGAATCGTTAGGTTCTGCCTCATCTCATTTGTAAATGTGTAACTATTAGAAGCTGTCATGAGTGTGAACAGAAGATTGAGTTTTACATTGAGTACTGGCCATAAAAAGTCAGCTTTCATTTTACCTCAAATTAACCTCTGGCTTTTGAGAATCTTTAATCTGTTTCAGTTGTATGCTAATACTGATGATATTCTTATCTTTCCTAACTAGTGTTTCATTTATAAATTCTTCATTCAGCCTCTCCAGGCTCCACGATTTTCCACTAAGGTTAATGATTCTATGGTCTTACTTTTTTTTAACCTTCCCTTCCTTCTCCAACAATACAATCCCAATCTCCTATAACAGTCATATGGCTCTTTGCACTCTCCTGTTTGATTAGTTCTTCAGTTTTATTATACACTTCATCAACCTCCTCACCTGGATGCTTGCTTGCGGGTATATACTTGAATGTTGGCAAAGTCCATCTGTTGCCTCTTTAGTTTGATTTGTATCTACCTATTTGACCCACATTTCACTTCACCTTCACAGTTAGTCACTTTCTTACTGCTGCTCTTCATTTTTTTTCTTCTCCTCCTCCTGTGAATACGATTCTCATTGCATCATGCATGAAGCCATGAAGTCACCTCCGATTGGAGACTGTATTTCACATGACCCTAGGATGTTTAATAGGTCCTCTTTTCATTTGTTGCCTTAGATTTTTTGGCTTTTCTTTTATGAATATTGTTCATATTTTATGTTGCTACTTTCTGAATACTAAGGATTTCACTGGACAGTGAGCTGGGAGGCTTCACTCTCTGCTGTGCTGAGCGTGACAAGATTTGTTCTTTGACAGTCAGTCAGGTCAGTCAAATGAGGTCCTCTACCTGTAACTGTATCACAATGTCGTCAGTGACTAGGCCGTTGCCATATTGGATCATGTCACCTAAAAAAGCCAAGAAAATGGCCCAGAATGGCCATTTTGTTTACAGTATTCAACAGGGTGGAGGATATGGTTTGAAGTTAGCAAAATCTGCTCATGGCCACTGGATTGTAGATGGCGATGTAACGTTTGCTCGGTTGCATCAGTTATTTTCAGTCTAATTATCCCAACTGGCTTAACGTTGTTTCATTTAAGATTTGTCATGACCAGGTGAGTGCGGGGAATCAGCTCCCTTCTTTTTAACACCCTGTTGGTTGGCCACAACAAATCTGTTTGCTTTTTTTTTAAAATGCAGCTGTACACTTCAATTAAAAAAAAAGCAATTAACTGGATGAAAATTAAAATCAAAATTATAGCATTTCTTTGAGTGAAATAGAGAAAAAAATTATTATCTTGAAAAACTAAAAAACTGATTTTAAAAAGTGCAATATCAAACATATTCACAAATTCAGATTATGAGCTTTAAAAGGTGGGGAAGTGTAGACAAGAAAGTAAAAGCAATTAAAGTTTAAAGTTTTGTACAGTCCTTGATTTATGAATATGATTGAATGTTTTGCCAATGTCTTGTTTCTTCAGCAGTGGCAAAGCTTGCAGATATCCTTGGGTTCTTGGTGAATGCTTGTTGTTTCAAATTACTTCTTTAATTGAGGCTGGCTTTTGAGGCTGATGAGAGAGACAGTTGGGGAGACCGAGAGAGTGTTTTCTACTTCTTTCTTACCAGCTCTTGAAATATAGTTCAATATTTATTCTGAAGTATAGTTCCATTGTTTCCCAAGTTTGCTGAATGGCAGGTGAACCTTTTATCTCCCAATATTTGAAATTATGTGACACATGTAAATTAAACAGAATACAAAATTAGGTGAAGCTGACTTAATTGTCTAGTTTCATGTCTATGGATGAAATAGTAATTTCAGCTTTGCAGGAGAGAAACTCTCAGACATCAAAACCATATGATGGAAGTTGGTAATCAATTGTCCATGTTTACCATTTATCATGACAAGTTGTACTCTTCAGAAACTAAAATGTTAAGCAGGTGATTACTATTTACGATAGCAATGCACTACCTTTACCAGCTCGCCATGTTATTTAATATTTAATTCTTTCATTTCCAGTTCCATAACACCCTGTGCAAATGATAACGTCGATTGCTGTTTTGAAAAGTTATCCCCCATCCCCCCATCAGACTGTAAGATGTTCCAATTGAACCATTTCATACTGTAGAAATAAATGCAATACTATTTCTTTCAGTGATGGACTGGTAAATCACTGATCCCAAATGTACACAAAAGAACCTTGTTGAATTTCTCTTCATTTTTTAATCACTTCTACCTCTTGGTTTATATTTAGGGTACTTGAAGCTCCCAGTATCACTACTCTATAGCTCTTATACTTTTCTGAAATTTGTCCACCCCCCCAGGTTTGCTCCATTTTCTCCTTCTTACTATTTGGTGATGTATAGTGTGCAGTCAGCAATGTAATAACTCCTTTATTGCTCATAAAATTTGACCAAATAAATTTAAATTTTCTAAGACATAATCCATTTCCAGTGCTGAATCTTGTGTTGTATCAATGCTGTACAAAACTGCCAACCTTGCTCCTGTTATGACCAGTTCCAGATGGGATACCCCAAACTGTTAAACTTTTGGGTGAGGACAGATGAACTGGCTTCCCTTGTTTGTCACTCACCTCCTTGGTTGTGGTTGCTACGTGGTTAATTTAAAAGAAATCTCTTCCCTTGCATACCCAAGACACAAATGAATTTATGTTTTAAAAGAACCAATTTAACAAAGCTTTCTTGAATGAACACAGCATGAGTTTATTAATTATGAAACATGAGAAGAATTAATGATGTAACACACAGCTTAGAAATGGAGGTGAATCTAGAAAGATAATAGTAAACCAAAGGTATATAGATCGTCACTGAATTGATTGTGAAGAGCATATTGTTGAAAGTTATGGCCATTGCAGTGGAGGTAACCAGTAGCTTTGTTCTCGATAACTAAACAGTCCATTTCAAAATCCGTAGATTTGTACATTGGTTGAGATTCGGTAATTCTGATTCCTTTTGACAGCAATTGAATTCCAGTATTCAGTGTAAGAGAAACTCATTTTGTTCACCTGTTTTCTTTTTGAATTGGATATAGCACTTGGGGCAAGAGATGATCTTTACCTGCAATGCAGGGGTAAGTGGGAATAGTTCTTCAACTGTGACCTCCATAGGATGTTAATGCTTGAACCCACCAGTACAAATGAGACCATTTAATCCCACTAGTAAGCTCTGTTAGAATTGAAAGTGACCCATATCCTTTTGTATTCTTAAAGGGGAAAAATATAAAATGTGCTTATCATTTGGGATGTGATCTGCAGGGGGTGGCTTGCTGTTGAGTAAGGCGTCATTAGTTCCTCATTATCTTTGGTGTACAGAGTCATAGTCCAGTCTGTTTTAAATTGCCTCCTGCCCCCTTTAAAGTGGCTGTTATTTGAAGCTTCCTTCACATTTTCCATATGAAATTCTATGGGTCTCTTTTTCCAGCCAGTGAATCAATTGTATTTGCAGTCATTTCCAGTTTTATCAGCCTCCTTTAAAAAACATATTTTGGAAGTAAAATATAAAAATGCCAACAGTACTTTGGGGGTTCTTACCCATGTTCATGACATTCCTTATTCTTTTCCCTATTTTCCTGAAGATGTTTTACAAAAACATTACATTCCCAATTCTCCCTCTTCTTTGATCCAGGTTTCTTGTCATTGCAACATTTCATAATCTCGTATAGTTTTTCTTTGTAACAGCAGGTCCCCAACTTTATTTGCATTCCATGTAGTTACACACATTGAATTCAAGCTCACTCTAAGCTACCTTCTGTCTCCCTTCTGTTTGGTCCCTGTCATCTCTGAACAACTCTTTAATGTTGTCTGACACTGAAACATGATGTTCACTAACTTTTCCCCTCATTATGTTGCCCTTCCTTTTGCCAAATCAAGTTAAATCCTCAACCACAGACTTTCTTAAACTAATCCATTAGTAATTCTGGAAGGGCATTGATCAAATGTTTTGAGATCAGTATTTTACAGAGGATGATAATTCTTTAATGCCTTCGCCACTGTAATGTGAATATAATTTGCTTTCAATATTATAACAATTCTCATCAAAATACCACTTCAGTCAGCATTAATCAGTACAATTCACAAAGCTTCAGAGAGGCTGGAGACTTTGTGAATTTAGAAAAAGGTGAAAGGCAGGAATCCTAGGATGATATGTAGAATAAGCACAGGGTGAAATCAGCTCCGTATTGTATCTGGCTTGCGTTAAATCTAGGCACAGACTCAAACAAAATAAAAACAAAGGTATTGATGCCTTCCCTCGCATTGATCGGATAACAGACCCAAAAAAAGCTACTAGGACTTAGGGATTATTAATTTAAAGTATTAACAGGAAACAAGTGAATCTTATCAAATGTTGATGTTGACCTAAGCAAATCATTAGAAATGAAACATGAATTACAGTTGCAATTGGTATTATTGATTGATAAAAATGCTGCATGTTCTTAAGTATTGGATATAAAAATCTCTCAGGTAGTAGGAAGAATGGTCACATTCTTGTAAGAGTTTCAATGGGGTGGCAATTGAATGGTTAGCACACGGCTGATGTCATTTCCTGAGAGAATTTGCTGCTTGCAGATCTGATGTTAAGTTCAGTCAGTGTACTGTTGCATGGCAGGCTACATAGAGATGTCAAACCTGTTTAAAGAAATTACCTCCAATCCTTCTGATGTGTTTGGTGTGTATTTTAATCGAACAATATAAGAAGTCAGTTTACCATATTTAAATCAAAATGCCTAATTTTACACATTAGTGTAGAATGCTTTAAAGGATCTAATTATATCAATATTTTCACAAGGTCTCCTTTTCTACTGCAATCCCAGCAGAAAGATTACATTCAGTTTGAGTCAGGATGATGTGAACATAGTGTTTCCCAGGGGGTTATGCTATATTTGGAACTGCCCTCATTCAGTTCCTGTACATGAATGGCATTACATTACCAATCTGGCTCATGCGCTGTGCTTTCGACTGACCGAAAAGGACAGGTTCCCACAATAAGTAGAATTCCCAGCTCCAGAGCTGGCAGATTTTTTTTTGAATGGTGTAAATAGCACCCTGTGGTTTATTGTGAGCTTTTAATAACAGGTTTAGCGATTGAGTTTCAGCAAATGTGATTTTAACACTTTTATGGAAACGAAGCACAATTGTAGTAGAATAAATGCTTCAATACAGTTTATTCAAATTACCTATGATGTGCTGTAACATCACAGCATTGAGGGATATGGAATGATTGGCATCTGCAATTTCCTATGCAGCAATTTCTTGGTTTTGGTTGAGGCAACCCCACCAGATAAGAAGGAACCATTGCAGATGAGGTGACCCTTAATGCATTTCCTTGCATACAGAGATGCATACCAATAGTAACGACTTTCATTCAAACGTTTCAATATGAAATACACTGCAGTAGTGCTAACAAGTTAATGGCTTTTGCTAGCTCTTAATAGCTTGTATTAGCCGGATTTCAAAGGGAACCAGGAATCAACATTTTTGCAACAGATGCCACTTATTTAATTTTGTCTCTTCTTAAGTGTCCATAGATCCTTTATGAATTATTCAACAATATTCCCCATTCCATAAATGTAGCAGAAGATGACATTGTATAAAACTCAAGTGGCAACAATTTGACATAGAAGCCTTGTTGACAAATGAATCAGCAATTGCATGCAATTAGGCAATAATTCTTCAGTTCTTATTTTACCCACAACATTGTGTTAGTTTCATGATCAACGCCAAGCTATTTACATAGTTTCTTGACATGACCAATTAAGTAGATTTAGTTTGACATCTGAAAAATGTCTTTTGTGTAGTGTGATGTGTAAATTGGCAGTTCAGTGAGACAAGGAAACAAAATAGTGCAACAGGTTAGCTGCCATTGATGTGTTCATTCAAATAGAATTATTTCCTTTTAAAAAAGTTCATCTTTTAGTATACTATGCATTGTCTGATCTTTGGAACAGTCTGATCCAAATAACTTACTCTATAGTATCCATTTATAAACCCTTCTTCAATCATTTGAGTTTAACCTGCACTATCCAGACTAAAACTGTTTTATGTTTTAACAACTTTAAAAAAAGATCAGTGTGTGGATATCATCAACAAGGCCAACATTTATTAGTTATCCCAATTTGCCCTTGAGATGGTGGTGGTAAGTCACCTTGAATACAATTGAATGGCTTGCAAGGCCAGTTCAGAGGTCAACCACATTGATCTTGGTCTGGAGTCACATATAGGCCAGGAGGCATATGGAGTGCAGACTTCCTTCCCTTAATGACATTTGTGAACCAGATGAGTGTTTACAATATTCTGACAGTTTAATTGTCATTATTACTGATAGTAGCATTTTATCGTAGCTGATTTAATTGAAACTAAATTAACTGGTTGTGATGGTGGGATTTGAAATTATATTTCAGCAACATGAGTCCAAGCCTCCGGATTAGTCAGATAAACGTATCAATTAGGAGCACAAGTAGGCCATTCAACCCTTCAAGCCAGCTCTACCATTCAATAAGATCATAGCTGATCAGTTTTGTTTTGAATTCCATATTCCCATCTACTCTTGATAACCTTTGATTTCCCTGCCTAACAGAATATATACTCCTATAATGCATATGGTAGAACCTTGTTTCTTTTTAATTCTTAAGACTTTTTATTTGATAGAACTATTTTGAGTTGAGATTGCTTAGTGAAATACAGGGCTCAATTTTCTAAGCTTGATTTAAATTGCATGTAGCACAGGGGTGTGGTTGCAAGTTGCTACACCATGATGCTATGTTGTGGAATAGCAGCACAAAGCAATAATAAACTAGGGCCATGAACGTTAGTAATCTCAGTCATCCTGAGAAGGATGACAATTGTTACCAGAACTGAGGCAGCATGACTGAGAAGAGACACAATCAGTGGTTTGTTGTCACCAATTGCTTAATTGCATAAGTTCACAAATTTTACAAGTAACAGTCCATCAGTACTTCAGCATGAAGAAGAAAAGAAATCAACAATTACAGCAATTAAATACGTAATTGCTAACTTGAAAATGTTTCAAAATTTAGATTCAATGCACAAACTATCCAGTACATTTTTGAAGAAACAGCTTCATATACAAAAAGTTATCTAGCCTGTCAATGAGAAACTTCAATGTATTCTCTATTATTTAAATCCTAATTTATCCTTACTTAGCCTAAATGTAGAAGTTTTATTCTTAATTCAGAAACTGAAAATTTTGCTACTGGGAATGATATGGAGAAATGATCTTTGATCAACAGGGTGGTGTATTGGACTAAAACACTGATGACATATTCAATAGTTGCACCAGAATCTTCAGGGCTATGCAAACATAAAACAAACTTTTGATGACATTATATTTATAAAGGCATTGAAAGACTGGCATGACATGTAGGAGGCTGAGTTGAAGGATTTACTTAATTTCACTAAATTCTGGAAATATGAATTAGTTTTGTTGAATTGGGCTTTGTATCCTGTGTAGCTAACTAGACACATAAATGTAAACAAGCCTGATCTATCCTTTTGTTTCTTGATTAATTTTCACTGTAGCTTCCTCCCATCCTTTCTTGAAGGTATTGCCTCCATTATTGAGGCATGTCCCATTCACACTCTAACATGGATACTCACTAACCAATCTGTGAGCTTTGAAATAAGGAATTGAATTTGATGGAGGAGTTCTTGTAGCCTTGGATTCTCAGAGATTGTAAAGAAATGGTGTGAATGACATATTTGTCATTTCTTCATTTCCTTATATCTTTGACAACTTATAACAAACAGTTGGGGAAATCATCAATGACATCCAAACTGAATTTTGACAGATGATCCAACTGTGGAGAACTTCACAATTAGGTCCACTCCATCCTGATCCATCAACTATACATTTAGTTCCATCAAAGATCACCATACAGGATGAGATGTGTACTTCCCTTCTCTGGGATCTGCTCTATTGGTTGAAATTAGTTCACTCAACTCAGGCTGAGATACTAAAGCTGGAATCTTCTTGGATTCTACAATTTGTTGATGGTGTCTTTAACTCTAAGTTAGTTTGAATATAAAGTTTATACTCCCATCAGAGTGAGATGGTGCTTTATTCTGGTTTATGCCTTACATATTACCTTGTTCCCCCACATGCAAAATGCATAGCTGCTTTCAGTTCTTTAAATTTACAATATGAAGTTGTTCCAAATTGAGTTCCAAGGTGTCACAAAGCATTTAATCAAAGATATTTGATGAATATAGAAGAAAAGAAAATATATTCTGTTAATAGTTTTGTTTTAGTATTTTCATTAGATGATACATTGCATTGAGTAATGCACAGTAACAGATTTAACCTTAGGATTAAAACAAATGTAAAAATGTCTTATCATCACAGCAGCATCAATGCACACTGTATCATTCACTGCTTTAAAATATATCTTGTTGTGCTTTTTCAGTCAAAGCAATTTATCCCCTCAATTTAAATGAAAATCTTTTGGCTGTGAAATTCATTAAGGCCCGGAAAAGAACATAGTGATTGCCATATGTGATTAACAGGTGCCATTGCTTCTCGATGAAGACATGCTGCCTGCTTATTGAAATGATTGTAGGGTGCAGCCAGCTTTAAGTACACTGTTGAATGGCTGCATGCCTGAGAAAGAGGTGTAAAGTTGTGATCTGATAATGTGGGTTAAAGCCCATCAGCAGTGCTTAAAGGCAGTCTGCTTCTCTTAAAGGGGAAGTGCAGTTTCAATGACTCGGGCAATGTAGGTCATTCTGAAACTGAGTCTGATCAGTGATAGGCAGTATGTCTTAGAAATGACATACACATAATCAATGATGTAGAGAAGCCAGTAATGGTCAAAATGCTGTATGTTCATCCCGTCTGCTTCTGACAAGAGAGAGAATGACATGTTCGGGTCTTTCAGAAAACAAGGCCTTGGTGTCTGCCTAAAAACAGTAACATTGACATGAAACTGGAAGATGTGGTAAATGTTCTAGTCTGGCAGTGTCTATCATGATCGCTCACAGTAAATACTGGTGTTGTCCTCACCTTACTCTGATACTCCTGTGATGCGTCCAGCAGGTAGCAGGCGTCAGTGGAGATGTTCTAGCTGAAGTATTGATGTTACATTGCCTTCGGCAGAGGTTCAGGTAGGAAAGTGTTCCCTGAGCACATTTGGTGTTTATGGCCTGCAGTTGATAGCACTTCTCTCTCTCTTTCCTTCCTCTGCAAGCAGCTTGACCTTCTCTATATCCACAGAATCATAGGATCCCTACAGTATGGAAGCAGGCCATTTGGCCCATCGAGTCCACACTGACCCTGCAAAGAGCATTCCACCTAATCTGCACGTCTTTAGACTGTGGAAGGAAACTGGAGCACCGGAGGAAACCCATGCAGACACAAGGAGAATGTGTAAACTCCACACAGAGTGTCACCTGAGGATGGTATCGAACCCGGGTCCATGGTGCAGTGAGGCAGCAGTGCTAACCACATATTGCCTCTTCAAGACACATTGTAAGCAAATGGGGATGCAAAGTACTGCAGCTACATCTGGGAATAAGTCATTGGTGGAGATTTCCTTGAAGTTACAACAAAGTCCTTGAGCATGTAATGCATCACTTACTATGGACTTCAGCAACTTAAAGGAACTTGGAAAATCACTAAACACTTCTCAAATTGCAGCATGAGCCAGTTGAAATTTCTCCTCATTTCAGTCTTATATGGCGCAAGCCAGATCTTGAGACTCGGAGCCCTTGTTCTAGAAACAGGAAAAACCATCATTCCCACAAATTCTAGCGCTGTCAGAATTTTAGATATTTCAATGAGATCCCCTCTTACATATTTATGTATAAATCTATCTTTTCTCTCTACTAGTTATACATTACTTTTAGATTTCAAAGCACAAATCAAGCAATGATGTTGCATGTGGTGTAAGAGCACCGTCACTGATGTTCACCCCACCTGAAGAATATCTTTACTTTTGCAGCATGTTTGTAGGAGAAAGGAAATATACATCTTTCAAATAATGAAGTTGTTCAAATAAAAAGTGACCAAGTGATTCAACCACAAATATAACATATAGAATAGCCAAAATTAGAAGCATGCATAGGCTCTAAAGATATCATTTTGAAGATAAATTAGCACCCATGGCAATGAAGAAACAAAGAATATCTTTTTAACTATTGTTGTTATTTTACTCATTACCATTTCCACCTTACCTTAAATCAAAAAACTTAATAAACACATAGTAAAATCAACAGTCAATGGAGAACTGAGTCACATTTACAATGTAACATCCCTGGGGATTTACAATTGACCAGAAGCTGACATGGATTGGACCAGCCATATAAATTTTGTGGCTATAAAAACAGCTCAGTGGCTGAAAAGTCTGCTGTAAGTAACCCTCTCCCTGTCTCCCAAAGCCTGTCCATCATTTGCCTGGCACAATTTAGGGGTGTGATGGAATATTCCCCAATTGCCTGGATGAGTACACCTACAACAATACTTAAGAAGTTTGACATCATCCAGGACATACAGTCCATTTGATTGACACCCCATCCATCAGCTTCAACATTCACTCTCCTCACCACAAATGGAACCCGGCAGCAGTGTGTAATATCTACAAGATGCATTACAGTAACTCCTCAAAGTCCTCTGACAGCATCTTCCTAACCCACAGCCTCTATCAGCCAGAAGGGCAGGTGGAGTAAATATATGGAAACACCACCGCCTGCAAGATTCCCTCCAAGTCACATGCCACCCTGCCATACATTTCCAATCCTTCAGTAGCTGGGTCAAAATCCTGGAACTCCCTCCACAACAATATTACGGCAGTCCCTACATCAGAAACTGCAGCAATTCAAAAATACATCTTATTACCACATTCTCAGGGAAATTAGGAATGCATAATAAATGCTGGTCCAGCCAGCAACACCCACATCTAATGAATGAATGACAAAAATAAAACAAAAATGAAAATTGTATGAAAGACCAGGAGAGCTGGAACATGGGCTCTTGTTTTATAATCACACCAACAGTAAACGTACCTCCAATAGGTCGAGTGCAATCATTTTGTTGTTAGCCATTGTCCAATGAAAATTCTCTCGTGGATTGATGATTTACACTAATGAATAAAGACACATTCTATTCATTGCTATGATTGAGCCTTAATCATATCTGGTTGCAATTTTGCTTTGTCTTGAGCTCTACCCAACTTAATTATATGATTAATACGTTCTTGGTGAGTATATCTGATTTGAAAAGTAACATATGACTTAACTTTTGTGTTAGTATCAAAACAAACCAGAGATTATTGGAATGTTTTATAGAATGTAGGTGATCTATAGACCAATAATTTACACAATGGTATGTACCATTTTTAGGGTGGCACGGTGGCTCATGGTTAGCACTGCTGCCTCATAGCACCAGGGACCTGTGTTCGATTCCAGCCTCAGGCGACTGTCTGTGTGGAGTTTGCACATTCTCCCTGTGACTGTGTGTTTCCTCCCACAGTCCAAAGATGTGCAGGATTGGCCAAGCCAAATTGCCCCATAGTACCCAGGGATGTTTGGGTTAGACATGGGAAATCAGCGGTACGATAATGGGTCGGGGTGGGATGCTCTTCGGAGGGGCGGTGTGGAATTGTTGGGCCAAATGGCCTGTTTCCACACTGTAGGGATTCTATGACCATTGGAACTTTTTCAGCATTACCTACCATCTGCACCAGTTGTCCTAACGACCTTCAATTGCTGAGGGTAATGGACTCTCAGGGAAATGTAGCACTGACAGCCAGATTTCTGGTACCAAGACTGGAGCTACTGTAATGAGGGGTATATCAGGTTCCAAGCGATTGATTATGATACGGGGCTCTCTAGTCGGGGGCACAGATAGATGTTTCTGTGGCCTACATTTGAGGCATTAGAATGGTGTCTGGCCTCCCTGGTGCCAGGGTCAAAGATGTCTCGGAGAGGGTGCAGGATATTCTTAAAGGGGAGAGCGACCAGTAGGAGGTCATTGTACACGTTGGTACTAATGACATAGGAAGAGAAAGGGATGAGATTTTGAGGAGAGAATACAGGAAATTAAGTGGGAAGTTAAAACGTAGGTCCTCAAGGGTAGTAATATCTGGATTAGTCCTGGTGCCATAGGGTAGTGAGAGTAGGAAAAGGAGAATAGAACAAATGAATGCTTGGCTGAAGAGCTGGTGCGGAGGCAGGGATTCACATTTGTGGATTATTGGAATCACTTTGGAGGTAGAAGTGACCTGTACAAGAAGGATGGTGTTGCATTTGAATTAGAGGGGGACCAATATCCTGGTGGGAGACTTGCTAGTGCAACTCAGGAGGCTTTAAACTAGTAAGGAGCATGGAGGGAACCCAAAGAGATAGTGAGAAAAGAGATAAGCCTGAGGCTGGTAAGTTGAGAAGAGGAGCAAGTCAAATAGTCAAGACAGGCAACAGAAAGGCAGAGAACAAGGTAAGACTAATAAATTATAGTCATAGGGTCATAGAGGTCTACAACATGGAAACAGGCCCTTCGGTCCAACTTGCCCAAACGGCCCAATTTCCACAATTTAACTAGTCCCATTTGCCTGCATTTCGTCCACATCCCTCCATACTTATCCCAGCCATGTAGCCATGTAAATGCTTCCCAAATGACAAAACTGTACTCACTTCCACCACTACCTCTGGCAGCCAGTTCCAGAGCTTGCCACCATCTGTGTGAAAAAAAATTGGTCTTCTGGACCCTTTTGCATTTCTCCCCTCTCACCTTAAACCTATGCCCTCTAGTTTTTAGACTCCCTTACCATGGGGAAAAGCTGTCCGCTATAAGATTATCCCTCAGTGTCTTACACTCCAGCCTATCCAACCTCTCCTTATAACGCAAACCTTCCAGTCCAGATAACATCCTTCTATTCTGCACTCTTTCTAGTTTAATAATATCCTTTCTATAGCAGGGTGATCAGAACTGCAAGCAGTACTCCAACATGACCTCATTAACAGGTTGTACAGCTGCAACAAGATGTCCCAACTCCTATACTCAATGCTCTGTCCGATGAAAGCAAGCTTGCCAAAAGCCTTCTTTCCCATCCTGTCCACCTATGGCTCCATTTTCAAGGAGCTATGAACCTATACCCCTAGATGTCATTGTTCTATAACACACCCCGGGGCCCAACCATTGGCTGTGTAAGTCTTGTCCTGGTTTGACCCACCAAAATGCAAAACCTTGCATTTATCGACTAAGCTCCACCTGCCATTCCTCAGCCCACTGATCTTGCTGCATTCCCAGATAACCTTCTTCCCTGTCCACTATACCGTCAATCTTGGTGTCATCCGGAAACTTACTAGCCTTACCTTCTAAATTCTTATCCAATTCATTTATATAAATTAAACTGCATTTATTTCAATGTAAAAGGCCTGACAGATAAGGCAGATGAACTCAGGGCATGGTTGGGAACATGGGACTAAGATATCATAGCTATTACAGAGATGTGGCTCAGGGATGGACAGGATGGCAGCTTAATGTTCCAAGGTATGATGTGATAGGAAGGATAGAAAAGGGGGGGCAAGAGAGGAGGAGGAGTGGTGTTTTTGGTTAGGGATAACATTCTGGCAATATTTAGGGAAGATAATCCTGGGAGTATGTCCGGTGAAGTTATTTGGGTAGAACTGAGAAATAAGAAAGGGATGATCACTTTGTTGGGATTTACTATAGATCCCCCCAGCAGTCAGTAGGAAATTAAGAAGCAAATTTGTAAGGAGATGTCAGATATCTGTAACAATAATAGGGCTGTAATGGTAGAGCTTTTTAACTTTCCAAACATGGACTGGGACTGTCATAGTGTTAAGGGCTTGGATGGAGAGGAATTTGTTTAGTGCATACAAAAAAAGATTCTGGTTCAGTATGTGGATGCACCTACTAGAGAGGAGGTAAAACTTGACATTCCCTTGGGAAATAAGGCAGGGCAAGTGACTGAGGTGTCAGTGGGGGAACATTTGGAGCTAGTGATCATAATTATATTAGTTTTAAAATAGTTATGGAAAAGGATAGACCTGATCTGATAGTTAAAGTTCTGAATTGGAGTAAGGCCAATTGTAATGGTATTAAGGAAAAATTTTCAAGAGTTGGTTGGGAGAGGCTATTTGCAGGTAAAGGGACAGTTGGAAAGTGGGAGGCCTTCAGAAATGAGATAGTGAAAGTGCAGAAGCAGTATGGTCCTGTTAGTGTGAAGGGGAAGGCTAGTAGGTGTAGGGATTGCTGCATGACTAGAGAAATTGAGGCTCTGGTCATGAAAAAGAAGGAGGCATATGTCAGGTATAGACAGCTGGGATCAAATGAATCTCTAAAGGAGTATAAGGGTTGTGGAATATACTCAAGAGGGGAAATCAGGAGGGCTAAAATGTGGACATGAGATAGCTTTGGCAAATACAGTTAAGGAAAATCCAAAGAGCTTCTACAAATACATTAAGGGCAAAAGAGTAACTAGGGAGAGAATTGGGCCTCTCAAAGATCAACAAGGCCATCTGCGTGTGGAACCGCAGGAGATGGGTGAGATACCAAATGAGTATTTCACTTCAGTATTTTCTGTGGAGAAGGATATGGAAGCTAGAGAACCTGGGGAACCAAATAGTGATATCTTGTAAAGTGTCCATATTACAGAGAAGGAGGTGCTGGATGTCTTGAAATGCATAAAGGTGGATAAATCCCTGGGCCCTGATCAGGCGTTTTCCATAACTTTGTGGGAAGCTGGGGAAGTGATTGCTGAGCCCCTTCCTAAGATATTTGTGTCATCAATAGCCATGGATGAGGTGCCAGAAGACAGGATGGTGCCTATTGTGATGTCATTGTTTTGGAAAGGTGGTAAGTAAAAACCAGAGAATTATAGATCAGTGACCCTGATGTCAGTCGTGGGTAAGTTTTTGGAGGGGATTCTGAGAGACAGGGTTTACATGGATTTGGAAAGGCAAGGACTGATTAGGGATAGTCAACGTGGCTTTGTGTGTGGGAAATCATGTCTCAGTAACTTGCAGTATTTTGAAGAAGTAACAAAGAAGATTGATGAAGGCAGAATAGTGGACGTTACCTGTATGGACTTCAGCGAGGCGTTTGATGAGTGTGGTTCATTAGTGTAATTGGTGGTATAATGGACAGCAAAGAAGGCTATCTCAGAGTACAACAGGACCTTGTAAGATGAGCTAACAAACTGAAGAGTGGCAGATGGAACTTCATTTAGATAAATGTGAGATGTTGCATTTTGGTAAGGCAAATCAGGGAAAGACTTATACACTTAATGATAAGGTCATGGGGAATGTTGCTGGATGCAGGTTTGTTGTTCCTTCAAAGTGGAGTCACAGGTAGACAGGGTAGTGAAGAAGGCATTTGGTACTCTTGTCTTTACTGGTCAGTGCATTGAGTATAGGAATTGGGATGTCATGTTATGGCCATACAGGACATTAGTTAGGGCCACTTTTGGAATACTGCATTCAATTCTGGACTCCGTGCTGTAGGAAAGATGTTTTTAAACTTGAGCGGGTTCAGAAAAGATTTACAAGGATGTTGCTAAGGTTGGAGGGTTTGAGATATCAGGAGAGATTGACTAGGCCAGGGCTTTTCTCTCCTACAGTGTCGGAGTCTGAGGGTGACCTCATCAAGGTTAATAAAATCATTAGGGGCATGGATACAGTGAATAGCCAAGGTCTTTTTCGCAGGGTAGGGGAGTCCAAAATTAGAGGGTATAGATTTAATGTGAGAGGGGAAAGATTTAAAAAGGACCTAAGGAGCAACTTTTTCATTCAGAGGGTGGTGCATGTATGGAATGAGCTGCCAAAGGAAATGATATAGACAGGTACAATTACAACATTTAAAAGGCATCTGGATGGGTACATGATAGGAATGTTTTAGAGGGATATGGGCCAAATGCTGAAAAAATTGGACTAGCTTAATTTAAGATACCTGGTCAGCATAGACAAGTTGACCAAAGGGTCTATATCCATGCTGTACAACTCTATGACTCTAACTGAGTCCAGTCTCACAGCAGCCAATGAAATGGATACATTGCACCTCATTCACTCACTTCTTAATGATGCCAATCCATAGCTAGATTAATACATTCATCTGTACAGTGTTTTAATATACCTTGAACTTTACACCACCTCTAAAAATGTAGTGATATCATTATTCCTAGCCGTAAAGGAGATATGGGGTAGTTGCATCATCAATCATGCCTGGAGACTCCAGTGTTGTAAGTGACAGACTGATTTTATGCACATAATTTCTGTGTAACTTTCCTCCTCTCAGTGGAACCATAATCAATTTGTGTTACATATCTGTCCTCCACTTAATTTAGCTCCAGAAATCACCCTACCTTTTTCAGGGGAAGCTGGTATAATTTTGGTCATGACTTCAGATTGCTGTATTTTGTGGACACTCCCCTTAAAGGACTCTGTTTGCACGCGGCAGATAGTTTTCATTCACGGAGTAATTAGACATCGGGCAGGCAGTGAAATTTTGTTGGACAGCACTGCTCCCAGCACTGATTCACTGGGGCAGGCTGTATCATGAACCAGTATCTTAATGGACCATGCAGCCACCTTCAATCAGTATGACATGAACAAATTATTTCTACCTGTCTAACTCACTGAGTGAGAGGAGGCTGCCAATAGATTCTCATTAGGAACATTGAGGGTTGCATGTGTCTATTCTAAACAGATGGTGACCAACTTAAGAAAAATACATTACTCCTCAATAATCATTGGATCATATGTTCCTCCCTTTTTTGCCTTCTCCATGGATAAATGCAACATAATTGAAGTATGCACACTGGCCTACAGATTGAATTTGCAATGCAGGTTAATTTTGAGGCCTGTGTAAAAACAATGTAATGTTTAATGAACGGGATAACAAGGTGGAGAGCTGGATGAACACAGCAG
Organism: Rhincodon typus; assembly: GCF_021869965.1. Classification (NCBI taxonomy): domain Eukaryota; kingdom Metazoa; phylum Chordata; class Chondrichthyes; order Orectolobiformes; family Rhincodontidae; genus Rhincodon; species Rhincodon typus. The sequence continues at coordinate 19,450,414 of NC_063363.1, read as the reverse complement.
GCCAAGCAGCATCAGAGGAGCAGGGGGTCTAGGCCTGTAACGTCAGCCTTCCTGCTCCTCTGATGCTGCTGGCCTGCTGTGTTCATCCAGCTCTACACCTTGTTATCTCAGATTCTCCAGCATCTGCAGTTCCTACTATCTCTGAAACAATGTTTAATGAAGAAGCTTGAAGGCATGCCAGGAGCAGCACAAGGCACACCTAAAAATGAGGCGTCAAACTGATGAAGCTACCAAACAGGACTACCAAACAGAACTGTAAGTGATAGACAGAGGTAAGCACTCCCACAATCTACACATCAGACCTAAAATCTGCAGTCCTGCCACATCCAGTGGTGAGTGGTGGTGGACAATTAAACAACTCACTGGAGGAATCTCCACAAATATCCTTATCTTCAATGACGTAAAAGCCCAGCACATCCGTGCAAAAGACAAGGCTGAAGAATTTGCAACAATCTTCAGCCAGAAATGCCATGTAGATGATCCATCTCACTCTCCTCCAGTGGTCCCCAGCATCACAGATGTCAGTCTTCAGCCAATTCAATTTACTCCACGTGGTATCAAGAAATGGATGAAAATACTGGATATTGCAAAGGTTTTGGGCCCTGACAACATTCTGGCAATAATACTGAAGTGTTGTTCTCCAGAACCTGCCACACTCATCGCCAAGCTTTTGCAATTCAGTTATAATGCTGGTATCTAGCCGAAAATGTGGAAAATTGCCCAGATATGTCCTGTACATGTAAAGTAGGACCTATCCAATACAACTAATTACCACTGAAACAAAACATAGAATAGTGAGTGCTCAGAATCAAAACAAAACAGAAATTGTTGGAGAAACTCATCTCTAGAGAGAAAACAGAGAAAGTTTTGAGTCCAGTGACCCTTCCTCAGAACTGACACAGTAATTCTGCTTTGTCTGCACAGATGCTTCCAAACCTGCTGAATTTTGCCAGAAATTTCTGTTTTTGTTCCAGGCAACTATCGTCAATGTACTCTTGACCATCATTAAAGTGAGGAAAGGTGTCATCAACAATGCTATCAAGCAGCATCTGCTCAGCAATAACCTGCTCAGTAATTAAACAGTTTGGATTTCACTAGGGCCACTCAGCTCCTGATCTCAATTATTGCCAGAATGTTGCCAGGGCCCAAAATCTTTGCAATATCCAGTATTTCCATCCATTTCTTGATACCTTGTCGAGTAAATTGAATTGGCTGAAGAGTAGCATCTGTGATGCTGGGGACCACTGGAGGAGAGTGAGATGGATCATCTACATGGCATTTCTGGCTGAAGATTGTTGCAAATTCTTCAGCCTTGTCTTTTGCACGGATGTGCTGGGCTCTTCCATCATTGAAGATGAGGATATTTGTGGAGCTTCCTCCAGAGAGTTGTTTGGTTCTGTAATGGACAATATGGACAAAAGAGCTAAATTCCAGAAGTGAGGTGGAGCCGACTGTCTTTAACATCAAAGCCACATTTGACTGAATGTGGCACTAAGGAACCCTAGAAAAACTGGAATCAATGGGTATCAAAGGGCAAACTCTCCACTGGCTGGAGTCATATCTGACACAGAAGAAGTTGGTTGTAGTTGATGGTGGCCAATCATCTCAGCTCTAGGACATCAATGCAAGATAGGGTGGTGTTCTAGGCCCAATCATCTTCAGCTGTTTCATCATTGACCTTCTCTCCATTGTAAGGTCAGAAGTGGGGACGTTTGCTGATAATTGCACAATGTTCAGCACCATTCACGACTCCTCAGACACTGAAGCAGTCCATTACAATGTGACAAGGCCAGGACAATATCCAGGCTTGGGCTGAAAAATGACGAGTAACATTCACATTGCATAAATGCCAGGCAATGAACATCTCCAATAAGAGCCAAGCCAACCAGAACACCTTGACTTCAACGGCATTACCATCACTGAATCCCACACTGAACTGGACTGGTCATATAAATACAAAGGCTACAAGAGCAGGTCAGAGGCTAGGAATACTGCAGTGAGTAACTCACCTCCTGTCTCCCCAAAGTCTGTCCACCATCGACAAAGCAAATGTCTGGTGTGCGATAGAATACTCTCCACTTACTTGGATGAGTGCAGCTCCAACAACACTCAAGAAGCTTGACACCATCCATGACAAAACAGCCCATTTTATTGTCATCACATCCGCAAACATTCAGTCACTCCTCCACAGTCACTTACTAACAGTTGTGTCAGTAGTGTGTACTATCTACATGATGTACTGCAGAAATTCACCAAACATCTTTAGGTAGCACATTCCAAACTCATGATAACTAGCATCAAGAAAGTCAATGGCAACAGGCATATGTGAATAACACCATCTAACAGTTCCCTCACAAGACACTCACTGCCCTGACTTGGAAATACATCGACCATTCTTCAGTATCATTGAGTCAAAATTGTGGAATTCCCTCCCTACAGCAGTATGGATCTACTTATAGCACACGTATTGCAGTGGTTCAAGAAGGCAGTTCACCACCACCTTTTGAAGGGTGACCATGGATGAAGAATAAATTCTGACCTAGTCCTGATGCTTATATCCCATGAGTGAACATATTAAGCAAGTTCATATCCATACGTTTGCAGGATGTTGTGCTTGGCACTTCATTTATAACAGGTATAGTTGCAGGTCTGAAAAGTCTGTGATACTGGTCACTCAGTGACTTCACTCAAGTAATAGGAGTTCTTCAACCTGGATGTCAAAGTTCCATTTCTAACATGACTCTATCCATTAAGGTTACCACAAGTAAAGTTGTACCAGAAAAAAATTCAGTTTGCTATCAAATCACCTGTAAAAAGTCTCAAGGAGCTCCTAAATATTTCTACACAGCTAACACATGGTTAGTGTGAGTCAGCCCACCTTGACCAAATGTTATTGGTGCATGATGAGAAATGTTGCACGTGCTCAGATTGCACCACCAGGTTGGTTCAAAAACCTTTGGAGGTGAGAAAAATGTCTTATACCTTAGATTTAGCCTCTTATAAAGAATGAGAGTAAAGACAAGAAATGTGAGTTGAAACCACGGAAAGATCAGCCATGAACTTATCATTAAGTGGTGAATTGCCTGCTCTTTGTTTTTATTTATTCACAGGATGAGGGTGTCACTGGCTAGGTCCACATTTATTGCCAATCCCAGAGGGCAGTTAAGAGCCAAACACAGTGCAGTGGGTCTGAACTCATGTGTTGGCCAGACCAGGTAAAGATGGCATTTTCATTTCCTAAAGGATCTTAGTGAACCAGCTGGATGATTTTTCCTGACAATCATCATTAATTTTATAGTCATCATTAGTCTCTTAATTCCAGATGTTCATTGAATTCAAATTCCAACATTAGCTGTGGCAGGATTTGAACCTATGTCCCAGGACATTACTTGGGTCTTTGGATTAATAGTCTAGCAATAATACGACTAGGTCATTGCCTCCCTCCTCATTTGTTTGCTTCTATATTATACCACTAAAACAGAATAGCAACCTTGATCTGAGGGTAGTGAGAGCCCAAGGCCATCTTGTTTGAAATAATATATGAACATTCTTACTCACTGACAACTTTAGAGGCATACTTAATGGCTGTCACTTGCAAAAATGTATTATTTAGATAATAAACTTTGTGTACACTCCTGAGGCTGTGTTCAGAAATGAATGGTGAGTAAAACAGTTTCCAGTAACAGTTTTGATGGAGAAATTGATTATTTTATTTATAGATCTTGCAGTTTGATAATTGTTGATGTGCTCTTGTGTGAAATAATCATTTTGTTATTAGTCATTCTGCAATGCTTCTGAATTGAAATTTATTACTCTTCCATAAGTGAAAAACAAATTAGTGAATAAAATGTAGACATGACCCTTTGAGATAGTGAGGACCATATGTTATTTATATTATTATCTGTTATGTTCCATCAAGGCACAGGAAAGACAATAAGATGGCAAAGAGATAATTTCACCAGACAAGTGATCCTGAAGTCCAACAGAATCCTTTGGTGACAAAAACAAAGTTGCTGGAAAAGCTCAGCA